>NC_081421.1:36605960-37223043 GCF_949786415.1 Peromyscus eremicus
CAGCTCAAACATCAGTCTTCTGGAAACACCCTTACAGGCACACCCAGGGATAATATTTATTATCACTCTGTGCAGCTAATCCAAGTCATGTTGATTCACAAATTTGAATCATCATATTATGCAATCTTCTGAAAACCAGAATGTTTGCTAAAATACTTGTCCTGAACTTTCTGGTAATTCTGGTCCAGGTTTAAAATCCTAGCTTGGTGAGTGACAGAACTTGAACAAGTCTCCACACCCTCTATCTTTTAGTCTAAAGCTTGGTCCACACTATGCAGTGTTTGTTAACATAGGTAATAATCCTTAGTAATAAGAGTAACCCATATTTTGACTGTAGATCAAGTAACTTTCTATATACCTCTTATAAAATATTGCAACCACAAAAGATAACTTCAAGAACTATTCAGTGGTTACATTTGGACTCTGATTTCCTATAACTATTTTCTGCTGATGTTGGTAACACAGAATGAAGGAACGCTTCAGGGAATTTTAATTGCATGTTAATAATAAGTACCTGGCTTGATGAATTTCAACATCGGCTTCAGAGTTTGTGTATTTGCAAAACTAGTTAGAACTGACACTGTGTGTTTGAATTGAGAATCAGCCTCGCATTGTGAGAATGATTGTATCACCTGAGAGGGTTCCAGTTTGTATTCATCCTATGGCTTCTTATTCAGCATTTATGGAAATATTTTAATTCCTGCATTGTGGAGAGGCTGGGATACTATGGGATTCAAAACTCTCTGTTTGGGGCTTTTTTGTGTTAGCTTTTTATCTTATATTTATACACCTATACCTGCCAACATTGAAGAAACTTGGAAAGTAATGGCCTTGGATGCAGTTGCTAAAACTTGTACACTTATGGTAAGAATGATATATTTTTTTTCAATGATTAAGAATGAACACTTGTGAATACTTTGATATATACTATTGATATAATTTTGAAAGAAACATTACTTTTCAAAGAATATTGTTAAATTGATTTTCGCTTGAGTTCTAAGACAAAAAAAATCCCATAATTATAGTATAAAGGCATGAATTATTCATAATAGTACTTATTTGATATTAAATAAGGAGTTTTGGTATTTCCATGGCCTCTATTGTCTGTCTCCAATTGTAAATTGCTGAATTTCTGGGGTTATCTTAGAATATGTAAAGTCGATATAATTGTTATACAAATAGTTCCCTTATCATCAAAGAAACTGGCACTTTTGCCACTGTAATATATATGCTTTAACTGCATATACCTATATCTCCACTGTCTTCTAAATATATCAGTTTATAGTACAGAATAAATATATTCAGAAGCTGCATACAGGGAGGGAATAACAACTTTAATTTGAGCTTGTTTCAGATTTGTGCTTTTTTATGTGTAAAGTGGGTACCTTCCCAAATACCCCTTGATAGCTCTAATAGTTGGAGGAAGAACATCAAAGGCAGTAACATTAGTAGATGATCAGAAGAGACAGCAGTCCATGGTGTAAGAGAAAGAGGCACAGTTCTGTGACTCAGCCATCTTTAGATGATGATCTCTGAGTCTTCCAGCTAGTCCCACGGGACTCTCACTTTCTCCACAGTCGTCTCTTTTTCAAATGTTCTGGTTCCTTCATTGAAGTAAATGGAAGAATACATGAGCAAGCCCATATCAGACTCTGGGTTTTCTCCTTTGATTATTTCATGTGCATTTAAACCCATGGATGACAAATATTCATGTTTTCATCAACATCACAACACTATGAGAACACCCCACTCTAAAATGCTGCTGTTTTCCCAAATGTTTCCAACCATCACTTATCTATAATGAACATACATACTTTATGTATTTTACATTATGAATTATTATCTTGTCCATCTAAAATGATGAGGCAAAATAAAGGTGTAATTAAAGTTTATCCTAGCAAATTTAGAAATCTTTGGTAGTTTTAGCACTCAATTCTATAATTCAAGGTTGCAAAGAAAATGACAGTTGTTGATTTTTAACTTAAAGTGAAAACTAAAGTTCTTTATAATATAGCCTTGAAAAAACAAGTATATTATTGTATAGTCATAAGTTGTTTTGGAAGAGTTTTGTAAAATATTCATATACAACCTTGAGAAAGTTCTTGGACTGTACATTATACCAATTAACCTAAAAGTGAGGATACTAATTGTAAATATTTGTCAGCATTGTTCTGTGTATTAAAGATCAGGCATGCTAGGTGAACATGTGATAATCTCTACATTGTTTGCTCTTGTTATAGTCTTAAAATGTTTGAGTATCAATTACATACAGAAAATGTTTACATAAAAGAAATAAGTCCATTGCTACTTTAATTTTATAAAGCAAATTTATGGAATGAAAAAAAATATATATGTATATATTTCCCAAGCACTCATATTAATGGGTCATCTATTTGATAATACTTAATTAGCAAGAAAATACTCAAGAACTATTTTACTATATTTTAACTAATCAATTAACTAATTAATTAGTTTGTGTGTGTGTGTGTGTGTGTGTGTGTGTGTGTGTGTGTGTGTGTGTGTGCTGGAGGGAAGGTGCATGCCACAGCATGTGTAGAAGTCACAGGACATCATTTAAAAGTCAGTCCTCTTCTTTCCCCAGGTGGGTCTTGCAAATGTTCATGATTAGAAGTAGGTACCTTTATCTACTGAGACATCTCGCTGACCTCCCCAAAATTGTTAATGTAAAGAATACTTAAATAATAAGGCAAGATTTGTTGAATGTTAGCATGAGCTGCACTTTTCTATAGACACTAAAAATATTGGCTTATCCAATCTCAAATATAGCTCAGTAAGGAATTTATTATTGGGATTATCATTGCCTGGATTTAAAAAAAAATTGAAGTGCGGAGAGTACATGGATCAGTAGTTTCCTTTTTTAATTTTGTTTTTACTCTATTTTTATTAGTTAAGATAATTTTTAAACTTAAATATATTTTGATGATATTCTCCCTCTCCATCAAGTCCTTCAACATCCTCTCCTCCTTCCTACTCACCCAACTCTAAGTTCTTTCTCAAGAAACAAGCCCAATATCCCTGGAAGGCCTGTTCTTTTCTAAAGGGAAACAGAGGAGTGGATCTGGGGGGAGGAGACATGGGGAGTGACCTGGGAGGAGTGGAGGAAGGGATTCTGTATGAGAGAAGAATAAATAAATAAACAAACTAATTAATTAATAAATAAATAAAAATAGAAATAAAATTAAAAAACCAAAACCCAATACATTAATAAACCATCCAAAACCTAGAAAACAAATTACAAAACACCCAGAAAGTTAAAAAAAAACAAACTTAAACTATAACCATATAAAAGCACAAAAAAAAAATTGTGGAGTCCATTACATATTGGTCAACTACTCCTGGACATGAGGCTTGTCCTGGAGTGAATAATATAACCAGTGTTACTCCACTGGAGAAAACTGATTTTTTTTCTACCAGTAAGTATAAGTTCATTTCAGTTGTAATCTTTATCCTAAATAAGATAAAACAAAAACTATCACATAGAAGTTTGACAAGATAAACCAACAGAAGGAAAACAGCCCAAAAGAAGGTGCAAGAATAAAAGACCCACTCGTTCACGCACTCATGAATTCCATAAAATCTCTAAACTGGAAGCCATAATATAAATGCAGAGGACCTGGTGCAGACCTGTGCAGTCCCTGTGCATGCTGCTCCAGTCTCTGTGAGTTCATATGAACTTTTTTCATGTTTGTGAGTGACTTGAGATGTATGGCTACAGTTTTCTGCACACATTTCCCTCATCAGCGTGTAGAGAATAGCTCTAAGTGTCCTACATTGTAGTACATGTAGAGAATGGCTCTAAGTGCCCCACAACACTGCAATACAGGCAGTAATAAAGACCATTTAAAGTATCGTTGGATGTGAAGATTTAAAATTTGCTCCTTAAATAGTTCCTAGTTAAGCTGGTAAATTAATCTCAGGAAAATATCTGCACTAAAATCGAAGAAGGATTTTAGAGAAACAGGCTAAGGGAAACCAAATTAGATTTAGAGTAAAACACCAGCAAATGCAGATCATGTATGATGTGGTCATAGGATAATACTTAAAAAGTAAATTAAATAAAATAACTTTAAATGGAAAATATGACAATATACAAAATTAGAAAGATTATAAGAGTTACGATTTTTAGTGAGAATTTATAAATGAGAAACAAATACAAAAGGTCTTTAAAATGTAAGTAAAGATGCTTTTCTGAATGCTATTTAATCTAAAACACCTGCAATTTTCAAAAGCAGAAGTGTCACCCACTAATATCTTCACAATATTATTTGGAGTTAATTTTACAAATTTTTTATTTGTTTGGTTACTTTGTGGGTTTTTCCCCCATTTTCTTCTTCTAAACGTTTTCTTCACATGTATCTGATATTACAGATCTAATGTTGAATTATTTTGCTTATTTTGTTTTGCTTTTATAGGCTCTGTGTCTTGAAAATGTAGGTGTTATGAGATATGAAGAGTTTATTTCCATGATAATCAGTCTGGATTATACACAACCACTTTCAGATGAACATGTCACAGTAACTGATACGGCCTTTGTTGACGTCCCTGTGCGTTTGTACTTACCCAAGAGGAAGTCGGAAGCCCCAAGAAGGGCTGTGATCTATTTTCATGGCGGGGGTTTTTGTTTCGGAAGTTTCAGTAAGTTCATCACAGAAGGATAAAGAATAACTGGCTGCATGTTTGTAATATACAAGTATTGGTATATTCACATATACTTACAAGGGCATGCTTAATAGAGATGTACATATTAGATATTCAACACGGGGGTTGGGGATTTAGTTCAGTGGTAGAGCGATTGCCTAGCAAGCACAAGGCCCTAGGTTCGGTCCTTAGCGCTGAAAAAGAAAACAAAGATATCCAACACAATGACAGGTACAAACGTTTTTGATGAATGACCTGATAGAGATTCTCACTGCAGGGTTTGGTCTATACTGATCAACATTTGTTTCCTTTTGTTTTTGAGATAGGAGCTCATCTATTTCAGCCTGCTCTGGAGCTCACTAATTAGCAGATGGTAGCCTTTTACTTATCATCGGCCTCTTGACTACTGGGATGTAGGCATGTGACTCACACCTATTTTATGCAGTGCAGGGGTTCACACCCAGGGCTTCCTGAAGCTAGCAAGTGAGCCCCAGACCAATCCCTTACTGGAGGTAGCATTTTAATCTCATCATGAAAATGTGGGATAAAACATATTAAAAAATGATGTGGACAAGTCAATTCCTATAGAGTTTTCTCCTGGGGTTCAGAATATCTTTAGCAGTTGTAACATTGACAGGATGTGTATCAGAAGCACATGCTCTTGCTACAAGAAGAAGTTTGTAATTTGTTACAAATAACATTAGTAAGAGTAATGGTAAAGCTTAGAGGGAAATTGTTCAACTTGACTCTAAGGAGAAAATACAAATTAGAACTTTATAATAACAAGCCCTATCCATGAAGTCCAGATTCTCTGCTTGACTCCTGTAATAATTATAAGGGACATATACAGCTGATAAAAGTAAAAATATCAAAAATTAGCCTTTATAAAAACTTTGGAAAATTCAATAATAGACTGTAACAATATATGTAAAGTCATTGTAAGTAGACTATAAAAACAAGCAAAAATGGAATTATAAAAATTTTAAAATGATATATGAATATTTATTAGCTTCAGGTAATATTTAAATAGCCAAGATTCCCCAATTAAAAAAAAAGATATGAGTGTTTTAATATGATAAAGAAAATTGAGTATGCTTCTTTGCCCCTGAAAAATGGCAACAGATTTCAATACATTGAAAGCTAATGGTTTCACACAAGTCTTAAAGTATTGCTTGTGCATTTCAAATGTTTTTTCCCAGTTATTCAAGATTTATAAAGTACAGGAGTTAGGCAGAGACTCAAGATAAAATGAATGTGTCCTATTTGTACATCTAAACCTTACAATAACTTGCTAAGGGAGCTTTTTTTATATATTTTTATTTTATAATTAACTTGATTTCACATATCAGCCACAGATTCCCCCATCCTCTCACCCCCTAGCACTCCCCCAAATCTACCCCCCATTCCCACCTCCTCCAAGGCATGGTCTCCCCTGGTGAGTCAGCCCAGCCTGGTAACTCAGCCAGGTCCAGTCCCCTCCTCCCTACACCAAGGCTGAGCAAAGCTTTAAAATCATAGTTGCCATTCCTTACACCAGTGGTTCTCAAGATCCCTAATGGTGAAACCCTTTAATAAAGTTTCTCACTGTGGTGACCTCCAACCATGAAATTATTTTTGCTGCACTTCATAACCGTAATTTTGCTACTGTTATGAATAGTAATGTAAATATCTAATATCAACACTTGTGAAATGGTCGTTTGGTCACAAAGGGGTCGCAATCCACAGGTTGAGAACCACCACCTGAGACTTTGCATTAATGTCCTAATTACTGTAGCATTATATATGAGGATGTATTTGTATTTAAAAAAGCAGAGAGAGGTCTTAAGGAATTATGTTGCTATCTTAGACAACCAATTATCTACATTTCTCTTTCTCTCTCTCTCTCTCTCTCTCTCTCTCTCTCTCTCTCTCTCTCCCTCTCTCTCTCTATATATATAATATATATATAATATAATATAATTATATATACATATAATCTCTCATCTCTCATTTTCCTACATGTCTATACACAAACACACACACACACACACACACACACACAGAGGTATATATTTAAAGAGAGAGCTATTACATTCCTTTTTCTTGAGTTTATGGCCCAATTGAAAGGTTATGCCAAGAGTTCATGTAGATGAATGTTAAAATGGTTATTTCTAATGGAGAAATTGAAAGTTAATGTTTAGCTGTTGATAGGAGAGTCTTGGATTATAGACAGCTGTCGTGACTGTAGGAAGACAAATTAACTTCTACTGTTTAAAACCTCCAGACTGAAGGAGCAGAGCATAGTACAGTGCAACAGTCCACAAAGGGATATGATAAGGGTTGTTGTGTAACTAATAGAAGAGGGTGAGATGAAACTAGACTGTGCCAAGCCTAATTATTTCTTTAAAATACCAATTTACAAAGTCATCTCCTCTTCCTCTCTGGAGAGATTCAAGAATGTTGAATTGGTTTAGTGACCTTTGCATGGAAACGGTTGGAAACAAAGATTCCTGCTTAAATCTGAAATCACATTTCTCATAGAGATACCCATCTTTATTTATGTTACTTTTTTAATTATAAGAAGTACTTTGACCTTTCTCTCTTCTTTTTAGAGCAGAGGGCTTTTGATTTCCTGAACAGATGGACTGCAAACAAACTTGATGCTGTTGTTGTGGGAATAGAGTAAGAGTTAAATTTCTTTGACTAGTATGATTTTTGCCTTAACCGCATATATGTTCAATTTCTGAATAACACACCTATGTCTGAAATATAATTTTTAAATTTTACTACATGTTGTCTGTCACAATTGCTTCATAGACTACCCCATTAAGGATCCCAACTAATTTCCTTTAATTGTGGAAAATTTTGAATCATCTCCTAAGTTTAGCATTTTGTAAAATTCTATTGTTTAGATCCTGTATGGACCACTTGTGTCCTGTATCATATAGATAGGAGGGAGCAAATATATCATTGCATGCTTAAGATATTTGGTCATATTTAGGTTTGGAATAAAATGTTTGGTTTCAAAATAATTATTATTTAGAAAGTTATAGGTGATGAAGTTTGGGACCAGTTGAAATCTTTGACACATACTCTCAAAAGTGATTTATACTCTGGTTGTATTTGGAGCATGGATATTGGAATATCTTAGGACAGCCCATCATTTTCTTTCTCATATTAATATACTCTAGATTTCTGAGTCTGAGTTTGACTCTGAAATTCATCATTTTTAAGAGGAATTTTCATCTTCTCTTTAGTTCACAGTAATAAAAAACGTAATAAGAATACAATATTTTTAATCTTATATAATGATATTTCAAAGGAAGTAGTTGCTAACATGTTTATTATTCTTATAGTACCCAGAAGAATTTTTAATATTAATGATTAGATTATGATACTGGGACAGTCTCCTTTTTTTGTAGTAATTTAAAGTAATTGGAATATTTGAAGGTCATTTTCATGTAATGATACAGGTTTATACCTGTTACACATTTCATCTTATCCTTACGATTTACATTGTGCTAAATTTACTGTGTTTGACATAAACAGATATAAACATCTTTTGTGTATATAGATACATCTAAATTATCATTTAGGACTTTCTAGGGCATTTTACATTATATTCTAGGAACTGAAACATCAACATTTAACATTAAATATAGATATTTATAAATTTTGACCTTCTGAAGAATGAAAAGAGAACAAGATGTTTCCATAGCCAGTTACTTACTTTAAGAACATGAGCCTGCATGGGACTAATCTGGGTCCTCTGCATGTATGTTACAGTTATGCAGCTTAATCTTCTAGTGGGACTCCTAACAGTGAGAGCAGGGGCTGCCTCTTACCCTTTTGCCAGTCTGTGGGACCCTATTCCTGATAGGGGATTGCCTTGTCCAGCCTTAATACAAGGGGAGGTGTTTAGTCTTACTGCAACTTGATATGCCATGTTGTGTTGATATCCATGGGAGGCCTGCTCTTTTTGAATAGAATAGAAACATGGGAAGAGTGGATGGGTAAGGGTGGGGGTGGGGAACGCAGGACAGGGGACAGAACTGGGAGGAGAGGAGGGTGGGGAAACTGTGTCTGGGACATAGGGATGTAGAAAGAAAGGAGGGAAGGAGAGAAAGAAAGGAAGAAAGAAAGAAAGAAAGAAAGAAAGAAAGAAAGAAAGAAAGAAAGAAAGAAAGAAAGAAAGGAAGGAAGGAAGGAAGGAAGGAAGATAGAAAGGAAGAAAGGAAAGAAAGATAATAAAGAAAGAGAGAAAGAATATAAAGAAAGATATGGAATATCTCCAATATAAAATGCACTTGAAATAAAAATTTTACTTACAAACCTAAGAGAGTTTGTAACAATTTGCTAGCTTTAGGCATAACGTCATCCATTGACTTAATTATGTATTTCAAATACCTTTATATTGATTTTTATTTTAATTAAACAATAGGAAAAAACTCTGGATCAGTTTTTGAAAGCTGAAAAGTGTGGTTTGGGGTTAAATGGCATGTCTTAGATGTGTGAGACCTTGTTGCACACAAATGCTCCACATACTCTCCTGTTCTGTGTTAAAGCTACAGGCTAGCTCCTCAGCATCACTTTCCTGCACAACTTGAAGATGGCATCACTGCAGTCAAGTTTTTTCTTCAGGATAAAATCCTTACAAAATATGGAGTAGATCCTACCCGAATTGCTATTTCAGGAGACAGCTCTGGGGGCACTCTGGCAGCAGCAGTGACTCAGCAGGTACGGTATTTTTGGCTTTGTGGCGGAGAGTAGCAGTTTCAGCTCCTTGTTCTTTGGCTGGATCCGTTCATCTGGTATCATTCCTTGAAAATGAGCATTCATTCCCACAGAATTACAATGGCACTTGAGTGAAACATCAACTAATCATAACAGGACTAATTTGGGTTATATACTTACTTTTATATTGATCTACATGTCTATCTTCATGTTGATATTATTTTTATTTCAACCTTCATTTTATTTTGTAAAAGTTGGTTCTATTACTGCGTTTCTCAGGCATTAAAACATTATAGAGAATCCTGTTTGTCGTTAACAAAGAAAAACATAATAGTATTTTAATAAGGCTTGTAATGGGATATGTAGGCTCTGGGATGGTTACCACCATGTTGATATTGAACTTCCTGCTAAAATACACTAGACCTCATTTTTAAGTAGGGTCTCTTCAATTCTTCAACAATATTAAAATGCTAGAGTAGAAATAATGTAACTCTCCTATTGAATTTAGTTTATAATTATTTTTAAATAATTTAAATAGTTCTCAGGTATTTATTGATGACACACAAAATTATAGCAGATATTTATATGAGCTACATACTGTCATGTCCTGGAGAGTTCACTTATAATTCTGTTTTCTAGAATTTTTTGTACAACCATATTTTTAATGACTAGAGAGTTTTCCTTTCCAATCTTTATGTCTTTTTTCCCCTTTATTAATGGACTGGCTATGGCCTCCAATATAGTATCATGTTGCTGGGGGTTTTTGCTTTTTTGGGGGGCCTACCACCCAGCTTCCAAATAAATCGCACAAGAAGTCTTATTCTTACTTATAAGTGCTGGTCTTAGCTTGGCTTGTTTCTTGTCAGCTTTTCTTTTTTTTTTTTTTTTTTTGGTTTTTTCGAGACAGAGTTTCTCTGTGTAGCTTTGCGCCTTTCCTGGATCTCACTCTGTAGACCAGGCTGGCCTCGAACTCACAGAGATCCGCCTGCCTCTGCCTCCCAAGTGCTGGGATTAAAGGTGTGCGCCACCACTGCCCGGCAGCTTTTCTTAACTTTAAATTATCCCATCTTCCTTTTGCTTCGGGACTTTTCCCATTCTCTTGCTTCTGTAAATCTTACTCTTACTCCTTGACTTGCTGTGTCGCTGGGTGGCTGGCTCCTGGGGTCCTCCTCCTTCTCTTGCTACTACTTCCTTTCATTCCTCCATCTCTTTTCTTCTCCTGACTCCCAGATTTCTCCTTCTGTATATTCTGTCTGCCAGCCTTGCCTATCCTTTCTCCTGTCTTGCTATTGGCCATTCAGTTCTTATTAGGCCAGTAAGGTGTTTTAGACAGACAAAGTAACACAGCTTCACAGAATTAAACAAATGCAACATAAAAGTAATACACATTAAAATATTATTCTACAACAGTATCATTTGTAATTGTTATTACTTTAATGTTTGAAATATTTTTAACTTATTATCCTGTTAATAGACATTTAAATGTACTAAATGCTTTAATAAGTTGGTAATTTCTAGAAAGTATTATATTTCATTTGTTCAAATAGTCTGTAGCTGTCTGTTGAAACAGATTGACTGTTGATGTTATCTACCTATTATATCCTTTACTGATAACTTTGAGTTAAAACATTAGAAGGGGAGGTTGTGTGATTTTAAGGAGAGAGAGTTTAGTTGGAGAAAGTGGGGTACTGGGGACATGCCTTGTTCCTTGGCCCATATCTCTGCTTTGGCCCATATCTCTGCTTCCCTGTTCTGCTGAGATAGGAGTAAGCAACAGCTACTTCGTCTCACTGACACAAATCAACCTGCTATGTTTCCTCAGTATGTAGACTGTTTTTCACCCAACTATAAGCTAAAATAAATCTGTTCCCCCTTGGTTTCTGTCAGGTATTTTGTTATAGAAACAACAGAAGTAACTAAAATAATTGACACTGAGAAATGAAATTATTGTCATGAAGGACTGACCACATAGTTTCAACTGCTGTGTAGAAGGAATAAAGCCTAGAGAAGTTGGAAAGCGATGTAAGCAGTGATTGACAGACAATAATAGGGAGAGTTTGCAAGATTCAAGTGCTAACTGAAGTGAGCACAAAGAAGACTGTACTCATGAGGTTTCCATGGGGAACGCATACTTTGTTAGGAATCAGATTAGAATCAGGTTGTGCTAATTTCTCTCAAAGTATCTGGCTGCCTTCTGCCTTTTGTCTTGAGATTCAAGTAACACTGAATTAAAAGTAATGGATTTGTTTGCCAAGGGTAATTGTAAGATGGAATAGCAGTTAGGCTGTGTCATAATTATTGCTTACTTCATTCATCAGATTTAAAGTAGAAGAGAGCATATAGCAAGGCAGAAAGTATGAAAAATAAACAAGTTGATGAGTAAAAGATCCTATATCTAGTTAAGCTGAGGACAAAGAGAGTTCAGACAAACTAACCGTGGTTATTAAAGAGATTAGTGTCATTGAAGAGAAAATTTGAATTCTCAACAGGAAAGATGCTTTGAGAGCAAGACTCACTGATCAAGAGTTTTAGGCTCACCATACCATTTTATTTGAAAGGAGAATGTCTGAGGAAATTTTCCCCAGTTAAACCATGAAGGCACAAAGAAGCCACCACCAACATGGTCCAAGGAGACCAGGATACAATGCTTACAGGCACTAGAATGTGACTGTCTATGCGATCCTAGTTTTACAGGCATAAGGGATACAAAAATGAGGTGTTATTGAACTTTGTACCAAGGTTACAGAAAGCCATGGCTGATTTTATTTCATCTTGCTCTGGAAAAGTATTTATGAGATTTAAGAGACTTCTGGTGGAGTATGTACAGGTTTCTAAATACGTTTCATCCATAAATATGGAAAAATAAATTTCTTCCTTTCCAGTTTATACCCTATCATTTATTTTTTTTCTTATTGCTCCAGGTAATATTTCCATTGTTATTTGAAGAAGCATGGTGAGAGCAGATACCCCTGTTTCACTTGTAACTTTAGAGGAAATGTTTTCAGTCTTATTTTCATTTGGTTTATTGTTGGCTACTGGTTTCTTGTGTATAGTCTTTGTATTTCTGAAAAGTACTCTGTGTTTCCTAATTTGAGGTTTTTTTTTTTTTTTAATCATGAATGACTGGTGGACTTGTAAGAAAATTTTCTGCATCTTTTATATTTCAACTATTTCAGTCTTTGTTTTTCATTATTATATTTGCATATAGAATTTTATTTATAAATTGGTATATGTTGAACTATTTTTTTGTTTTTTGTTTTTTCCGACACAGGGTTTCTCTGTGTAGTTTTGGAGCCTGTCCTGGGTCTCGCTCTGTAGACCAGCCTGGCCTCGAAATCACAGAGATCTGCCTGGCTCTGCCTCCCAAGTGCTGGGATTAAAGGCGTGTGCCACCACTGCCCGGCCTTTTTTTCACTGGTGGAATAAAGTCAACTTGATCCTATTATATGACCTTTTCAAGTGTTGTTGAATTTGATTTGGTTATTGAGGATTGTTAAGTCTGTGTTCACCTTGGAAACTGATCAATGATTTCCCTTTTGGTTCTGGCCTCATCCAGCTTTGATATCTGTGCTATACAGACTTTATAGAATGATATTGGAAGCATCATTATCCTTCTTATTTTATAGGTATATTTGGTGAATATTGACTAGTTTATGGAATCATTTGATAAATCTCTTCAGTCCTGAGGATTTATTCCTTGCATGGCTCTTATTAATGTTTAAATCTCATTTCATATTATAATTAATTGAAGGTTTATTATAGCATATAGGTTTTTGATTAGATAGAAGTTTTTTAAGTTTCATTTTGTAAGGTATTTCACACTTTGAGGTTTAAAAGTTCTTTGTTCTGTGTTAGCATTTTAACAATACTGTGAAACAAGATTGTATTAGTCATGGATACTAAAATGTCTACTGTACTTAGATTTGGTAAAGTTTCTTCCATAATTACTTTGACTAGTTTTTCTATACCTTTAGTTTGTATCTCATTGCTGTCCTATACTCCAGCATGAATTCTCACCATGGCACCAATAAGCAAGATAAGGCAGTTCTCAGGGGATACCTTCTCTATACATAAATTTACTTAACCTGTCCTAAAATCTGTTGTAAAGTATCAGAATGGATGCCTGTGGAGCTAAGTAAAGGTTGCTTTTCTCTTCTCACCTAAGACCTGCTGAGGAAGAGTCTCCTTTTCTTCAACATATTAGATATTAGTGTGCTTGGTTTCGTCTTCTTTAAAAGAGAAATTAGTTCTCTGCTGAAGTGGCAAGCATGGGGCCTGTAAGGGTCTGTACCAGGTCATATGTATGTATATGTACATATATATATGCATGTGTGTGCATATACATACATACATATACATGTATACACACACACACACACACACACACACACACACGCACACACACACACATATATATATATATATATATATATATATATATATATATATATATATTTATATGTTATGACTGTTCGCTTGGTGTTTTTTTGGGGGGGAACTCCTAACAGTGGAAGTGGGTGTGCCTCTGACTCTTTTGCTTGCTCTTGGGACTCTTTTCCTCCTACTGGGTTGCCTTGTCAGGCCTCAATATGAAGGCTTTTGCCTCCTCTTAGTGTATATTTTTTGTACATGTTAGGTTGTTGTCTCTTGGATGCCTGCTTTTTTCTGAAGTGAAATAGAAGAGGAGTGGATCTGGGGCAGAGGGAAGATTGAGGGGGTGCTGGGAGGAATGGAAGGAGGGGAAACTATGGTTGGGATGTATTGTATAAGAGAAGAATATATTTTCAATAAAAAAGAAATAGTTCTCTGAAAAAAATTTCATGCTCTCCCCTAACAACCTAAGTTTACGTCCTCTTTAAAAAAAACACATTGAGTCTAATTTGTCCTGCCCACATACCTGGATGTGGGATTACCTACTGGATCATGTTCAATTTACCAAGGGCTACAATCTTAGAGGAAACTGATTCTCTCTTTCCCAGCAGCTATCAAATGTCAACAGCTACTCCACTAAGGCTGAGACTTCATGCCCACTTCTCTCTGTGCAGGGATTTAGTCTGGTTTGGGCTTGCACAGATCTTGTACATGCTGCCACAAGTACCATGAGTTCATATGGGCAACTGTCCTGCTGTGTCTAGACAGTTTCTGTATAGTCACCCACCGCCTCTAGCTCTTACAATCTCTCTGCACCTGAGCCTTAGAAGGAGCTAAGTTATATAGATGTCCCACTTAGGGCTGAGCATTATAGTCTCTAGTCCTCCACATCTTGGCCATTTGTCAAGAGTAATTCCTACAAATCTAAAATTAAATTATCAACTAAATTCCTCCATCACCTTTAAGACTGTGTTATTTCTATTAGTTACATTTAGTGAAACATACTTGTATATCTTTCCTCCTTTTACCTTCTGTCACTGGATTCCCTTATCTTTTTTCTCATCCTTTCTCATATACTCAAGAAACATTTTTAAAATGGTTTGACATTTAATACTGATTAAAGGCATTTTTAACATAACGATACTTTACAACAGCACTCAGTGTAGGTTTGTTCCCACATCTGTGTGTCAGGGTTACATTTTGTCTTTTGGAATATTAGAAGCCCTTGCCTCACTGGACATCATATTTTTTTCAGGTGCAGATTGATCCTGAAGTAAAGCATAAACTCAAGTTGCAAGCTTTACTTTATCCTGGCTTACAGGTGATCGACACTGCTTTGCCATCTCATCGAGACAATGAACATGGGGTAGTTCTGACAAGGGACATTGCCATAAAACTTGTGAGTTTGTTTTTCACCAAGGATGAGGCGCTTCCACAGGCAATGAGAAAAAACCAGCACATGCCTCTGGAATCCAGACATCTGTTTAGGTTTGTTAACTGGAGCACTCTTCTTCCTGAAAAGTATAGAAAGCACCATGTGTACACTGAACCTGTGCTTGGAAGATCCAGTTATTCACTGCCAGCACTGATGGATCACAGAGCATTGCCCTTGCTAGCTGATGATGTCCAGTTACAGCATTTGCCAAAGACATATGTTCTTACCTGTCAATATGATGTCCTGAGGGATGATGGAATTATGTATGTTTCAAGACTTCAAAATGTTGGAGTTCAAGTTTTTCATGACCATATTGAAGATGGAATCCATGGAGCCTTATCATATATGACGTCACCACTTTACTTGCAACTAGGACTGAGGATAAGAGATATATATATTAGTTGGCTGGACAAGAATTTATAATTACAGTTTCCCTCAATGAACTTTAACTGTGAAAATATTTTAGTTGTGAAAAGAACAATATGATCTGTGTTCTCTAAAGTTAGATTTCAATCAATTAAAGGTTACTGTGTGTTCTTGAACTAAGTATTATGTTTTCTGTCTTTTAAACTCTGTATTTGCAAAATGTAAGTTAGTGTATTTTCCCTGAATTACAATTTGCTGTTATTATGGTGGTCACCAAAGGAGCCATTGCTTCATGAATTTGAGAAATATCCATTACTATCATTATATGTAAATTCTCAGATAGCTGTTATTTATTCATTCACATATATATGTAGTTTTATATTTTTCATATTAGTATTGACTAGATATTAAATCATTGACAGATATGAAATTTTTACTGAAAAATTGTTCTACAGTATTTAAAGAAAATCACATTTCCTTATTCTTGTAAAATTTGATAGTGTAACAGATTTTTTTGAGTCTAATAATTTTACAGGAATATGCTGTTTTTATTATATTTTGTTTGATATATATGGATTTTATTTTCAATATTCAGTTTCAAAAGCATGTTTTATTTATTTTTTCTTGAGATATACCATTATGAGTGGTTTCTTTTTTATTGAAAATATGTTTTTTCATACAATATTTTCTGATTTGTGGTTTCCCCTTCCGCAACTCCTCCCACATCCTCCCCACTTCCCCATACACCCAAATTCATACCCTTTCTTTCTCTTTCTCATTAGAAAACAAACAGGCTAAGTTTAGGGGAGGGTTGTTTGTTTGTTTGTTTTATCTTGGATTTTAGTTTTAGTACCTATTTATTTCCTCTTCTTTGGGCATTCTCCTATGGGAAATTTCTTTTTTTAAATAAATATTTTTATTTTATAATTAATTTAATTTTACATATCAGCCAGGGATTACCCTGTCCTCCCTCCTCCCACCCTCCAGCCTTCCCCCTCAATCCATCCCCCATTCCCACCTCCTCCAAGGCAAGGTCTCCCCTGGGGAGTCAGCCCAGCCTGATAGATTCAGTTGAGGCAGGTCCAGTTCCCTCCTCCCTGCACCAAGGCTGAGCAAAGTGTCTCAGCATAGGACCTAGGTTCCAAAAGCTAGCTCATGCACCGTACAACTGTTTTTGGTCATCTTTGCATGAATTCATTTTGTTCTGCTTTATTAAAAAATACTGCCTTCTTCATTCCTGAGAACGAAAATCAACATGCAACACTATATAATCAGAAAGGAAGTTTTGACAAAAGATTGAGAATCTTTTCCAAAAGGCCAGTTTCTGTTCAACCATGGTGGCTCACATCTGTGATCATAGCTTGTGGGAGGCTGAGGCAGTGGGATTACCATGTGGTCTAGGCTATCCTGGTATACAGAAAAAGTCTCTGTCTTAAAAACCAAAACAACATAGTTTATTTCTGTCATTGACCAAAAGAAATTTGACTCACCATCTGAAACATGCACCAACTCCATTTGGAGTTTAGAGTCATTCATAGGGATATGGTAGAACTTCCACACTGCAGGAATTCTGCCCTAGGCCTCAGCCATGGGAGAATATACCTGTGTGCTTCACCATAGACAGTGGGAGAACTTGAACAAAAAGCAGATTCTGCAACTCAGCTTTATACTTACCCTCAACCCAGTTCAGCTGTCCCCATGTAATCTGAACTACTCATGATATAGCCTGTGTCTTGCATCTCATAGCACAGATGAGGCAGGCCTGAAAAGTTTGAATGAGTTTTTAACTAGGGTTCATGAATAACAAAAGGAATCTTGTTTATATAATCAGAAGTCCTGGCTCATCCCTCTCTTTTGAAGTCTACTTTAAGGATGCTTTCTTCATGAACTCCCAGCCTTCCACTAGCAGAGTTCTGTCTTTTAGGGGTGAAGAAAGGATAAAGAAGAGTGTTTTCACTTTGCTCTTTACCTAGGAAACCAACAGGTACATAACTAAATATTTATTGTCTATTACAGTGGTTCTCAACAGCTGGTTTCTGATGCTACAACCCTTTAATATAGTTCCTCATATTGTGGTGACCCCCAACCATAAAATTATTTTGTTGCCACTTAATAACTATAATTTTTCTACTGTTATGAATTGTGGTGCAAATATCTGATATGCAAACCCTTGAAAGGATTGATTGACCCCTAAAGTGGTCTGGACCCACAGGTTGAGAACCACTGGTCTATGACATTTACACAGCAGTGTCAGAGTCCTTCTTAGTGAAACTGAAATGATTACTTTCTTAACAAGGAAGAGGATAGTAAAATCAGTAAATTTATCTTTCAGATATAGGGAAAACTTAAAATTGTTAAGAATCTCTAAGGAAATGTTTCATATAGGCCTATCATAGAATCTTTTTATTTACATAGTTATAACTGATAAATGGTTCTCTGTATATTTTTAGAAGGAGCTTCTCACAAGACTGTTTCTCATGCATCTACAAAAAGAGTAGCTTCTTTGTGGGTTTGCCAGTTTTTAGCTCACCAGAAGCTACAGTGAGGGTTTCTTGTGTGTCCTTGTAGAACACCTGTAGGGGTAAGGTCCCAGGAGAGGAAGAACAGTAATTAGCAACCATTTGCATTTTTTTAAATGTGAAAATGGTCATTAATGTAAATAATAATACTATTTTCAGAAAGATAGTTATCTGCTGGATGGTGGTTGCACCTTCCTTTAATCCCAGCACTTGGGAGTTTAGAATCAGGCAGAACTCTGAGAGTTGGAGGTCATCCTGCTCTATAGAGAGAGTTTCAGGACAGCCAAAGCTACACAGAGAAACCCTGTCTCAAAAATAAATAAGCATCTGATAAAGATTTTTACTTGAGAATTTGAAAATTGTAAAGGTGTTGATATATTGTTGTACAGACTCCTTACTACAGGTTTACTTTAGAAGATATAATTTGCCAAGAGAATTATGACTTAGATTGAAATAGCATCTTAGGAGTGAGATGAAATTTGAATCAAGTCATTGCTTCAAAACTGTGACCAGTCAGTTTCTTGTAGACAAGATATATAGAAGGACATATCTGGTTGTACAAATCCTAATTTGTTGGTTAGATTACTATGCACTATAAAAGCTAATCTTTATTGTGGCTCATTCAGTAGACTTTATGATGTTCATATACACTGACAATGTGGTATGTATGTATTTAGTGCTGACCTCTTGTCAACTTGACACACAAATACATCACTGTTAAGCTGCACCTTTCCTTTCTATTCATCCCCAAGATCTCACATTAAAAACATAACTAAGTTTAAAAGTTCCAATCTTTACAAATTCAAACACATTAAAATTTCAGTCCCTTTAAAACAGCCAATCTCTTTTAAAATCCAACATCTTTTAAAATTCAAAGTCTCTCAACTGTGGACTCCAGTAAAATACTCCCTTACTTTAAGAGGGAAAAAACTTACTTCAACAATCATAATCGAATCAAAGCAAAATCAAACTTCAATTGTGCAATGTCTGTGATCCACTCTCCATCTTCTGGACTCTTCTAAAGGGCTTGAATATCTTCTTGCAGCTCTGCCCTCTGTGGCACACACAGCTTGTCTCATAGGCTTCAGCTGGCTCCACTCATCTGCTGCTGCTATTGTTGGTGGTTATCCCATGGTACTGGCATCTCCAAAATGCTAGGGTCTTCTGCTGCAAGGGGGCTGCACTTTCACCAGTAGCCTCTCATAAGCTCTCTTCATGGTGCCAAGTCTCAACATTTGCATGACCCCTTTAGTCCTGGGCCTTCAGCTGACAGTGGGGCTGCATCTTCACCAATAGCCTCTACTGGTCACCACTTCGGTGACCCTTACACATTACCAAGTTCAGCTGCCAATAATCTTAGTCACTTCTGGAACATAAGCTTGTGTATGCTAACCCTGGGTAAGCACTTTCTACAAGATTTTTCCTCAATGATGCTGGTCTCTTCACCCCCAGCTGGCCAAGATGACAGAATCTCTATTCAGAATAGCAAACAGCCCTGATAGAGTCTATAAACTTCCTTCAGAAACTTCACAAATCAGGTCTCCATGTTCTGCACTGCTCTCAAGGATCTTATCTCCCAAGGTTGTACAGAATAGCTCACTGACATCACCACACTCAATGTCTTTTCTAGCCCACAGTTTCAAAGTCCTTCTACAATCCTCCCCAAAACATGGCCAAGTCTTACATCAACATTCCACTGTGCTGGTACCATCTTGTCTTAGTTAGGGTTTCTATTTCTGTAAGAAAACAATATTACAACAACAACAACAAAAAAGAAGTTTGAGAGGAAAGGGTTTGTCTTCCATTTCCGTATTACTGTTCACTACTGAAGGAAGTCAGGATAGGAACTCAAACAGGGTGGGAACCTGAAGGCAGGTGCTGATGCAGAGGTCATAGAGGGGTGCTGTTTACTGGCTTGCTCCTCCTGGCTTGCTCAGCCTGCTCTCTTATAGAATCTAGGACTACCAGGCAAGGGATGGCACAACTCACCATGGGCTGGGCCCTCCCCCATTAATCACTAATTAAGAAAATGCCTTACAGCTGGGTCTTATGGAAGAATTTTCTTAATTGAGGTTTCTTCCTTTCAGACAACTCTACTTTATGTGTCAGATTGGCGTAGACTAGCCAGCACAGTGCGTTCAAGTATTTTTGATGTGATAATTTGATAATGGTTAAATGAACTATTCTCTGATGGATGAAATGCTGTTCATTAAAGGATTTGTGAAACGACTAAAAGAAAAAAAATTACTCCTACCTCTAAAGACTCAGACTATTTCCGAAGAGAGGCAGAAAGAGTGTAAGCACCAGAAGTGATGGTAGACTACATTTAAAAAAAATGTCCTCTGGACTCATGCAAACTCACAGTAGTTGTGACAGTATGCACAAGACTCATGCAAGCCTAATCCAGACCAATCCCACCATGGAGAGGAGAGTTGGACTTAAAGTCCACTCCTAGCCAAGGAAAATTTTGTGATTCTTACCTATGGGAGAGGTAGGATAAGTTTTCTCTTAAAGAATAGTCCCTGGTACTGCTATGATGCTTTAAGTGCGTTGGTTCTCAACATATGGGTCATGACACCCTTGGGAGTTGAATGACGCTTTCTTAGAGGTCACATATCAGATATCCTGCATATCAGATATTCACACTACAATTCATAACAATAGCAAAATTACAGTCATGAAATAGCAACAAAAGTAATTTTATGGTTGTAGTTCACCACAGCATGAGGAAATGCATTAAAGGGTCATAGCACTAGAAACATTAAGAACCACTGCTCTAGCAGAAGGCCACACATTAAAAAACATTAGGATATCCAAAATTAGCCTGATGGGGTAAATGAGACAAATTTGAATGAGAAAGGAAGGGTTGGCTCTGGAAAGAATTTTGAGTTTGGTCTTGAATATCTGGATGCTGTATGATCTGAAAATTACATTTTAATGAATATTTTAACTAGTAGGCATACTTTCATCTGGAAATAATATGTAGAAATGAGATAAATTCAGATAATCATATACAACAAAAATATCCACAGAATTTTCCAATTTTTGGTATGGTCAGTGTCTACTCCTTAATGCAATTATTGCCATCATGTAGATGTATTTTACAGAATGCTCAAGATTGAATTTCAAAAATATCAGTGGAAATAATATTTCGTATTTTTCCAGAATGGATATTTATGATTTTGGCAAGTCATATATTATTAAACATGTTAACTTCAGCCAAATACCAGAGAAGATAATGAGAAGCATAGCTTTAACTGTTATGCACATTGCTTTGCTCTAACACTGAGCTAATCATTTCAACATATTTGAGAGGGGGTTGCTGTGGGATGTATGGCAAACGTGTTGCTGATTAATCAATAGAACACTGATTGGCCGTTGGCTAGGCAGGAAGTATAGGCGGGGCAAGGAGGAGAATAAAGCTGGGAAGTGGAAGGCTGAGTCAGAGAGACACTGCCAGCCGCCATGATGAGAAACAGTTTGTGAAGATGCCGGTAAGCCACAAGCCATGTGGCAAGGTATAGATTAAAGGAAATGGATTAATTTAAGCTGTAAGAACAGTTAGCAAGAAGCCTGCCACGGCCATACAGTTTGAAAGCAACATAAGTCTCTGTGTTTACTTGGTCGGGTCTGAGAGACTGTGGGACTGGCAGGTGAAAGAGATTTGCCCTGAGTGTGGGCCAGGCAGGAAAACTCGAGCTACAGGGGGTAGTTTATGCATGTCCTATTCAGGAGAATGAATGAGGGGAGGTTCTTCAATTTAGCCTCACAGCTGTAACCCTGAGAGGGTACCAACACTCATCTCAGACAAAAGTATTCCTTTAAGTAGTGCACATATTACAGAAGACAAAACAATGAATGTTACGGTTTACTGCATGGAGCTTTTTTGTCTTGAAAATGTTTTAGGTCTAGGAATGTTCTGCTTCTTTTTAGTCTGTAATGGTCCATAGCATATTATATGGTATTTTATACAGATATTAAATAATTATGGATCAGAATTGTTTAAAAAGTACAGAAGTTGGAACATATGAAAAAAAGGTTTATAATGTAACAGGGAAAACAAATGTATGCTTATAGAGATTAGGAGAAATGGGCAAGCCCATAGTCAGACACTGATTTAGTTCCCAAAGTTCTTGACTCTTGATGTGTATCTCATGTTGTACCAGGCTGCCTTCCAGAGAAATGAGGCACATGTAGTGTAGAATTCAAACTCTGGGATATACTGTACATTTGTTTCACAGGATATTAGAACAAATCATAGAATTTGTAGCTTTTTTTCTCTGGGAATGAAAAAGGTACCGTAAATGTAGCAGTGTATGGCAAATGAAATGTACTCATAGTAGCTAAACATCCTGAAATTTCATGAACAATTCAGATCTGAAAATTATCAACCCTTTGCCAAGCAAAAGGTTACTATAAACCTACTAATTACTTTCATATTTCTCTGGGATAACATTTTTCCTTTGGAAAATTCATTATTCTGATACCATGAGAAATTATATCAGTTTTGGCATCCTCCAATTGTCTATACTACAGTAACCATGTTCTCAGTTATGGTAATCAGTTTCATTGATGAACTTTACTAGTACAACCCTCAATATAACAGTATAGGATATTACCTAACTGACCATAATAATTATATTCAAGCAGCAGTCTAGAAAATGTACTCTTTCATAGTATATAAAAAAAATTTGTTGACACAGAACAAGCCTAGACATTGTATAGATAAACATTTCCTAACATCAGTGCAGGTGTTTCTGTAATAATTTAACTGGTAATAAAATAGCATGTTTTCACTGATCTTTCAAATATTGAGGCAAATATATTTACATATAGGGTGTTTTAAGATCCCAAACAAACCTGTTGGGTCATAGCTGCATCTAAGTTCCCCAGATACACCAGCTCTTCTAGGGTCTACACCATACGTGTCAAGAATGTCTTCTCATAAGAACCATCGTAAGGCACTGTACACATCTTCAAACTGATGTGGAAAATGGTATTTGGGGGCTAAGTCATAGCTGTGTGAAGAAGAATTGTTTCAAATGAACGAAATTAAATTTTGTATTTATCTCTCTAAATTAAAAGTCCAATTTTCCTTTATTAGAAAATATTTACTATTTCCTAATAAATAGCAAATAGTATTGCTAACTATACACCCAAAAATATATTCTATTCCATAACCTTGTCTGATTTCATTATTATGCTGGTAAAAACTTGAATAAATCAATTGAATTCACCTTGAGGCAAAAATAAAAGAATAAAAAATATAGCAGGTAATACATTTCCTTAATACATTTCCCAGCATTTTGTTTTTACTATTATTATACTTTGTTGGAATTAATCAGTGACAAACAAATATTATTAGTTTCATGTTTGAACTTCACCTAATATCAAAGGAGTATGTGACCACTCTGTTTTATTAATTACTTCATTTTTCTGTTCATTCCTATCGAACTGATTTCTTATCAGTTATTACCTTAGTATGCTATTTGCCTGTTTTTATGTGTAGCATGAAGACTAATTGCTTTCATCGATGGTTATGCTATGACATACAGTAAACTAATCCCTTAGGTGCAGTTTACCATGTAATCCTTAGAAAGCTCATACTTTGTAGAAAATATTTGATTCTCAGTTCACATAAGGATAGATTAGACTGAATTAATAATACATGACATGTATAAAGACTCAAGGTAAAATTTCAAACCTGATTTGCCTGTGATTCTCTAAGTATTCACTCTGCTGGAAGAAGCTAAGGTATCATTTCCATGCAGATCATTGATGTGTGTATTGCACGAGTGTTAATGTGTTCTAATCATTTCTGAACTTTCTATTTTGGTTCCTGGTTGATTTAAGTGTTTTGTTCAGCTTTTTTGTTTTACCTCTGATTCCATTCTCCCCAACTCAAGTTCGCTTTCTCTTTGCTCACACTCTTAATTTCAATTGAAATATTCCAGGAATTACCAAACCAAACGAAACCAAACAAAATGGCCAAGAGTGTTGGCTTCTTGCTACACAAAGCACAAGACTGAACACTGAAGAAGCAAACCAGTCTTACTTGGTTGATGCAACAACAGCATCAAGTCTATCAGCTGTGTGAACACATACAAATCTATTCTATTTTCCCCTTCCCAGGGAGATTCATGCCCCCACCTCCAGTCTTTTCCTCTATGCCTAACCTCTCTGGTCTATAGATTGTAGTATAATTATCATTTATTTAATGGCTAATATCCACAAATAAGTGAGCACATGTCATATTTATCTTTCTAAGTCTGGACCATCTCACTCAGGATGATGTTTTCTACTTCCATCCACTTGCCAGCAAATTTCCTGATGTCATTTTTTTAAAACAACTGAGTTAGAGTCCATTTGGGTAAATGTACCACATTTTCTTTGACCATTCTTAGGTTGTTTCCAGTTTCTGGCTATTATGAACAGAGCAACAGTGAATGTGTTTGAGCAAGTGTCTTTATGGTAGGATGAAGTATCCTTTGGGTATATAATATACCCAATATTGGAGCCTGCTGACAGTCAGCTGGGTAGCTGGGTAGAGGTGTGCGGATTGAAGACACAATGAAGAAGACAGAAAAGAGTTGAGAGGTCTGCTGGTCAATGCCAGACAGCCCTGAGTTTATTTCACAGCCAGCTTATACACAGTTTTGAAGAACAGAAGTAGAACAATGTACAGCACAGGCATTCAATCACTATCCTGCCTTAGGTCAAGGAGCAGGAGTTTTCTTTTGTATCTCGATGTACCTCCAGCTGGCATCAGCAGCCTGTGTCTAGCTAGATAGTGTGTTCCTTCCTGTGGGCTACTCAGGACTTCCTCACAGCAGCCCTTGAAGGGGATTCTGTGGGCTAATCAGGACTTTCTCACAGCCCTGGAGCAAGCAAGCCTGAACTCTATTGACTCAGAATAGACTTCAGATTCAAAAGGGAAACTGAGTCAGTTGTTAGCTCCCACAACCCAAGAGTGGTATACCTGTATCTTGAGGTTGCTTGATTCCCAACTTTCTTAGGAACCACCATACTGATTTCCATAATGTCTGTACAAGTTTTCACTCCCACTAGCAGTGGATGAATGCTCCTCTTATTCCACATTCTCCTTGCCAGTATCAACTATTTTTTGTGTTATTGATTTTAGACAATCTGACAAGAGTAAGATGGAATCACAAGTAGTTTTGATTTGCATTTCCCCAATGGCTAAGGATGTGGAATATGTCTTTAAGTGTTTCTCAGATGTTTGAGTTTCCTCTATTGAGAATTATCTGTTTAGGTATGTACCCCATTTTTTATTGAATAATTTGGGTTTTTTTGGAGGGTTGGCATCTAGTTGTTTGAGTTCTTTATATATTTTGGATATTAATCCTCTATAAAACGTGGAGTTGGTAAAAATATTTTCCCATTCCATAGGCTGCTGCTTTGTCCAAGTGATGGTGTCCTTTGCCTTATAGAAGTGTTTGAGTATCATGAGGTCCCATTTGTTAATCATTGATCTTAGTGTTCGTGCTACCTGTGTTGTGTTCAGAAAGCATTCTGTGCCAATGAGTTACATCCAATTGGATTACATCCAATTGAGTTGTTGTCCAAAGGGGTTCCAGGGAAATCCCCAAACAACTCAGGCTGTTGTCAACACTCTAGGTCGTTCTCCACAAACTGGTAGCTAGATCCATTGCAGAAGACAACACCCACACAACTCATTGAACATGGAGAGGGTGTTCTGGTGCCTACATAGAACCTTCATCACTACATTCTAGTATATTTAGTATGGGAAAGTACCTACTGGCTACCAAAGGAGAAACGTAACCACCAACCCAGCCACAAAACCTTTTATCTAAAATCTGTCCTGCTTGTAAGGTATACGAGGGCAATGGTGGCCAAAAATTTATTGAAGTAACCAGCAAATGTCTGATTTGACTTAATGCCCACTCTTTGAGATGGAACCTATACCTCATACTGCTTGGGTGACAAAGTAAACAAAACAAAACAAAACAAAACAAAACAAAACAACAGACTGAATACCCCAGGTACTTAGGGTAAAACCAACTACTACTGGTCTAAAAAAAAAAAAAAAAAAAAAAAGCAAATGTAAATTGCTTCTAATGACACTCTGCTATTCTCATAGATCAGTGCCTTTCTCAACCAGCATCAGAGAAGCTTCCTCTTGAAGCAGATGGGAGCAAATATAGAGACCCACAGCCAGACATTATGCAGACAGTGAGACTTTAGAACTCACAGATCTATAATGGTATATCTCCATCATATCTCTCTCTCCAGAGTTCAGGGAACTTCTTAGAAGAGGAGGCAAAAAGAGTTTAAGAGCTGGAGAGGATGGAGAACAACAGGAGAACAAGATCCTCTAAATCAACTGAGCAAAGCTCATATGAACTCACAGAGACTGAAGCAGCAAGCACAGGGCCTGCAGGGGTCTGCACCAGGTCCTCTATAGCTTTCAGTTTAGTATTTTTATTGGACTCCTAAATGTGTGAATGAGTGGGTTTTCAATTCTTGGAGCTTTTTTGGTGGTTCTTTTCCTTCTCTTGGTTTTCCTTGTCCTACTTCAGTGTGAGGGTTTCTGTGTTATCTTATTATATTTTATTTTGCTTTGTTTTGTTGTTATCTCTTAGAAGCCTGTTCTTTTCTAATGGGAGACAGAGAGCAGATTTGGATGGGAGGAGTGGTAGGGAGGAACTGGGAGGAATAGAGGGAGGGGAAACTGTAATAAGGTAATATTAATGACAAAAATAGTTAAATTTTATCACCAATTTCTTTTTGCAGTCATCTTCTATATATTTTTATAAAGTGCATTATACTTGGTATGTAGTCCTATGTATTTTGATAAATGTGTACCTCAGGTAAATCTCTCCACATTCCAGTTGCAAGATAGCTCCAGCATCTCAAGCACTTCCTTCCATTTCCTTTTTAAAACTTCCCTTCATCCCAATATTAACAGCTGCAGGACAAGGCAATGATTTGGATATTTCTAACTGTGGCTCTGGAGCTGCTCTTTAATTATTCCTATGAGATGTTCCCTTCTCTTCCCATGATTTGCTCTACTTCATACCCCATGCACAGGTCATTGTAAATTCTACTCTCTGATGTTTCTTCTCAGTCTGGAATACTTCCCTGGACAAGGCTTCTATTGGTGAGTGCTGAGAAATAGTAGAACTCAGAATAGCCTATGACAGGTTGTTCAGATATAGTCTCAGATAGTTTGTGCTCAGCACTGTTAGAGGGCAGAACCCACACCAGATATAAGTGCTGTCTAAAATCTGTAACTACAATTCTGATGAATGCAATTTTTTTTGAGTTTTACTCTGTCCAGGATACTTTTGTTGTCTGTTGTGGAATGTTATTATAAGGTGTATTACTTTTGTTTATGTTGCATTTGTTTAACTATGTGAAGCTGTGTTGCTGTGCTTGTCTAAAACACCTGATGGTCTAATAAAGAACTGAAGAGCCAATAGCAAGGCAGAAGAAAGGACAGATGGGGCTGTCAGGCAGAGAGAATATATAGAAGGAGAAATCTGGGAGGAAAGAAGAAGTAGCCAGAGAAGGAGGAGGACTCCAGGGGCCAGCCATCCAGTAACACAGCAAGCCATAGAGTAAGAGTAAGATTTACAGAAGTAAGAGAATGGGAAAAGCCCAGAGGCAAAAGGTAGATGGTATAATTTAAGAAAAGCTAGCAAGAAACAAGCCAAGCTAAGGCCGCTCATTTATAATTAAGAATAAGCCTCCCTGTGTGATTTATTTGGTAGTTGGGAGGCAGGCCCTCACAAAGATCAAAGATCAAAAACAACCAACAGTAGTTGTCCCTGCTTCCTCCTGCACACACAGTCTTCATAGTTATTGGGAGACTTATCTATGTAAGGTTTTTCATTGCCATGAAAAATACCTGAGACAAACAATTTAATATCAGAAGGATTTGTTTTGACTAATAGTTTCAGTTCAATTATTTGACTTCATAAAGTGGTAAATATGAAACTAACTGTGAGAAGTAATTTTCTTGTATACAACCAATGAATATGCAATTGACTATGTCAAAGTGGGCTTAATAGCATAGGTGTAATGGAGATAAACAATAATTTTACAGAAACTTTGGTAAGCTAATAGAAATGACCGTTTTCATAGTAGTTGTATAATATACCAAACAGAATAATATTCTCTGTGAAGAGATTTTGATAAAAATGAAATAACTATTATAAACCATTATAAACAGCAATAATATGTAGACAAATTTCCAAATGGTCTTATTAAATAAAAAACATAGAGCCAAATATAGGGGTGAAAGCCTTAGAGAGATCAGAGAAATAGGGAAAGCCACCAGCCAACCTTACCTCACTAACTCTGCAGCTTCCAAATATGAGTTACTTCTTGTCTACCCACACCTTTATATGCTTTGCTTTTCTGCCCTCTCATTGGCTCTTAGGCCAGCTACCTCACTTCCTTGTCATTGCCTATATGTACAGACCTCCAAGTTTCTATGGTTGGTACTGGAATTAAAGGCGTGTGTCACCACACTTGGCTCTGTTCCCTGGTATGGCCTTGAATACACAGAGGCCCTGTCTGATAAGTGATTGGATTAAGGGCATGTGCTGCTTGACTTTGTTTACTTAAAATAGCTGGCCTTTCCCCCTTGATCTTCAGGCAAGCTTTATTTATCAAAGCACAAATAAAAATTACCACATTTCAGCACAAATAATATATCACCACACTAATAAAAGAAAGACCTAGCTAATAAGCCTTCAAAAAGGAAAAATAGATTCACCAGGAAAAAAAAAATTTTAAGGAGAGAACAGAGATGAAAAGTGGTAATATACAAAAAGATGATAGATTTAAACTCAACCAATGATTATATTGTGAATAGGCTAAATACTGCAATTAAAAGGAATTTTAATTGCAAATTACAATTAAATTAGATATTTTTCCATGGGCGGGGTGGTTGAGAAGAGACAGGAGGCAATCACTTTATGGTAGGTGCTCCCTGCGCAGATAGTGATATTGGCTACATAGCAGCTTGTTCCTGCAGCAAAGCTTCCTGATTGTGCCTTTAGGAAAAGTGACTCCATAGATTGAGGCACTGTGCATAGACAATATAGCAGCTAGAAATTTCTGGGCAAAGATATTTGCCAGGGAAAAACTCAAAAACTGCCTAAACAATGGCAGTGGGTTCAGTGTTCACCAAGACTAAAAATAGATCAGAGGTCACATCAGCTGTGGTATTGATGGCAGAAGTTTAGAAGAATGACTCGCCTTCCTCTCTGCCTTTCCTTGGCCACTCTCTCAAAATCAGTTCTCCTTATATGCATGACATCTTTCTACAACCACATTCATGGGAGTATGCATATGTTTTTATACATAATGACAAACTGTATTTGTATTATAGCTGCATAGAAAATATGTATCTAGGAAAGGTCAGTTTTCTATTCATTCTCCACTAAAATAATATTATTTTAAATTGCATACCAATTTCTGAAAAAAAAAACAGCCTGTATGAGCTGAGGATTGCATAGAACTTATGACTAACTTGCTTAAAAATTATAATAATATTATACTTTGCTAATTAAATTAATTTGGATCTCTAATTTCTTTCAGAAATTATTTTGAGGTTTTAGATGTGTAATACATGAACACATCTGTTGAGTTCATCACTATATTATAGATATTTTTTCAAGATAGTCTCAGATAATACTGATACTATTAGCCATTTAAAATAGGTATAACTTACAGGAAGAAATTGCATATTCTCCAGGTCTAAACTTAGTTATTGTTATGTGTACACACTGTATGATGATTATTATTATCAGCCTATTCATCACTAGCCATGGATCCTGTTTGTGTATGAGGGGGACAAGTACTCAGAAAATCTACTATATCTATTTTAAATTTAAAAAAAATCAGAGAAATCCACAGTCACTGTGCTACAAATTAGATCCTATCACTCATTCATTTTTTTTAGCTAAAAATACACCCTTTGACCAACATCTCCATGTACATCATCTACCCCAGTGTCTCCTTCCAGCTCCTGGGAACCATCATCCTATTTATTCCCAACTCCTAAAAGTTTGATTTCTTTGGCAACATATTAAGTCATATAATCTTTAGTGTCTGGATTATTACACTTAGCATATGTTTCTACAGGCTAACTGAGGTTGTTAAAATGAGATTTCTTTTTTATTTATTTTTCTTTTTTCTTTTTTTAGCTAATGTTCCTTGCTAAAATTGCAAAAGAACCTTAATATTCAGGCATAAAATGAAATTAAGATACATCCATCTACTTCATTTTTTAAATTTTTTTCTTTTTCTAGTGTACAAACACTCCTGACAAGTTTAAGGAAGACTTTAAAAACTTAGCATTACTTCTGTTAAAACATTTGGCCAATCAATAAATGTACATGATTTTATATATTCCACTCATATGGTTACAGTTTCAGGTTTACTATGTAGTAAGTACATTGCTTTTCATTTATTGGTAGATGAAAGTCAGAACTTTTTAAATAAGGTTAACAGAATAATGAGCAAGAATAACAGATTAATGAGCAAGCAGAAAGTATATCTTCTTAGCCAACTCGTTTGTTGGCAGGCTGCATATTACAGTTACAAAGAAAGAATCAAGCACTTTTTTATTTATCTTGAAAGGTAATCTTATAAGGAATCTTAAAGGAATCGCAAACTTAAACTTTTATACATAAAAACAATTGGTCAGCCGTACTTTAAATCTTTAGGGTATGTAACCATACATCAATAGTTTCTTATATCAGGAGATTGAGGGTAGGAATGGGTACAAGAAATTAATCATCACCTTTGATCATCAACCAACCTAGCAAGGAAAGTACATCAACTAGAAACAATTGGACTGCTTTGTATTTTTTACCCTAACCTAATTTTTAGTCTATAATTGAGCTACGTGTCTTTGTGGACTTTAAGTTGTTTTCATCTCAAAGCTATTATCAAAACATCTGATCTAACCTGAAGTTATTTTAAGGCTTTGTTTCAGTTAATGATGCATGCTGAAACCTGTGACTGCATATTCAGCATTAAGAGAATTAGAGCCAGCCTGGCTCCTGGAGTCTCAATTGTTTTCCTTAATCGTTAACCTTAACTGTGATCTATGCAGCTCTTTGAGTGAAACTCATAGGCCTTAGCTGTGTAACATTTTCTTGTATTTATTTTTGTTCATCAAAACTCTGTATACACTAACATTATTCATATCAATTAGACAATTTAGGGAGAAATCATCTTCATAATAATCCACAGGTAAAATGCCTGGTAGAATGGTATGTTTCCATGAGAGAAATACACTTCATTATAGGCACTGGGGATCTCCCCACACCCATTCACACCATGCCAGATACCAGAGGAAGATGACAGGGGCAAACATGTAAAGGCACATCCTTAGTGCATGAGCTGGCTGTTTGGAACCTAGGGCGTATGCAGGGACACTTCCCTCAGCCTGGGAGGAGGGGACTGGACCTACCTGGACTGAATCTACCAGGTTGAGTTGAATCCCCAGGGGAGTCTTTGCCCTGGAGGAGATGGGAATGGGGAGTGGGATGGGGAGAAGGTGAGGGGGGCGGGAGGGGGGAGGACAGGGGAATCCGTGGCTGATATGTAAAATTAAATTAAATTAAAAAATTAAAATAAAAAGACACTCTGAGGTGTGTGATCTCAGAGCCTTTCTTATCTGAGATTCACCCATCAGGGATTTTCCTCCTGGTGGCCTGACACCCTGAAGTCAATTGCCACCTGCTTCTCCTCTGACATGGCCACTGGCACCAGGTATATTTATTGTTTGTGTATATCTGGGTATGTTTTTTGGAATTGTATCCAGAAGAGGGTAGTAATAAAACTTTCACACTTAGTAAGGATAATTAAACCTATTAATGTGTGCCGGCATTATTCAATATATTTAAGCCTTGGCTGTAACAGAGGAAAGTAATTCTCTTTCTGAGCTAAAACAGCCACTTTTTCCTGATTTGGATATAGAAGATCCAGGTTTCCTATTTTACCAGCTTGTTGATGAAAGATAGAGGACTTGCTTAATATCCACATTAATGTAAAATGAGACAACTCCCATAATAAACCTATTTTTCTTTAAAGAATTTCATACAGGTATATCATAAACTATGATCATATATAACCCCCATTTTCTCATCAAACTCCATCAACATCCCAACACTCCCCCTCTCTCACCTTCATTCATTTCAGTGGTGTGTGTGTGTGTGTGTGTGTGTGTGTGTGTGTGTGTGTGTGTGTTTGATATCCCACTAAGTCTAGTTCAAACTACTTTTAAGTGGATGGGTATGGATTCTCCCAGTGGAGAATAGATAACTTATTAGAGGCCTCATCTTCAATAAAGAATGATTCTCCATATTCCAGCAACTATCTACTGCTAATAGCTCCTCAGTAAGGGTGGAGCTTCAAAACAATTTACCTCACTTATGCTTGGATTTTGTCTGGCTTGATCTTTTATCAGCCTTGTGTTTGTAACCACAGCTACTGTGGGATAATGCTTGAGATAGTAATGTCATGCCCAGAAGACAGCATTCACAGCACTCCTCTCTATCCTCCATATGTAACATTCTTTGTGTCTTTTCATTTGTGATGTTTCCAGAGTCTTTGTATAGTGTGGGTGATACATATGTCCTGTTTAAAGCTTAGACTTGAGTCTCTTATTCTTAATACTGTGACAATTATGGATTTCTCTATTGACTGCTGTATACTGAAAAAAATCTTGTCTGATGAAGATAGAGAGAGAGGTTCAAGTTGATTGTTATAATCATAAATATGTAAAGGAAATTTGTCTGCATAACCATTCAGAAAAACAACATATTCTACCCTAAGGCCTCTGACCATCCAAGCTACAGGCTTTTGACCAGGTCTTGTATAATATTAGAAGGGCCAGCCTTAATATTATACATCCCAGGGGATCAGAAGAGAGAACTACTAATGGCAAGGACTATTTTTGGGAAATAGAATCTCAGCACATGGAGCTCTATAGTTCACTTGCTTTAATTCCTCTGAGATAACATCCTATTTACACAGCTTCAGTTCTGTTCTCATGCCTAGCTCCTTTCTTGCCTGATTTCTCTTTGTATTTATTTACTGCTCCCTCTAAGTTCTATCTTAATTCTCTCGTCTTAACTCTGCCTCATCTAGGTCCTTTTCATCTTGTTCTTACCCAGCTAGTACTTCCCCATCTGACTTTTCCTCATCTTCCATCTCATCCACAGGTACTCCCTGGTCAGAATCCTCCTTATCCCTCTCTGTTCTCCATCTCTCTGTCCTCCCCAAGTCTCTCAGGAGTCCAGTTATAAACCTAAGCAATAGCAATCCCCTGGTCAAGCAAGGTCACCAGGCATGAATTCTACGGGGACATAAAGGTACGTAAGAATTTTCCTCAGGCAGTGACCACCAGGCTTTCTTTTCCAATTCATAATGGGAGTGGTGAAAGATTGAGTGCTAATGACTGGTTAGTATATCAAAAGCAGGATCTATGTGCTTACTCTACATTCCTAGAAGTGGTTAGGTAAGAAGTTAGGGGTCGCTAGGCAGTGGTGGCACACGCCTTTAATCCCAGCACTCAGGAGGCAGAGCCAGGCGGATCTCTGTGAGTTCAAGGACAGCCTGGGCTACAGAGTGAGTTCCAGGAGAGGCGCAAAGTTACACAGAGAAACTCCGTCTCGAAAAACAAACAAACAAACAAACAAAAAGAAGAAGTTAGGGGTCTATTAGTAAGGTTGTATAAGAAAGGAGGGTCTCAGCCGGCCGGTGGTGGCGCACGCATTTAATCCCAGCACTCGGGAGGCAGAGCCAGGAGGATCTCTGTGAGTTCGAGGCCAACCTGGGCTACCAAGTGAGTTCTAGGAGAGGCGCAAAGCTACACAGAGAAACCCTGTCTCGAAAAACCAAAAAAAAAAAAAAAAAGAAAAAAAAAAAAAGAAAAAAGAAAGGAGGGTCTCACCCTAAATTGCACAAGAAATAAAGCTATCTGCCTGACCTAGGAGACAGGTGTTGTTGTCTCGTATCGCCTTGGATGCTTGATAGGCATTTTAAGTAAAATGGAGTTCTCAAAAGCATGCAAGAAAATCATTTTAGGAACCAGCTAATATATATACCCAAAAGCTAAAATATTACCAAGACTTCTTAAGCCATGGCTTGACCTTTGGAGAAGTCCTTGACTTTTCCAAGTAGTAGCTTTTGTGATAGTAGCTGAATTCCATTATGTTTTCCTGTGGCTTGCAGCAACCAGGCTTAACAGTACTGTGTATGACAACCACTTCTGTGTAGAAGGCCTCAAACCTAACCAGAGGAGGTTAGTTACCCCAAAACTTGAGCCACTACCTCATTCATCTGCTTGGGAGATTGGTATTGCAGCATACCCCAACCAGTGCTGTACAAAACCACTGAAACCCTTTTCTCCCCTAGAAGTCTGCATAGACCCTCCCAGCATGATAAAACCTAGCTGGGAGAAAAACAATTTCATCATCAGTTTGGTGTTGGGTTATTTATGTCCTACAGCTAATTCTGGTGTCTTCAGCAATGGGGTCAGCCCATAAGGACAGGCTACAGATAGATCTTGGGGCTCAGAATGCCAGTCCAAAAACATCATAACAACTTTGTTATAACTTAGATTCTCCTGAACATTACAAAACTGTCAAATGAAAGAAGAGAAACAACTTGAAGTAAAAGAATAAAAGGAAAAATTATTCTGAACCAGTGATCAAAACCCAAATGGATAGATAGCCATGAAAAAACACATGAGGCATGAAAAAAAGATAATGTATCTTCCCCTCCCAAATCATCAAATCAATTCTAACGACCTACTCATTCAAATGATTTAGATGAAGTTCCAGATGCAGAATTCTTTTTTTATATTTTTTTATTTTGGAGATTATAATACAATTACAACATTTCTTACATTCCTTTCCTCCCTCTAAGCCCTCCCATATACTTTTCCATGCTCTCCTTCAAAATCACGTCCTCTTTTTTTACTTCACCTTCACTGATCCCTTCTACAAGACCATCCACCCCCCTAATCCTGTCTCATAGCATGTGAGAAAAAAACACTCACTGCATACCACAGATAGTCATGATATAATAATAGACAAAACTAGACCAGAGTTTCCACTTACATTTGTTTTCATAGTGCTCTAGGATAAATCCTCATGAAGGAGAGGATCCAATATGAAATATTAGCTTTAAAATATGTAATTATGTTCACTCTTTAAAAAGTAGTCTGGTAATATTCTTCCTTATACTCCAGTGTTGATAGGGAGACTAAGAGATGTAATGATCTTATTGAGAAAATTAAGTTAGCAGTTTAAATTTGGCATGGAATATGCTTGGTACTTAGTAAAACAGAATTCAGTCATTCAAATTTTGAGTCGTTTACTATCCAAGTAAATGGGACTTAGAAAAGATGTTATTTTTCTGTGGGTTTACTGCTGGCAACTATAAACTAACAGCCTAACAAAGACGTCAGGTTTTAATTATAATATTAGACTGGGTAGAGAAAACAGGTTTTACAAGCAAGTTGTACAGACTGGAATCAACTGAGCTGTGAACTGGAAGGGAAAAGGATGTAATTTCACCTTCATCTCAAAATAAAAGAAGTAATATAAATAAAAAGGAAAGAATTTCCTAAGCAGTGCAATTGAATAGTCATAAAAAAAAAAGCTGAAGTGTCTCAGCAGGGGGCATATTAAGGCACAGAGAGAATAAAGAGAAAGGGACTTCCTTTTAAAAGTACACGTTGCTTTAAAGGTGCTGTTAGTCTTCTTTTGTTTAAACTTGATGCACACCCTGGCCTCCTGTATGTTGCAATACCTTTTGCATACAGAGAAGGGAGTCTGAAGATAATACTTTTGTTATGATACGTTTCATTAAAAACTGTCATAGAAACAGGATCTGGCTCCTAGATTGGAAGTAACTCGGAGAGAGCAATTCTGTTTTGAATTCTTTCTTTGTGTGTGAATTATGAAAAGGACAGTGGATTTTGGAGTGCTTACACAGTAAGAGATTGTGCGGTGGAATTTGTACTTAATAAGTTAGGTAACACTTTACAGCAGGTTAAAATTCAACCTCCAGAGATTTGAAAACAATTGCATCTGCTGTACTGCCAAAGTAGAACGAACAGAGAGAAACATGGCGAGAACCATTTTGCTTCTTGTCGCTGTGGTCCTTGTAGCTTATTATGTTTATGTCCCTCTTCCAGGTGGTATTGAGGAGCCTTGGAAACTGATACTTGAAACGACACATCTAAAAATAATAATGGATTTGGTAAGTTCTGTGTGAACAGTAAGTTCTGAACTTCATCTGTCTTATGAATACTGTATAATTTAATAGAGAGAAAATAGGGGTTGAGAAGTTTCTTAGCATGCTCAGTCTCTTGCTTTAATCCCAGTATAGACAGCAACAGAGAAGAGGCTCAGGAGAAAGAAGAGGGAGCAAGGATGGAGGGTGTGTGTTTTACAGTACTGCTGTAAAAGATCTTTAGAAGGATCAACTTCAGGAAAGGAAGAATGGAATAGTATTCTGTTTAATTATAGAAATCTGTGCAAGTACTCTTGTAATCAGGCATGGAAACACATGTTTTCTAGCACAGTATGTGAGAATAACTGATTAAAATAAAAATAAAAAAGCAACACATAGGATTCCCGATTGGAGCAGGTGTGTTGCTGTAGGAGCATGAGGTCACCTGGCTTCCTGCTTATTGTAGTTCACAGCTAGTTCTTCCCTAGTGAGTATTAGTACATAGAAATGAAATCATGCACATGTCCTTTAGCCTTCTCTGTAGTAAATGTCCTTGTGGAGCAAAAGACACCAGTCAATGACACTTAGTCTGAATATCAAACATGTGACACACTGTCTTAGTTAGGATTCTATTGCTGTGAAGAGAAACCATGGCCATGACTCCTCTTATAAATGAAAGCATTTAATTGGGGTTGACTTTCAGTTCAGAGATTTAGTCTATTGTCATCATAGCAGGAAGCATGGCTGCACATAAGCAGACACAGTGCTGGAGAAGGAGCCTAAATTTATATATATATGCAGACAGCAGGAAGAGAGAGTGACACTGGGCCTGGCTTGAACATTTGAAATCCACCCCCAGTGACATACTTCCTCCAACAAGGCTTTTATATATTCTTTCATTTTATGTAACTCTGAAAAAAATGTATTATGTGCTTTATTTTTATTTTCTTATTTATTTGACCTTATTTTAGTTACTTTACTAGAATATATATTTGGTATTAGATATGAGTTCGCTTAATTGCTCAGAGTTTCAATACTAGCTTCTAGAGCATTATTATTGAATTGTATATAAAATTGTTCAAATAGTTTGTTGTTTGGCTGTGCTATACACACATATTCCTTCACTGAATGATATGAAAAATGTTACCATTTGTCATTATTTTTTCTCAACTATTTTTATAATACTCTTTTCTTTTGATTTATTTTCTTTTGTATAATATGTAATATTTTGAGTTTTAGTTTGATTTTTGGTGAAGTTATTTTGACATTTCTTCTTATTCCTTTTTAATTCTTATAACATGAAGGCTGGTAGCAGTGTATTTTATTTATTTCTCCCTTCTGATTAGCAATAATCTTACAATATCTTTCTGTCTAGTCCTTGAGTTCATATGATTCTGCTTTCCAATAGTCTATGATATTTTAAGAATTCATTTCTGAAGTAGTGTACAATATTGTTTTATTATATTTGTGATGACATTTTCTTTATGAATACTTGCACTATTTATTTATAGTACATGTCATTTTGCTCGAATGGTATGTGTATATTTCTTGTATTGTTATCATTAAAATGCAATAGTTTTTCATGGACAGTTTTCAACTATGTCTTGGAGAATACAGTCAAATATTTTTATTCAATTTTCATTTGTAAGGAATCTTAATGCTGTAACGTCTGTGTATACAAATATATGTAATATTTAAAATATAAAAGATATGTGGTCTCTTGGAACTCCCTGGCCAATAATGCAAAGGGAGGTATCACATGTCTGGGCATTTTGTTTCATAGTCCATAGCTTCTGTAGGATCTTACTTTCGTGGAGTAATTCCATATATATTATTCCATACTTATACATATACACACACACACATATATATATATATATATATATATATATATACATACACATTTCATGTATAAAGTCTTCTTACTCAATGTTCTACTGCTGTGAAGAGGCATCATATCCACAGAAACTCGTTTTTAAAAAAGCATTGAATTGGAGCTTGCTCACAGTTTCAGAGGTGTAATTCATTATGGTAGGAAGCATGGTGGCATGCAGGCAGTCATGTTGCTGGAGAAGTAGTTGAAAGTTCTATATTCATATCTTCAGGCAGCAGGAAGAGAGAAAAACTGAGACTGACTTGGGCTTCTGAAACCACAATCCCACCAGTGATGCATTTCTTTCAACAAAGCCACACCTACTCCAACAGAGAGTGCCACTCCCTAAGCATTCAATTATATATGCCTATGGGAACCATTCTTATTCAAACCACTTCTTTCTTTCTTTCTTTCTTTCTTTCTTTCTTTCTTTCTTTCTTTCTTTCTTCCTTCCTTCCTTTCTTTTTTCTTTCTTTCTTTCTCTCTCTCTCTCTTTCTTTCTTTCTTCCTTCCTTCCTTTCTTTTTTTCTTTCTCTCTCTTTCTTTCTTTCTTTCTTTCTTTCTTTCTTTCTTTCTTTCTTTCTTTCTTTCTTTCTTTCTTCATAACTCACTTAGTCTATTTCCTGCTATCTATGTACTCATGAGTTTAAAGCCTTCCACCAGAGTGGATTGATTCTACAGGGACCACACTCTTAAAGAGAACTAATTCTCCCTTTCCCAAAAGCATCAGCTGTCAGTAGCTCTTCAGTTAATTGTGAGGACTCATGTTCTCATCACTGTTCCATGACAGTGTTGTATGGCTTGAACTTGCTATAAGTCTTATGCAGATAATCAAAGCTGCTGTGAGTTCATGAGTCCGGTAGTCCTGACATGTCCATAAGACACTGTTTCCAGTCCCACTAATATCCAGCCCTAGCAGTCTTTTTTCTCTATTATACTTTTTGGTCCTTGAGCCCTGTGAGAAGACAGTGTGATATAAGATCCATTTATGGCTGAGCATTCCACAAACTAATTCTCTGCACTTAGGCCATTTTTGAGTTTCTGTGCTAACTTCCCTTTTTTTAAAATAAGGAAACTTTGTGGAATAACAAGCAGCTATAATTGTATTAATGTACATCTGAGACTGAAGTTCAACTGAGCCACATACCCATTTTGGTGACATTACCTTTTTTTTTTTCTAGTATGGCTCTGTAGTATATCTTGAGATTAAATATAGCAGTTCCTACAGCATCATAGCATCATTAGCATTATTGCTGTTAGTGGTAGTACTAGTAATAGTCATATTTTGCTTCATTTTGATTCTTCTAATCATGTTCAAAATTGCTTTAGCCATCTGCTGTATTTTGTGCTTCTGTGTGGATTTTAAGCCCTCTCTTTCCATTTCTGTAAAGAATATCATTAGATTTTTAAAAATTTTTAATTGAGAATTTTATGCAATATATTCTGACCTCAGTTTTTCTTCCCCCAGCTCCTCCATTTCATCAGGATTACATTGACTCTGTGAATTCCTTTTGTTAGGATGTTTTTATAACATTAATTCTACTAATGCATTTATTATGGATAAATATCTTTCAACCAGAAAGATATTACAATCCTAAAAAAAACAAAAGCCAAACAACAACAACAACAAAAAAAAAACCTACCATAAGTACAGATGTACTCACAGCAGAAATTTAGAATGGCTCAACATACTTAAGCCAACAAATCTAATAAATCATACAGACTTTAAAGAGAAAAATTACAAATCATACAAAGTTATCTTACAATAACCAGTAGCCTTTCTATATCCATATTCTAGTGTTTATTTTGATTTTTTGTTGTTTTAGTATTTAAATTTTTGTCATAGAGGTCTTTTAACTCCTCAGTAAGAATTATTTTGAGGTTTAAATTTTGAGGCTATTGGGAATAGGGTTGTTTCTATTTATTTCTCAGATTTTTTGTTGTTGGGATATAGAAAGGCTACTGGTTATTGTAAGATAATTTTGTATGATTTGTAATTTTTCTCTTTAAAGTCTGTATGATTTATTAGATTTGTTGGCTTAAGTATGTTGAGCCATTCTAAATTTCTGCTGTGAGTACATCTGTACTTATGGTAGGTTTTTTGTTGTTGTTGTTGTTTTTTGGTTTTTTTTTTTTTTTTTTAGGATTGTAATATCTTTCTGGTTGAATGTTCCCTTGATCAGAATGAAGTATTAAAGACTTCTTTATCTTTCCTCCTTAATTTTTTGTTTGAAATCTGTTTTGTCAGATATTAGAAAAGAGATCCTTGTTTGTATTCCAATATTCCACTTAATATTTATCTGAGTAGTTTAATTATTATAAAACTATGACTTTAAAAGAGCAAAGGAATATTTCATCCAGGGGTTATTCTGTATTTATCTCACTGTGTTTATGTTATTTATGTATTAATATATTAGTCTGTGTCAATTATAGTTTTCTTAAGGGAAGCTATAATCTGATGGTTACAGCAATAGCACCATCTGAAATTCGTCTATATGAGGAACTCCTGGGTTTCTGAAAGAAGAGCCAAGTGCTTCTTTGTATCTGTTTGGGGTGACTTTGGGTGACTTGGCACTAATGAATGTGTTGGGGGCATCTGACTTACAACGTACAGCAGTCTCATAGGATCACATCAGAAACAGTCACAGCTTTCCTGGATTGGTACTTCTAATGGTTCATTTGTGAGGTATACATAAGGATTGTCCACCTAGCACCATAAGATAACCCAGAGATCTTGTTATGGGGGCATTCTATGTGATGCAGTGAGGATATTTGATGTTGTTAATACTTACACAAGAAATCTCCTAGAAACTCCAAGAAATGGTTCTTACTGTCCCAAAACAAACACCAATAATAAATTCTTGCATCAACAACAAAATTAAGCCTCTAATAAAGAGGTCTAAAAATTGTGTAGAATTACTGAAAATAACTGAACAGTGCTGTGGGATGTTCTGCATGCTGTAAATATATGTTGTTATGATTGATTGATAAATAAAATGCTGATTGGCCAGTAGCCAGGCAGGAAGGATAGTGTAGGCGGGACAAGGAGAGAGGAAAATGCCGGGAGGTGGAAGGCTGAGGAGAGGAGACACTGCCAGCCATCACAAGGAGAAGCATGATGTAAGATACCGGTAAGCCACAAACCACGCGGCAAGAGATAGACGAATAGAAATGGGTTAATTTAAGATATAAGAGCAGATAGCAAGAAGCCTGCCACGGCCATACAGTTTATAAGTAATATAAGTCTCTGTGTATTTACTTGGGGGAAGAGATTGGGAGAGATTTGTATTGACTGCCGGCAGGCTGGGACACAGGGAAACCTCAGCTACAGTATAGTGTCCCCGAGTTTGCCTCACTTTAGCGTTTTTTAAAAGTTATTACAAAATTAAACTACTATTTGTGACCCATCCAAGTAAAAATGTTCATAAGTGTGATTGTGTGTACACTTTTAGTATCCTCCTTTGCATAATTCTTCCCTCCTTTCTGATCCTAAGTTCTGTCCCTCTCTTCTCTTTTTTCTTTCCTTAAGTTCTTTCCTCCCCTCTCTTCCTCTTTCTACTCCTCCTTTCTTTCATTGTTTCTGTCTTGCTCCGTTTATGCTGCTTTTGAAAAATTAGTTATTAAATATCCTTTCCTTAACTGGGCCTAAATGAAGTGTTGGCATGTAAGAATGAACTCTAAAACCTTAGATTGAAAAAGTAACTTCATTTTAGTACTAAGTCAGTATTTAATGATTCAAGACTGTCAAAATGATCCTGGTGTCCAACCATATGCATATGCAGATAATGTGGATGTTTTATTATGACATAAATAAATTTAATTTTTTTTTCATATATATATCAGGGACAATTAACAAACAGATTTTGATAGATTACAGTATATAGGGGTCAATTTAATGTTACCTTATTCCTGGGCCTTTGTTAAGAGTATAATTATGTTTTGTTTTGGCATTTTACTATCTTGTTAACTTTTTGCTTGATAATTTCTGATTTTCATCTTAGTGTGCTTTTTTTTCTTTTGAGAGAGAACATAAAGTTGGGTGGGTAGGGATTTGGGGAGGATTTTGATTTGGAGGAGGAAAAAACATAATCAAAATATAGTATATGAAAAGCACTTTTAAATAAAAATTCCAATATGATTATTAAAAGTAAAACGTTCTAACTAATATGAAGTTCCGTATATGAAAAACATTAAAAGAATGTGTGCTATGATTTGATAACAAAATTATAAAAGCACAAAATACTTTAGATGGTAGTAGCACAGACTGGAGTGTAAACCAATGGAAGAGAAGACCCAAATGTGAATTCACGTTGTAAAGCTATTTCATATTTCACAAAGATGCCAATGCCCATATTAGAGAAAAGACAGGATCTTCAACAAATTATACTGCGACAACTGCATGTGAACATGTAGAAGAAAGCTATATCTATCATGTTGCCCCAAAATCAACTCCAAATCGATCAAATACCTCAATGTGAAACCTGAAATGCTGAAATGGCTAGAAAGAAATACAGGCAGTACCCTACATGAATATAGATGTAGAGAGGATCTTCTGAATGGGACACCTTTTACCCAGAAATTAAGGTCAACAACTGAAAAAAATGGGACCTCAAAAAGTTAAAAAGCTTTTGAATAGCAAAGAAAATTCTCAGTTGAGTGAAGAGGAAGCCCTTAGAGGGAGAGAATCTTTGCCAGGTATATATTTGATAGAAGGTTGATATCTAGAATATAAAAGAATTCAAAGAAACAAATAACAAAATTAAAATTAACTAAAACTTAGGAGCTGAAGAGATGGCCCAGCAGTTAAAAGCACTGGCCACTCTTCCAGAGGACCTGGTTTCAATTGCCAGCATCCATATAAAAGTTGACAACTGTCTGTAACTCCAGTTGCGGGGTACCTGGCATCCTCATACAAACATGAATGCAGACAAAACACTAATGCACATTAAGTCAAAAAATTAAAAGAAGTACAATTAGTAAAATACATAAATTAACTATGTGGGTGCTCAACGTCAACTGATAAGTCTACAACACACCCCCTATACCTGAGGCTGAGAGAACATCACACACAGGGGCAGAAAGACTGTAAGTGCCAGAGGACCAGGATGTCTGAGGTGACTGTGGGAAACTGCACCTAAGAAATCTCAAAAATCGGTGATCTAAGCAAGACAAGCACACTGGCAATTCCAGCTCACATTCCAGTGAGGATGGCAAAAGTTCACAAGACCCCATCCATAGCTGAAGAGTTACAGGGAATTAAGGCTGGTGATAAAGGGAGAATCAGTTTTCTCAAGGGAAGATACTCTGATAGGTTATGCAATCACGAGCAGTGAGCCCTAAAAACATATACATAGGAATAACACTAAAGAAGTTCAGCAGGCTGTATTTACACACACACACACACACACACACACACACACACTCATACACATTTTAATCATTTTTCTCCTCTTCACTTAGGTTTCTTTTGCTGAACTTTTGGGAATCAATCATTCCATGGACTCAGCACAGTTCCTTATGAGATTTCAAGAAGTCCCAGCCACTTCTGATGAAAATGTCACTGTGACTGAAACAACTTTCAACAGTGTTCCTGTCCGCATCTACATGCCCAAAAGGAAGTCAGAGACACTCAGGAGGGGCCTGTTTTTTATTCATGGCGGTGGTTGGTGTTTGGGGAGTGCTGGTATGTCCTCTTTGTTGAGCATTCCTGTTTGCCTCATAAAATGTGATATTTGCTTCACATTAAAAACTCATGTATGTTAGTGATAATGACATAAGTCAGTGATATATAAGAAGTAATAATGCTTCGATTGTTTGGAATGTGTTCTTCTCTGAAAGGGGAGATTGATTACTACCAAGAACTGTAGAAAATCTCAGGTAAGAAGAGAAAGGGCTTCTTGAAGACAGGGCTTTATTATTGCAGGATGCTGTGAGAAGAAAAGCAGGGTGAGCTAGTGGCAAGTAGAGATGGTGACTGTGCTCTTTTATAATGAGGGAAAAAAGAACAAAGATGTTAGGTGTGAAAAGCACAGAGCTGAACGTGCTATTTTTATTTGATATTATATATATTTCCCTTGTTACATATAGATTGTATAATACAATATTTTACCACATAAAATTATATTTATTATAATTTTGCTTTACTGAATGCAAATATATAAAATATAAATAATATAGCCAATATATCTTATATATTTTATAATGTATATATTTTATAATAACACAAGGAGGCTATGAAAATTTTATAAGTTGATTTTTAGATAGTGGCATATGAGGTATTCTGGAATTTGAGTTGTGACTAAGGGATTAAGTACATTTGGCCTTGAGACAATGGGAGGTAATTGTGGTTCTCCTTCTTCCTTGGGGATCATCAGCCACTGGTCCATGAGGTTGGAGGCAGCAGAAGTGGGGAGCAGGGTTCAGACAGCTGTGGATTTGATGAGATAGCCCTCAATTTTGAGAGCAGGTCTTTGCAGAGTTTTTTGAGGGTGTTGACATTAGCTTCAACAACATCTGATTCATTTATGTAGAAGCAACATTCTTGCCCCGATACCAAACAAGTCGCCCCATGTTCAGCATGTTATGAGATCCAGTGCTCTTCTCTTTGGAGCACAACCCCAGTAAGAGAATGCATCTGTTGCTAGAGGGATTCAAGGCTGTCAGTCATGGATGTCATCGCCTGATTGTATCTGTCTCAGATGTTGTGTCTGGAGGATGGCAGTTGTTGCAGCCCCGGCAGATCGAAGGGAGATGACAAGTCCTATTCCCACCAGTAAAGGAAGGACTAGCTCTCATCTTTGGTTTGTAGCAGTAGTGTTCCTTCTTCCTCCTCGTAAGGATAGACCTGGGGAGCAATCACAGTGGGGGTGCAAAACACTGGCAGAGGTGTGTCTATGCAGGCTATCTTTCCCTTACTCCAAAGAAGAAGGAGAAGAGCGGCACATGTCGGCTTGGAAAGAGTGATGGCAGTGAGACATTGGTAATGAGTAGGCTTGTCCAGACTGGATATGCAAACTGGACAGCTAGTCAAATAGGAGACTATCAGATGGGCAAGAACCAGTGGAATCTTTGTTGGTCCTGGGGTAAAGGAGAGTGGTATTGACCAGTACAGCTGGTCTATTGCTAGATGCATAAAAGAAACAGTTAGAGGCATTAGGGTGGGTAGTGAAAGGGGGAAAGTCAGCAGCATATTGAGCATACTGTGGCCAGTGTGGACTGAGCAATGCTTCTTATATTTTTGGTTGTGAGCCTAGCCTTTAACGGCTGAGCCATCTCTCCAGCCTGAGCAATGCTTCTTAGTTGTGTCTCCTGTTTAAGAATATTTTATGGGCTAGCGTGGATGAGGGGGTCCACAGCAGCTGGTAAGAAATATGAATATCAGCAGAGGGATGTGCAGCAGAACCCATGGGATATAGTTTTCCCATGACTCCTGTTTTCCATCTTCCATTCCAGGGGTGATAAAGGTGAGATGGTTATTTAGGTTTTGAAACAGAAATGGCATCCTTGGTTGGGGCAGTCCAAGGACCCAACCTCCTGGATTTTTGCCCTCATAGATTTCCTGAAGGGAAAAAAACGCCAGTAGTGGGTATTGGGTTGATAATTAGGGGGTTGAGCATAGGCAGCACTGGCCTGTAATCTAGCAGAGACCAGAGATTGTTTTTAAAAGAGCAGAGAGGGATGCTTGGGAGAAGAACATATGGCTTTGACAGTGGCCATCAGATTTTTGTTGTTTTTCAAGAGGTGCCATTTTTCCCATATCTACTGTCCCTGATTGGTCAGTGAGGAGTAGGCAATCTTTCTGGTCATCAGGTGATGTCAGACATTTCTGGATAGGACCCAAATAGGCCTCAGTTGGTCCTTTTTGTGGAACAAACACAAACAAAAATCTTCTTCCCGTTGTGAGGAAGGGATTAGGTCCCTTCCACATTCCATCTGTGGCATAACTCCATCATACCAAGATGGGAAGGTTTTTGGAGTTTTTGTAGATATTAATATAATTAGGGTAGCCAGGGCCATTTTCAACTGCATGTTAGGGGTGTAGATGTTCATATTTTTTTGTTGTTAAGTTGAGCATTTCGGAGTTTGATGTGTTTTTTTCTATGATCCCATAGCCTTGGGGATTGTAAGGAATCCCCGTGTGGTGGGCAATCTCCCATTGTAAGCAAAGGCCTTGAATTGGGAACTGGTAACGGTAGGACCATTGTTAGATTTTTTTTTTTAAATTTAGGACAGGGTATGTGAGCCATGCCTGTAACCGGTAGGGACTGAGGGACACTGGGAGAACATGGCAGCCAAGTCCAGCTTTGATATGTTCAATAGGCACCTCAGCCTTTTGTCCCAGGTTTGAGACATATATAATGTGTGTGTGTGTGTGTGTGTGTGTGTGTGTGTGTGTGTGTTAAAGATAAAAAGTAAAGCTAAAAATTAGCTTAAATTTTTAAATACTGACCAAGATGGAATTTAGTCAGGACCACCATCTGCTATATGGCCCTAAGAGATGTGTCGTTGGGACTTATATGGACAAGACCATATGCTACCGTACTTTTTTATGCTTTGTTGTTGCTTTTTTAAGAACTACAAATTTCAGAATCCCAGGAAGTTACCTGGTCCTTGGGCAGGTGTTATCTTTCTAAAAACTATAATTCCCAGAATCCCAGGAAGTTACTTGAACTCTTGACAGGTGCTATTTTTTAAGAAGTACAAGTCCCGGAATTCCAGGAAGTTACCCCGTCTTTGGGCAGGTGGGGCTTATAGGTTACTTCAGGTCTAATATCCCCTCTGTGGAGCTCTATCTTGGGTCAAATATTTGACTCTATGATGGGAACTGGTTTACATTAGGATCTAATAACCATCAGGTTAATGACACCAAGACAGGAACTATCATTTAGTTATTACATTAATGATGTAAAAGCCAATAGTAATTAACAAAATAGAATGGCCAAAGGCCTATGATTGACAATATCTCTTTGTTCTGCATAAAGCAGACCAGGTGTTCTATCATATTATAGAACCATTTTAATTAGTGAATCTACCTGTTGATAAACCTGAGCTTATAACCATTTTTTTTTTTTTTTTGTATATCAATCGACATCATAAGTAGTCATTTTGTCCTCTATGTCAGGGAGTTTTCTTTTGACTTAGCGTTATTTAGCAACTGATACCAGGGCAGGGATGATGTAGTCTCTTCTGCAGCTCCTTCCAGCTAAGCTGGGAAATGGGTCGTCAAGGCCCAGGAAGGCTAAACAAAGACTGGGCAATGGGGTGTTTGTCAGAAGCATCAGATTATCTGCTCCCAGTGGAGGGACAAGGAGCATTCTTATTGGCTGGACTGGTTCATACCAGCTTTCAGCAAGTCCAGAGCTCAGCATTTTGAAGTTTGCAGGTGTAGATGGTGACTGTCAACCAAGTGGAAACCAGTTGAGTTATAGACTGGACAGAAATGTCTTCAGTTTGATAGGAAGCACCCTTATGTCTGTATTTAGAGGACAATCAAAGGAAACATAAAATCTTGAGCTTGTGACTAATTTTAGAGCTAGAGTAATAGCTTGTCAGAAATCTACTGGTTAATGGTAAAACTCTGAAATTTTGGAACGTTAGTGTAACAATAGCATAGAAGGGAAAAGAATTCTGAAACATTTTTATATGCCTTTAGCCACCTTTATATCTTTACAAATTGTATCCCCCCATTTATCTTAAAACACCTTTTAGATCCTCACAACCCAGGTCTTAATGTTCTCAGACCTCTGTAACTTGCATGTACACACATTAATGCATCTTCTTAGACCCTAAAACATTTTTATAGATCCTCACAACTTAAAGTTTAATCTTTACACCTTTTTTTCTATCTAATCATTTACCAGGAGACATAGGTAATTGATTGCTAAGGGAAGGTATAGTAAATTCTTTTAAATAAAAGAATAGGAAAAATTTACATTGAAGCCTGTTTTGTGAATTAATCTCATGTCTCTGAGTCTGGTAACAATGTAAACCATGTCTAGACCTAGTAGTAGCTCTAGGAAATTGAGGCCTGTGGCCTGAATTTTACACACAAAGATAACAGAAGGAAGCTGAAGCGCTGGGAAAAGAAATGGGAGCTTGTTGTTAAATCCACTTATTTATCAAGATTGTATTATAATAAAACCTTTTATGAACTTAAGATGTTTTACAGCCTTAAAAATAGTAAATATTTTTAAAAGCTGTTTTTTTAAAGTATATCTAGCATTTTTGGAATTTAAATGTAAAATTTTAAATTTCTTTCTTAAAAAGGTTTAAGATCTTTCAAAAATAAGGTATCCTTTTTTACTTCAAGAGGAAAAAAATAGGGCTCAACCATAATCCACATAAGGTAAAAACAAGCTCTAAGGGTGTAGATTATTTAATATTTGAGATTTATTTATAAACTTTATTTTTAGGACAGGAATTGTTATACAAAAAAATCTATGCTAATATAAAATATGTTGGAGATCTATTACAGTCTCCTTTGTAGGCCTCTTCCATGTGGTCACTTTTAAATTATATGGTGGTAAGGCCACATGGCATTCATCTTCTCCAACCCTAGCAAAAATGGTGACCAGTCACGTGGTTCTTTAGAGATGGCAGCAAGCCACGTGTTACTTATATGCTTGAATGGGATAACGGCACATGGTCTCTTTTAAGATTACCTATGTATAGAATTTTAACTATCAACCATGTATTACTAATTTTAAGTTAACCCTTTTTACAGGTTTAACAGAATTTTAGCCAAATCCAATAAAATGAATCTTGAAGTATAGAATGTTTACATAAATCAAGTCTAATTTTTTTGGTTGTTCTGCTTTGCTCTCTGTGCCAGGAGATTCAACCAGACACAGGGCATAGAGGAAATTTCTAAACGTGCTGGAATCTAGAGATGGAGAGAGCCAGACCCCAACTCTAGAGACAGCTTTTGAATAAAACAGAACACCAAAAAACATCTTCAATGTTTTCTGCACCAAAAGGATACCTAAATACTTGTTAACCTGAATCTGTGACCAGAGAGCTCAGAGGTATATTCTGCGGTCTGGTCATAAGGGTGGTAACTGCAGAGACAAGGGAGACGGTAGAGACAAAGACATCAACCCATTTCTGTTTCCAAGTCCGGGAATAGTCATGTGTACTTTCAACACCTAAAATCTGCTAAATGTGAGGGAAAAACATGGATCTTGAAGAGAATGACAGTGATTTAGACCAGGCAGTGTGAAGCTAGGAGAGCAAGCCCCTTGACTGTGTCTATGCAAAAATGGCTCAGGATGTGTTTTCTACGATGATGATGATGAAGTGCTGCAAACAGTAGAAGCATTTGCAGACCGTCTTCTCTGTGAGGAGCAATGTGCGTTGTTGTGCCTCTGCTGACAAGCTTCTCCAGAAGGTGACTTGCAGATCTCTCACTCCGTTTTTTCAATTTCAGCTTTTGCTAACTACGACCTTCTGGCAAGACAGACAGCTGATAGACTTGACGCTGTTTTCGTGTCAACCAAGTAAGACTATGGTTTGCTTCTTCAGTGTTCAGTCATGTGCTTTGTGTGGAAAGAAGCCAACATTCTTGGCCATTTGGATTGGTTTGTTTTGGTAATTCCTGGAATATTTCAACTGAAATTAAGAGTGTGAGCAAAGAGAAAGTGAACTTGAGTTGGGGAGAATGGAATCAGAGATAACAAAACAAAAAAGCTGAACAAAACACTTAAATCAACCAGGATCCAAAATAGAAAGTTCAGAAATGATTAGAACACATTAACAGTCGTGCAATACACACATTAATGATCCGCATGGAAATGATACCTTAGCTTCTTCCAGCAGAGTGAGTACTTAGAGAATCACAGGCAAATAAGGCTTGAAATTTTACCTTGAGTCTTTCTACATGTCATATATTAATAATTCAGTTTAATCTATCCATATATGAACTGAGAATCATATATTTTCTACACAATATGAACTTTCTAAGGATTACATGGTAAACTGTACTTAAGTTTACTGTATGTCATGGCATAATCATCAGTGAAAACAATTAGTCCTCAAGCAGCACATGGAAACAGGCAAATAGCATACTAAGCCAATAACTGATAAGCAATTAATTCAATAGGAATGAAAAGAAAAGTGAAGTAATTAATAAAACATAGTGATCACATACAAATTTGATACTAGGTAAAGTTCAAACATGAAATTAATAAGATTTTTTGTCATTGATTAATTTCCAATAAAGTATAATAATAGTAAAAAGAAGATGCTGGGAAATGTATTATCTGCTATATTTTTCATTCTTTTATTTTTGCCTTGAGGTGAATTCAATTGGTTTACTCAAGTTTTTAACTAGTATAATTATGGAATCAGACAAGGTTTTGGGATGGAATATGTATGTGGGTATATAGCTAGCAATAATATTTGTTTATTAAAGTAAAATTAGACTTTTATTTTGGAGAGATACCATATAAATGTTAACTTCATTCATTTGAAATAATTCTTCTTCACACAGCTATGGCTTAGCCCCCAAATATCACTTTCCTCATCAGTTTGAAGATGTGTACAGTGCCTTGCGATGGTTCTTACAAGAAAACATTCTTGAAAGATATGGCGTAGACCCTAGAAGAGTTGGTGTATCTGGGGACAGTGCTGGTGGGAACTTAGCCGCAGCTGTGACCCAACAGGTTTGTTTGGGATCTTAAAACACCCTATACGTAATTATATTTGCCTCAACATTTGAAAGATCAGTGAAAACATGCTATTTTAGTACCATGTTAAAATATTAGAGAAACACCTGGACTGATGTCAGAAAACATTTTGTCTATATAGTTTTTCTAAGATTGTTCTATGTCAACATTTTCTTTTATGTATACACTATGACAGAACACATTTTCTAGACTGTTGCTTGAATATCATTATTATAATCAGTTATGTAATATCCTTTATTGTTATATTAGGGGCTGTACTAGTAAAGTTGATTCATGAAACTGTTATCCTAACTGAGAACATGGTAACTGCAGATAGACAATTGGAGGATGCCAAAACTGATATAATATTTCTTGGTATCAGAATAATAAAATTTTCCAAAGGAAAAAGTTATTCCAGAGAACTATGAAAGTAATTAGTAGGTTTATGGCAACATTTTGCTTGGCAAAGGATTGATAATTTTCAGATCTGAATTGTTCACAAAATTTCAGGGTATTTAGCTACTATGAGTACATTTCATTTGTGACATACTGCTTCATTTAAGGTAACTTTTTTATTCCCAGAGAAAAGAAGCTACACATTCTGTGGTTTGTTCTAATATCCTGTGAAACAAATGTACAGTAAATCCCAGAGTTTGAATTCTACACTAAATGTGCCTCACATCTCTGGAAGGTAGCATGGTAAACATGAGATACACCTCAAGAGTCAAGAACTTTTGGAACTAAATCAGTGTCTGACTATGGGCTTGCCCATTTCTCCTAATTTCTTTAAGCACACATTTGTTTTCCCTGTTACATTATTAACCCTTCTTTTATATGTTACAGCTTCTGTAGTTTTTAAACAATTCTGATCCATAATTATTTAATATCTGTATAAAATATCATATAATATGCTATGGACCATCACAGACTAAAAAGAAGCAGAGCATTCCTAGACCAAAACATTTTCAAGACAAAAAAAAGCTCCATTCAGTAAACCTTAACATTTGTTGTCTTGTCTTCCATAATATATGCACTACTTAAAGGAACACTTTTGTCTGAGATGAGTGTTGGTACCCTCTCAGGGTTACAGCTATGAGGCTAAATTGAAGAACCTCCCCTCATTCATTCTCCTGGATAAGAGGACATGCATAAACTACCCCCTCTATAATATACTGAAATGATCAGTTCTCAGTGTCAGAGCAAAACAATATTCATAACAGTTAAAGTTCTGCTTCTCATCATCTTTCTTGATTTTGGCTGAAGTTAATATGTTTAATAATACATGACTTACCAAAATCATCAAAGCCCTTTCAGGAGAAATATGACATATTATTTCCACTGGTTTTTTTTGAAATTCAGTCTTGTGTATTCTGTAAAATACATCTACATGATGACAATAATTGTATTAGAGAGTAGATACTGACAATATAGAAAATTGGAAAATTCTGTGAGATATTTTTATTGTATCTGATTATCTGAATTTATCTAATTTCTACAGAGGAAAATAGAACTACTAATTAAAATATTTATTCAAATGTAATTTTAATTCCTTTTCAGCTCATACAGGATCCAGATGTCAAGACCAAACTCAAGGTCCAGGCCTTAGTATATCCTGCCCTTCAGGCTCTTGATATGAAGTTACCTTCATACCAAGAAGGTTCATATTTTCCATTTTTACCCACCTCATTGATGGTTAGGTTTTGGAGTGAATACTTTACTACTGATCGAACTCTGGAGAAAGCCATGCTTCTCAACCAACATGTACCTATGGAATTCAGCCATCTATTCCAATTTGTGAACTGGAGTTCCTTGCTCCCTGAGAGATATAAGACAGGTCACTTTTATGAGAGCCCCACTCCTGGTAGTTCTGAGCTTGCTAAAAAATACCCAGGGTTTCTAGATGTGAAGGCATGCCCTCTCTTGGCCAATGACAACACATTGAGTCATTTACCTCTGACCTATATCATCACTTGTCAGTATGATGTTCTAAGAGACGATGGACTCATGTATGTCATGCGGCTTCAGAATGCTGGAGTTCATGTGACTCATCACCACTTTGAGGATGGATTCCATGGAGCATTCACCTTTCATCATTTTAAAATTGCAGACAAGATGCAAAATCAGTACTTGAGTTGGCTTATGAAAAATCTATAGCAAATCCTACACAATGATCTGTTAAAGATATATAAGAAATAAACTAGTAAAAACAAAATCACGGTTTTGACATTTCGTATACTGTTTAAAACTTCTGTTGTTCCTAAGGAGCTGATAGCTTTTGTCTTTTGTTCTTGTTATTTATTATTAACAGACACTTTTCTATGTTCTAACTCCTCCTTTATTTACCTACAGACACACACCCACCTCCAAACCAGCATTTTATGTGGGTGCTGACAAATTCATGTCCCCATGCTTGTGAAGCAAGTACTGTATCAGCTGAGCCATGTCTCCAGGCCAGAATTCCATCACAATTCTACAGTACACTTTTACTATGCATTATTATTACACATATAAGAAAACTGGGCTTAAAGAAGTGAAATAATAGCATCTAGATACCAATTGCAAGACTGATACTCAAGTACATGGTATGTCAACACCAGTGGCCTTACATTTGGGAAACTAAACTTCATTTTATACTTCATCATTGCCATTAAAAGTGATCATAATTTCCCTTTTCTCTTGATGTATACTTTAAACTATGTTTCAAAAGAAAACACAAGTATAGCATAATTTATATAGTTTCTGAAGTATCATGCTACCCAATGCTTACTTTAAATTATTTTAATGTTGATAACATTCTATCAATTCATTAATACTGAGAAGAACCTCATCTTATTAGTTCAAATTCATGTGCTTGTGGCAAATGTGTCTCTACTCTTATACTTAAGAGAATGAGATTTTGCATGTGGCATTCTTTTTCTCAGGACAAAACAGTAACTTAATTTCTGACATCTCTAGTTTCTGTTACCATTGATTCAATGAAAATGCTCTGTATATGTGGTTAAGTTCAATACATTGTACTAGAATCTTGTACTCTTGGCTTTCTTCTCTACTGGTTGTATGAGCTTGTATAAATATCTATTTCCCGCACCAGTAAAATGGCTGCAATGATGCATCAGTAATGGGATTGGGTAGCAAATAATTTAAGTCAAGTTTTGAATGAGAAATTATTGTGTTATACATTAAAAACTATAAAAAAAGTGTATTTCAGGTAAGGAGGTCCCTGGACCCTGAGACCCAAATCTATATTTTCTCAGCTCACTTAGCTCTGAGGATGACAAACCTCAAGTCCACAGACCTCCAACTCCTAACCCACACCTTTACTCAACCAGTAAACTTCAGACGTGCAATCCTAGCCCACAAACAAAAACAGTATGAAAATGCAAGGAATCATGACTCCTTCAAAATCTGATAATAAGGGATCTGATGAGTATGACCTGGAAAAATAATCAGAAAAATAATTGAAAAGAATGATTGTAACTATGTTTAAACAGCTCAAGAGAGGTTTGACTATGGCCAAAAAGAACAAAAACGTAGAGCTGAAATAAACAAGGAAGTCAATCCAAGATGCAAAAGTAGAATTCAATAAGGAGAAGTACTACAGAAAATCCAAACTGAACTGATGCTGGAAATGAAAAACTCAGGAAGCCAAATACAAACCTCAGTAGGAATCCTCAAAAATCGAGTGAGTCATGTAGAAAACAGAGTATTATAGCTAGAAGAAAATGCAGAAGAATGGGATCACTCAGGTAGCCCAGACCCAGAAAGACAAACATGTTATTACTCACTCGTAAGTGGACATTAGATGTAAAGCACAACCCATAGCCCCACAGAAGCCAGGTAACAAGGAGGACCCTAAGAGGGACATGCATGGATTGGCCTAGGAAAGGGAAATAAGATCTCCTGGGTAAACTGGGGCAAGTGCAGAGGGGAGGCAATGGTCTAGTACGGAGAGGGACAGAGAGGGATAGCAATGAAAGAGATAACTTAATGGGGTTAGGAAGAAACCTGGTGCCAGGGAAATTCCCAGGAATCCACAAGGATGACCCCAGCTAAGACTCCTAGCAATAGTGGAGAGGGTGCCTGAGCTGGCCTTCCCCTGTTTGTCATCTATGATGATCACCCTAATTGTCATCACTGAACCCTCATCCATTTACTGATGGAAGCCGATGCAAAGATCCACAGCCAAGTACTGGGCTGAGCTCCTGAGTCCAGTTGAAGAGAAGGAGAAGGGATTATATGAGCAAGAGGATCAAGATCATGATGGGATACTCACAGAGACAGCTGACCTGAGCTAGTGGAAGCTCACGGACTCTGGACTGATGGCTGGGGAGCCTGCATGGGAGCAAACTAGGTCCTCTAAATATGGTGATAGTGTATGGCTTGGTCTATTTGTGGGGCCCCTGGCGGTGGGATTAGGATTTATCCCTGGTGCATGAACTGGCTTTTTGGAGCCCATTCCCTATGATGGGATATACCTTGCTCAGCCTTGATGGAGTAGGGAGGGTCTTGGTCCTGCCTCAACTTGATGTGCCAGGCTTTATTGACTCCCCATGCAAGGCCTTACTCTCTGTGACGAATGGATAGGGGAAGAAGTAGGAAGAGGGGAGGGGAAGGAACTGTGGTTAGAATGTAAAATGAAAGAAACTTAAATAAAAAAGAATTTGATCACTCAGTAAAGGTTGATAGATTTATGAAAATATATAAACAAATTAGCAGAGTTTGGGAACAGTATAAAAACAATAACCTTATACTATATATATGTTTACAGATTGTTTATTTTTTATAATGTGAAGGCTTAGTATTTAAGTTTTATTTAGGTTGATAAGAATTACAGGTTAATAGTCACCTTGTGTACTGCTTGTATGGAATGGACAGAGTGTTTACTGTCAGCAGCTGAGGCAAGGGCACTACTTTACCCAACAGGCCATTTTTTGCTAAGAAGAAGACAAACTCCATATGGGAGAGGGGGTGTCATTTTCTTAAAATTGCTTCCTGCTGCCTAGGGGGCAATTGGATCTCTGTGGGATCCTGTAGGCCCGGCGGTGGTGGCACAAGCCTTTAATTCCAGCACTAGGGAGGCAGAGGCAGGCGGATCTCTGTGAGTTTGGGGCCAGCCTGGTCTACAGAGCGAGTTCCAGGATAGGCTCCAAAAGCTACACAGAGAAACCATGTCTCAAAACACCAAAGAGAGAGAGAGAGAGAGAGAGAGAGAGAGAGAGAGATTGCAAGGTCTGCCGGGGGTCTTGGAGAAAGGGAGCCTTCCCAGGAGGGCTAGAAGAGAACCTGCCCAGTGGCCAGAACCTGGGGCCAAGTTGGGCAGGTCTTCCGTGGAGTGGCTGGTGCCCAGGGATGGGGTCCGGGCCGAGCCAGGGCACTGACCTCTGGTCCAGAAGGGAAGTTCGGGGCAGGATGGGAGCTGGGGGCCGGCCTCTAAGTCTCAGGAAGTGGCTGGGGTCTCGGGTGGATGGGCGTGGGGGCAGGGCGTGGAGATTGCAGGGTCTGCCAGGGGTCTTGGAGAAGGGGATCCTTCCCGGTAGGGCTAGAAGGGAACCTGCCCGGTGGCCAGAACCTGGGGCCAAGTTGGGCAGGTCTTCCCCGGTGTGGCTGGTGCCCAGGGATGGGATCTAGGCTGAGCCCAGACACTCCCATGGTAAATGAAGACCACATGAGAATAGGAAGAAGCAAAGTGCTAGAGAGGCCCACAGAAATCCACAAAGATACCCCCACAATAGACTGCTGGCAATGGTCGAGAGACAGCCCGAACTGACCTACTCTGGTGATGGGATGGCCAAACACCCCAATTGTCATGCTTAAAACCCCATCCAGTTACTGAGGGATCTGGATGCAGAGATCCACGGCTAGGCCCCGGGTGGAGCTCCGGGAGTCCAATTGGCGAGAAAGAGGAGGGTTTATATGAGCGAGAATTGTTGAGATCAAGGTTGGATAAAGCACAGGGACAAATAGCCAAACAAATGAAAACACATGAACTATGAACCAATGGCTGAGGGGCCCCCAACTGGATCAGGCCCTCTGGATAAGTGAGACAACTGATTGGCTTGATCTGTTTGGGAGGCATCCAGGCAGTGGGACCGGGTCCTGTGCTCATTGCATGAGTAGGCTGTTTGAAACCTGGGGCCTATGCAGGGTCGCTTGGCTCGGCCTGGGAGGAGGGGACTGGACCTGCCTGGACTGAGTCCACCAGGTTGATCTCAGTCTGTGGGGAAGGTTTTGCCCTGGAGGAGGTGGGAATGGGGGATTTGCTGGGGGGGAGGGGAGGGGGGCGGGAGGGGGGAGAACAAGGGAATCCATGGCTGATATGTAGAACTGAATTGTATTGTAAAATAAAATAAAAGAAAGAAAGAAAAACTCAAACAATGGTTAAGTCTCATAAGCACTCACTGTAACATTTGTAGTACCAGTCTCAGAGTAATAGGTAAAGCTTATCTGAAGTTCTGGCTAGAGGTGTAAGATGATGGATTATCTTAGTTAGCTACCTTAGAATTGTCCTGAACAATTGGTAGTCTATAGCCAATCTTTGAGTGTTGTTTATCGGCTCAATGGCATTATTATGAACCAGGTATAATCGTTTTTGGGGGCCCATCTTCCTTCTGAAGACTTCAGAGATCACTGTTAGGAAAATTTGTTGTTCACTGTGGAAAAGTTAAATATTATTAATATCAAAATGGAAAGTTTAAATTTTACAATATCATTATATCTAAAGAAAGGTTGTTCCAAAGACTCAAGAGTAAGTATGGAAAAATAGAATTTTGACAATAGTCCCTAGATTTTGGGAGAATCAAATTCGTAAAAATAATCAGTTGGGTCTTTCCTCACACTGTATGGAGAACATCAATCTCTGGAGTCCCTGCATTCTATAAGGATGCAAATAAATCAGGACAGGCAGGATATAAATGAGGAGATTTAATTAAAGTGGTTCAAAGCCCTTACAATTCCGTATAAAAGTCAGAATCCATATGCCGTTCTTATGGTACTAATGGACTTCATAGAACTTCTTAATATAGTTACTGACTCTCAATATGCAGAAAGAGTTATTTTACTATTCAAGCTGCTGAATTTATTCCTGATAAAACAGAATTAGCTTAGTTATTTATACAATTATAGGAAATGATCAGAAATAGGGATATATATATATATATATAACACATCAGATCCCATATGGGTCTGCTAGGTTCTCTAGCACAAGGTAATGATGAACTGGATCAATTATTAATAGGAAATGTGATGGAGGCCTCATCATTTCATAAAAATCATCATGTCAACAGCTAAGGTTTAAAAAGAGTTTTCTTCATTACTTGGCAACAAGCTAAGGAAACAGTGAAAAAATGTTCTACTTGTTCCTTCTATAACCAAATTCCATTACCTGCTTGAAGTAATCCTAAAGGTATACAGAGAAATGAAATTTGGCAGATAGATGTGTTTCATTTTGCAAAATTTGTAAAATTAATATATGAACACCATACAATAGATACATTTTCAAGATTTCAATGGGCAACTGCTTTGAGTTCTGAAAAGACGGACTCTGTAATTACATACCTATTGGAAGTCATGGCCATAATGGGAATACCTGTACAAAATAAGATTGACAATGCTCCAACATATGTCTTCAGTAAAATGAAACCCTTTTTCATGTTATACTATAAAACGTATTATAGGCATACCACACAATTCTACAGGACAAGTATTGTTGAAAGCTCTAACCACACCTTAAAAGAAATGCTTAATAAACAGAAGGGAGGAAATAAAACTCCCAAACATAGAATGCATAATGCCTTGTTAACGTTGAATTTTCTTAATGCTAATGAGAAAGGAACAACAGCTGTGGAGAGACATTGAACTATAGAAAAAAACTACTGAGCTAAATCAGCCTGTGTACTTCAAATATGTGACCTCAGAATGGAAACCAGGATATGTTACTTTGGAAAAGAGGTTCTGCTTTTGCTTCCACAGAAGATAAGAACCTGGGATTGCTTCCAGGTTAATATGGTTTGATCAAGCAAGACCCCTCCGAAAAATCTCCAATGGGAACAGATGGCCCAGATGATCCAATATTTCTGGGTGCCTCTGTTGCAGTTTCCTTTGAGTTCTGCATCCAGAAAGGCTTCAAAGCTGCTGGCTGAGATAATCCAGCCTCACAGACAATTCTAGTCAGGAGTTGACCAAAATTCTAAATTTTCTTTGGGTCCTCATAAGATTACCAATGCCCCCAATCAGCAGAAAGTAATCTAGAAAAGTACATCCACATTCACCAAAGAAAATGGATTATGGATGTTTGTCTTTGTTTAGAAAGTTGGTTATAAGTTGTTATAGATAATGGTCAGGAAAAAAACTAAATTAAGGAGATTACATTCAGAGGTGTTTTTTTTTCCTGAAAAGAAAAAAGGGGAAATGCTGTAGGATAATGCTCTTGTACACTGTAAAGATTAGTCACTCCTATTGGTTTAATAAAACTCTGATTGGACAGTAGCTGGGCAAGAAGTGCAGGCAGGGTGACCAGACTAAGAGAAAGCTGGGAAGAGGAGAGGCAGAGGAAGTAATATGAGAACGTTGGACTGAGAAAAGGTACCAAGCCACATGTCTAAATATAGACAAGAATTATTGGTTAATTTAAACATAACAGCCAATTAGTTATAAATCTGAGCAAAATGCCAAAATAGCTTATTTCTTAACTAATAGGAGCAACACATATTCACAGTGTACAGAAAGACCATCCCATAGCATTTTGGTTTTGGTTTTCTAACTAGGCAAATTTCTGTTGGCTTGTTTTCATTGGACAGGATTCAGCTATCTGATTATAGAAGACCTCAGGGAAACAGGAGCCTAGTAGCATAGCACATTGTTGCCACTGTGGTAAGGACAATTTTGACTTGGTGAGCATTAGGAGAATAGTGGGTTTTTTTTTAAGATTTATTTTTAATTATGTTTATGTGTATGTATGTGAGGGTGTATGCATGTGTGTGCCAATGTCCACCATGGCCAGATGCATTTGATGCTCTTAAGCTAGAGTTATAGGCTGCTATGAATTGTTGATGTGGGTGCTGGAAACTAAACACAGGCCCTCTATAAGCTCTGTTAGTTCCAGAATTTTGGTTTTTCATGTTAGCAATAATAGAACAATTTTCATCTGAGGAGGAAACAAAAGACTATATTGGGGCCTGGAGAGATGGCTCAGAGGTTAAGAGCACTGGCTGTTCTTCCAGAGGTCCTGAGTTCAATTCGAAGCAACCATGTGGTGGCTCACAAACATCTATAGTAAGATCTGGTGCCCTCTTCTGGCAGAACACTGCATACATAATAAATAAACCTTAAAAAAACAAAAGCCTCCTTAGTAATAAAACTTATGGGGAAAACAAACTGGTCAGATTTAAAAAAAAAAAAAAAAAGACTAATATTGATTCAAATGATTAGCAAGGGGATGGAAATTCAAATTATCTGAACTATAAGAAATAGAATAATCAATAATATTTCTAAAAATAGCTTAGTTCAGACTATATATTCCGTTAATGTATGAGGCAAATGATTGTGTCCATTGTGCTACTACAGAAGCACAGGTGTGCAGCCTATTTTCCATTGGATCTATATCAGGGGAAGTGCACAAATCACTTCTCTACACTGAATTATTAGAAACTTTTATAAAAGTGAACAAGGAATAAAACAAGCCAAGCCTACGAGAGACAACATTCAATATTTATCTTTTTGTGTCTGTCCTATTATGCTTTGTATAAGAATTTTCAGCTACATTCATGTTCTTGCAAAATGTCAAAGTCTTAGTTATGGACAAATAAAGAAGTCTGGATTTAATTTCACACAAATAGTTATACATCATGGGTACCTGGGTGTGCACATGTGCATAAGACATGAAAATGAATGGGAAAATCTATCTAAAGGTAGGGGGAGGAAAAACAAGGGAGAGGTAACGGAATATATATGTCCTTAAAGCAAAAGAAAGTACGATTTGAGTGGGAGATGTAGAATAGCAGCGGATGAGAAAGAATGGCAGACAAAATATGTTGATACAGAAATATACAAAAATGACAAAATTAAAACCATTGCTTTATATCTTAACCTAAAATTAACTTTAAAAATTATTCTTGAAGTGATGGTTTGGGGAGTGAGGATTACTCAGACTCTTGTAGATGTATTCTCTGGTAAGTGCTGGTACATGTCAGTGTCTTTAGGATTTGGACCCAGATTTAAATGCAAATCAAGAGAGAGCACTGAACCAAAGTGCAAGCACATTATACTACATCAGTAAACTATAGGTCCTTGGCAAGAGGTAAATAACAGCTGGAATCTCGTAATTGAAAATATACTAGAACTCTAACAGTTTGTATAAACGTCTGAGTGCTTTTCCCAAGATTCATGAAAAGTATTTAGTCGCAATCTAGGAAACTCCATAAGTCTGAACCAAGATAATCAGAAGGGAAATGAAGGCACACCATAACCAAACTAAAGAAATATAAGGAGAAAGACAAAATGTTACAAATAGCAAAGGAAGATTGTTATGCTCAGAGGTAAAAAGCTTTACTGAGCAGCCATTTTTTCCTCAGCAAACTTTTTTTTTCTGCAAAAGACAATGTGATGGTCAAAAGAACAATTAAAGAGATATGTTCACAATACAGTACAGAGAATTTAAACAAGTCCAGAGAGACCAGAGGACAAACAAATCAAAACGTGCTGCCAACCAAAAAAACAAAACAAAACAAAACCCATCAAAACCAAAAACAATATTTGTACTTAGAAGTTCCCTTGTGGTATGATTGAGCATCCTTTGGGAATATACCCGAGTGGTATAGCTGGATTCCCAGTTTTTTGAGAAACTGTCACATGTCAGTGGACTGCAGGAGGGTGGAGACTGGAACATGAATTATCAGGTTGGGGGAGGTGAGAGTATTGAAAGAGACTACTGGAAGTAGGGAGCACATTTCAGGTTCAGGTAAAAACCTAGCACAAGGAATCTACAAAGATGACCCCAGCAAGAACAGATACATAGCCTGAACTGGCCATTTCCTGTGAGCAGGCAAGACTTCAAGTAGAGGGAGTGGGAAACCAATTGAGCCATTTAACCTTCAACCTATAGTCTGTCCTAAAGGATGTGCTGGGGTAAGGGTGGCCTAGAGAATGAGGAAGTGGCCAACAAATGACCAGCCTAGCCTAAAACCCATGCCAGGAGAGTAAGCCTGACACTGGCTGTAGTACCAGGACCCGTAGGTGCTAAGAAAGAACCAAACATGACTGGAGTAAAGAAAAATGCCTATGTAATGATGCCTAATGATATTCTGCTATATACATAGATTGGTATCTAGCCCAATTGTCAGCACTGAGGCTTCAATCAGCAACTGATGGAAAATGATGCAGACCCACGACCAGACATTAGGCAGAGCTCAGAGAGTCCTGCAGAAGAGAGGGAGAAAGGACTGTAGCAGCCAGAGGGGTCAGGGACACCATAAGAAAACTCATAGGATCAGCTAACCTGGGCTCACAGAGACTGAACCTACAACCAGGGAGCCTACGTGAGACCGACCTAGGTACTCTGCGTACATGTTACAGTTGTGTAGCTTGGTCCTCTTGTGAGAATCCTAACAGTGGAAACAGGGGTTATCTCTGACTCTTTTACTGGGTTTTGGTACCTTACTCCTCATACTGGGTCACCTTGCCTACTCTTAATACATGGTGAGGTGCTTAGTTTTACTGCAACTTGATATGACATGTTTTGCTGATACTCTCGGGAGACCTGCCATTTCCTAAACAGAAATGGAGGAGAAGTGGATTGGGGGCTTGGGAGTGGGAACAGAGGCTGGGTATGTGGGGGGTGGGGTGGGACTGGGAGGAGAGGGAGGGAAATTGTGGCTGGGATGTAAAACAAATAAATACATTTATTTTTTAAAAAAGTCTATACTCCACCAAACTGGAAAAGTCTAAAAGATAGAAATAAACGTCTACATATGTATATAATGCACCAAAGTAAAATCAGGATGATTAATTATTTAATTAATATTCATAATATTTAATTAATTTCATTAATTCATTAATTAAATATTTAATTAAGATTCATAATATCCAGTAATATAAAAATGGTAATTAAAATTCTCCCAATTAAATAAGGCCTGGGACCAGATGGATTCAGGGCAGAATTCTGCGAGATCCTCAAAGAACTAAATGCAATACTCCTTAACTCTTATGCAACATAGAAAAACAGAGAACATTTCCAAATTCCTTTTATGAAGCAGCATTACCCTGACTACAAAACCAAAGCCCATGACCCCCCAAAAAGACCAAGAAGAAAAGAAAATTATAGGTTAATATCTCTGATCTATGCTGGACTTAGACACAAAAAATTTTCAATAAAATACATGCAAACCAAATTCAAGAAAATTTCAAAAAGATTATCCACCACAAATGCAACAGCTTCATCACAGACATTCAGGAATCACACAGCAAATATAAATCAATAATATAATCTTCCACATACACTAAATGACAGAAAGCACATGATTATCTTACTAGATACAAAAAGGGCCTTTGGCAAAATCCAACATCCAACAACTATTGATGATAAAAATCATGGAGAAAATAGGGATGCAGGTACAGTACATAGGAAGCCCACAGCCAACGTCATTCTAAACAAAGAAAAACTGAAAATATTTCCACAAAAATTAGGAACAAAACAAGGATGTCCACTCTCTCACCTCTTGTTCAACATAGTACTTGAAGTCTTAGCTAGAGCAATAAGACAACTGAAAAAAAAATGGAATACAAAGAGGAAAGAAAGAAGTTTAAGTATCTTTATTCAAATTATGTATAAAAATAATTATCTTATCCATAAAGATACTTATAAATGTATATTATCTGTAAATAAATCTCTAATACACACACACACATATATATATACATATATATATATATATATATGTATATATATATACATAAAGAATCCACCCACCCGAAAACACCTACAGCTGATAAATCCATTCATCAAATAGCAGTAAACAAAATTAACACACAAAAATTAATAGCCTTTACATATACAAATGAGAAACACATCAAAATAAAAAGCACAAGAGCCTCAAAAAAATAAAAGAATAAATAAATAAATAAAAGAATAAATCTAGCCAACGAAGTTTACATAAAAACTTTAAACACTGAAAAAAGAAATTGAAGAAGATACCAAAAGATGAAAAGATTTCCCGTGTTCACGAATGGGTAGGATTGTGAAAATGGCCATTCTTCAAAAGCAATCTATAATTAAATATAACCCCCATAAAAATTCCAATTCAGCTTCACAGAAGTTGAAAAAACAATCTTAAATTACACATAGAAATATAAAAGACTCGAGATATCCAAAAAACCTTGAACAATAACAGCAAAAACCTTCTGGATGTATCACTCTCTCAAATTTGAAATTATTTTATAGAGCTACAGAGCTATAGTAATAAAGACAGTATGGTACTGGCATAAAAGCACTCATTGGTCAATGCAATGGTATGGAGTGTCCACATAAAACCCCACACTCCCACAGCCACATGATTTATGACAAAGAGGCTATTACTACACACTGGAAAAAAAGAGCATCTTCAACAAATGGTGCTACCTACTCATAGAAGAAAGAGAATCAATCTCTATCTCTAACCTTCGTGAAGCTCAACTCCAAATGATCAAGGACCTCAACATAAGACCTGTTGTCTTGAATCAAATAGAAAAGAAAATAGGGAATGTGCTTAGATTCAAGGCCATGGGCAAGGATTTTCTAAACATGATTCTATAGCACAATTAATAAATGGGATCCTGTGAAACTACAAAACTTGTAGAGTAAAGTGCACCATCATTTGAGTAAAGAAGTAGCTTACAAAATGAGAAAAATATCTTACCATCAACACGTCTGGTTATAACACACTAAATAAAGAACTCAAAATATTAATCATCAAGAAAACAATCCAATTTAAAAAAAATAGGACATAGAACTAAACAGGTTCTCAAAAGAAGTAATAAAAATGGCTCAGAAACATTAAAAAAAAAAAAGTTTGATGTTCTTATCCATAAGGGAAATGTGAGTTAACACTAGCTTGAGATTCATCTTACTCCAGTTGGAATGACTAAGACTAACAAAAACAAACAAACAACAACTGAAAAATAACAACAACAAAAAAGACAACAAATGCTGGAGTGGATGTGGAGAAAGGGAAACACTTATTCATTGCTATTGGGAATGAAACATTTTGAAGACACTATATAAATTAATATTCTTGTCCCCCAAAAAAGCTGAAAATTAACCTACCATATGACATAGCTATACCAGTCTCGTGCATATACCCAAAGGAATTTATACTCTACTAGCAAGATGCCTACTCAATCAAACTCATTGCTGCTCTATTAAAGTCAGCACCAGCTTGGATTTTCCATGTCCTATAACTGGTGCTGACTTTAAAGCTTCATGTCTACAGGCTAACCTCCATAATGCTGGAAGGTGCTATGCACATTGCAGAAGTGGGGGTTCCACACTTCTTCCTTGGGATCATCGGCTGCCTCTGCTTGGGGGGTTGGGGGAGCCAAGGTGAGTGAGCAGGGTTCCATGGCTTCCTAGTGGTTAAGTGTTAAAACTTTCTTTATTCCAGGAAGAAAGGGGAATATGAAGGCTGGGGAAAGTGGCAGGGGCATCACCTAATTTGCATTAAGAGGCATGTTCCTATCATATGGCTCCTAGCGTGTGCAGCAAGGGAGCCTTCTAGCATGGATCTGGGTCAGGGTTCAAGCTAAAGATAAATCAGGCATCTGGTTTAGAGACAGCTTTCAGATAAGTTCAGGCCTCCAGGCCCAGTCATATCCTCCAGATAAAGCTAGGTAGAGAGCAGGAAGCTTTGCTGGGGAGGGAGGGAGCCCAGCTCAGAGAAAGCTTCCAGGCTACGGCAGACTGCAACCTCTACCAGCCAGCAATGCCTTCCAACACAGGAGAAAAGTAATTATCAGTCTTACTCAGCTGTGAACACCAGTCACAGTGATTGGCCTGACAGGACACACCCAGTGATGAAACAATTAAGAATGTGATAGGAGTAACCAATCAATTTCTGTTTGAATTTAAGGCCCACTCCAAAGATGAACCCCCTACCTGCCACCATTATTTGGCCAAGAATCTGTGGCTAGACAGGTCACAGGCCCTAGGAGAGAACTTATTACTATCATTCTGATAAACTGACATAATGTTAAACAGACACCTAATGACATCATTATACCCATAGATGAATGAGTCTCTCAACCCTTATCTGAGAAGCTTCTATTTGGAGCAGGTGATCATTAAAACAGAAACCCACAACTAGCCAAACTGCAGAGAATAAGAGACTGTGGAATTCTCAGTCATAAACGGAACATACATACCACACCCTCCTCCAAAGCTCAGGGATCATTGTGGAAGAAGGGGTGGAAAGGATGTAAACACCATTGATGTTGGATAATTACAAGTATCTTCTTGATACAGCAGGACAGCTACATGTATGAACTCGCAGGGGTTATGAAACCATGCAGAAGGCCTGTGCAAGTGCAAGCCAGACCAAATCTCACTATTGAGAGAGGAGTTGGGCACTAAGTCCCACCTATATCCAAAGAGCTATCAGCAATTAGTAGCAGCTGGAGAAGGACAGTCATTTTTTTTCCCCTAAGAATGTAGCCTTTTACAAGTCACCATGCTCCAGTAGACCATAAATACAAGAATATTTTGGCATCACAAATTAGCCTTTATTGGAAAAGGGGAACAGAAAGTTGGATGGGTAAGAAAGTGGTATTGGGTCTGGGTATAATTTAGGGAGGAGGTAGAGTGAGGGTAAATATGAGCAAAACACCTTAGTATGAAATTATCGAAATAATAATAAATTATATGCGTATACAAAGAAATGGTAAAAGACATCTAAGAGAAAGAGATTACAAGAATTACAGGGAAACATAAAAAGAAAAAAGACTTCCTGGAAAAGTAACCATTCAAACAAATTCAGGATGCTTTAACACAAACATGATGCATAGTTCTATTATATTTCTAGTGTGAACAGTAAAATAAATCAATTAAAATTAGCTATATAAGTAGGTCTATGCATTATCAATATAGAATATGTAAAATGGGATGTCAAATGTTAAATGTAAAAATGTAATGATAAAAATCAAGCATGGGTATTTCTATTATTATTATTGGTTACTTTTGTCCTTTGTATTTGGTTTTATGATTAATATTAAGATACCATTACCTTAAAATAACTTGTTATACAAAAAAAAGCATTTCTGTAAGCCTCATAGCAACCAAAAAGCAAAATTTAGTAACAGAAAATCTAAAAATAATAATCAAGAAAAAACACCAGAGAAAAATCATTTACACAAGAAAAAGTAAGAGAGAGAAGACAAGAAAGAAGAAGGAACAGGAACAGGGGAGGGGAGGGTGAGAGGAGGGATGAAGAGGGATGAAATAACAATAGCAATACCTTACACAGCAATAAGTATAAATTGAGTCATCCACCTAAAAGACATGCAGTGACTCAGCATATTTTTTTAAAGAGAAAGAAAACAGGCACTGATGACAAGAAGAAATTCACTTTGTGAATTTGTGAAGGTCTACTGTGAAAAGCACCACACACCGAAAGCAGGAGACTGAAACAATATTTTTAATGTAAACAGAATCTAACACAGATCACAAACACTTGTGCTGATATAAAATAAAATGGAATTTAAATAAAATATAACTATAAAAAGTAAAAAATTCATTATATAAGATGTCATGTTTGCAAAATAAAGCAGTTATAAATGCATATATCTTCAACATCAGAGTACATAAATGCATAAAAGTATTAATAAGCAAAAGAGAAGAATAGACATCAATACAGTAATTGTGAAGAGACTTTAGCACCTCTCTTGTGTTAATAACCCAGGGAGAAAGTCCACCAAAAAGCAGAAGCATGAAATTCATCATGTGGGGGTCTTCTCTGGAACATGGCACATGAGAAGACAAATCTATGAAAACACATGGAGGAAAGTCAAAATAAAAAGCCACAAATGCAGAAATAAGAGAAAAACTAAGAAAACAGAAATAAGACTGGATGGGATTTTTTTTTCCAAAGCAGCTAGCTAGTGTCCTTGCCTAGCTGCTAGAGCAGAACGGGGTCTTGCTAATGGAAGCGTGTTCAGTGACTCTGAGCTTGGGTACTCTGAGAGTCAGCTGTAGTTTATGCTACCATAAACGGAAATCTGAGGCTGAATTCAGTGTCTGCCAAGAGGAAAGTGAAGACATACCACTTGAAGAGGTGTATAGAGTCTGAAGTAGAGAGAATTACAGTATGTTTCAAGGCCCTGCCTTCACAACTGCTGTGAAAAGCAAATGATTGTGAATGTATGACGCACATTGCAGAACTTAGAACATGGTATGGCACCATGATGAGAGCACCAGACCTGAAGTAACACAGATGGTTGGGATGGCAGAATGGATTAAGGGAATCTGAATCCAATAGTCTCGATGCCTACACCACAGCCAGGACAGGCTAAATGGAGACTGGGATCAGGTATCAGATCTAACTAATGATGTGGTTGAACTTCCTGCAGTCTTCTGATAGACCAGAAGAAAGGCGAACACAGATGGATAGGCCCTCCACACTCCATCATCCTCAGACACAAAACATCCTTTGTAAATTAACTGACATTCAGAGCACCAGAGATAGGATGTAATTTTGCCCCTCTAGGAAACCAGACAGTGAAAGTGTGACTGAAAGTAGTCTTGGGTTACAGTAATCCTTCCTGTCTGGAAGCATAAGAATTTAAATTGAATTACTAAGACTATTAGCTCTCCTGCACGCTAATGGAAACAAATAAGAAAGAAAAGGACAGTATGAAGGCAGAAAAAAACAATGCATCCCTAACCAAGGGAAAAAACAAAACAAAACACTGACTGAAGACATACTAACAGAGAATTAATTTTATTACTTCATTTTCATATTTGTTATTTTTATTTTTTAAATTATTTATTCTTTGAGAATTTCATACATGTATACAATGTCTTTTGTTCATACCCATCCCAACATTCCTTTCAACTTTTCCTACCCCTCCTCTATGCCCCCTCCCAATTTCATATCCTCTTTTTTTTTTTTCAACAAACTGGCTCCTATTAGTGCTATGCATATGTATGAATGTGGGGTCATGCACAGGAACATGCACAGCCCATGACAGACCACACCCAGGAAGAAAACAGACCCTTCCTTCCCCAGCAGCCATAACATGTCCCTATCTCAGCTAGGACCTTGTGAACCCTTCTTCAATCCATAGGAGTTTTGACTGTCTTGATCTTTTACAGGCTGGGTGTAGGCAGCCAAGCTGGTATGAGTTTATGTGTAAAAGAACCTTGATGAAAAGAAAACACTATTTTGCAACAGTCATCCCTCATCCTGGCTCTTATAATCCTTTCTATCCTGTCTTCCATGATGCTCCTAGAGCCTTGGTGGAGGGATTATACAAATGGTCCATTTGGTGCAGGGTACTCTGCAATCATTTATTCTCTGCACTTCCATTATTTATTAGTTTCTGTGTAAACCAACATACAGTGAAATGAAAAGCTTTTTGACAAGGAGTAAGAGTGACAGTAATCTACAGATATAAGAATTCATGCTTAGAAGGAAGTTTGATATTGTTAATCTGAGAAACAGCAATAGATTCTGTCTAAGGATTTATGACTTCTCCGGCCATGGGCTTTTAGCCAAGTTTACAGTATCAGATATGAGTTCATTCTTGTGAAATGGGCTTTTAATCAAACCAGAAAGCTGTTGTGTTATGCCATAATACTTATACCACTATTGTGCCACTGGGCATATATTGTTACGCTTTTGTATCTTTCAGGGTTAACATCAGAGTAAGATTTGTTTTTAATTATACTTTATGCTTATACTTCTGTGGTTTAATTTTTCAATTGTGTTTTAACTTGTAGCTTACTGCAAATGCTAGTGTGCCTGTATGCTGGCTAGCTTTATGTCAGTTTGGCACAAGTAGGGTCAATAGAGAGGAGAGAACCTCCATAAGTTCAGGCTGTAGGCAGGCTTGTAGGGCATTTACCTAATTAGTGATTGATCGGGGAGGGCCCAGCCCACTGCGGGTAGGGACAGCCCTGGGATGGTGATCATGGGTTCTGTGAGAAAGCAAGCTGAGCAAAGCATGAGGAGCAAGCTGTTAAGCAGCAATCTTCCATGACCTCTGTCTGCATCAGTTCCTGCCTCCAGGTTCCTGCTGAGTTTGACCTGGATTGCAACTCCAGATACATCAGCCAAATAAACCCTTTCCTCCTCAAGTTGCTTTTGGTCATAGTGTTTCATTACAGTAATAGTAACCTTAACTAAGATAACCTGTTTTTCCTCTATCTAATCCTAAAATATTATTTTCTCTACTGTTTTTCATTCCTCTAAGCCATATACTTCCCTTTATATTTTTACTTCATGTCTTCACTCCCTGTTTTCTATTCCCTTACCACTTTGATGATGGCAACTGATTTGAGGAGTCCTCCTGATTTGAGACTAAACACACAGATAATGTGTGTGTTTTTTTTTCAGGTAACAATGCATTTATTTGGTTGGCTGAGATTCTCACCTGCATGAACTATGTATGCACACTCCACTTTATAGCTAGCAACCTGTTGGCAACATAATACCCTCACCCGCAGCAGGCTGCAAACACACCCCTCTATAAACAATGGAACAAGTTTCTCTTCCATTGTATAATGACCATCAAATTTAAATTCTGTTAAATCATATTATCTGCATGATATGAGACCAAAAAGTCCAGTCCATCCTGAACTTGTTCTGGGTACATCTACAATGCACAATAAGAATGAGCATGACCTTGAGTTAGTGCTTAAGGGGAATCCTCTGTTTACCATCTTATGATATGTATATGTAAACTTGGATATAATTAATATCAGATGCATAATGAAAGGAAACATGTGCAGTAGAGGAATGATTATATAACTTTGCTGTGGGATATTTTTCTGTATGCTGTGAATGTATGTTGCTCTCATTGTTAATAATAAAGGTGATTGGCTGGTAGCCAGGAAGGATGTATGGGCTGGACAACCAAACTAAGGAAGTGAAGAGAACGGCGCAGTCAGGAGCAGATGCCAGCCAGCTGCTGGAGGAGCAAGATGTATAACAACACAGGTAAAGCCATGAGACACGGGGCAAAACACAGATTAATAGAGATGGGTTAATTTAAGTTGTGAGAACTAGTTAGTAATAAGCCTGAGCAATAGGCCAAACAGTTTGTAGTTAATATTAAGCCTTTGAGTGATTATTTTAAAAGTGGCTGCTGGATCGGATGGGACAGAAAAGCCTCTGCTTATGTAACTTAATCTAGTAATTAAAATAATAACTATCAAACTTTACCCTTTGTAATTATCCTCTTTTCCTTTTAATTCAATACAAAGAGACACTGGATAGTAAGCTGGAGTCCTTGTCACTATTCATTATGTGGCCTGCAGCCCTATTGCAATGTATTCTGACCCTTTCAATAACTTTGCTACTGATAAAATTTCTTTGATACTTTGCAATAAATTTGGGCTTTATTTCATTCTTCCATAAGAGCCAAGAACTTGGAAATGCTAAGCTTAGACTTCAACAACTTCACTGCTCAAACATCCTATCCCTAGTAACATCTGAAGTACTTTTTCACCAGACAGAAAGCTAATGCTGCTCCCTCTGAAACTTGTTAGGGACACAAATGAAGTGTGTGTGTGTGTGTGTGTGTGTGTGTGTGTGTGTGTGTGTTTAATCATCATTCTTTTGAGCATAAATCCAAGTGAAGACAACTTATTAAGGGTCTCAAGTAAAATAAAATTTAAAAAGCAGTGGGAAAGGAATAAAACCTACAAACACTTGGAAAATATACACTGTCAGATGCACAGAACAATATGAAACATTCATTTTTAATGAGACAGCCCTCTGTTGTGACATTCCCAGAAGCTCATTAACTTCTCAGTACCAGAAAACAAAGATAGCTGAAATGGCAGAAAACTATTTCAGAGTCCTACTTGAAAATTATAAATGGTATATAGAGGAAAAGCAAATGAATGGAGTAAGGCAATAAAGTCTTAAAAAAGAAAGCTAGAAGTCAATTCAGAACTGAGATAAGAAAATAATCCAAGTGGACAAAACAGTAACTTGGAAGAAAATGTACAAGAAATTCAGATGCTTAAACAGACTCAAACAAAAATTCTGGAAATAAAGAAATCAATTGATAAAATAAAAGCATCACCAACAAACATAATGCAATAGAAGAATGAATTCCAAGAATGGAGAACAAGATAGAGACAATATTACATATAAACATATATTAAAAGTGTACAAACATGACCCAAACTTCTCAATACTCTGAGATACGTTCAAGAGAAAAATCTAAGAATCAGAGTAGAACATAGAACTAAGATGTCTGTGCTGGCTAGATTTTGTCACCTTGACACGAGCTACAGTCATCTGAGAAGAGGGAACTCAACTGAAGAAAGGCCTCCATATTGGCTTCTGAACAAGCCTGTGAAGTATTTTCTTGATTGATGACTGGTGTGTGAAGACCCAGCTCTTTAAGGGCAATGATCATCCAGGTAGGTGGATGCTATTAGAAAGCAGGCTGAGCTTTCCATGGGGAGCAAGCCTGTAAACAGCACCTTTTCATGGCCTCTGCTTTAGTTCCTGCCTTCCGGTTCCTGCCTTGAGTTACTGCCTGGATTTCCCTCATTGATGGAATGTGACTTGAGAGTTTTATGCCAAAAAAAAAAAAAAAAAAAAGATTTTCTTCTCAAGTTAGTTTGGTTATGCTGTTTCATCACATCAATAGAAACCCTAACCAAGATGATGTCTAAAAGCTGAGACAATTTATTCAGTGAAATTATAGCCTAAAAGTTCCCAAACATAAAGAGTTGAATATCCCAATACAAGAGGAATGTACAACTCCGAGCAGAGAATTTCTCTACACATATCACAATCAAGATGTCAAAAATAAAATAGTGAAACAATACCAAAAACCAAAAAGGAAAAAGCTAACTGAGGTTACTCACAAATCCAGAAAAAATAATAATGAATATTGTATATTACATGTGAAGCCTAGCTTTTATATATATATGTATTAATATGGGAGTAAATGTGTATATAAGACATAAAAATAGGAAGGGATAATGAGAAGGAGAAAGAGGTTTTCTGAAGAAAGAGTGGGCCAAGTAATAGGACACATGTACCTGAAGGTAGAAAAGGACCACTGGTGGGGAAAGGAAGATGGAATGGGAATAGAAATCTAGGAGGAGGATCAACCAAAGTAAAGTTCTTTTTTAAATACCATAATGAAACCTATTAATTAATTCATAGCATTGTATTCTATCACCGCTGAAGACCCATCCTCACCCATCCTCATCAGCATGAGGTACCACTCTATTGTCTAGGCCACAAAAGAGTAATCAATGTTATTGGTGTTTAAAAAAAAACCAGAAACCACACATCATTTTTTCTGTTTACATTGTCATAAAATTAAAATTTTGTAACAATATGAGCTTTAGAAACTATACAAATACATGAAAATTGTGCATGTTCCTGAGCATTCACTCAACTGAGGCCTCTTACTCCCTTTCCTTCCTTCTTTCTTTCTTTCTTTCTTTCTTTCTTTCTTTCTTTCTTTCTTTCTTTCTTTCTTTCCTTTTTATTTCCTTCCTTCCTTCCTTTCTTCTCTTCTCCTTCTCCTCATCCTCCTCCTCGTCATCATGCCATCCTCCTCCTCCTCCTTCTTCTTCTTCATCTTCTTATTTTTGTTTTTGTTTTTGAAAATTTTCTTACCTGTATACACTACCTATCCCACTCTCTGGATACTCTCAAACACATCTCCCTTCCTAAAAGTATTTTTTTAATAACCCATTCAATTTGAATAGTGTTGCCTTTGTACACATGGATGGAGAGTGGGTAGAGATTCATCTACTGGACATGGAGAACCTACCAATCCTGTATCCACCTCCCAAAGTAAAGTGACTCTCCTACCACAAGTATCTATCAGTTACCCATAACACCTCAAAGCTGAGTTCCTTGGATTCCCCCCTCTATCTATGCTGAAAATGAATAGATTGTTCTTGTGCTGCTCTTGTGCAGGGTGACCAAGCTTATATGATTTCATTTGTGCAATGGTCGTGTCATGTCCAGAAGATGGCATTTCACAGCATTCTTCCCAATTGTCAGCTCTTATATCCTTCCTCTCATTCTGTTCCCTGAGGCTTGTGAGAGTTACAAGTATGGCCTGTCTACAGCTGAACACTCACAGATAAGTGATTATATGGAAGAAATATGACAGTAAATAGGATTTTCCATCAATACAAATGAGTGAATTCTGGTGGAAATATAGCTCAGAGACCTAGGATAGAAAAAAAAGATATTCTAATGATATTCTGCTATTCTCATAGATTGGTGCCTAGCCCTATCATCATCAGAGAGACTTTCTCAAGCAGTTGATAGGAGGAGATGCAAAAACCCACAGTCAAACACTAGGTGGAAATCAGGGAGCCACATTCGAGAGTGGGAAGAAGGATTGTAGGACCCAGAGGGGTAGATGACACAAGGAGAACATGGCCCACAGAATCAACTAAGCAGGGCTAGTAGGGGCTCACAGAGCCTGAAGCAACAATCAGAGATCCTGCATGGGTCTGTGCTAGGCCCTCTGCATATACTTTGTGGTTGGGTAGCTTGAGGTTTTTGTGGGACTCCTAACAGTGGGAGTGGGGGTGTCTCTGACTCTCTTGTCTGCTCTTGGGACCCTTTCCCTCCTACTGGGTTGCCTCATCCAGCTTTGATATGAGGGTTTGGGCCTAGTTTTATTGCATCTTGTTATGCCCTGTTCTGTTGATATCCCTGGGAGGCCTGCTCTTTTCTGAAGGGAAACAGAGGAAAAGTGGATCTGGAGAGGAGGGGAGGTAGAGGAAGACTGGGATGAGTAGAAGAAGAGTAGGCTGTGGTTGGGATGTATTATATGAGAGAAGAATAAATAAGAAGAAAAAGGAAAAAAGATTTTATTTTTAATTATTTGTACATAGTGTTTCTGTGTGTGGGTGTATGCAAATATGTGAGTGCCTACTGAGGTCACAATGCATCCAGTCCTCTGGATCTAGAATTACAGGTGGTGTGGGCTACCCAACATGATTGTTGGGAACTGAACTCAGGTCCTCTGAAAAAGCAGCAAGCACTCTTAATTGGTGAACCAACTCTTCACCTCAAGAGAAACACTAAGTACAAAAGTATGGGGACAATGATATAAAAATGAATACAGACCCATGAGTCAAAGACTAACCAAAAGAAAATTTGGTCAGTTATAGTAATATCACACAATGAAGACTCACATTAAGAAAAAACAGCTGTAAAACACAAAAACAGAACAAATCCTGAATCACAAATCATTGTCATTCAATATATCACAACAGTATGACCAAGTTAAAGATGTTATAATGTAGAAAATTAGAAATTAATAATATAAATATGAACACCAAAATATATTTAAAAAATGAGCTCATCAAATCATATTTTTAAAAAAACTTGAAATAAATGTTGACCAGCTAGCAATTATCTTAGATAATTCAAATTTTGGTTTGCATACAAAACTAAATGAATCTTCTAAAATCATGTTAAAATTCTAAAGCAAAGCTAATTTTCTCCTTTACTGTTAAAAGTGATCAAATTCAAAACAAAATTATATTGAATATTTCCCAGACTTTCAGGACTTGATAAGAGTGTCTATGGAGAAAATCAAATGAAATTATGCAAAGTAGTAAAATTTGAATGTTTTCTTTTAAGGTTGAATAAAAATTAAAAATGTGTCATTATTTCCATTCATTATTATACTAAGAATCACATGCAATACAAATGATCACAAAAATACAAAAGTCTCTGAAATAAGAAAGGGAAAGTTAAACTTTTCTCAGTAGGATATGATCATTTGTTTAAAAAAAAAAACCCAAGCAATATTAATAGTGAATAATGTCTGGAATGGTAGCTCTATATGAAAATATAAATTATCTTTTACATGTTGTTATTAGATATGTATACCGGTCTTCCTGACTTCCCAATGATACACACACACACACACACACACACACACACACACACACACACACACACACACACAGTCTGTTTACTAACTGCCTAGCAACATAATAAGGCTGTTGGACTTTTAGAGCTTGCAGATAAGAGCTATTTCCTATGCAAAGTTCTTCCTTGTATATCTGTGAAGTATAATTTTCCTGTGCTTCCTAAGAAAATTCAAAGTGAGCAGTGAAATGTGTACTGAGTAATTGTGCAATGTTTTATGATAGAGGCTTTATCAAACTAAAAACTAGACATCAGTGTTTCAAAGGGCATCTGTTTATATTGCCAACATACAAAAGACAGAGGGAGCATCTCAGACAGAAAGATTCTTTTATATCTTAGTGTAGAGTTATTTGTTGTTGTTGTTGTTTGTTTTTTGAGACAGGGTTTCTCTGTGTAGCTTTGGTGCCTGTCCTGGATCTTACTCTGTAGACCAGGCTGGCCTCGAACTCACAGAGATCCACCAGCCTCTGCTTCCCGAGAGTTATTTGGGCATACTATATCTCCTCAACAGTGCTAGGGAACCTTGGAACTTCAAGTGAAGGAACCAGTATCAAAAACAGTAAAATATTTTGTAAGTTTAGAGTTTTGTCAACTCAGAATATTTAATAATTTAATTTACAAATTTCTAGTGCCTTGAAAATTTTATATTGAAGTTTGCTGGTCTCTCTCTCTCTCTCTCTCTCTCTCTCTCTCTCTCTCTCTCTCTCTCTCTCTCTCTCTTTCTCTCTGTGTGTGTGTGTGTGTGTGTGTGTGTGTGTGTGTGTGTGTGTATGGACATATTCACTAGAGATTAAACTCAAGACTTTGTTTGTGCTAAGCAAATGCAATACACTGAGAATAATGCCCCACCCAATTTTAACTATTTTTTAATGCAGATATCTAAGAGGATGTATATGAAGAAATTCTAGTCACTTGACTTTTCAATTTATGTTAATAAACAACATATTTTTTGTATTTTTTATAGCTAAAATAAACAAACAACAAAACCCCCTTACACTGTGTTCTATGAAAAATTAACATTAAAAGAAAAATTTTGAAAAAAAAAACAGAAAAGATAGAGCTAAGACACATGTTTTTTTGAAACAGTTATTTGTAATAAACAGTATTCAGACATTAAAATGAACTAATTGAAATAGTTTGGATCACAACTACTTGTAAAGGACCACAGAAACTGGGCAAATATCATTACAGAGGTGAGCTGTGGCCTGCCTATCCACTACTCTGAGATGGTCTTGTGGTTCTTTTCTAGTGAGATATTTATTCAATTTCTTGAGTGTATACATTGTCTCAGGTTTAGCTCAGGTTAACCCCACCAGCCCAGCCTGGTGAGTGACCCAGACCTCCATCTACTCAAGATGCCCCCACACTCCCAGAAAGCCTAGCTCAGACCATGCAGCTTGTGGTTCAGAGAAGTGAGTGTCCAAGATCGCTGATGAAAACTTCACATTTCCAGTTCCAGCTGGGTGTTGTACGACACTATTTTTGGGGAGATGTAAACAAATGTCTATTCACTCCAAATAGGGAAACAAAGATAGGCCAATGTAGAGATACTACGACTAAAATTCAACTTGTGGAACCACTGAGTTTTTTAGAGCTACTTACAGAAACATAGCTGAGAGGTTACTTACAGGAGCAGAAATGACTCAAAGGCAGTTGCATCATCAAAGCACACCCCCGCATGGGTGACAACTGATGGAAGATAAAACCTGAAGCTCACTGCACAATCTGCAGGCACCCCAACATGCAAAATGTTCTTTCCATGTAACTCAGTTGGCCTGAGGTCCCAGGGAACTCATTTCATCTCTGCCTCTTCTAGCTTAATCTACTGGTCTCAGCTTCTTTCAGACAGTTCAGCTTGTATGAGTGTTTATCCACACTCCTTACTGCCTATACATGTTTGGGAGGAAGAGACCTAGTGAATTTGGTTAGTTTCAGGGACTTTCTGAAGTCACTGAGTTCCTGAGCTTAGAGTTTCTCTTCAGAATGGGATGTTTCAACTCCCCTTAGAGTATTCTGTTGTTTCTCTTCTGTGTAAACTCTTGTCTTAAAATGTATTTTTGATCTCCCCTTTAACATCTTATGTCTTAATGAGCTTCCTCCAAGATACAAGGTTTTAATCTCTGAGGAAACTGTAACACACACCCAGGTAGCACATCTTCTGCATTAGCCCAGGCAGACCCAGGCAGGAGTTCCACATTAAGACCCTTTCTTGGTTACCATCGAATTGGAATCACAGCCATCACTCTGAACAAAAACCAACATGAGCATCTAAAGACTGACCTACTAACTCTTCATACTTGATTTGAAGTCAACCAAGCTTGAGCAACAACAAAAACAGAACCAAAGTTTTACTCAACGGAGACAGGCTAGTATCTCATATCAGACACACAATGAAAGAGTTCACATGGCCATACCATCTAACAAAACCAAAATCAGTGTGAAAGGCTATGACAATATGACCCCCTCCCCCAAAAAAATGAGTCCTATAGAAATGTTCTCCAGTTTAACTACCTAGATGAACCCCAGGACAGAGTTTAAAAGAGCAATCATAAACAATAATCAAAGGATCTGAGAAGTTTAAAGAGAATATGAATAAAAACCTTAGCAAATTTGAAGAGGGTGGGAACCAACTCCTGAGCAAAGTGCAAGCAAACAATAATAGAAGTCTTCCTGAAGACATCCTGTCTGTTCAATATTCATCACCCAGGCCTAGTCAACGATCAGCCAGGACTGTTAAGCCCTGTACTCACTATTCTGATTCTACAGGTTTGGCCCTGATTGTACAACTTTCACATCAGTCCAGAATGCTTGGCCCTGCTTCCCCCTAATTACATATCCTACGGTGCAGCCCAGCCTATTCAGACTGCTGCAGCCTAGCCCACTCAACTGCCATATCCGAATTCCAGGATTAGCCTGGGTTACACATCTTGTGTGCTGGTTCATTCTGGTGAGTCTCTATGAGTCTAGCCCACCTGCACCACAGCCAGGCCCCAGGCCTAACCTGAGATGCACATTTATATGGGGCCCTCACTTGCCTCTCCAGCCTTGTTTCTGTGCTATGGTAACCAGACTTGGGTATGGAGGTGCCTTTTAGAGCTAACAGAAGTTCCATTGTTCCTGTTTTCCATTTTAGATCTTACATGCTAGAAAAGACAGAAACTACATTATGGGATCATCTATAAAGGTAATTTGGGGAGGTTCTCAACAGGCACATAGCTCTTTCAGTCTTGCCGCAGCACTAAGAAATCGATCACCAAAGCCCAGCAGTGGTGGCACACGCCTTTAATCCCAGCACTCGGGAGGCAGAGCCAGGCGGAGTCCCTAGTTTGGGACATCTCTGCCTATGTCTACTCAGGGCAGGTAACTGAGGTATATACAAGGATGTAAAAAAAATTTTAATTTTTTTTTTAAAAACTTTTTTGAAGGCATTGGGTCTGGGTAATTTGAATGTGTAATTTTTTTATTTGCAAGATTTTTATAATAAAGTTTATAAAGCCTTTAATATAAATAACTTGCAAATTAAAAACAAAATCACAGCAAAAGAAACTAGACCCAAATTCTATACATATCAATGAATTTCTATACAGTTAGAATTTTAAAACTATTTAAAGATCATAAAACAAAAAACTGACCCATCTATTTTCATCTTGGATATCTGCTATTCTGCTGAAAGCCATTTTCTGCAGTAAATTTTCTAGAATGGTTTTTAATGTGTTGTTTTTCTTCCCAGTCTCTTGAACTCTGAAGTTTTTAGCTTCCCGTAAAGAAAAGGGAAGTGCATACACTCTTTAAGATTCCAGATATTCCATGGGAAATGTTGTAAAGTTCACTTAAAGAAAACAAATAAACAAACAAACAAAACTTCCTGTGAATAAAATTCTGGTAATTTCAGGGGAACAGAGATGGAACTTGTTGTGTGAGATGATAAAACACACGTACTTTCAGTCTTTTTATTTGAAGAGTCACTAGTTGATTGGTTTCACTTAATTTCCCTCATAATATTTTCTCATAATTAAAAATACGATCTGCCGCTGGAGGAGTTAATAGTTATACAATGCTGTTTTGCCAAGGCTACAGATCCTGAAGCAGGACAGACTGAGCTTTCTGCAGCGTGAAACAAAACACACAAGTAGCTCGGGTGCACACATTGTGCCCTGTTCCCCCTCCCTCTGTGGTACTATTTAACAAAGAACCTTATGGGAATCTTCTAAAGCAGACCCAGGTCTCCTTCCAGAGGAGGCAAGCCTGAAGGACAGGTGAAGACCTAGAGAGACAATTCCAAGGCATCCCCACAGGGTGGCGAACACAGCAGTTAGAAACATTAACTAGGTGAATGCCAAGCCACGGAGTCAGCAAGGATCACAAGGTGATGCTTCTTAGGCGCATGTTTCTTAGACAGTTTAAGGTCTGAAGGGATTGACATTTAGTGTTAAACCACTGCTCGACTCATTGAGACGCCCGCAATTCCGTTTCCGCTCTGGATGACCTTTTAAAAGGATGGCCTTTTAAAAGGATTGCTCTATGCAGTAACTGTGTCTTGCTCCACCCTACCCTCACCAGACAGTTTTTAGAGCTGACTAAAAGTAAAGGAGCTTGGGTTAGGGCTAAATTGTTTGGAGTTTGACTTCTGAAGAATGTAGAATTCTTCCTGTTCGATGTTCACTGAGAGCGTCTCTGCTGAACCCAGGCAACGTTCTGTGACTGCCCCTTTTCAAAATTTGCTAAAGACTGACTGAAGGACAGCATGTGCCTGCCTTAGGGGACTGTCACTCATGTTTATTTTAAAAACTGGATTTGTAAAATTGGATAGTATATCACAGGGAGTAGTAAACCACTTTTTGTGGGCATCCTATAGGTTTTTTTTTTTTTTTTTAATTTCTTAGTCTCAAGTGAACATTTCTTTCTTTAGGAGGAGGAGAGAAGCAAAGCAAAGCAAATCAAAAGTTTACCTAATCCAAGCCACTAAGCACAGGTACCCAGGGAGTTCAGGCCTGGAGGACTAATAATCATCCTTCTGAGTTACTTCAACAGAGGATTTAAAAAAAATTTTATTTTATATTTCATTTTGCCTGAAGTATTTGTAGTATAACAGACTACTTTAATCCTATTTATTTATTTTTGACTAGACCTCAATTCACAGTTGTCTTCTTTTTTTTCCAGAATGTGTTATATGCAGTCATGTACTCTGTATTAATATATTGGAAATCAACAGATCTGTTTTCTACATGTTATACTGTTAGATAATTATAATCAAAACGTTTACTAGAGTCTTGAACAAGTTTAGTATTCCTAGAAAGGAGATAAAATAAAACAAAATAAAAAACATTCTGACAGTGTTCATGACTTAGAGAATTCTTTCTCCTCTTCTGCCCCCTTGTGGTCACCAAGGCTGTTACCCAGTACAAGCTAAAATGAGGATAAGTAGACTTTGAACACATACCTAATAATTCCACGTATGTGTGATTCAATGTGAGTTTAAAGAAAATATTTGTATTTCCTCGGGTGAGAAAAGTATTTCAGGTTATAAATATCTCAGAATCATCTCTGAATAAAGATATATCCAGTTCCTAAATTTTAAGCATTCAGCACTATCACCAATAAATTTTCTTCATTCTTAAATTTTTTTAGCTCCTAATAAGAAAAGAAAATCGAATAGACTTGGCTCTAACTTCTTTTTCTTTGTCTTTTCTCCTTATTGTTTCTTTTATTTTTTGAGACTACAATTACATCATTTCTCCATTTTCTTTCCTCTCTCAAAACCCTTTCATATACCCTCCTTTCTCTTTTTCAAATTCAGGGTCCCTTTGCCCCTTCATTAATTGTTGTTACAAGTGTGTTGTGTGTGTGTGTGTGTGTACTCTTTTTTTTTTTTTTTTTTTTTTTTTGGTTTTTCGAGACAGGGTTTCTCTGCGTAGCTTTGCGCCTTTCCTGGAACTCACTTGGTAGCCCAGGCTGGCCTCGAACTCACAGAGATCCGCCTGGCTCTGCCTCCCGAGTGCTGGGATTAAAGGCGTGCGCCACCAACGCCCGGCCGGCGTGTATTCTTAAATATACCCTGCTCAGTCTGTATGTTACTCATAGACATGTTTTCAAAACTGATCATTAGGAATTGGATAGCCAGTTAGTGTGCTCTTCCCCGGGGAAGAACAATTCTTCCTCCGTCAGCATTCCTTAGTTGCTTGTAGCTCTAGTAATGTCAGAAGCTACATCCATAAAGTGTCACCAACATGGCTGCCAAAACATGAGCTGAATAAGGACAATAATGGACATATAAAGTAGATAAGAGAAAGACCACAGGGTCCCAGCTCTAAGTACGTTTTATAGAGTTCAAGACTTTTCTTCTAGTGAATCTATAGAAACTAGAATGCCAAAACAATTGCCAGGAATGGCCCAGGAAGCAACCCAGCAGGTGGCCTTTCACAGGTGGCCTTTTGCATGTGCTTAATGTACCATGGATTGTTTTTATGGTATTTATGATTTTCTGAAAAAAAAAATCAACTGAGTTATTTTTATCCCAGGGAGCAAGAGGCAAATCACACATCCACTGATGGGTAGGCAGATTTGGACTCCAGCAGATGGTATCAGTCATTGGCTGGCTTAATTTTTAAATGTTCACACTTACAGGTTACAAAAAGTGTTTAGTGATAACTGTCTCATGACATGTTTTGGTAACTAATAGCTAAATATGGCTAGTGTCTTTCGATTTCTAAATTTCAACTGTTTAAACAGGCAGTCTCTAAGCTACATGATCATCAGTCAATATTATACACTCAACTTAGTTTTTTCTTATTCATGTTTCATTCATTTGATCTTCTCCAGTACACATTCTTCCCTCGGGAGTTAGAACATATGCTAAGTTTGCCTTTTCAGTGGCACCATAGATTTTTAGCTTTCTAGGCTTGGGTGAGTGAGTGAATTCTTAAATGAGATAAATAAGAATGAAAACAAATGATTATAAGTAATTAGAATGTCATTTTCCCAATGTGAACAGAAGTTCCTAGGGTTAAAATATTCCTAGATATGTTAAAAATTCTGCAAGATAAATTGACTAGAATGTCTGTGATTGTGGGGAATCAGAGTGTTGCAGATACTCTTATCTTATGCTGTCTTTAGCCTCTTACTAGTCATTCACTGCCCACTTAACATGTTCCACCCAATATACTGTGACTGGCGGGGGAAACAAGTAAAGCCTGCTAATGGATCTGTAGTTTCTACAAACCCAAAAGCAAAGAATGTCATCAGCTTGCATTTGAGACCCAAAGAAGAGATTTCCTTCTCTTACTTTAACATGCCTTTAAAGTGTCTTGACTTAGAGTTTTCACTATTCTATTACTATGAAACTATTACTATGTTGGAGCATGGAATTGTGGATAACCTGGATTCATGTTCCCAGGCCATGGCTACTCATAGTGGTTTCATCATTAAGTATCTCGTATTCCCTTTGAGCTCAGAGCAGAGGTTTTGCATTAGCACCAAGTGGTGTCAGGAGATTCAGTATGACAATAGCCTTTTCTTTTTTTTTAAAAATTGAAAATAGATTCTTCTCCCATATAATATGATCACATTTCCCCCTCCCTATACTCCTCCCAGCTTCCCCATACTCACGCCCCACTCCCAGATTTTTCCTCCATTTCTTCTTCAGAAAAGAGCATACCTCCAAGAGACAATAGCCAAACAGGACAAAACAAAATACAATAAGACAAAGCAAAAGCCCTCATGTCAAAGCTGGCCAAGACAACCCAATAGGAGGAAGACTCTCAAGAGCAGGCAAAGGACTCAGGAATGCACCCACTCCCACTGTTAGGAGTCCCACAAAAACACCAACCTAACAGCTATAACGTATACACAGAGGACCAAGTAATATACTACTTCAAAACCTAAAGCCAAGGGAAACCAAGGGATGCAAACTATGCCATGTGCCCATGTGAGTATACCGGTATGCACAGAAACACCATTTCCTTTTATTTATAGCTCCTATAAGCTTTGGTTATCCCAAACAGGGCCATTAGCTGTTTAAACTCATTTTTCTCCTCTATAAAATAAGATTGTAAGACCTGGTCAATTACTTTAGGAAAGTATGCTGGTGTCTTCTGTAATGAAAATTTGCACACTGAAGTGTCTGCATGATTCACTCTCATAACTACAACCTTCTGCAGCTGGATGTTTTCCTGTGTCATGCTGGGTCCCACAGCCACTCAGACCCAAATAAACACACAGAGTTACATTATTTAAAAACTATATGGCCTAATGGCTCAGGCTTCTCGCTAGCTAGCTCTCACATCTTAAATTAACCCATTTCTATAAATATATACTTATGTCACATGGCTTGTGGCTTTCTGGTACTTTACATCTTGCTTCTCCTGGTGGCAGCCAGCAGGGTCTCCTCAGCTCTGACTTTCTCCTTCTTCTCTCTCTAGTTGGAATGTCCTGCCTAACCTTATTCTGCCTCACCATTGGCCAGCTTTATTTATCAACCAATCAGAGCAACATATATTCACAGCATACAGAACGACATCCCACAGCACTTCCACTTTTCTGTCTAATCAAAAAGGAAGGTTTTAGCTTTAACATAGTAAAATTACATATAACAAAACAGTTGTCAAGCAAGAATTACAGTTACCATATCAAGTCTATTTGTATTTTGTAAAATTAAAGAAAACGTTCTATCATCTATCCTATATTTGTAAGTCTAAAGTTTCAAATCTAATTTATCTTTTATCATAAACAAGGAAAATTATAATTATAACTACATAGTCTTCAATTACATCAAAGACCCCAGAAGGATATAATATTACCTAAGTAAACAGGTAGAGCATTGTAAGCAACTTCCAAAAATCTAGAATGACAGAGACAGCTGACAGCCTGGACAGTCACCCAAAGTTCTTTTGCAACATTGGGGCATCCATTTTCAGCCCACAGGCCTAGAGTCTCTCAGTCACTTCTCTCTGTGTTCTGTAGGTTGTATGGCAGTTTCTTCTGCAAAACAGGAACCTGAAGGACTATCTCCATCTCACTTTGCCAAGTTCAGTGGTCACCTTCCTAGGGTCCTGCATGTCCAGTTTATACAACTTACTGTCAATCAGTTGACACAAGGGAACTTTTTTTTTGCAAAGTGGCTAAATTTTGTCACAAAAAAGCAAACTCCATAATGAGTTTATTTAATGTCCATCATTCTCCTTGAAGTAATTGGTGCTGCCACAATCAGATGTGTCTCATTGTCCAGAAAAGTCTAAGTTTTTAAAACATTTTAATGCCATATTCTGTAGGTCTTTGAAGTGTTTGAAGATGACCTGTCTACCTATCTCTGCTTGATCTTGAAAACATACATAATAAAACAAGTTTGATTATAATGGATGACTAATTATTAATCTGTATTTCTTAATTATATGTTACAGTTTCAAATGAGCTGCACAAACATAATATCTTTAAAAAAGTAGAAATATACATACAGTATAACAAAATTAACTTTAAATTTGTATCAATAAACTAAAATTTACTACAATATAAAACATGTTAAACAAGTTACTCTTTAAAAGTAGATTCAATAATCTGCCCTTTCATCCTATCATATCTGTATTCTATTCCCCTTTTTTCTTTTAGAAAAATATTGACTATGACCAATAACAATTTGTAACCAATCTCTAACAAAGACAAATATCCATAATCTATTTTTTGGGAATATTGGTGTAGTGTTCTAGGCTACTTCCTGTTGATAGAGGGTGCTGATAGTCTTATGGGGATCCTGAGAAAATTAAGAATTATGGTCAAGTCCTGACCAGATTAGTCTGTGACACTATATTCTCTGAGCCAGTTTTCTTGAAGTTGTTCTAGATGTTGGATCATCTGGAGATCTCTCAGAGGTTCTTCCTTGATCAAACCATATTAGCCTAGAAGCAATCCATTGGTTTTCATCTTCTGTGGAAACAAAAGCAGAACCTCTTTTCTAAAGCAACATATTCTTGGACATAAATTTTGAAATCAAGATATCTTTAAAATATACATATTGATTTAACTCAGCAGCTTTTATAATCAAAAGTCTCTCTGCACTTAAAAATCTCAAAGATAATATAATCCAGACCCTCTGTGTGACAATCATCTTTACATGGCTTATTTTTAATATTACCTTTACTATCTCTTTAAAGACTTTATTTTTTAAAACTATTTCTTTATATAACTGTTTACATTTATTTTCTTCTCTCTTCCAAGTCTATGTACATTTTTGCACACATTGTGAACAGTTTAGAGTTTTATTTCATCTGAATCTGTCTTATTGTAAATCTATAATCTTTCTCTGACCAGGAGAGATTTTAAATTGTTAAACTTCATGGCTAGTACAAAAAGTGGCAGCCATGACTGCTGACTCCACCCACCTCAGCTTCCCAATATGGTGGCAGTATGTTTACAGCCAGTCCTGGACACCATGCTCTCTGCTGACTCTGGGAGGCAGTGAGTCTATGCCTCCATCCAGCAGCATGTAACCCAGAAACAACAACAACTTTTCTTCTTCTTCTTCTTCTTCTTCTTCTTCTTCTTCTTCTTCTTCTTTTGTACTAGCAAAAGCTAAATCGACCCCACAGCATACTGTGCAGCAGCTTGGAGTGTGTACCACGGTGGGAATCTGTCATACTGTAGATCAAGTCAGCATGCCATGGTATCTCTGTACCTTGACGTCTCTATATCTCAGCCTACACAAGACATAAAGTTGAAAGCTGTTTTTGGCTCCATTATTGTGTGTTTAGAACCCTTTTTAAACACTTTTAGACCTTATGGAAGTTCGAGAGCCCCACATTGTTATGCCAATTATACCTGAAAATTTTCTCCCGCTTGGCCCCAAGGTCCTGTAGCCACTTATAAAATAATCACTCAGTAGCTTAAATTAATTATAACTGCTCAGCCATTAGCTCAGGCTTATTATTGACTAGCTCTTACACTTAAATTAACCCATAATTTTTATCTATGTTTAGCCACATGACTTGCTACCTTTTCTCAGTTCTGCCTTGTTATCTTGCTTCCTCTGTGTCTGGCTGGTGACTCCTGACTCAGCCTTCCTCTTCCCAGAATTCTCCTATCTGCTTATCCCACCTATACTTCCTGCCTGGCTACTAGCCAATCAGCATTTTATGTATCAACCAATCAGAACAACACACATTCATAGCATACAGAACGATATTCCACAGTAACCTTCTAAGTGTACATTTGAATTGGGGATGGTTTGGATAGGTACATTATAAGTGCTGTGTGTGACCTTGCAGTCCATCTTAAGGTGATGTTTTGAGCTCTAAGACAATGCTTCTCAATACAACATTTCTGGGTCTTTTTGGTCCTCAAATTATTTTTTATGATTTATTTATTTATTCTATATATAGTGTTTTGCCTGTATGTATGACTGCATACCAGAAAAAGGCACTAAATCTCATTACAGATGGTTGTGAGCCACCATGTGATTGCTGGGAATTGAACTCAGGACCTCTGGAAGAACAGCCAGTACTCTTAACCTCTGAGCCATCTCCCCACCTCCATCAAAGGTATTATTGATAGCCTACTAATTCAGAGTTGAGAAACCTTTCTCAAATTACTTTCAACTTTTGATGTTTATTTTACAACATTATTCACTAGGTAAGAAGAGTTATCAGCAGAAATCAGCACACTGTAAAAGAGAAACAAAATTGTTTTCCTCTACATTTTGAGCTCTCAGCAATTATAACCATTCAAAAAAGAAACAACAGGAGCCAAGTAAGACAAGATTCAGAATGTGTGTGGTAAGGTTCCAGCAGGGTTGGTGAAGGAAAGCTATCAAACATCAGAAACCTGTGCACTGTGCTTTGCAGCACTGGGACAGAAATCTCCAGTGCTCTTTCTTAAATATGAAGAAGGGATGTTGTAAACTCTGACAGAAAGCAAAAGGCAAAAATAGCGAGCTTTTATGACTTTTATGGTGCCAAGCATGGTATGCTAACAATTTTAAGGACATATACTTAACTAGAACAAAAGATCCTTTAGGAAAACATCAAAATAATAAAGCTGGTGCCAAGATGAAGTTACAAAGCAATGAAGTGAATGTTGATAAGGACAGCTGATCCAAACACAGGTGGTCGGCCTATCGATTCCAGAATAAACATACGGTGAAGGCCGCACTGGTCACACAGAAATCACCCAGAGAGACGAAAGCAGAAGGAAAATGACAGAATTGTTAGGTGTGTATTTCAGTCGGATTATTTCTAGAAGCATCTACTAATTCAAAGACAAAAGTTCAAACTTGACTTCCATTCACAAGCAATTTATGGTCCATAAAATTTGTTCATATCACAAAAAAATTCGTAATTTAAAAAAAAACATTGAATAGAACATATATGTAGTTTTCTGGAGCTAAAAAAGAGCAGTTCAATTATTTTCCTGGTATACTTTTCTTGAGGTGATTTTCGTTTTATGTGATCTTTTAATTATTATCAAAATAAAAATTCTTACCTACACAAGCATTTTATTATAAAACAATACCCACTGTGCTACAAATTTACATTTTATTATAAATTTTACAATTTATATTTTATTGTAAAATAATACCAACTATGTTATAATTACCTTATTTCTTATTACTTTATGTTTTATTTCTACACATATTACAAATGATATAACTAGTATTGAAATTATGACTTTAATTTAAAAACTAAATGTAGTTCTTTACACATGTATTTTTAAGCTGTAAAAGACTACTTCTCACTCTATATATTCATTTATTATCAAACACATTAAAATAAATATAAAAATGCAGATAAAATTATACTTGTCCATATAACTTGGTCTACCTCTTCCTTTCTAAGTCATGATTGGAAATAACCACCTTGAGTAACACTGACGACAAGACACATCTGGCCCAAAGAACAAGACAGCAGATGAGCAAGCCTCCTTCCTATTTTATATGATGTTCACACAAACAAGAGAGAAAGCAAACATTATTCCCTCTGCTTTCAGAGAACAAAAGATTAAAGCACCAGCTGGTGCTACCTTCCTGAAGCCATCGATCACAGACGTGATTGCCTAACAGCAACTTGAAGAGGACAACATTTCATAAACTGGGGTGAAGTTATATGGTGAGAAGAGACTCACCCCTTCCATCTTAGGACTTCTGGACAGACAGACAGACAAAGACACACACACACACACACACACACACACACACACACACACACACACACACACCATACTCACCATGTGTGTGATCTTTGTCCACATATTTAAAGTGTATCATTTTTGACATAACTGCCTACCAGGAAACCGTGAACAGCTCAAGATAATAAGCATGTCCCTCAGCCCTGACCATTTCCTTTTATATCATTTTTATTGTACAGTTACTGTACAAAATGATAGGCTTTACAATGGCATTTTCATTCAAGTTTACCATGTACTTTGACTATATTTAACTGCCATTAGCCTCTTTTGTCTGCTCACTTGCCTTTCACTAGTCCTTTTCTTATTTGCAAAAAATATTCCTCTTCTATTTTCATGGGGGGTGTGTGTGTGTGTGTGTGTGTGTGTGTGTGTGTGTGTGTGTGTTTGCAGGTTCCACATATGAGAGAAAATATGGTACTTATTTTTGTGAGATTGAGTTGTTTTGTTTAACATGATGATCCACAGTTACATACATTTTCCTGTAAATAAAATAATTTTGTTCTTCTTTACCCTGTTGTATATGTGATAGTTGATCATGATTGTCAGTTTGACTGCATTAAGAAACACCTAGAGTCACTCCTGCCAGAGAAGCAGATAGACTACCTGCAGCCCTTCACCTCTCCAATTCCCCATTCTCATGCCAAGCTTTGCAATAGAATGCCTGCTGCAGCCTCCCTCCCCATTTACCTCTCTCTCCAGCTGATCCCTCAGTATTCCTCTCCTAGTTGTCCTCCTCCACTCTTTGGTTTATTTCAATACCCGACTCCAGCAGGCACTATCTAGGAACCCACAGGCCACTTCTGACAGGGAAGTAGGCAGATTAACTACGTGTTTTCACCTCTTCTTCCATTCCTCCAAGTCCAATTCCACACTCATCCTCAACTCTCTAGAAGACTTCCTGTGCTTTCTCCTAACTCTATGCTCTCACTCTCAGGGGAATAACTAAGCAGATCTTGGTGGAACACTCAACTTTCTGCTCTCTTGTGAAAGTTCAGCCAGGTGCCGAGCCCATTCCCATTCCTAAGTCTCAGGTCCCAATAGACAGAAACACATTTTACCAGAAACTGTAGTCCTCACACTTATCAAGAATTCAGAAGATTTTTCAACAGGCAATACAGCCACCACACTCTTCTAAGAACCTGATAGAATACAGAAACAAAGGAACAAAATACACACCCAACAAAGATAAGACCAGCTGTCAGCATATGGAACCACAATCACTACAATCCTAGATGCCTAGATGCCAGCGTAAAAGCACAATCAATAACAGCCAGGACAATAGGAATGCACTAGAGCCCAGTAACCCTACAACAGATCCGGAGTATTCCAACACACTTGAAACACAAATAAAGACTTTAAAACAACCTTTATAAATATGGTAGAAGTCTATAAAGAGGAAATTAATAAATTCCTTAAAGAAATCAGGGAAAGCACAAATAAACAATGGAAGGAAATGAATAAGACTGTGAAAGTCCTGAAAATGAAAGACAATCAATAAAGAAAACCAAAACTGAGAGAAATGTAGGCCGGGCGGTGGTGGCGCATGCCTTTAATCCCAGCACTCGGGAGGCAGAGGCAGGCAGATCTTTCTGAGTTCGAGGCCAGCCTGGTCTACAGTGTGAGATCCAGGAAAGGCGCAAAGCTACACAGAGAAACCCTGTCTAGAAAAACCAAAAAAAAAAAAAAAAAGAAAAGAAAAATTTAGGAACTCAAACATGAGCCTCAAGGCAAGCTTCATCAACAAAATACAAGAGACAGAAGAAAGAATCTCAGGCATTGAAGACACAATAGAATAAATATACATCAGTCAAATGGGTTATTTTTAAAAAAACTACTGCCACAAAATATACAGGAAACTTGAGACATTATGAAAAAACCCAAATTTAAGGACAATACTAATAAAGGAAGGAGAAGAAACCCAGGTCAAAGGTACAAAAAATATTTTCAATAAAATAATAAAAGTAAATTTTCCTAACCTAAAGAAGGAGATGCCTAATAAAGTACAAAAAGCATACAGAACAACAAAATGACTGGATCAGAAAAGGAAGTTCCCTTGGCATATAATCAAAACACTGAATGTACAGAAGAAAGAAAGTATACTAAAAACAACCACTATGGAAGTCAATAAGATTGTTCCTCAGAAAACTGGGAATCAATCTACCTCAGGACCCAGCTATACTATTCTTGGGCATATACCCAAAGGATGCTCCATCCAACTACAAAGATACTTGCCCAACTATGTTCATAGCAGCTTTATTCATATTAGTCAAAACTGGAAACAACCTAGATATCCCTCAGACAAAGAATGGATAAAGAAAATGTGGTACATTTGCACAGTGGAGTATTACTCAGTTGTTAAAAATAATGATATCTGTAGCCTCCAACTCCAGATCCTCCTGCCTCTGCTCCTTCAACAAATCATCCTGGCCTGCACCTAGGCCCTCTGCAAACAGTAGACAGTTGTATAGCTTAGTCTGTTTGAGGGGCCCCTGGCAGTGGGATCAGGATGTATCCCTGGTGCATGAGCTGGCTTTTTCTGGAGCCCATTACCTATGGTTGGACACTTTGTTCACCCTTGATCCAGTGGAGAGGAGCTTGGTTCTGCCTCAACTAAATGTACTAGTTTTGGAAGAGGGGATAGAGGTAGGTCTCAAGGGGAGCTGGGGGAGTGGAAGGAGGGTTGAGAGGGAGATCTTTGGTTAGTATGTAAAATGAATTAAAAAATTAAATAAAAAACAAAAGAAAATACCCCCCCACAAAAAAATAATGACATCATGAAATTTGTAGGCAAATGGATGGAACTAGAAAAAAATCATCCTGAGGAGGGTAACCCAGACCCAGAAAGACAAATTTTACATGTACTAACTTATATTCACTTATAAGTGGATATTATCTATTAAGCAAATGATAATCATGCTACAATCTACAGACCCAGAGAGGCTAAGAAACAAGAACAGCTCTAAGGGGGATGCATGGCTCTCCCTGGAAGGGGAAATAGAATAGATTTTGTAAGTGGACTGGGGAGCATGTGGGAATGAGAACAGGTTCAGGGAGAGATGGAGGGAGAGAGTATGGGGAGAAACAACTGGAATTTGGGGGCATTTGGGGGTGGCAATGTGGAAACCTAGTACAATAAAGAATTCTATGATGATGATCTTAGTGAGGACTCCAAGTAATGGAGGAAATGGAGCCTGAATTGGCCATCTTCTGTAACCAGGGAAGGCTTCTATGGTGGGATTGGGACACCAATCCAGCCACAAAACCTTTGACCTATAACTATCATGCTTGCAAAATATGGTGGCACAATGGTGGTATAGAACTTATGGAAGTGGCCAACCAATGACTGGTCTAATTTGAGGCCCACACCATGAGAGGGATACATCCATCTGCTGCATCCAAGAAACACACACCTCAACATCAAGAATACACATCACCTAAAGGTAAAGGGTTGGAAAGAGATATTCCAAGCAAATGTACTGGAAAAACAAACTGGCATGGCTAGCTTAATATCTGACAAAATATACTTTAAACCAAAATTAATCACACTACATACTCATCAAAAGAAAATCTACCAAGAGGATACTGCAATTCTTAACATCTATGCCCTGAAACAAGGCTACCCGTATTTGTAAAAGAAATACATCTACAGCTTAAATCACATACTGACCTACAAACACTGGTAATGGGAGAATTTGATACCACTATCTCACCAATAGACAAGTCATCCAGACAGAAATTAAATTAAACAGAAATTCGAGAGCTAAATGAAATGGACCTAACAGACATTTACAGAACATTTTATCCAAACACAAAAGGATATACCTCCTTATCTTCACCTCAAGGAACTTTATCCAAAATTGTCCACATATTAAAGACAGAGACAAAGCAAGTCTTAACTTATCCAAGAAAATGGAAATAACACCCTTCATCCTATCTGGCCTCCACAGAATAAAGCTGGATATCAACAACAACAGAAATAACAGAAAGTTTACAAACTAATAGAAATCAAATAGCTCTATACTGACTGAAAAATAGGACAAGGTACAAATTAAAAAGAAGTCAAAGAGTTTATCAAAATGACTGAAAATGAATACACAACATACCCAAACTTATGGTATACAATGAAGGTAGTTCTAAAAGGCAAGTTCATTAAGTGCCTACATAAAAAAGTTATTGGAGATATCATCTCATACTAGAAACTTAACAGCACACTTGAAAGCTCTAGAACAAAAAGAAGAAATCACACAAAAATGAGTAGACTGCAGGAAATAATCAAATTCAGGAATGAAATCAATAAAATAGAAACAAAGGAAACAAAACAATAAAAAGAATCAATGAAACAAAGAGCTGGTTCTTTGAGAAAAATTAATGAGATTAACAAATCCTTATCCAGGCAGACAAAAATATCCAAATTAACAAAATCAGAATTGAAAAGTGGGGCATAACAATAGACACAGAGGAAACCCAGAGAAACATACTTTAAAAACTGTACTCTAACAAATTGGAAAATCTAAAAGAAATAGATAATTTTCTCAATACATACCACTTACCAAAGTTAAATCAAGATCAGATAAGCATTTAAACAGACCTCTAATTCCCAGTGAAACAGAAGGACTAATGAAAAGTATCTAAAACAAAAGAAGCCTAGGGCCAGATGGTTTTAGTACAGAATTCTACCAAACTTTCAAAGAGGAGTTAACTCCAACACTCCTCAAATTACTCCACAAAATAGAAACAGAAGGAACATTGCCAAATTCATTTTATCAGGCCACAAATACCCTGATATCCAAACCACATAAAGACCCAAGAAAGAAAGAGAATTACAGATTAGTTTCCTTAATGAATATAGATGCAAAAATACTCAATAAAGTGCTTGAAAATCTAATCCAAGAACATATCAACCACCATAACTAAGTAAGCTTCATCTCATAGATGCAGGGATGCTTTAACAAATATAAATCAATAAATGTAATCCACTTTGTAAACAACTGAAAGACAAAAACTACATGATCTCATTAGATCAGAAAAGGCCTCCAAGAAAACCCAACACTATTTCATGAGAAAAATACTGGAAATTTGGGGAATATAAGGAACATACCTCAACACAATAAAGGCAGTTTACAGAAAGCCCATACTCAACATGATTGGCAAGAAGATCAGAGCAATTCCACTAAAATCTAGAACAAGCCAAGGTTGCCCACTCTCTCCATTCCTATTCAATATAGCATTTGAAGTCTTAGAAAGGGCAATAGGACAACTGAAATACATCAAGCAGATACAAATTGGAAGGGAAGAAGTCAAAGTATTTTTTTTTTTTTTTTGCAGATGATAAGAGAATATACATAAGTGACCTGAAAAAAATCTACCAGGAAACTCCTACACCTGATAAATGCTTTCAACAAAGTAGCAGGATACAAAATTCACTCACAAAAAATCAGTAGCCTTCCTATATACAAATGACAAATCAACTGAGAAAGGAATCAAGGAAACAACAACTTTCAAAATTGTCTCAAATAATATAAAATACCTTGGGGAATCTATAACCAATCAAGTGAAAGACATATATGATAAAAACTTCAAGCCACTGAAGAAATAAATTGCAGAAGATATCAGAAGATGGAAAAGTCTCCCACATTCATAGGTCAAGAGGATTAATAGTGTAAAAAAAATGGCCATCCTACCAAAAGCAATGAACATATTCAGTGCAATCCCTACCAAAATTCCAACACAATTCTTCAAAGATCTTGAAATGACTATGTTTGACTACGTATGAAAACCACATACACACACAAACAAACAAAAACAAAAACGCGATAGTTATAACAATGCTGAATGATAGGGAAAAAACTGCTGGAGATGTCACCATGCCCAATTTCAAGCTGTACTACAAAGCTATAATAGTAGTAGTAGTAGTAGTAGTAGTAGTAGTAGTAGTAGTAGTAATAATAATAATAATAATAATAATAATAATAATAATAATAAAAAGCATGGTATTGTCACAAATACAGACATGTTGATCATGGAATAAAATTAAAGGTCCTGACATAAATCCACTCACCTACGGACATCTGATTTTTGATAAAGAGGCCAGAAATATACACTGGAAAAAAGAAAGCAACTTTAACAAATGATGCTGGTCAAAATGGATGGCTGTATTAGAAGAATCTAAATACATTCATACTTATGACCCTGCACAAAACTCAACTCCAGATGGATCAAAGACAGCAATTTAAAAAAAAAAAAACAGATACACTGAGCCTAACAAAAGAGAAAATTGGGAATAGACTTGAACTCATTGGCACAGGAAAAGACTGTGAACGGAACATTGTTAAAACAGATATTAAGATATAAAGTTAGTAAATGGGACCTCATGAACCTGAGAAGCTTTGCATGGCAAAGGACACTGTCATTTGAACAAAGCAACAGCTTCCAGAAGGCTAATATCCAAAATATATAAAGAACTCAAGAAACTAGATACCAAGAAAATAAATAACCCAAATAAAAATGGGGTACATATCCAAATGCAATCTTCAACAGAGGAAACTCAAATTGTTGAAAGACACTTAAAGAAATATTCAATGTACTTAACCATCTAGGAAATATAAATCAAAACTGCTTTGGGATTTCATCTTACACCTGTGTGAATGACTAAGGTCAACAAAACAAGTGACAGCTCATGCTGGTGAGGATGTGGAGTAAGTGGAACACCGATACATTGCTGGTAGGAGTCCAAATTTGTACAGCCACTGTGGAATTTCACATGGTGTTTCCTCAGGAAAATGCAAGTTAATCTTCTTGGAGATCCAGCTATACTATTCTTCGACATATACCCAAAGGATGCTTCATCCTACCACAGGGACACTTGCTCAACCACGTTCATTGCTGCTCTCTTTATAATAGCAAGCCATTGGAAACAACCTAGATGCCCCTCAACAGAAGAATGAATAAAGAAAATGTGGTGCATTTACACAGTGACATACTACTCAGTCTTTAAGAAAAAATAACATCATGAAAAACTAACATCATAATAACAAATGGAATGTACTAGGGAAAATAAAAGGTATCCCACACTAAGAAAGACAAGTATGGTATAGAATCTTTTATATGTGGATATTAGCTGTGAAGTTAGGGATAAGGAAGCTGCAATCCATAGAATCACAGAAGGTAAGTGTAGAGTAAAGGACTAGAAGGAACAGATCTCATTAGAAAAGAGAAATAGAATATATATTTATGGATGAATGGTGGGGGTTGGATGGAATAGAAGGAGGATCAGGTGGGGATGGAAACAGGAGAGAGGGTAATAGAAGGGAATATGGGGAGAGGTGGCTAAAATTAAGGGGCATTTGAGGAGTAGTATGAAAGCCTCATACAGGAGAAACCTCCTAAAGTACTTACATATGTGAAGAATGATCGAAGCGAACTTGCCAAATAATGGGGAAGATAGAGCCCCAATTAGCTATCTCTTGTCACCAAATAAAACATCCAATACTGGGTTTGGATTGCATCTAATTGAATATTGGCCAAGGGGTTTCCACAGGAATGCCTTCCCCACCCCCACCCCCAAAAAAACCCAGGCTTTTGCCAAGACTGCAGGTTGCTCTCCAGAACCTGACAGCAAGGCCTCATTGCTAAAGACAACGCCTACACAACTCAATGAACACTGAGATGGCATGGTGGTGCCTACAAAGAGCCTTCACCCCTGTGTTCCAATGTCTTTGTTACAGGAAGGTAATCTGCTCACTATTAAAAGAGAAACGTAAGCACCAAGCCATCCACAAATGCTTTATGTACAATGGTGTACCACCTGCAAGATATGCTAGGGTAATGGTGGCACAAAGCTTGTGGGAGTAATCAACCCATAACTGTTATGACTTAAGGCACATTACATGAGATAGAACTTAACACCTGACATGGTTTGGGTTACCAACAAGCTGAGAAAAGATGGCCCAGGGACCTAGGGCAAATCCAAATAAAACTGTTCAAAAAAAAAAAAAAAAAAAGAAAAGATATGAAGTGGGAAGAATGTAGGAAACAGAGAACATTAAGGCAACAAGGTCCTCGAAGTCAACACGAGCAAAGCTCATATGAATTCACAGAGACTGAAACAGCATGCACAGGGCCTGCAGGGGTCTACACCAGGCCCTCTGTGTTTACATTATGGCTTCCAGTTTAGTGTTTTTATGGGATTCTTAAGTGTGTAAATGAGTGGGTCATTGACTCTTGTACCTTCTCTTGGGCTTTTGGTTTCCTTCTGTTGGCTTGTCCAACTTTGATGCAATAGGTTTTGTTTTATTATATCTTAAAAACCAATTAATTAATTAATTAATGAAAATCTAGCAACTAGGGTAAAGGTTCACAACTGAACCATCACTTATATCTTCTGGAAGATGGAAAATCAGTTTTTTCCAATGGAATGAATGACATTTTGTATAACAACTACTCCAGGACAGCTCTCAAGTTCAAGACTAGTTGACCAAGAACAGATTTTTAGTGTTGTTACAGTTTTGTTTTTGTAGTTTTTTTTTTAAATTTCAATGATGTATATTTTTTTTTTTAGGTTTTGTTATTGTATTGGGCTTTTGGTTTTTGGTTTTGGTTTTGGTTTTGGTTTTTTTTTTTTAAGAAATATACATTCATTTTCTTCATATATCTTTTTCTATCCCTTTACTCTAAGCTGATATCTACCATTGAGCAGATATGGTTTTTTGATCTGCCACTTCTTTTCTTAAATGTTTTATTTTTACTTTATTCACATGTATGAATACTTTACCTGAATGTATGTCTGTGAAGCACCTTTATTCCTGCTGCTACCAGAAGAGGCCATTACATCCCCCGGAACTGGAGTTACAGATGGTTGTGAGCCATCATGTGGGGCCTGGGAACAGAACCTAGGTCCTCTGGAGGGTAAGAACTTCTCTTTACTATTCTGCCACCTCTCCAACCCCTGATTTGGAACTTGTATTTGAACAGTTGGAGGCAGTAACAGGTGAGAAAACACATCCAATGTATGTAGAACTTCTACTGGTCAGTCTTTCTTCACCTTCTCCTCTTGATCCTCTTATTCCACTCCCTGATGCATCCATGACTATCTATTCTATTTCCCTTTCCTAATGAGAGCTATATATCCTCACTAGTCCATTACTCTATACCTAATCTCTGTGATTCTAAGGGTTGTAGCTTGATTATCATTGACTTAACAGCTAATATCCACATATTAGAAAAAAAACTTGCTGCATTTTTCTTTCTAGGTCTGGGATACCTGCATACATTCACATAATCTTAATCACTCAAACACAGCTCTTTGCTTTCTCTCTGCAAAAATGATCTATTTGCATACTCACAACAAATGAAATTAAGGAAAATCAGACCATCCTGTACCTTCTCACATTCATGGCACCTAACACCAACTGCACCTTTAAACTTCGAGAACTGCCCCACATTTCCCTATTCTACTCATGTTCACTTGAACACAAATAAATATTTCATGCCTCCTTCCCTCTTAGCCTTGTGACCCACCTTTCTCACTTTTAGCTAACAGTTTATTCACTGAAAATGCAGACACAATCAAAGGACAGCTTTCCAATAGGTGAACAGCACATCCACTATCTATCACCAATGACCAAACAAAGCAACAGGGTTTAAAATAAGTCCACAAAAATATCATTCAGCTCATTTATTTTAAAATGTTTCTCCTTCTCCAATCTTTACAGACTTACCTATGATCTGTTGTAAAACATTTCCATGAATGTACTCTATGGCTCTTCCTAAACTTCCTAAATAAACTCTTTGAAAAGTCACTGTAGCTCAATGTACCTAGATGTTGAATGGATGGATAGATAGATGATAGATAGATAGATAGATAGATAGATAGATAGATAGATGATAGATAGATACACAAATACATAGATAGGTACATAGAGAGATAGATAAGGTACACATGTACATACATAGATGATAGATTGCATCCATTCATTAATAGTTGACTTTTAAATTTCTAAGTCATGTATTCATATTTTTCACTATAATTGCACACTTATAAGTATCATTTCCCCAACTATGATCCCTGGGTAAAGTGATCTTTCAGAGATATTTTTGGTTTCATGTAATCCACAAAGGAATCTAACATGTCCTTATTACATATGGTTAATAAAACTCATGGATTGTTGATGTCAGCAAGATTAGCATGACAATATTACAAAGAAATTCATGTCACAATGATGAAGTTTTAACTGCATATATATACTCTTTATTTTGGAGTTGATTTGACATGGAAGATCATATTTATTTCATTGGATTTGTAGAATCACTGAAATTCTATAATTGAAGAAATCGACTGTGTCTTAGGGTTTCTGTTACTGTGATGAAACACTATAACCAAACATGAAGAAAAGTTTATTTGCCTTACACTTTCACACTGTAGTCCACCACTGAAAGAAGCCAGGACAGGAATCTAGGGACAGGAGCTGATGTAGAGGCCATGGAGGGGAGCTGCTTTCTGGCTTGCTTCTCATGACTTGCTCAGCTTCTTATAGAACCCAGGACCACCATCCCAGGGATGGCACCACCCACAATTGGCTAGGGCCTCCTCCATCAATCACTAATTAATAAAATACCCTACAGCTGGATCACATGGAGACATCTTATTTTCTCAATTGAGGCTCCCTTTTTTCAGGTGACTCTAGCTTGTTTCAAGTTGACATGAAATTAGCCAAGACAGACTATATTTGATCCAAAATCTCTTTCCAATGGTGTTTGTTATACAGGATTGCTTAATGAAGATAAAACATAAATGTATGAAATACAGTGCATGTAGAGATCAACCCTATGAGTACACATTTTTCTAGGTAAGAAAAGGTTTATCTGCATGCCAGTTAGTCTAAAGAAAACTGGGAAGGTGTAAAGCAATGTGATGATATTTTATTTGTGCTGAAATGTGGGGATATTTTATTTGTGCTTTAATAAATAAAACTTGCCTGGAGATCAGAGGAAAAAGCGAGTCACAACGCAGAAGTCATGCAATGTTAGCACATGCCTTTAATCCTATCACTTGGCAAGCAGGATCTCTGTGTGTTCAAGGCCACAATGGAAACAGAGCCAGGTGTGGTGGCACACGCCTTAATTCCAACACTAGTTAACCATGGAGGTATGGAGGTCTGTACAGACAGACAGGAAGTGACAGAGCTGGGCAGGAAGAGGAAGTGATGTAGCTGAATAGAGAGAGAGCAAATCAGATGGTAGAACAGCAAGGCATATAGGCATGGGTAGACAGGAAGTAACTAGCATTTGGAAGCTGCAGAGTTGGTGAGGTAAGGTTGGCTGGTGGCTTTCCCTATTTCCCTGATCTCTCTAACGCTTTTACCCCTATATTTAGCTACATGTTTTTTTTATTTAATAAGACAATTTAGAAAATCATCTACAAAGTAACTCTTCAAGAGTCTACATCCTTGGGGGATCCAGGGTTGTAACTGAAGGCTTCAAATACACGAGCAAATACAATGCTTTAATATAGGTACGTTTCCAAACATGTTTAATGCTCCTCAAGAAAACTGGCATAATAGGAAACAATAGCAGACATAGTTTAAGCACATCACTAATGTATTTATCATTTAACAAATACAGATATGGATGCCAGTGTGTTTCTATTATTCAATTTGTGGGAGGCACTGGATAATATGTTATAATTTATTACAGAAAGGTTACTATTAGTCACAATTATTTCTAAGAACCATGGCAGTCAAATATAAGCAGCTTAAAATGTACATCTCTGGTTCACACATTTGATCAAGTAATTCTACTGCTTGTCCTACTTAGAAGTCAGATTTTCAGGGCAAGAAGAACCCTTGGAATGAGAACATCACTGAGTTACAAGCTGTGGGAATTTAAAGATATAAAGGGTCAAAGAACCAAATTCCACAGGACATGGAGGCACAGCAACTATGAAGCATAAACAAAGAAAGACTTCGAAAATTAAAGTGAAAATGTAAGATAATAATGTATTTAAATCATTTGTGTAAAATTTCAGCTATTACTGAATGATTTTAGCCATGTGAATCCTATTATTGTTAACAACATTAAAAATTGCTCCAATATATTACTGCTTATTAAAAATGACATTTTGAATGATATTTATTGTGGATATTCTTGAGAGTTTCAATTTTTAGCCTGTAACATTACATCTCTGGGATTTTAAATCTCAGAGGAAATATGCAAGTCCAAAAGGATACTTTATAATTAAGTCTGTGTGATAAACTCTATTCCAGAATTTGGAAGGCTCTGTATCCAAGGGGCTCCCACATCAGTCTTGACCTCTGGTATGTAGGAACTGTCAGTGACCCCTGTGCACACACATGTAGACATGACTTTATAAAAATCAAAACCAGCTTTTTTTTAAAATATCTTGCTAATTTATATTCCTGAATTCCTTATGTTTTAAAACTGAAGAATATCTAAGATATTTCTGTAACGACATCAAGGGGTAGAATGATGTATGGTTCATGCTCTTAACATCTTTTATTACATAATAAGTTTAGGCTTGACTTTGAGAAAAACAGAAAAACCCAAAGCATTTATTACCTGTTTTCATTAAATAGTATGTTCAATAGATGGTCCAGGAAATTCTTAAAGATGGGTTTAATTTTGCCCAAGTTGAAGAATACACATTCTTTAAAATAGCACACAGTTCCTAACTGATACATCTACAACACAATTCCTGCACCCAAGCCCCAGGGATCATTGTGGAAGAAAGCACAGGAAGATTGTAAGAGCCAGAGAAACAGCCAGTTTTCTGTGAGATTGTGCTTCCTAGAAATGCCAGATGCTACACCCATAAATCCTCACCACCGTGACTGCCTAAACATGAAATGAACAAGCACAAGAACAATAGATACACTGAAATTGATGGGGAAAGCCCATGAGGTTTCAACCCTACAAAGAATACAGACTAAAGAATGCAGAGAGTAGGAGAACATCTTCTCCAGGGAGGAGCACACCAAGCAGTTATTCAATATCAGATGGTCAGCACTGAAAACATGCATACAAGTAGCACTATACAGATTGAGAAGGGTAGAGTTATGTACTTAGGAATATATATGCAAATGTACATGTACATACACACACGCATGCACACACGCATGTATATAACAACAATTAATGAGAATAAGAGGCCATGGATTAAAAAAAAAAGAGGGTTCTGTGGGAGTATTTAGATGGATGAAAGAGAAAGGTAGAGAGAGGTGTAATTTTATTATGATACAAGAAAAATAGATAAATGGAACAGGGTTGACTCTTGGCTCTGATAAGGTCCCCTGTTCTAAGTGTGTGTGGTGGAATTGACTGCTTTGACAGACAAGTGCAAAGAATAATGTTTTGGAAACAATTCCTCTCTTAAATGTGCATCTTTAAAACACCAATAGTGCAACATCTTTTTGTTCTGGTTCATAGAGGCAAACCTGTGAGGAAGGTGTCCCCTGTCCTTGACTATGAAGTCCACTTATGAGAATGGGATTCAGGACACTCTTGGAACACGCATGCTTCATATCAGTATTGTTAGCTTTTAACTCATTTCAGTGAAAGAGTCTACTGTGAGCACTAAGGAGACTAAGGAACTTTCCAGTAATCATTTCTGTAAGGATTTCATTACCATCCTTTTCAAGAAACATTTGTCTCATGACTCTAAGGGGTAAATAAGGCAGGGGAGGAAAGAAACATGCTGGGTGTTTTTGTTTGTTTGTTTGTTTGTTTTTTATTGCTAAGCTTAGAGCTTTTAAAGTTAGACCCTCTGGTGCAGACAAAACAAAGCACTTTTACAAGTCAATTTTGTGTTTCCTAAAGTATTTAGTTTCTGACATAATAGTTTTTCAAGTGCACAGTGGTTTAAAATATGGTGGTTTCTTGCATGTGTATTTTATATATATATATATATATATATATATATATATATATTTGACCACATAAGTGTGTGCATGCCATATTTCTACTAGCCGTGTGTGTGTGTGTGTGTGTGTGTGTGTGTGTGTGTGTGTGTATGTGTGTGTGATAGTGTCATATGAGGGCATGTCAGTGATGTTTAGATGCAAGTTCAAAAACTTATGGTGTGGTTTGTTGATAAATGTTTAACAGCCATGCCTGTGAAAAGTATGGTTTGGAAATACGGTGGAATTAAAGTGCCCGTGCATGGTTCCTACTCCACTTGGATTGCTTTATGCCTAATGTGGGCCAGGCAAGGAACAACTGAAACTGACATTGCAGAAAGAACAGTGGGTACAGACAAGAACATGAGCAATCTCGATGAAATCTGTGTCCACCAAACAAATGGGAAACCTAATCTGTCTGCCTAGTATAGTAACACATGAAGTTTTTAGATAACACCACTCCAGTTAAAACAGACACCACAAAAATGCCTGGTTGGTCCAGCATTGCCCACAGCAGAAAAAGGCTGAGGGCTGAGCCCGGATTTACATAGTTGTCTGGCTGTAGTGAGTACCACAGCAGCCCAAGCAGTTTGGTGTTGAAGACATCTAATATGAACAAGGCACCACCTTGGTTCTCTGCTGGAGTGGCGTCACAGGAAACCTACAGAGTAGAGAATCATCGAGACCTTTACCACTATGCAGTACTGAGGAGGTGTTCTCCATCACACTGTCAGCCTGTGTTCTCCAAGGGCAGCAGCAATGATCCAGAATGAGTAAAAACATATGCAATACAGATCTGACAAAGGTCTAATATGTGAAATATGTAACTAACCCCCAAAATTTAGTAGTAAAAATAACTCACATAATTTGTCTTGAATAAAAAATAGTCATATATACAGGTGATAAAAAAATGATTCTTATGATTTGAGAAATCTCAATACTCATACTAAGTTGGACAACCCCAATCCCAGCAATTGAGAGTCTGAGATAGGAGGTAGAGGAGTTCAAAGCCAACCTGTATTACATACTGAAAAATGTCTAAAAATATGGTCAAGTTAGAACATGGACAGTCATTTCACTAAAAAAAGATATGCAAAAGGAAACTAACTATATTAAATGTATTTGTTTAAATATATTTCCAAGGAGTTGAAAATAAAATTAGAGAAGCACTAGATGCTGTTGAAGGTGGAGAGAAACTTGGAGAATCATACACTCTGGTGAAAAAATAAAGCAACACCTCCACGTACAGTTCCTACAGCACTGAATGTGATGCCTTCATACAGCCCTCAAGGTTCAAACTCAGGTATTTACCCTGGAAAAATAAAAACTTCCATGTACAGAGAAACCTATATGCAAGTGGTTGTAGCAACTTCATTCTTACTAGCTCCAAACTGGAAACATCTGGAAACAACCCAGATGTCCTTCAACTATTGAATAAATAGTTAAAATGAACTTTTGTATATACATGCCATTGAACAGTCCTCAGCCTTAAAAATGAATGAATGAATTAGAAAATGTAACCACAGAGCTGTATCCCCAGAGAATCGCAAAGTCTTAGAAGACTGCATGCTTCATAATTCATGCTTAAATTATAGAAATGGATATCATATTACAAAGATTTAAGGATAGGGAACACTGAGGCATGGCCAGAATACAGAAGGGGGGCATCCTGGTCCTTGGGATGACAAAAGTGCTGTGTCCTAAGTAAGTCTGCCAGGGTGAATCAACAGCTTTGCAGGGTTGGACCAGGGGGACAGTAAAGGACACCTGTAGCTTCTCTCAGTTGTTTCATATGACTACCGGTGACATCATAATTATTCCCAATAAGACACTTAATATTAGAATGTGACCAGAACGCACATGACGAAGCAGAAATACACAAATGAAACACATTTATGAGCAATACTCATACTGTTTGTTGTCACAATCTGAGTAGAAACTTCTTTGGCCACATTAGTCTGTTCTCGACACTTACATTTCTTCATCCTATAACTCGTTTACCCTTTTACTTTTGTACTCAACCTAGTGTTAGATGTTACATGGGGGTTTAATTACTGGAAGCAATAGATGATTTTTATTTCCTCAGAATTAAAAACAATAACATTTTATAACAAACTTAGGACGTTGTCCTAATGGAACACCTATAAATAAGCTTTATAGTATGGATTGATGGCAAGTGTTAACAATTTCTTAAAGACATGGAATGAAAACTATAGTCAACAAAATGGATATAAATTCTGGAAAAAAATCTTTCCCATCTGTGCAGATAAAACTTAAAAGCTATGAAATAAATGAAGAATACTGTGATAATTAAATACTTAAACTACTGACACTGGTCAGAGAAAGTAAGCTATATTCCTTGAAACTGACATATTTTAGCAAATGTACTATTTATTTGCTGTCAATGACATGCTTGCCCTTCCCATTGTCCATTGGACTGGCACACAGATCCAGCCTACATACATATCAGTATACCTTTGATGTCCTGATTTCTGCTCCTTGCTGTGATCTCTTCCCCTCCCCGCTTGGTTTTAAATTCACCAAGTGGTAGAATATGTTAGAACATGTTCTCCTGCCTTGCCTGTTACACAAACCATCTGATAGACTGGGTTCCTGCCCTTCTTTGTATGCATGATTCTTCTCACTATTTAAAAAAAAAAAGACTTGTGTAATGAACAGAAAATAGCACTGTCCTTTCATTAGTCACAAACCCAAATGCCACAAAATTAACTGTGCATAGCATTCTAATCAATGCCCTAGATTCCTTTAAGTTGTGACCCTATAAATCTAGAGTAAGAGAGTAAAGTTCATATTAAAAACATTAGTGAACATTAAACCAGTCACTCATTATCTAGACCCTGATATTTTGTGAAATGTTTTAAACAAAAATTTCAGACATAATGAAATGACTAAAGCCACAGTAAGTGGATCAACTATGTTCAAACTGACCAGTAGTGAAAATCAAGGATTTTATTATTGTTGTTAAATTCTAGCACAGTGGGCCAAATAGAAGCTAGAAAAATTGTGTCTAACATGGAACCAAGTGTGGAGAAAGACTGTCCTCATACCTCTTGTTTGCCATCTGTCACTCAGCCCAAATTTGCTTCAAGTGCATAACAACAAAGACTCAATGATGGTGGCAAGTTTTCAAAGTCAAATGTTAGATAATATTTAACTCAACAAACTACATAATGACACATTTGCTAGTAGAGACTGCAGAAAAGACAGTCACTTAGGATAGTATTACATAAACTCGATCCTTTGAAATCCAAACAGTAACAGTACCGTGTTATAGACTAGCTGATGTGATACGGATGGACTGCAAATGGAAACTTCACATTTGACAAAAGCATTGACAATTTGGCAAGGACTTGAATAGAAGAAGACAATCAATTCCTTGGGGTCACACAAAAGAAAATACTTGCAGTTAAGGTTTGCATATGAGGGGACATTTGCTGTTTATCTTTGTGTACCTGAGTTACAACACTCAGTTTCATTTTTCCTTTGAATTTCAATTCTTCTGTATAGGCAAGAAAGAGTCAGTTACATATAGGTGCTATGTGTGCTTGTCCATTCATCTGATTAGTGGGCATTCATCTGATTAGGTTGAGTACCTGCTCTGTAGTTCAGAGGCTACAGGTGGGAACCTACCGTGATGGTTTTGCACAGTGGATATGCTGTCAAACTGCCTTCTAAACACTCATGTTTACACACTTCCATTTGTACTATGGTTGGCCTTGGTTAAATAGTTTCTTTGTACACTGGGCAGTGGTCAATGCAGAGATTCATAACTGCTCAGAGTCCTGAGGATAAATTACTGGAAGTGCTCAGCCCTAAATGAGGTATCAGTATCAACCCCCTTGCCCGGGCTCAGGAAATATCCCAGGAGACTAAGCAGAAATAATGTAAGAGCTAGAAGATGTGGAGGAGTGCTGCAGAAGGTTGTCTTCTGGACATGACATGACTATTGCACTCGTGAACACAGCAGCTGTGATTATTTGAGCAGGATCAAGACCGGAGGAATTCCACATGGATGTGGGAGGAGCTTATGAAATCTCACCCCTAGGTGAGGAGCTACTGGCAGTTGATAGTGGCTGGGAGAGGGATCCTCATTTGTTTTGGTCGGTGTGGCCACTATAGGTTGCCCATGTTCTGATTCGTGACTCCACATTTAAGCACACAGAGATATCATCAGTTGGATGTAGTGGGATATAGAAAGAGGGGTCATGAGATTGGAAGGCGACACATGAGAAGGGTCCCAGGAGAGAGGTGGGAGGGGATGGAATAAACATATATGAAATTCTTAATAAGTAGGAAAAAATTCTTAATGTTGGGTTTTATGCCTATGTGTACACTTATTTCCCATGACTTTAACTGGTTAGGAGACATGTCTTTGAATTTATTATTGAAAAGAAAGTGAAGTTTGAGATAAGTGATGAAATAGCACCTCAGTTATGAGAATGAAGTAGAGATTAAGAGAGAAAAGAGAGCTGTTTCTAGTCCCTGCCTTTTTTCTTCAATCAGGAACCTAATCTCAATAAACAATTAATTGAGCCAATGTATATGAAATATAATAAAAATAAACAGAATAAGACAAAGTAGCTGAATAGTCAATTAGCAAATGAATTTTTCAAAGTTGAGGGGGCCACTCTCCTACCTTAATGAATAGGGCTCTTTGATCACGTTATGAGCATGTAATTTGATTTTAGACTTCACACAAATGTTTGGATTTCACAGATCTTGATTTCCATCAGGGAAGTAAGAAAATATTATTTGGGTCAACTAGGTGCTACTCGAACCTCTAACAACCATTTGCCTGGTGAAATCTGAATTTAAACTGGAAGGCAAAGGGTGAGTTCTTTGTGTTTCTCAGCACTAATACCGGAAGGACTCAGAATCAACTGTCACTAGATATTTTTGCAAATAATACGTTTTAATTAAACAAAAAGCAATTATTTGAGTGAGACCTAGTGATACAAACCAATATTCTAGCTGCTTAGGAGATTGAAACAGAAAGATTGTAAATCCAAGGCTAACCTGGACAACTTAGTAAGACCCTGTTCCAAAAACAAAACAAAACAACCAAGTAAAAAAATAAGATGGAGGATATATCTCATTGGTATAGAGGGGTAAAGGGTTTACTTAGTCAAAAATGAGGTCTTGCATTCAACACTTCCAATAGTGCAAAGAAAGGTGGGGGGCCACTAAGAGTATACCCCTACAATTCCAGTGCTTGTGACATAGAGGAATGAGAATAAAGATCTTAAAGCTAGTCTTGGCCTCATCCATAGGGAGTGTAGATGAACCTGGGATATATGAGACTCTGGATTACAACAGCTAAATAAAGTAAGTTTTAAAAATATGGAACTTCCCACTATGAATGTAATTTTTTTTTTGAGATGAAGTTTTCTTGACTGGCCTTGAGCTCAATATATAAACCAAGATAGCCATAAACTCAGAGATCCTTCTGCCGGTACCTTCTGAATGCTAGGATTGAAGTTGTATGCCACCATGTCCAGCTAATGTGACTCTCAAATGACAAATTTTTATCTATTTTCCCTTTACAGAAGAAATGGATATTTGCTCAGCCGGAATTATAAATAGACTGTATTTCATGATAAAGTAAATTCAGCTAGTAGAGTAGGGTTGGTGTCTAAAAACTGCAAGAATATAGACATACCCTCCTCTACTGTATTCCCTTTGCTCTGATCTCTACAAAACCACTGTTAAATGAAGGCGTTCTTCATCTTCTTAGGTTCAATTGACCCTTTGGGGTTGTTATGAATATTTCCCCTTAAGGATTTAGGGAAATTTTCTTGGCATGAATAATTTCCCTGGCTTGTTATCCGGTGAAAATGCTTGACCCTCAGGCCAACTGCTTTTCCATACAGACTGTTTTTATAATGAAAGAATGTATCTTGTAAGCATGCCCAGAGGTGTTGCTAACAGGACCATCACATAAACACTTCAATATTTTATCTTTGACTCTTGTTTATGTAAAATGCTCTGGGTTTTAGATGGAAAAATCTAATTCTTAAATTTGATAAATAATAAATCTTGTAAATAATTGCTAACTTTAATAGTATTATTCAAAATTTATTTTATTAGAGAAAATCACATAAAATTACCATATTTATGGTAAAAAGTATTTAATAGCACTAATTTTACATTTTGACCTAGCAGTTTCTTCTTTTGTATGAGAGCCAGAGTAAGGCCTAATGCTCAGTTTGAAGAGAAAACACAAGCCCGGAAGGTCTGGCCCAGTCCTTAGTCAGCTGTGTGATATGGACAATGTATGTAAGTTTTGTTGGGCCTCAGTTTCTTCAGCTGAAAATTTGGGCATTCATAGTTTGCTCTGTACCACATTTTTGTGAATATAAAGGAATTGGTAGGTGGAGAAAATTGGTATGTGGCCCTAAAGACCACAGAAGACACATTGGGAATCATTGTCTTGGATGGAACTGGCATTTGATTTCTCTCTTCCCTCCGAATTTTTTTTTTCTCGAATTCCCTGCTGAGTGAATTTGATTTTTTCCCTCCTGTGGACTTCTGGTACATGCTTACTGGACTTTCAAGCTTTATTTTCCTCTACTGTGAACATAGGGAGCTTTATGGAATGGAGTCCCTGCCCCTTCTGAACAAGGAAATCAGCTTAGGCAGGTTTGTTTCACAGCTCACACAGCCAGTAAGATGCAAAATCAGGACAAGGATTCAGCGATCTTCTTCCCTTGCTGGTTCTTAGTAGAACATTTAAAATTAGCATGCCTGTGCCGAAACTGACAGCATTAAATCAAAGTTAGCATTCAGAAGGAAGCTTGATTTATCAAAAATTTCTGTAATAATTAATCTTTAGCAAACAACTATCACACTGTATTGGTCAACAGGGCTGAGCCAATCTCCAATCTACAGTATAATTAATATATACACTTCTATGTAGACAAACATGCTCCCTAGGATTGTCACAAGTGTCCCTACTTTACAGATAGAAAAACTAAAAAGGAATAGGTAGTGAGCTTCAATGTGTGACCTTGTTTCTATAAGCAAAGAAAGCAAAACCCCAAAGTTTTTCCCTCTGAAATATTATATTCCTGTGCTCTCCTGGGCAGAATTTGCAGATCTAGCACAAAGGGAAATATTTGGCCCCTTGTTATAAAATTAATAAAAATTTAGAACAAGTATGTGACCACACTGTGTGGAATCAAGAGTGCAAAGCCTGTGTGCTGGACCTGGGAGGTGGCCCAGCAGCAGGACAATAATCCTGGCCTGGCTGGACAGACTCTCAGCCTGCTCTCTGTACCTGTGCTCTGTAACCCTGAGAAAGGCAGCATGGTAGGAAAAGAAGAGCAGGGTTTAGTCAGTTTATTATGTCTGCCTGGTTGTCAGCAGAGGAATCCTGAGGCAATGCCGCACTGGGCAGGACAGCAAAGGTATCAGGTTGCAGTCCCTCCTCTTGGAAAAAAAGAGAAGTACAAACCACTTTTTTTTTTGACTATCAGGAAGTAGGGCAAAGAAACAGGAAGCTTTGGGGAACTCCAGGCACCCACAAAGAAGGAATCACCTTGCCCCCCTCATAACGGCAGGCAAAATTTATGAAATACTCACTTGTACCTTTTCAGCTTGGAGGAGTCTGCCTAAGAGATGTCTAAAATGACCCAGCCTGACTGGCGACTCCAACACATTCTCTTTCTGAAAATGATACTCAAAAGCAATCTCTAGCCTTTTCCCTCTGTAAGTAGAAAATGCCTGTGATTATTTCTCAGACCCTAGCACGATCCTCAGTAGAATCCCTATGATTCAGGTCAAGCAAACCAGGTGTTTACTTGAATATAAAACTGATGTAGCCCTGAGAAAAGGCCAGGTGTGTTTCCTGTCTGAAATGGTTGGTCGGCTCTGCCGGGTGCTTATTCAGGGCACCGACTGGGATGTGTCTACTGCCATCTCTTGAGATTGTCAACTTAGATAGTGCCTCTTTCCTTAATCCCTAGCCATTTGATGTACTTTTTTATGTCTCCTGAATTTAAGCATCGGAAATAAAATGGATACAATCAAAAGTTCTAGCAGTCTTTCAACAGCACACTGATAGGGTGTATGTTCAGACTGGCTTCCAAGGGTTCATGTTATAGTTCCCTCAGGATTTCTACGAAGCAGTTTAGTTATTGTATGCTTAATACAGAAGTCACCAAAAATGTGAAAAGCAAGGAAAAAAAGTGACTCCAACTATATATTAAACATAAAGTGTTTGCTATTCCTTATTATCTAAATGTGTGCACACATGTGGAAAGAAAGAATGCTTCTTTGCTGTTTTGGAAGTGCATACAATAATTTCAATTAGAGCGTTCTCAAGATGTCTCTGTTAAAAGTGTTTCCTGCGAAATGAGTCATCTGTTGTGTGTCTTCACTCTTCAAGAGCTCCTCTGCATGACTTGTAGATTTATCTGAATAAATTATCCCTGCCTTTTGAATTATTAATCTTGGCTGCATGATATGCAAATCAGACTGCACTGGCCACGTCCAGCGACACAGCACTGGGTCAGAAGCTGTCTCCAGTTCCTGGCAGAGTTTCTGTCAAGAGAGAGGCCGTCAGCAGAATGGTAAGGGACACTATAGCCCATGCCTCCTGGACATACTAAGGAAGGCCAGGCTTTGTGGGGAGGGTTTTTTCTGAAAGTGGCCTGTGAGCTGAATGGTGCTCAGGGAACTATTCTTAAGTAGATGTGAAGCAGCAAAGGGCAATGCAGTCACATCTGACTTCCACAGCTGCTTCCTATGTCTCACACTAAATGCACTGATTTGGTGGTTAAATGCTAAGTTTACTTTACTTTTAAAGGTACACTGTATTTGATAATGCCTCAGGAAAAATAATTAGAATGATTTAAATAAATAAAAGTATTTACAGAAGAGGGGAACTATCTTGCACCGTGAAAAATAACTTACCAGGTAAATTTAAAGAAAAATACAATAGGGTGAATTTTAAATCATTACAAACTTTAAATGAGTGTATTTAAGAATAAGATTTCTAAAGTCATAAATTGAAGAAGTGATTGCTATTCTACTCACCAGAACTTTTCAAACTGTATAAACTATTCTTTAACAATTTAATGAAAGATGTAACTTGATACATACTATAATTTTTAGTATTTCGGTGTCATTTGTGGAATATAGAAAAATGAAGTAATTAATGAGTACCAAATGCTTGTATTTTTATACATGCAAATACAGTTTCATTTAAATTGTTTAATAATGAAAGTAACTTGTTGAAATATCTTTATTACTATGTAGCTTTCTAGTGGCAGTCAAAATTTTAATTTCTGTTAGGCTCTCTATAATGGTCAAGAATATAGAAAAACTTTTTATTAGAATAGAGGGGATTTTTATTAATGTCAATTTTTTAAATTTCTGGTAAAGAGCATACATTATTTTTACATTTAGGAGAACTGATTATAGTGAATTTTCCATCAGTTCAAATTAAAAAATGAGTACTAATTGTCCCCTGTGAGTGCGTTCAGCTTACTTGTAGCATGTTAATTCTAACAGACTTGGTGTTTGTGGGCTAAGAACTAATGATTTCACTTTAGTTATCAATGTTCTTTTTAAAGAACATGTTCTGTTAATGGTTCACTCGAATAAGTAACAGCATACTAGTCAGCATGTCCATTGCCTATAAACAGGATGGCTCCCAGAAAGTGAGAGGCTAGTAATATTCCTTGAGAAATGCCCCCTGTATTGGGAGTTTTGCTTAAACGAACACACTTTGCTTCTCTAATTTGTATAATTACATCATATCAAAAACACACTCCAATATACACATTACTGAATTTGGAATACATTATTCTCAAAATAGTGTGTCCTCATGATGTTGAATCAGCCCACAAATATTGGATAGCCTATCTCAAGAAAACCCTAACCTGTTAATATTATGAATGTGGAAAGGGCTATAAGAATGACTAATTGAAACATTTATATTAAAGAAATAGCTTATAAGACATCTTGAAAAGTAGAATTACATTTTAAAAAACAAAATTTCAGTAATATTAAAGTATAAAAATATTAGGACTGATGGGTTATTGTGAGCTGCTGGTAGTGAAAGTCCATGGAGTATACAGCAGTGACCCTGGGATCAAACAATATAGGCTGGACCTATTATTGTTTGCGTTAATTGGTTTAAATTTTTCCTTGATGTTTTGCTATTTGTATCCACACTGTATTATGCAATTAATATGTACTTTACCCACACATTTTCTGTTTTTGTTTGTTTAATTATTTCTTGTACTTTAGAGATTATATTATAATTACATTATTTTCCTCTTCCCTTTCCTCTCTCTAAACCTTCCTTGCTCTCTTTCAAATTCATGGCCTATTTCTTCATTAATTGTTGTCACATGCATATATGAAAATGTATATTCCAAAATACGACCTATTCAGTCCATATAACATTATTTACAAAGCAACTTCCAAAACAAAGACTTGGGGCTTATTGTGGAAGAGGGGGCATTGTTGTGGAAGACTGTAAGGTTGTAAGAGCAGAGAGTTTCCTGTGAGACTGTGTCACCTAGTAATGGCAGAAGCTGAACTCACAAAGTCTCACCAACATGACTGCCAAAACTGGGCTGAACAAAGACAATAGACATGCGGAAGTGGATGGGGAAAGACCACGAGTTCTCGGCCCTAACAAAGAACTACAGTCAACTAAAGAATGTCCAGAGTGGGAGCAATAGTGTTACTCAGGGAGGAGCATACCAACTGTTTATCCAAAGCCACACAGTCAACCCGAATATAGACACTTTGAAAGTTGTGGAGGTAGTACTGGGTGTTTGTTCTTAAAGCAAGATTCACTCTGTGAGAAACAAGACAAAGGTACAGATTAATAAATAAAAGTAATCAATTAACTTAGCCATTTATTTTTTTTTACTGGCCCTGGTAGTCTCTGTTTTTACTAAACCAACAGTCTTCAGACTTTCAGGATCACTGGAAAACAGAATTCTCTATCACTTCCACTTGTCCCCTGACGTGATGATTGGTAGCTACTGGCAGCTGGGCATCGAGTTGCACATGTCTTCGTGGATATATTTTCCATTCCATTTTGTGATCCATATAAATTACATAAACCCATGGCACTTCCTCAGCTTAAATGGGATCCGGTATAATCAGAGAAAGAGGAAGAGGAAATTCAAAATGAAACAAATGAGTTTCTTATCTCAAGGAAACTTTCAATTGTCTTAATTTTCATTTAATGCATGCACCAGCAAATCAGTATTTCCTACATGACATAATGATCACTAACTGAGTCTTGAAGAACTCCAACATTAAAGCCTAGGCAAGTAAGGATTAGCTACAAAAGAGCTGGCAAATGGGGAAAAGGGAGAAAGAGATTGCAATGTTCTAGAAGGCAAGGAGGAAAAAGCTTCCAGACTCATGACATTGAAAGCTGCAGCAGATTTGAGTCTAACAGTGAGAAACATTCATTGTCTAATGAGCCATGCATGTTTAAAAGTCCATGTCCCTCCTTTTTTTTTTTGCTGTTTTTTAATTTTTGAAAATTTCACCCATAAGTACTATATTTTCATCACTTCCCCCTCTGTCTCGCCCCCATCCAACTTCTCTTGTGTTCTTTCTTTCCTCAAATTCTTCTGTAGTTTTTAGTTAGACACACATACATACACACAGAAAGACATATATTTAGTGAATAGATACATACAAATATAGATACATAGGTATATGTATATGTATATGTATACATAACCCATCATTAAGTCCATCTAGTGTTGATTATACACATGCTTAGAGGTGATCACTTGGGATTCAATATCACCAGGCGGCTCATCCCTAGAGAAAACTAATTTTCCCCTCTCCCAACAGTTGTGGATTGCCATTAACTCTTCATCTAAGGGTGGCTTCTTCTGAAATCTCTCCCATTCATACTGGCATCTCAACAGGTATTGTCATTATGTTAGTCTTGTTTAGGCAGGCATTTTGTTGAGATTTTCTGGGTGCAACTTCCTTGCCATGTCTAGAAGATACAATTTCATAGTAGGCACCTGTTCCTCTACCTTTTAAGTCATTCTGCCCCCATTCCACAATGTTGTGTGAGCCTTAGGTTTAGAGGTTGTATATGTACTGACTGGGGCTGGATAACCTACAGTTACTTATTCTCTAGGTTTACCAGTTGTGGATATCTGCAATAGTCTCCATCTGGGAAAAAAGGAACTTCTTTAATGAGGGGTGGAAGCTATACTTATCTGACTGGACTGATGTACAGGGTCCATTTTTTAATTTTTTTGTAATTTAAAAGTTTTGTGTTAATAACTATATGCATACTTTGGTTTATTTAAAAACTAAATAAGCATGAACAGACAGGCAGCTAGAACACAAAGATAAATCAAAGGAGAAATAACACAATAAAAGTGATCTGGAATCTTACTGCTAAGGCTGGAGCCATTAGTATTTTGGTATATATATTTTTAGAATTCTACATGTTTAGCAATTTCAGATTAGACTCTAATTAAATGTCTTAAATCCTTAACCCAATTCTTGAAGTTACATATTAAAGTTTGCTTTATACAAATATGTTTATAAATCAGAGGTCTTACTACCATAGTGACTGATTTTATATATATATATGTGTGTGTGTGTGTGTGTGTGTGTGTGTGTGTGTGTGTGTGTGTCCTATTATGTACAGGGTAAGCTTTTATGGTGAAGTAGATTGATAGATCTCATTTTGTGGATTTACTATTTCTCTAGCCTTGGAGGAAGTATTTATGAAACTGCTTTATAAACAGTCAGGTTTCCGGTCCTCTCTATTCAGCATGTAATTCCAGACCACATACTATCTATTAGCTACTGTGCAGATGTAGAAGATAAGCAATGAACAAAACAACTTTGTAAAAACGGGTTAGACAAAATTTAATGGGTAAGGAAAGCATGCAGTGAGGGCACCTAGTTCATTTAGATTTGGTGGACAGACAGCCGACTTGGGGAAAGCATCTTTAAACTGGCATCTGCAAGAAGTACAGGTAAAATATGTGGGCATGAGGGGAAAAGCAGCAGTGAAGAGATGCAGGTGGGGCCAGGGCAGTGGGCCTGTTTTGTGCAGTGGGAGGGCAGGAGGAAGGCAGAGCTAGAACAGAGCGGGGGAGCTGAAGTGGTTGACGGGGTGGCGGGAGGGCTGTAAGCATCCGGACTTCAGTCCTTGGAAGGATTTTAACACAGGATCTCAACGTGATTTGATTTTTGAGCTATAGATTTTTCAAGATTGGTTATTTGTGGAAAAGGTGAAATGAACAAGAGCCAGAAAAGGCATGAGGGCACAGCAGGAAAATATGACAACTGCTCTCTTCCGCAGACTGATGGAATCATATATAGTGAGCAACAGTGACAGATTTGAGAAATACACAGAAATTAAAGTCAACAAGGCTTGGTAGTTTGTTCTTGATGGAGATTAAATTGTGGCTGACTATAAGGATTTCTGTAGTAAGCATTTGGATAAATGGAAAAAAATATTTTACTGGTAAAGGTGCTTAAAGGTTGGCTAACAAGATAGGATTTCTGAAGTCAGAGATGCCTGTAAGAAATGAATCCATAGCAATAGAATAAACTACTAGAAATTATCAGACAGATCTGAGATAGGTTACAAGTGTGGGAGTTGTTGTAGATAAATAGTCAATAAAGCTTGAACATGAATAACATCACCCAAGATGAGTGCAGAGAAGGGAGGTCAGAACTGAGACAGGACATCAGTATCTCACTCTTGAGCCACAAAAGATGCAGAAAGCACCCAGGGAGAGGAAAAGAAAGCCAGGATTCTGCCTTTTCACAAAAGGCAAATGAAGGGTGTATTCCTAACAATCTTACTGCAGGCTAATAAATCAACTGGTAAAAACTGACCACTGGATTGGGAAATGTGGTGGCTATTTGAAGAACTCAGAGTCACAAACCAGATTAGGGAGTACTAGACAGAAAATGGGATCCAGATGTCAAAGCACGTGGTGAGACATTTCCCCAGAAACCAAGCCTGAAGAGGAGGGCAACCTGGGATGCAGGGAAAGTCTTTAAACCTGGGACAAAATTTTCAGATTGATAGAGAAGGGTGTTTAAGTGCTGGTAGACAAGATACAGACGGATGGATCTAGAAATAAACCTGGAACATTGGGGATGTGACATCCAATGTGTGGAAAAAATCTGAAACGTCCTGGAGAAAAGGAGTGATCCAAAGAGCAGGTGGACCTGAGAATGGGTGGCTCCAGAGCCAATGAAGAAGACTCTCCATCTTGGTGAGCTAAGCAGCAAAGATAGCTGTTTGATGGTTGTGGTGAGCAGGGTAGAGTAGCTGGAAAGAAGTCTGAAAGCAGAAAGAAATATGAAACTGAGAGATGTAATGAACTCTGCCATCATCTACAGAGGAATTGAAAGTGAAAACACAATACTTGGTTCTCCAGCGGGGTTTATGGGAACTGGCTCAGCATGAAGGCCTGAGGTGGTTGCCAAGTGCCCATGTTAAAAAGAGAGGTGGGGCATGGAAAACCCTAAGGCTGGAGAGGCAGAGACAGGAGGATCCCTGATGCTTTCTGAACAATTGTTCTAGCCAAATGGTGAGCTCCCGGTTCAGAGAGAAAGCCTGTCTCAACAAATCAGGGATTGCATGAGGAAATATATGCTAACCTCTGGCCATCACATGTACAAATACATATGTGAACACAAAGGCACTTATACACATACACATACACAACACACACACACACACACACACACACACACACACACACACACCCCTCACAAGAGTAACGATAAAATACTGATGTCTTCTACAAATTTATGATGTATTTTCATAAATAAAACACTGCCAAAATACCAGCAATAAACTTGAATAAAATTTGAATTTGACAAAAGTAGATATATTTTATACATATCCTCCTCAGAGAAAACTCTACTGAGTGTATAAAAGCTTCATATGAAAACAGGTCAGGTTATTTGTACTGACAATGAAACAATTATTTGGCCCTAACTAATACTCTGAAACCTGCTTAACAGGAAATTTTTAGAAAATTTTGTTTTCAATCTTGTTTTCTCTATTAGAAATAATTGGGATCTAATTTTTTTAAATCAACATATTTCCAGATTACTGAAGTCCTTGAAATATTCCAACTATAGTATAGCCTTATTGCTAGAGAATGAGAATTTATCAAAATATTGGAGACTTGGATCAGTATTCAGAGGGTCTTACTACAATGTTTTATTAGTTGATGTGTTGCTGAGTTTAAAGGTCAAGGTGACATGACCTAGAATTACCTGGACATAGGTTCTCAATGAGAGACTGTCTACATTGAGTTGGCCTGTGAGTGACTGTCTTAATAAGTGGTGTTGGAAATGCAGCCCACTGTAGATAGTACCATTTCCTAGGCAGATCCCTAAGCTCTAAAAATGTGGAAAAATCCAGCTGAGTAAAGCAAGCAAAAAAATGAGCACACACACAATGATTTCGCTCTACTGTTGACTGTGTATGTGTCTTCCATGCTGTGATGGACTAGAAACGGAAACTGTGAGCTTAAATAAACTCTCCCTAAGCTACTTTGTTGTCAGGGCATTTTGTCTCAGCAAGAGAAATGAAACTAGAAAAGTTAGGAACGCGGCCTCAGCGAGGGCTAATTCTGAGTGTTATGCTCTCAAAATCCACAAGCTGGGACCTAATCGTACGGGATGGCAGAACTTCTGTGAAAGCAAAGGGTTTTGCTCTCATAATTTGGATAGCGTCTTTGTAACGGAGGATGAAGGGAGCTGCCATGCCCTTATGTCATTGCTAAGAGAATAGCGTGACACTGAATCTGCTGGCACTTTTGTCTTTACTTCCCTAACTGTGTAAAGAAGTAAAATAGTTCTAGTATTGCTAAATTGCCCACTACAGGATGTATTGCCATAGCCACAGGAATTGACTCAAATAGCATGATACTGAAGTTTCTACACTTCAGTGAAATCCTTCCTCAAATGATTCTACTACCAGTCCCAACTTCATACTTGTATTAAATGAAGCAGTCCTTAGAAAGTGTTGAGCACAATGCCTGCTACTCTCTTAGCTTTCAAGACATGGTGACCATTATTATTTCTAGGTTTCCAGTATCTTGTTTTAAATCTGAAGAAACTGTATTTTAAAGTGGAGTAATATGTTCTAAGTTTAATAAAATGAGAAAAATCTTTACTATATACAACTAGGTACAAGCTATTCAAAAAGACAACTGTATCCAACAACCCTACTCCATTTCCTGGGTTAGAGTTCAATTCAGTTTAACTCAGCAAAATTTGTAGGGATCTGTGTCTGGCCCTGAAGATACAAAGGTGAGTTAGAGTCATCTTCTTGCTTAATTAATCACTTTCTTTTACCTTTTTATTAATCCCTCTTTTTGTTTCAATGCTGAGCTCTGGCACATGTTCTTCCTTTGTCTGGAAACAACTCTTCTTCGGGTAGAGATCTAGTTCTTATTTCCCAGACAGCAAGCTGCACTCCATCCCAAAACTTGCTCACATTTCATTATACTTATTATTTATGTACGTATTTATGTGTGTGTGTGTATGTGTGTGTGTGTGTGTGTGTGTGTGTGTGTGTGTATGCTCATGCATGAGCATGCACATGTGTACATGAGCAGGTACAGGTGTGGAGGTCAAAGAACAAACTGCAGGAGTCAGTTTTTGTCTTCTAACATTTTAATTAGTACTCGTTTTTGTTCATATCTATAATACAGCATCCTGTATATTTTCCCCAGGAAATCATCTATTGTCTCACATTAGCCACCCTGCTCTACTCTTTGCTATCACACCCAGGGATAAGGATACAGTTTGAAAATGTTCAGTGAAGACTTGTTGAAATAATATAGTTGCATACACATATAATATTTGTGTTTGCATACAGTGTACTAATGTGTACGAACATGTGCTTTTTTTTTGAGACAGGGTCTCACTTCATAACTTCATAGACCTGGTTTGTCTGAAACTCACTTTGTAGACTAGATTGTCCTGGAACTCACATAGGTCTGCTTGCCTCTTCTTCCCAGCCCTGGTGTTAAAGGCATGCCCCATCATGCATAACTAATGTATGTATTCTTTGCCAGCTCTCCACAGTTAAGTGTTAGGTTTTCAATTAGTGTTCTACCATTTGTCCTTGGTCACAGCCTAGTGTTTGATCTTATACTTCCTTTCTGCTTTAGTCACAGAATTCATCTTGTCAAAACTGGCTGGCTGCAGAGAATATCCTCAAAAAGTACTACCTATCCATATTTTACGGGATGGAGTTCATTTTTGGGATGTTTGGGAATATCACCGTGGTGTTCGGGTACCTCTTCTGTCTGAAGAACTGGAACAGCAGCAACATCTATCTCTTTAACCTTTCCATCTCTGACTTTGCTTTCCTGTGCACCCTTCCGGTGCTGATAAGGACTTATGCCAACGAGAACTGGATCTACGGAGATGTTCTCTGCATAGGCAACCGATACTTGCTTCATGCCAACCTCTACACCAGCATCCTCTTCCTCACTTTCATCAGCATCGATCGATACCTGCTCATGAAGTATCCTTTCCGAGAACATGTTCTGCAAAAGAAGGAGTTTGCCGTTCTAATCTCTTTAGCTGTCTGGGTCTTAGTGACCTTAGAAGTCCTACCCATACTCCCTTTCATAAATTCTGACCCAACAGACAAAGACGCCATCTGCAAAGACTACGCAAGTTCTGGAAACCCTAAATACAACCTCATTTACAGCCTGTGCCTGACTTTGCTGGGCTTCCTCCTTCCTCTCTCTGTGATGTGCTTCTTCTATTACAAGATGGTAGTCTTCCTAAGAATGAGGAGTAGGCAGCAGGTGACTGCCCTGCCGCTGGACAAGCCTCTGCGCCTGGTGGTCCTGGCGGTGGTGGTCTTCTCTGTACTCTTCACACCCTACCATATCATGCGCAATGTGAGGATTGCCTCGCGCCTGGATAGCTGGCCACAGGGATGTTCGCAGGAAGTCATCAAAACCTTGTACATCGTGACCCGGCCTCTGGCCTTTCTGAACAGTGCCATCAACCCCATCTTCTACTTTCTCATGGGAGACCACTTCAGAGAGATGCTGATTAGTAAGTTGAGACAGTACTTCAAGTCCCTTACATCCTTCAGGACATGAGCTGCTGAATGCTGGTCTTCACTCATCTAAATTGCTCTGCAGCTGAGTTAAAACCAAGTAGACCACTATCTCCAGGCTTTAGCTCCTCTGTCACCCACAATGCTGGAGTACAAGCTGGGTCTTGACACCCAGCTAGTCTGTTTAAATAGGTATACATATATCAGAAGAGCAGCTATCTGTCCTTATTTCAGGTTGTACCCAGAGTATGGGAAAATATGCATTAAAAAGTATTGATATCTTCACCTAAGAACTGAAAAAAGTGAACTAATGCTGTCAATGTTTAGGAGACTTAAGATGCAAAACTTTGTTAATTTTAAGAACTCTTCTATCAGTGTAAAAGAAATAAAAGATAGCTAGATTATCATGCTATATGCATTTCATCATTGGCCAGGCTGATTATCATGGTTAGGAAATATTCTATGCTATTTTTATTCTTGTAATATTAAAACATTATGTGAAAAATAAATGGAACTCAGTCTACACCATTAACTGTTATTTTTGGAAATTGTGTTCTTGAAAAATGTAAATAACAGCAATGCTTAATAAAGCAATGTAATTTGTTTCTCTGTACTAATCATGGACTGTAATTAACCTGTAATGTATCAGTCCTTTTCTTTTAGATGGACTATAGCAAATAGGAATCTTAGTTTGTGTTGGCAGAATGTAAAATGTTCAACAAAGGAAATTGGTAAGTTCTAATTTGTCTCTCAGGAAATTCGGCCATGATGAAATTCCATAGTAATTTTACTCAAATATGGAAGACACATGCCAAGGATGGATTTAGAAAATCCACCATTTCAGAACTCTAAATATGTTGGAAACTCATAGCAAAATAAAGCACACCAAAATGAGTTCATTGTTTCTATGATGATTGTGCTGTCTGGAATTTTGATGTCACATTCTGATGCTGTGGAAATAGAGTAAACGTTGCCTCCATTTCCATCTCCTCTAAACAGAGAACTTTAAAACACATTATTGGGGCTTATATTTTTTCATGGGAAACTCTTCACATGTTTTTCACACGTCCTCAGATCTTACAGACACTGTTTTTTGGTAAGAAATGTGACTAAACCACCAGCAGAATAATTTCTCCATAGAAGAAAATAGGCTTAAAAATATAAGGTAACTCTACATCCCACACTAGCTTGACTTACCATTTAAAATATTGTCCTACTCATTGCCATAGGAAGACAAGGAAACCAGCTGAGACAAGTGTATAGACAGAACACAGGAATGATGAGATTGCATCAGAAGGTCACATCAAGATTAAGCTCAATCATGTACACTACACTGGTCCTGGAGTACAGCATGTTCCTTTTTCATCCCCCCCCCTCCTCTCTCTTCTGTCCATTATCATCAGCAAGAGATGTATTCTGTCATTCAATGAGGAATACGAGCTGTTTAAGTATTCGTGCAGCAGGTCAGGAAAAACAACACAACATGTGCACATGCATAAAATCAAATCAGCATTTATTCAGACCTGCCTTCCATCCTGGGACAGTCTTCCTTCTGTTCCTATTCCAACATAAGAGATCCGGAAGCAATCAACACCCAAGGTTTCCCAGCTGCTGTCTCTGACTAGATCCGCAGGTGCAAATTAGTCTAGAAACCTTGCTATGATCTTAGGGTCCAGTTCACTTTCGAATCCATGGTTATTAGTACCAAACCAGGTGTTCTCTTCTTTTTCTTTATTTTGGATTTCTATTAGAAATTTTTTCAGAACCTTAGAGGGAAAGACATATTATTGATCAGAATTCAGGCACCAAGTTTCATCTAAATATTTAATCCAAATGACGGCACTTCACTCAGGGAGAACTTTAAAGTACGCCAGGCTCGGATCATGGGAACTCACAGAGTCTGAAACAACAACCAGGGAGCCTGCGTGGAACAGACCTAAGCCCTCTGCATATAGGTGACCACTGTGTGGCTTGCCCTCTATGTTGAACTCCTGGCAATGAAAGCAGAGGCACTTTGACTGGCTTTTGGGAACCAGTTTTCATGCTGGATTGCCTTTGTCCAGCCTGAATACAGAGAGGTGCTTGGTCTTGCGGCAGCTTTATATGCCATGCTTTGCTGAAGCCCATGGGAAGCCTGTCCCTTGCTGAGTAATTATGGAAGTGGGGTAGGTAGAAGGGCAGAGGGGAGGAGTGGAGACTGAGTGGGAGGGGAAACTGCAGTCAGGCTGTGAAATAAATAAATAAATAAATAAATAAATAAATAAATAAATAAATAAATAAATAAATAAATACATGAGATAAAAAAGAATGCCAGGCTCTGTCGCTTTGTACACGAGCTATCATCAAAGCTAGTGGTGTTAATAGATGCCGAAATCCAAGTGTGGAGTTTAGTGGTGGCTCAGGGTTATATGGCTGAACTCCAGAGACCATGACTGATAAACTCACCACACCACAAGGGCAAGGAAGGAATAATACTTCCATGTCAGCTTTAGATCATCTGTGATGACATTGACTTGGAAGATCATCATGTGATTAACCTCAGTGAAATCTGCTGACATGAAAACTATGGAAGAAGACTCCAAAACCATGTGAGGATGGGCTCTTGTCCGATTCATTCCAGGTACAGAGGCAGGATATGAAATTCTTTAAAACCATGTGAGGATGGGCTCTTGTCCGATTCATTCCAGGTACAGAGGCAGGATATGAAATTCTTTAAAACCATGTGAGGATGGGCTCTTGTCCGATTCATTCCAGTTACAGAGGCAGGGTAGGAAATTCTTTAATAGTTTTGAACCTTGTCATAGAGGGTGGAACCCAGGAACAACATTTTCACAAGACACAACAAGCTTGAGGCTATGTACTCTGTCTAGATAGAAGTTTTCTTTTTTCCTAAATAATGAACACCTCGGTAATGTTTGTATAAAGGATCTTTAATAAAGTAATCCTGCCCCATGACACAGAAAGTCCTGTTTTAATGAGATTTCCAGCAAAATCCATGAGCCATAGCTGTATTTGCCCTAGCACTAGTCATACAAAATGTACTTAATTAGAAGACCTATTTTTTTCTGGCTTTGTATTGAAAGTAACATTATGTTTAAATCACAAAACTTCCTGGGTTATTTGCTCTAGCTAGAAAAATAGCGATTTGACCTGGTTTCTAAAGATGGTAAATCGTTTCACATCAACTTTCATGTCACGTTGGCCCATCCTACCTGGGTCAATAAGTAAAATGTACTGCTACCGCGATATATTTGCATCATTCTCAAGGAGAAATGAAGCAAGGGATATTCTGGGCATAGTTTCTAGCTTTGCTACATAAACCCACTAGGCCTGTGGCATTCCTCTCCCCCATGTGCTACTGATGAAACAGGCCTTAAGAGATTTCATAAAGACGTTTCCAGAAACAGGGTCAGAGATGACTTTGAGTCTTAGATCTGCCTGACTTCAACATATGCCAGAATCTTGCTCTAGCATTCTATTTGAACATGAATTCTCCATGGCATTTCCTTGTGAAATGCTGTCCAAATGACCACCTTAGCCTTTAATTTCGAGAGATCTAAGCAACAAGGTGTTTGCTCAACTATGAGTCATAGTTGCTATATGAAAGGACTGATCTCGGGAAAGATTTTTAATTGTTTTGTTCCTGAAAAAAAATGTAGTTTTTGTCATATAATGTTTAATCTTTGAGACTAGAGCTTGAAGTCAATGTAAAGAATGCCAACTTCATGACTTTCTATAGAAAGTTGTATTAAGTTAAGTGTACAAAGGTATGTGTAATTAAAAAGCCTTCACTCCAGTTCACTCATGGCTGTGAGATGATGATGATGATAGTGGGGAATGACGAGATGAGCCATCCCGACACTTGATAAGCCATTGCTGATGCTGTGGTTAGCTCCCACATACTGCGCAAGCTTCCTGTCATGTTCAAATATGTGACAAACTGGGTAATAAACATTTTATCAGAAAGTTAGTAAATTCTGTAAGACTAACGTATACTTGTGGAATTGTCACCACACTTAGCATTTACTATGTCTATCACTGGGGAAAGCAGCATGTGGTTTGCATGCAGAAAGGGTTCTCTGAAGGGTAAACAGAATGTCACCACTGTCAAAACACAGTCACAGAGGCAAATTCAGTTGTTTCTCATCCAGGGAAATGGTCTTACACACAGAACACAGGCAGTGCTAAGGACAGGCACAATATTAGTCCCATGGATTTTTTTTTTCCTGGCTGGAGCCTGCAAGACTAATGTCTGAATTATTTGAAGAAAGGTAAATATGACCTGATTCCAGATGAGTTATTTATTTCCAGTATTGCAAAGCACTGAGTCACAAGCAGCCTACCTTTGTAAACAACAAGCATACACAGTAGCAAACTCCCAAGTAAAGAAAGACAAAAATGAGTATTTTCACACACTTAACCTAAAAAAAACAGTAAGTTATTTTGAAACGATGACATGTATAATCATCTGGTAATGGTTTTGGTGCCTGTGAGAACCTGGGATGCTAGATGAAAGGGAAGATGTATGGGGGTAAGGAATTAGTCAGAACTCTTGGATTCAACAATCCCAAGGGGATGCATGCAAATGGATCTGGAACAAAGGAAAAACAAAGTGTGAGCTTATGTAAGAAAGCAAGTGAGGCATGTGCTTTCACAAGCATTTGGTGCCCCATATTAATTCTTGTGCAGGATTTTAGGGCTTCTGAGTAGGCACAACATAAAGGAGGAAACTCATTGACATATTACAATTCTATCATGTTCACAAATGAGTGGAGCTGACAAAGTCTCACTGTATTAGTCAATCATTTTCTTCCTGTGTTCCATTTGCTCATTAAACTATCTACAGCAGGGACTGATGAGATAAAGTAAAACACTGATAAGGAGATGGGTCCTAATTCATTAAAAATAAGCATAAAAGTCATGTTTTTATGTACAGGTGGAATTCTGTGACAGCCTGCCTGCTCTGCAATGAACCCATTTTTTAATAAATATCCTTTGAGATTCTTAATGTTTGCCAGGCATTCTGTTGTATATTGGGCTATAAATAAACAATACTTCCTTTTGATTATCTCAGGGTGTTATACACACAGACATGAGTATTATAGTCTAAGCAAATGCAGAAATGTACCAAGGTAACTAGAATTGCATGGAAGAAGAAATGTAATTTCAGATCATTGTGAATTTGGAGATAATCAAAATCCTACAAAGGTCTGTCATGTTCCAGAGTATTGATCAGAGACTGAAGCTGGGGTTTGCCTGTACAAAAAAATGGGACAATATGGTAAAGACAATGATTCCACCAGTGTGCAGTTTCAGACATCATCATTGGTGTCTCTGGGAAAAGACAGTTGTCACATTTGAAAGCTGAGCAGCTTGCACTGCAGAACAGATAGAACCTTCAAGAGTTTTTATTTAGATCAGAACTTTTTAGAAAGTTTTTTTTTTTTAAGAGGGAGAAGGCTTAAGCAAGAAAGAAAACAAAACTTACTGAATGGTTAAGTAATTATTTTATCAGACACCATCTTACCCTTGTCCAACTTTCTCTGTTGTCTTTATTCGGCATAAACAGCTTCCAGTATACCCTTCAATTTCCTTGTTTTTCCTCCCAGAAATTCATTCTCATACATAGGCTTTTGCATGTGACTTTTCTTTTCTTTCTTTTTTTTTTTTTTTTTGAGACAGGGTTTCTCTGTGTAGCTTTGCGCCTTTCCTGGAACTTGCTTTGGAGACCAGGCTGGCCTTGAACTCACAGAGATCCGCCTGCCTCTGCCTCCCGAGTGCTGGGATTAAAGGCATGTGCCACCACCGCCCGGTCAACTTTTCTTAACAATGTGGTTACTAAACAAGATCCAAATAATACCAACACCAATCAACATGCCAATGCAGAAAAGAAAAAATCTGAAGGCTCACTACTAGATGAAGAGCTTGAGAAAATCAATGACTATTGAAAGAAGAAGAATCAATCTTCTCCAGGGAAGAGCCCCCTGATAGGTTACATACATACATACATACACACATACATACATACAATGTATATACTTAAGAGTAACACTAAATGGACTCTGTAGATTTTATACATACACACACACATGAATATACATGTATATGTATGCATATAAAATAGGTGTAACAATAACAATTAAGAAAAAACTTGAACTTGAGAGAGAGAGGGGATGTGGGAGGAGTTAGAGGTGGTACTTGGAAGCACAGAAATCATGTAAATATAGTACTTCCATATCAAACTCTCCAAAAAATTATAAAGAGCACCATAATGGATAGATAACACATTAAATTTTAGGTATATAAAGTAAACAGTGAAATAATCCCTAAAATATCATATCACAAACAGAAAAATGAAGTGATATATCTTGAGAACAATGAATGAATTTTAAAATTTGACAACTGGATTATGTTGAATTTGAGAAGGGATTGTAAGTTGACATTTATGCTGCATTTAGTAATACTGATATGATGAAAAGATCTAAAAGTATTCATTTTGCAAAGCTACAGAATAATTACTAAGTATGTATTTGGGAATATATTTGATCTTTGAATGAAGTGGCTTCATTGGAAAGCATTCACTTGTGTTGGTAACATATTTTTCTCAAAAGGAGCTTTTTATGACTATTTTTTTAAATCATTTGACATTTCACCAGGCTTTCACAACTCAAAAACTTTCTCATTTTCAGTAAATCATCTCATTTATGAGAAATCTTTCTTTCCCAAGATGGTATTTAACTGTTTAACTCCAAGTATATATTGGAAAATTAAACAAATATTAGCTTAGAATTTTATGGAGTACCAATGATAAAGGTACATTGAACTTGTATAAACTGAGGCTTTTGGCACCAGATGTATAATCTCATAGCATGACTGCTCCAAGGTACGGTCAAGCCCATGGTTTTTGTTGTAGATATGAGAAAGAGCATAGCAACGTGCATCTAGAAGGTCCCAGAGCAGAGAGAGAAAGCAGTAGACTGAACATGGCTAGGAGACTGCATTTGGTCATGCCAGAGAAGAGAGGGGGGATAATGAAAGAGGAAGACAAGGAGGACCAAGAGTGAGGACCAAAAGAGGGCATAGAGGCAGAATTAAGAGAGGAAGACAAAAGAGGGAACGTAACCAAAGTAGCAGGGTTATAAGGAGAAATGAGGAGCTGGGCAGAGGGAACTCCATGGGACTGAGAGCCCCGAAAGCCAGGATGCCAGCATGGACTCTGGAATGTGTGACAGGCACTTGTGATCTCTAGGGAGCCCGGAGGACCAGTATTCACTTTGGTGTGCTGATAGGCAGCACACATAGCCTTTCTGTCAGTGATAAGAAAAAGGTTCCTTTGATAGAGAGGAACCGACTTTATGAGTTCCCGAGGCACGCTGGCTTTTGTCTAACTGCCAGAAAGCTGTATTAACTTTCCAATAATCTAAAAACCTTTACTTTTTTAATTTAGAAAAATAATAATAAGATAACAATAATAGCAAAACATTAGCACTAGCGTTCACATGAGTCTAGGTTCATTCTCCAGCACCACTTTACAAAACAAACAAGCAAAAACAATAACTGAAACTTCAATATTGCTTTGATGTACGCTCAAAATTTATCAGTTCAAGGAGACTTTTTTAAGATTTTATTTTATGTTTATAGGTGATTTGCCTGCATGTCTGTGCTTCATGTACCAGAAATACTCATTGAAGGCCGGAAGTGGACATCAGATCCCTTAGAACTGGATTTGCTGACTCTTGTGAGCTGTCATACTGGTGCTAGGATTTGAACCTGAGTCCTCTGGAAGATCAGCCAGTGCTCTTAACTGCTGAGACAGCTCTCTAGCCAAGATTTTTTTCTTCTGTCACCTCACCTATATTACTCTAAAGTACATCCCAGACAGTCTATCTTTTGATCCATAAATGTTACAAACTGTATCTGAAGGAACTTCTTTTGAAATAGAGGGCTAATAGAATGTGGAATTGTTTTTGTCTTCCAGTAACTCCAGTTTACAATCACTCATCACAGAACTTTCCAGCCCCTTTGGAGTGTACCCTACCATTTCAGAGTGTTTGTTGTTACTTATATATTAAACTTGGCCATGTACAAACCTTAGAACAGTGGTGTTCAACCCTTTGGGATTAAACAACTCTTACACAGGGGTCGCCTAAGACCATTGGGAAACACAGGTAGCAAAACTACAGTTATGAAGTAGTAACAGAAATAATTTTGTGGTTGGGGGTCACCATAACATGAAGAGCTGTATTATAGGGTCACAGCGTCACAGCGTTGGGAAGGTTGAGAACTACTGCCTTAGAGTGGCAGTGCTATACCATGAGCTGAGACTCAGCTGTGCTACTTGATTAAGTCTGCCATATAAGCTAGACAAATTCTGAGATTAGAAAAGAATATGCAGTCTCAGGGGACTGACAAACTCATGGGACACAGCTGAACAGTCACATTCTTTTGCAAGATTCGTACAGGAGCTACATTTTTGCCTCAGAATTAACTTCAGGGAGATGAACTATGACAAAGCTAAGGCAATCAGCCCTATAATAATTATATGTCAACTTGACACAAGCTAATGTCATCCTAGAAGAGGAAGCCTCAGTTGAAGAAATGCCTCCTTAAGATCATGCTGTAGGGCATTTTCTTAGTGAGTGGTGGGGTAGGGCCCAGCCTATTGCTGGTGGTGCTGTCTCTCAGCTGGTGGTTCTAAGTTCTATAAAAATGCAGGCTGAGAAATCTACAGGGAGCAAACCCAGTTAACAGTACACCTCCATGGCCTCTCCATTAGCTCCTGCCTCCAGGTTCCTGTCCAGTTTGAGTTCCTGACCTGACTTCTCTCAGTGAGGAACACTGATGTGGAAGCATAAGCCAAATAAACCCTTTCCTTCCCAATTTGCTTTTGGTCATGGTGTTTTATCATAGCAATAGTAACCCCAACTAAGACAACTATGAATAAAGAGAGCATTCTGTAAAATCTAATACATATAGCAGAATGGCCTGTGGATACATCTGTGGTGGGTTGCCTTGATTGTTACTTGATGTGGGGCAGCCCAGCCCACCATGGGTGGCACCATTCCCTGGGTAAGTGGCCCAAGGCTATGGACTACAACCTAGAAGTAAAAGCCAAGTAAATCCTTTCTTCCCACAAAACGCTTTTAGCTACAGTGTTTGTTAGAGAAACAGAAAGAAATCTAGAACAGATATAATTGCTTTAGACTTCCTCTTCCCAAAATTTCTATACTACTAAAATAATTCTCAGTTATTAACAAATTACCTAGGGAGGATATTAGGATGTGAATGTTCTGAAGGTGGTAAGGTATTGAGGGTGGAATACTCATAAGAGGAATCACTGCCCTTATAAAAGAGTAATGAGAGAGCTTTTTCTCTCCTTGTTACCATGTGAAGACATCAAGAAAATGGCTGTCTGTAAAACAGGAAGCACCCTGCATTAGACCTAGAATCTGCCAATATCTTCATCTTGAACTTCTCTGCCTCCAAACTGTGAGCAATATATTTTTGTTACCTATAAGCCTCACATTTTATTAGCAGAGAATTTGTTGTAGTGGGTAGAATGGACTAAGATTTTTGAATATTTGAAAGAGCTACCTAATAAGAAGAAATTAGATTGAATTTGTATTGCTATGAGGTAGAGTGTGTCCAGTAAGCAGCATAAAATTTAAAAACAGCATCCTCCAGACACAACAGGAATTGATACATATGAACTCACAGAGACTGCAACAGCAATCACATTCCCAGCACAGGTTCAAACCAAAGTCCAAGCACTGAGAAGGGGAAGTAGACACTAAGTCTCTGCTGTAACTAAGGAGATATTAATAAGTGATACCTGTTGGGGAAGGAAAAGAATAAATTATATCAACTGTACTTCAGAGTAGGCCTCATGTCCAGGAGTAGTTGGGTAATACAAAACAAACTCCATGATTATTTTCATGTGTACTTTTTGTTTAGTTTAGTTTTACTTTGCTATTTTTGTCTAATTGTTTTTGTTGTTGTTTGCTTGCTTTGATATTTATTTTGTGGCTGTTTTTGTTTATTTTTTGAGAGAAAGAAAGAACTTGAAGTTGGGTGGGAAGGAGATGGAAGGATCTGGGAGGAGTTGGAAAAGGGAACAGGATATGATTAAAATATATTGTAAGAAAAAAAATAAAAACAAAAAAAAAGATTATTCCAGTTCTAGAAAACAACATACTCTGTCTCAATGATTGTCTGAAAATGAAATGGGCTACCTTGCAAAGCAATGTGCTGTATAACTGAAGGCATTGAAGAAAAATCATATCTCAAATGGATTTGAGGTTCTTTTCTGTTTGGAGATTCTATAATTGAAATTACTTTATGTAGAAAATAATCTCAAACTTCTTGTACCTGAGGCCAATTGAACAATTCTTTTTAAAACATTATCAGGTTAGGGAGAGCCATTGTTTGGCAATGTGCCTGATGTACATGCATGAAGACTGGAGTTTGGATCCCTGGGACCTATGTAAAAACAAAAACCTGGGTACAATAGTGTGTCCCTGCAATCCCAGGGAGGAGAAGCAGAGACAAGCAGATCCCTGAAGTTCACTGGCCTGCCAGCCTAGCCAAATCAGTGGGCTTCAGGTTCAGTGTCTGAAAAAATAGAAGGTGGAGAGCTACTGAAGAAGACATTTTGTCTCTACTCCTTGTTTCCACATGCATAGCCACATGCTCATGCACATACTTCCAAGCTCATATAAGATACCCAGCATGTGCACAAATAACACACATACACAACACAGGCACACACACACACAGACACACACACACACAGACACACACACACACACACACACACACACACACACACACACTTCTCATTCATTTCCAAACTATCATTGTTCTATCCAGGGTCTCTCTATAACATTTTAAACTCATCCAGATATAGTATCTATTGAGTGTTAACTATTGCAAATTTCAGTGGTTCTAACTGAATGGAATCATTGCCTCCTAACAAATTTCAAAGTAGGTATTACTTTCTCCATTTTAAGGACTAGAAGGTGAAGGCCTTTCTGAGTTCAAGTATGCTGCAAAGGTCTGCAAAGTTAATGAAGGAGAGGGCTCCTGCAGCCCCAGAGAAATCAGCACATAGGGTTAGGAGCATCTCTGGCTCACGTTCAGTCATCACCGGGCTACATCTCTCCTCTGAGGATTCTTTGCACTACAAATTGTGCAATGGCATCCTTTTAGGGAGAGTTATCTGCATTACCAAACTCCAAAGGGAGAACAGAGATGGCATGAGATTGTAGGAAGTAGTTAGTTTCTGGTTTTATTATCGCAACATCAGAGAACTCTTTCAGACAGTTGTGTGTGTCAATCTAACTCTGACCACACAATTCGTTTCTACCACTTCTTCATAACACTTGATATTTCTTAAATCTATTCAGCCATTTCTTCTTTCACCATTTGTTAGTGTTTTGTTTCTAATAATCAAATCATAGTTCAGTTAGTTGAATGGTTTATTATCCACAAGTTGCACAAAGGGAAAATTAATAAAGAAAGCAGAAAATGGAATCCTCAGTTCTTTCAGGAGAGACTTCAGAGGTCAAGGTTCTGTGACTCATGGCAAAATGCATAGACCCAGAGACCAGCATCATGGACAATCATTAAAACTATGTCATTCAGGCTAAACACAGCATTAAGAAACAGCTTCAGTAAAATTTCCTATTAACATTTAAGCAAAAAGTACTATGAAGGGCTAGGATGGCTTAATGGTTAAGAGTAGCTGCTGCTCTTGCAGAGGACCTGACTTTGGTCCTCAGCATCCCTATTGGGCAGCTCACAAATGTCTGTAACTCCAGCTGCATGGGAGCGTCTGAGCTCCTTTGGCACCTGCACACATATTTGCGCGCGCGCGCACGCGCGCGCGCGCGCGCACACACACACACACACACATTTTAAAATAAAATAAAACTTTTAAGTATTTTGAGCAATGGTACAATTTTTAACAATGTCATTCTTGAATTTCATAGTGGTGTGAACTCTCCAAGGTCATGGGTGATAATTTTCTCATGACCCTGAACTTCTTAGACATCAGAGTCACTAATCAGAGCTACTGAACATGTTATTTCTATACACATGCTAGAGTTCCAGTGATCAAAATGTTTCAACTGAAGTTGAGCAGGTGGCTCAAGCCTGCAATACCAACAGGAGAAGCCAGAGGCAGGAGGATAGGCCTGAGTTTGAGGCCAACCTGATATAAGTGTATGTGATGTGATTTCTAGGAAAGCCATAGTTATAGAGTGAGATCTTTGTCTCCATAAAATAAAAACAAAATTAACAAAAAATTAAATAATTCTAGTTTAGAAGAACAAATGTTAGGAAAGATCATGATGAGGAATAGAAAATATAAATATATGTTTCTACCTTCCGTGCTACTAAAGATGAAGTGATGTCACAGGCAATGTTATTCAAAGTGAAATACAAATAAAATCTGAATTATATGGGTGTTTAACATCGGATTTTCCTTCCTTGCAAATGTCCCACTTCAGTATTAAAATCTATTTGCATTCTTTCAATACAAACAGACTGGCAGAAACAATTGCGTGTGTCTTAAATAAGAACAAGAAACTGTCAAAATTTTTTAATTTATCTTGAGTTACACACATACACACCACACACACACATGCACACACAAACACGTTACACACATAGATACAAACATACAGACACAGAACACAACACACACATGCACGCAAGTACCCTCATACATACACACACTCATACAAACACATGCATGCACACATGCACCCCACACACACATACTCACATGCACATGTGTACCCACACCCCTACATACACACTCACACAATACACACACATACAGACACACACACACAACACACAAACAACATGCACATGCATGCACACACCCACACACAGCCACACACAGTCACACCACACACACACACACACACACACACACACACACACACATACTCAACACAATACACACGCATATACACACATACTGACACACACAACACACAAACAGCACACACACATGCATGCATGCACCCCGACACAGCCACACATATTCACATAACATACACATAAACACACACACACACACACACACACACACACACACTCACTTACAAAAGTAAAGAACTGATTTTGTAGGTTTTCTCAGTTTGGTCAGGGTCAAGGCTCCACAGCTAAGCAGCACCCTTGACTTCTGCTTGCTATGGAAACTCAGGCTCAGATCCAGATCCAGCCCGGGGCTCCACCCCAAGTCCCAGTCTCAGTTCACTTAGCCTTTGCTCCAGTCCCCAGACTAAAGCTCATCCTAGTGCCAGGCAGGGCCTGTGCCCAGTCATGTTTCTAGGAAAGAACATGGCACAATTCTACTCTTAGTCTCAAAGCTGAGACAAGCCCAGCCTCAGCTCAGAGCTGAGCATAAACTCTGGGACAAGAAGAGACCCAGGCTCCTGAGCTTTTGACCTTAACCCTTTGCCCTGCTACCTAGAAGTCACACCTGTACAAACACTAACATTTTGAAGTGAGAACTGTGCTAAAGTGTGGAGCAGGTACATGCTTAAATCAATTATACTTAGTTTCTAAAACTCCAGCAAAGACAAGGCAAATACTAGATTCTCATGCATTTTGGGAGAAGGTTCTGTATTACCCTTGTTCTCTGTAGTTCGCTTACATGTGAAAACTTCATGATTGTGCTTTAATCATGGGTGCTTTAGTGGTTTTGTTCAGTTTCTCAGTGGCTGTGTGTAGATGGCTGTGGCTGTTTTCATGAGTGCATCTGACCAGAGTGGACATGTCTGTCTGGTGGCACTGATTCCCTTCTGTTCTTTACTGTGATCGAGTTTGGGGTCATCACCTCTCATATTTCTCTCAGAAATTCAGACAACTTTTCATTTTCTTTCTTCTCCTTCATTTCTTTCTTCTCCTTCCCCTTCTCCTGCTCCTTGTTGTTTTTCCCCTACTTTTCCTTCCTTCCTCATTTTCTTCTGTCTTTCTCCTCCTCTTTTTCTTGACAGTGTCTCATTGTTATCCCCGGCTATTCTGGAACTCACTATGTAGACAATGTTAACCTCAGATTCATGGAGATTGACTACCCCCTCCTTGTGGGTGCTGTGACTAAAGTTATGCACCATCACTCCAGCTGCAGACATCTTTCTAAAGATGTCTGATAGTGCAAATTTATGAGGAGCTTGGGTTATTTCATCATCTGCTTTCACTCCTCCACAGTTACAGAGGAATTTTAATGGGGTACATGTTCAATGAGAAGTCGTAACTTTCGGTTTTGTATTCATTCAGGGTTCATAGAAAAGTTGTCTCTTTCATTCCAAGCTCTCTAAAAATCCACCAGGACTCTTTATTTTAACACTCAGATGGTCATTTACCATCAGCATTCAAACTAACAATAATCTCTCTAAAAATAGTCTTCCCCTCCTCATAAGACCTCCTTCCTTTTTGTGTGGGAAACATTCTCATATCAGCACACATTTTCTCCTAATTATCCTTAAAACTCTATGTTCAGCAACCTCTGGAGGATAAGCCTTTTGTAGCTCAGTCTTGGAGATCTCAAAATCTTAACTGTTATGATGCTTGGCTTTTGAAATTCCTGGCTCATATGAGTGTTTTTAAAATAACATTTGTATTTATTCTTCAAAAAACCCATACACGTACACACTGTGTCTTAATCATATCCATCCCCGTTCTCCTCTTCCAACTCACCCAATAACCTCCCAAACAGCTCCATCCCAACTTCATGTCTTATTTATGGGTGCCTTTATTGATTTATTAACCCACTAAGTCCAAAAAGTGCGACTAATACACTTAATACGTGAATGGTTTTGAGGTCATCCACTGGGGCATAGGCAAGTTCCAGTGGCTGTCTTTCCACAGAGGGAAGTGATTCTTTGTCCCCAGGCAGTCATCAGCTCCCAAGCTCATCAGCTAGGGGTGGGGCATGAGTAACCTCTCCTCTCCACTCCATGCGGGAATTTGAACTGGCTGATCTTGTGCTGTTCTTATACAGGCAATCACAACGTAAGCTCATATGTGCAATAGTCACGTCATGTCTAGTATACAGCACTTTACAGTGCTCTGCCCTACTCTCCAGCTCTAATATTTTAACCCTTCCCTTCAATGTTCCCAACTGCTTCGAGAAGGAGGTGTGGGGTGAGTTGTTATAGACCTTCCACCAGCAGCTGAGCACCCATAGTAATTTATTCTCCATGCTTTGAACAGCATGAGTCTCTGCATTAACCACTAAGCACTGTAATAAGACACTTCTCTGCTCAAGGTTGAGAGCAGTACAAATATGTCACCCAAACCATAGATACTTACAAGGCAGCTTAGCAATATGACCATTTAGAAAATTAGCAGTACTCCCCTGCTTCCTCCAGGGCTTATGACTCTAGCCATGGGTCTTGACCATGACCAAGCATAAATTCTTTCCTGTGGAATTAGACCTCAAATCAAATCAAGAGAGCTTTTGATTACCCCATAAACATTTTGCCATTATTGTACCAGTGGGCACATCTATCCTGACAGGTCAGTATTGTAGCATGCAGTGTCAAGTGCTGGATAAGACCACTAATGCCAGCAGCCTGCAGATCTCCTTCTACACTATGAAAGCTAGCTCTCAGAGAGAGAATTTCCTCATTAGTTCAAAATGATTTCTCTATTTACCTGTCTAGTAATGGTGAACAGCCAAATGCAATGGCTATGGACATTTCTCCCCTTTGCTTTTTTGTAGTTCTTTTATATTTTGAAATTGCAATTACATTATCCCCCCTTTTTCTTTCCTCCTTGAAAGCCACCTCATATACCCCTCCTTGCTCTCTTTCAGATCAATGGCCTCATCTTTGATTACATGCACATGAGCACACTTGCATGTGCATACACAATTGGTGTGCTCTTCCCTGGGAATGAATGTGTGTGTGTGTGTGTGTGTGTGCGAGCGCGCGTGCACACACACCAATTATTATCTGAAACCAAATGGTCTGTCTTTCACCTCTAAAATCTTCTCTCTATTCAATATTTTAATGCTTTCACTGTAATACGTCTTTATGTCATGGAGAGTTTCTTTTCTGGTCCTGTTTATTTGATATTCTGAGGCCTCTTATACCTGAATGTGTATCTGTTTCTCAAGATTTTGAATTTTTTTTCTTCTTTGACGTTATTGAAAATACTCCATTCTATGCCTCTTTTTTTTCCCTCTGTGCCCATATCAGAATGTTAGGTCATACAGTTTCTCAGAGTTTTCTCATGTTCTGTTCATTTTCTTTTCTAAATGTGAGCTAGTCTTTACCTTGCCATTCAATCCCTCTACCTTATCTTCCAGCCTTATACTTTGTTTTTCACATGACCCATCCTATGGGTGAAACTTTGCACTCAGACTTTTATTGCTTTATTGAGTTTTCCCATTTTATTTCAGTTTGGCTTTTATTCACCAACCCTATATGCTTTTTAAATTGCATTGTTCTATTTTGCATTTTCCTTATTTTATTCAACTCTCTGTTTTTTGTTTTCCTGGAGCATACCCTTGTCTTCTTTGAGTTTTTAAACATAGTTATAATCACACAGAATCTCACTGTGCAGCCATGCTGGCACAGAACCTGCTGTGAAGATCAAGCTGGTCTTGAGCCCACAGATATTTGCCTACATTCACCTCCCAAGTCCTGGGGTTGAAAGTGTTCACCACAACACCCAGCTGTTGTTTTCTTTTTTTAATTATGTGTATATGTGTGTCAGTGTGTGGGCTTGATTATATGAGTGCAGTGCCTGTAGAGGTGAATGATAAACTTATATCCTCTGAAGCTGGAGTTATAGGCATTGTAAGCCACCCAATGTGAGTGCTGAGAATCAAACTCACTTCACCTGGAAGAGCAGTCCTCACTCTCAACCACTGAGCTGTCTTGCCAGCCTCCTCTTTTGGATTCTTCATCGGGACCTTCTTCCGAATCATTCTCCCCGGGAGCCATTATTATGAGATTACTAATTTGGGGTGGATACGTGTGTGTGTGTGTGTGTGTGTGTGTGTGTGTGTGTGTGTGTGTGTGTGTTGCATGTTGTTTTTATTTCTGCATCACCAAGACTTAAATGTACTTAATGTTCTTTCTTCGTTTCTTTTTCTTCCTTTTCCCCTCCCTCCCTCTTTCTTTTTTTCATGATTCTTAGTTTGTATGATCCCTGTCTTCTCTGACTGCTACAAAGAGTAGTGGCTGTGGATAATATGATTTCTTCTGCAAAGTTGTCTGTTTCCTTCTGTCTGTCAGCCAGCTGTATTGATCAATTTTTTCTGACTTTTGTATTAAGTATTCTAAACTATGTGAGTATGCTATCTGTCTCCTGTAATGCTACTTACTCCTCATCATCATCCAGAAAAGTAAATCCAGTATCTAGTTAGCATTAGTAGAAGTCAAATTGAAGAAATGAAAGTGCCCCCCCCCCTCAAAAATAAAAAAAAAAAGCTTTGGTTCAAAGAAGTTCACTGCTTTTGGTCCAAAGCAGTCCAGCAGGAAACAGCGAGGGCAATGCAAATAGGTGACTAAGACACTGCGCCATGGGGACATGCAAGGACATAAGTTTCTTCTTTTCCCATTTCTCTGCTATATCCAGTAATTTCTTATTCACATTTGCAAGTACAGACACCACTAACATCATGTCATTACTTGTATCATGAGAGAAGGAACGGGGTTAAGAGTTTCCTCTTTTAAGGTCACAAAGCAAATATCACTCTTATTCATTTCCATTAACTAAAATAATTAATTCTGGCTTCTGAAGTGTGTCACAAATTTAGTTTCTAGTGTGTAGGTCAGACAGGAGAAGAATGGTATATTTTAAAGGAATGAAAGAATCAAAATACTGAGACAAAGAGAAACGACATCACTTATTGGTCTAACAACTGCAACTTACAAGTTTTCAAATGGGCCAGGAGGCAAGAAAAAGATCTTTGAATCCAGATGACCCAGCATAGTACTTATAAACCTTGACTGCAGTTATTTGGGGCAAGCAAATTCTCCAGTGGTGGGTTAGGAGATGTTCTGCTCATTGCAAATATTGAGCAGCTTTCCCTGCCTTGAGGCCCTTGGTGCCAGCTGTAACCCTCATCCGAGATTAGACAACCAAAACATACCTCCAAGCACTTTCAAAAGGAGGAATGGTTCAAAGTAGCAAACTTGTCCCAATTGAGAATTACTACTGTAACTATACAGTGTTACCCTGGGTATTCTAGCCTATGAATGAGGTTAATCTTATATCCTATGCCCTAATCCTTTTATACACATGTGCACACACACACACACACACACACACACACACACACACACACACAGGACTATAACACTCATAATAATATGAGAGAGAAAAAGAAACATATTCTACTTGTGCATTAACAACTCTTTTAGACATCTTGTGTGGCTTAGCTGGAAAGTCCTCTCTTTTCTGTTAATAGATGACTGAGCTAACTAACACCCAAACCTTGAAGTACAAGACTAAACGGGGATGACAAAATAGCAATATTTGCTTTCAAATGGTTGACAAAAAACACAATGTCAGTTTAATGTACAGAGCACTGGGGCCTGGAGAGAAGGCCCAGTGGTTTAGATGTTCTTTGCATAGAACTTAGGTTTGATTCCAGCACTGATGTGGTGGATCACACCCACCTATAATTACAGTTTTCCGGGATCTGATTCCTTGGAAAAGCAATAGACTAGGAACAGCATGACCCCTGGCAGAAGTTAACAGTTGCAAGTTCAGAGTAGAGGGAAGACCTGTGATGCAGGGAGAGGAGAGGAGGAAGCGACCTCTTTCTCTGCGCACATATCCACCATGTGGAAAAAAAAACATTCATGCATATAAAAAATAAAATAAATACATCTAAAAGAAGCATAAAAGAAGACTAGAGCACTAAAGAAGAGTTCCTGGGGAGTATATAACCCCTGGGTGTTTGAAGAAAGGCACAAATATGGTGATATAAATTGTTTCTTACCCAGAAAGTTGTGATTAATATCCTGCTGGGATAATCCATTTCAGCAAAAATATGTGCAAAAAATATACCAAGGTCAAATGTTTGGTCTTGCATATGTAGGTAAGAGACTCTTAAAAGAGAGTTAGATGCAGAGTGGTTGGGAAGAGGCTGCTGAAAATAAAACGTGACCATGCTGAGGGTCCACAGCAGGGAGGCTCACTGTGGGCATGCAGACAATGTGGACCTGTGGAGGCTCACTGTGGGCATGCAGACAATGTGGACCTGTGGAGGCTCACTGTGGGCATGCAGACAATGTGGACCTGTGGAGGCTCACTGTGGGCATGCAGACAATGTGGACCTGTGGAGGCTCACTGTGGGCATGCAGAAAATGTGGACCAGTGGAGGCTCACTAGCTATGGCGTATCAGAAACTAAAGGCTACAGGAGTGTGTGAGTTGATCCCATTTATCTATGCATAGTAATTTGAAGCAGTAGTAAAAATCTATCAGAGGAATATAGTTCCCAAAGCATGAAAAACTGATTACAGTATCCAGTCAACTTTTTCTAGTAGCTGAATAGGACTACATGCACCTACATGCTTGTGGATACAATTAAGACATTTCCAAAATATTCCAGTTAATGGTTTTAAATGAACATAACATGGAAGTCTGAGTTTAGACAGTTGGGTACCATGAAAACTCAGAATCAGTCAGCCTTCTGATGGTGAGCTTCCAGTGAAGATGCGTAATGCATTCTCTAAGAATGGGACAGACTAGAAAGTGATATAGAGCTGAGCACAGCCCTGAGACACTTCGCTCTTTGAGGGTGGAGGTTACAAAGTCATACTGCTATAGTAACCACCTTGCAATTAGGAGAGAAATGTGTTTTAGTTCAAGTGAATTTTGATAGATTGAGAAAAAATATATAAGTTGTCAATAACACACTAAACAGGGAATCAATTGGATCAATATACTTGTTAGCATGCCCTGGGACTTCTGATAAAGAGGATTCTTACTGCTATGTTTACATAGCATCTGTGATGAAGCTAAAAGTTGGGGAGGGGGTAATTAATCAGCAATGTTTGTGCAGTCTGGAAAAATAGGTATCTTCCATCTCCCCTTGACTGATACAGGTGCATAATTCAAAGTTCAAAGTACAACATTATTTAGAAAGCTGACTGTATTGGAGAGAATTTTATGGAGAAAAGCCAAATCCCTAGAGTATTGGTCTGCTTGGAGGAGGCAGAATTGAAAATGTCCTGTGAGAACTGTTACTCCTGCTGAGCCTCATCTTGTATTTATCACACAGCTGGTGGAGTTTCCCACGCGGAGGGTGGCATCTTTATCTGCTGTGTTCAGACATTGGCTGGTGGCCTTTCACATGCTGGAGGGTGGTGCCATTATGTGCTGTTCCCCCCTCTTTCCTTTGGAGACGTAATGAAGCTTTCAGGGTTCAGCTACAGGGTTAATGTGAAAGATCACACCTGGGTCCTCACTGATTTGACTCCTGAGAATTTGGCTGGCACTATGCTTCCTCTGATTGTGGCCAGATGTGCCTGGCATCTGTGACAGAGAAAAGGAATGACGCACCACAGGCACACTCTAATGAGGCATTTTTTATTCCTACATTACTCATTCCCAGCAGTGCAGACTCTTGAGAATCACTTGCAGTGTTACTAGAATTCAAAAATTCTGATTCAACTAATCTCTTCCAGAATAAAAATTACCCAGTTACCTGTGGTGTTTAGTTAGGATACAGAAGCTCTTTCCATCAAAACATCTTTATTTTCATTTTTTGGAACTGGCTAAGAATTACACCTCAAACACTGATGTTGGCTTGGAACTCTGAAGAGTGGCATAGTATAAAAAATAAAATAAGCTGTGCTGATATATTGTGCACCCCAATAAAACTTATCTGGGGATCAGAGGACAGAGCCAGGCACTAGATTAGACATAGAGGCAAGACAGTGACGGCACACATGCCTTTAATCTTATCACTCAGAAAACAGAGATCCATCTGGATCTCTGAGAGTTCAAGGTCACCAATCTCATGCCTTTGTTTGGAAAGCACACATGCCTTTAATCCCAGGAAGTGACATGGCTGGGTGGAGAACGGTATATAAGGCATGAAGAAACAGGAACTAAGCAGCAGTTCAGCTGAGATCCATTTGGGTAAGGACTCAGAGGCTTTCAGTCTGAAAAATCAAGATCAGCTGAGGATTTGATGAAGTGAGGTTGGCTGTGGCTTGTTCTGTTTCTCTGATCTTTCAACTTTCACCCCAATATCTGGCTCCTGGATTTTTTTTTTTATTAATAAGACCATTTAGCAATTTGTGTTACAATAAGCTCTTAAAGACAACAAAGATGCCAATGGCTGCCAGCAGACTTCGGTGGAGTCTAAGAGACCCATGGAGGCTTCAAAGGGTGATGAAGCAGTAGAGTAGCTCCTGACAACCAAAAAAAAAAAAAAAAAGGAGGGGTTGGGCAAGTCATATGAGAAGATGCTTTTAAAAGGTGGACTCACAAGACTGGAAAGAAAGATGGAGGAACAGAGTCACGTGAAACAGAGAATGACAACCTATACCCTTTGCCAAGGTGTCTGTTCCAGCCAGCAGGCTGCAATTACAAAACTTGTGCTTGATGAGCCTTGGGACTGGCACCATAAACAGGGAGATGTATGGTGGCTTGGAACTCCATCAGAAACAGGTCATTACAGAATAGGGTCAGCACTATACTTCCTGGCAAGCTCTGAACATGGAGCTACTGAGGTTGCAGCCTCTGCTGCTTGCCTTGTTGGGAGATGGAGAGCAAGGGGCAGGGGAGCTGCTACAAGCACAAAGGTGGAGCCTGGGAGCCTTGGGTCAGCAGAGGGTGGGAAGTTGTTCAGCAGCTGGAACCTAACACGGATCCTGCCCCCCACCCTCCAAACTCCACTCCCTCCACCTCCCACTCTCAAACCCCTCCCCTAACCCCCATGCCCTGCCTAGCTGCAATACACCAGGACTCTGGAAAACAGCAGGGATATCCAAGACGAGTCTCAGCAATGGTCCAGTATTTATGGTTTTTCAGAGGCCAGAGACCTAGAACCAGACCAACAATTCTTTATAATAAATGTTTGCATGTAAGGTTGTTTGGGGAAAAAAAAAAAAAAAATATATATATATATATATATATATATATATATATATGCAGTGACACATTGCAGTTTCCAATGCCACGATAACAAATGAGCATGCAATGGAGAGGTAGGGAAGATGGAGAAATGGAGTGGTGAGTGCTTGGTGGAGAGAGGTGGAACTAGATACAAGATGGTGGTGACAGATGTGAGAGAAGGCTGTGGTGGAAAAATGGAACATGTTGTTGCTAACTAAGTACAGCTGACAGAGTGGTGTGTAGCAGGCTGGAGCTTGTGCAGACTCAGTCCCTGAACACACTGCCCAGCTGCACCATCACCCTGGTTCTGAGCAAAGACAGGGTATCCGAGATGGAGAATGGTTCATTTTCTGCATTGGACCTCCTTGGTCTGTGCTGGCCCTGGAGGCTGCATTGGTATCCACAGTCTGCTGCCCAAAGCCCTGTTGAAGCCTGAGGTTCACGTGGATGTTCTTAGTCTGGGCTGCCACTAGAGGCCATGTGAATGTCCTAGGCCCTTGCAGCTGCCAGAGGCCACGTGGACTTCCACAGTCTATGTTACCATAGGGGACCATATTAGTGTCCATAGTCCCAGTTGCTACCAGAGGCCACATGGATGTGAGTAGCCTATACTATTAACTATAGCCATATCTGGGTCCTCAGTCCTACTGCAGCCAAGGGCCTTGTTGATGTCTGTGGTCCATGTTACCACTGAGGACCCTTCAAATATCCTTGGCCTGTGCTGCGGCCTGAAGGCATGTTAACTGATATCCATGAGTCATGCTGTCCACTTTGATATCCACCAGGAGCCACGTTGATGTGAGTGGCCTATGCAGCCAACTGAGGCCTTGTCGATGTCCTTGGCCTGTGCAGCTGCCCAGGGCTCTTTGATGGTGTCCATGGTCCATGCTGACTCCTGAGACCATGTGGATGTCTGTGGTCTGTGCTGTCACCAGAAACCATGTGTAAGTCCGTGATCTGTTCTCCTCCTGACTGTACAAAGCAAGGAAGCTACTTTTGCAGTGGCACCAATGACAGCAGACTCACGGTTGACAAAGAGGGACATAGAAGGCTTGTGTGACCACCTCTTACCCTCCCCCACCCCCCAACGTATACAAAAAAGTAACAGACTAGACAGGAAACCATTGAAGAGAACTCTTACAAACTTCGATCAGGATGCTGAAATGTAGCTCTCTACAAAATGATGGTTTCTGGCAGGTGGGGAGGGTGGGTGATGAAAGACTCAGTTTCCTTTAAGGGGCTGGCCACTGGGAGTTTGACCACCATCAAGTGAGTCTATAGGCAACACACATTGGACTTGTGGGGTTTTTCTTCTTCTTTTTTGAGGGAGGTAGGTCACAAGGGGGGGTGGAATTCAGAGGGCTAGGAAGTGTTATTGAGGTGCATGATGTAAAATTCCCAAATAATCAATCAAAATGTTATGTGGAAAAAATAAGTTCTTAAGAATTTGCTAGTTCATGATCAAAAGCTTAGCCTTCCATTCACAGCTATACTGTTAGGCGGTGAAGCCAGAAGCTGTACTTAAACCCCATCCAATGACTGAGGGAACCGGATGCAGAGATCCACGGCCAGGCCCCAGGTGGAGCTCCAGGAGTCCAATTGGCAAGAAAGAGGAGGGTTTGAATTGTTGAGACCAAGGTTGGATAAAGCACAGGGACAAACAGCCAAACAAATGGAAACACATGAACTATGAACCAAAAGCTGAGGAGCCCCCAACTGGATCAGGCCCTCTGGGTAAGTGAGACAGTTGATTAGCTTGATCTGTTTGGGAGGCATCCAGGCAGTGGGACCAGGTCCTGTGCTCATTGCATGAGTCGGCTGTTTGAAACCTGGGGCCTATGCAGGATCGCTTGGCTCAGCCTGGGAGGAGGGGACTGGACCTGCCTGGACTGAGTCTACCAGGTTGATCTCAGTCCATGGGGGAGTCTTTGCCCTGGAGGAGATGGGAATGGGTGGGGGGACTGGGGGGAAGGGGGGCGCGGAAGTGGGGAGGACAAGGGAATCTGTGGCTGATATGTGAAATTAAATTAAATTATAAAATTAAAAAAAACATGCATGTGTCTGGGGAGCCTTTTCAACAGCAACAGCGGCTGCTGCTGAGGACATTTTTGCATACACCCTCACTGTTGTAACTGGCTAGACAGCACTACAGCTCATAGTTGTGAGCATGTAATGTCTGGACTTGTTGCTGGCACAGACAGGCTGGAAAAGACAAATTCTTTGCTGTGCAGATGTTAGTCTCGGATCAATGATGCCCTAGCGTATGTGTGGAAGTAAAATCCCTTTAGGGTGATAAACTGAGGTGGCCTCACAGTGCCAGGGTGGCAGAGAAACGATTGGTAATTTTAGGTTTCCACTGGGGCTCTTCTTAACAGTGGCTGAATTAAACAGCCCGGAATCTAGGGACAAATGAACTGCTGATACCAGAGTCTTGGGAAGGAGGTTGGGAGGTGAAGATGAGAACAGAGTGACAGATGTGAGTTTCAGAGTACATGACACTTTCCTTAGAAGCCTGAGGAACCTATCCCAAGCTCCAAATAAATCATCTACCACAAACGACATGCGGCTTGCAGGCCTCCTGCCCAAGACATAGGCTGTGGCAGCACTTAGTGTCCCTTCAGAAAACCTCCCCTCTCTGCTGAGGGAGAGGATGGCAGCACTCTAGGAAGGACACATCCCAGAGACCTAAGACACCATACACAGAGGGCATTTGTACAAAGTGTGGCTGTAGTTTCCAAGTTAACGCTGTCTAGAGATGATTCAGCCACCAAATCTTTTAATCAATACACATTCACTTTCCGTGCTTAGAACACAGGCGAATTCTAGACCACCTCTTAGCTGTCGCCTACCTGCTTTAGAGTTGCTATGACCATGACATTTCAGCCTGAGCATGTTCTGTCTATTTAAAGGGAGTTAATGTGTTTTCAAACATATGATAAGTTGTTACCACCACAATACAGCAGAGAAATTAACACAGTGGCTGTGAATGGCCCTTGGTTATTGTTTTTGAGGTGAGAAATGTTTAAGAAAATGGAGGGGCTTAGATCTGCCTCAACTGAATGCACCAGGTTCTGCTGACTCCCCATGGGAGACCTTGCCTTGGAGGAGGTGGGAATCAGAGGTGGGTTGAGGGGAAAGGCTGGGGGACGGGAGGAGAATCTGTGGTTGGTATGTAAAATGAATGGAAAATCTCTTAATAAAAAAATATTTATTAAAAAAAAAGAAAATGCCTAATAACCCAGGGTAGCCTGCAAACCACTATGTAGCCAAGGTTGGACTTGCCTTGGACACCTGATCCTTCTGCCTTCACTTCCTAAGTCCTAGGATTATAGGCTTGTGACTCTAGACTCAGCCTGCCACTTACTCTTGAACTTCATATTGAAGGTGTCATATAATACTTACACTTTGATGGCTAAATTTCTGCCACACAACCTAATCCCTCTACTGTTCCTGTCTATGCTGTTACAGTTCACTCGTTTGTGTTGAGTGGGGTCATGGAGCTGTCGTTTCTGCCACAGGAGAACAATGGAGTGTCCATGCTCAGGTTTGTTATCTATTCAGGGTATTGTTGTTGTTGTTTTGAATAAATATGTAATAAATATTTTATTTTTGGAGACAGGTGTTCTCATTTTTCTTGGTATGCATGTAGAAGTAAGACTTCTTAGGAAATTGGTTAAGTACCTTTACTGGAAACTTCCAATCCCTAGTCCAAAAAAATACCATCTACATTCCCATCAGCAATTCACATAGAATAGAATCAATCTTTGATGGGTTAATTTAAATTACTTTACACAGGAAGTCACTTAGAATTTAATATCATTATTCTCTTCAGAATTATTTTAAGTAGACTTACTTCAGGAAATTACCAGAATTTTAAGCAATGACATTTGGCAAATGGCAGACAAGTTTCTGCATCAAATGTATTATATAAAATATATGCCCAATTCTGTAAGTATACTTTTATTGCTTGATAGTTGAATAAAAATGGATTAACATAAAAAATGGATATTATAATGGTATTACTTTTCACATGATAGGTATTTTGGAATTAATTTCTTATTATAACACTCTTTAACCTTTTTTCCCTTGGTCTAACTGTCCACTGTTTTCTTTGATTTCTGTCCTCTGTTTATGCTTTAGTTTTCTTCCTCCAAAGACCTTTGCTTTGTTCAGGCCCTTATCCTGGTGCCTGGGTTGGTTCAGTAGCCTCTGAATTGATTTTTGCCTTTGGTTTGAAGTTACTTCTCACATTTCACCCAATGTCTTTTTATTGTCCACCAGCAAGTCATGCCTAAACTGTCCGGATGCACTTCCCTGGTGCCAGCTTGTATTTCTGAGTGACTTCATAGAATCTGCCCTACTTCATTGCAACTCATCTTATTTAAATTTTTTTAAAAAAAATTTATATTTAATTTATGTGTATGTCTGCATGAACTCTATGTATGTGTGTACGTCAAAAGTGTTCCAGGTGCCTGGCTGTCACTGGGGTTACAGATGGTTGTGAGCTGCCATGTGGATGCTGGAAACTGAACCCAGGTCCTCAGTAAGAGCAGTAAGTACTCTTAATAGCTGAGCCATGTCTTTTACCATAAATTTTATATTTCAATATTGTCCAGAGTCCCTTGTATCTAACTGGGAGCCCTCCAGGTTGTAGGGCCATCCAGGTAACTTGCCCATCGGCAGAACTTACTATCAGTTTCTGCACAAAAGGGCTTAAACTACTCTCTTGTGGTGGTTTAAAAGAAAGTGGCCCCCAAAGGGAGTGGCACTCTTTGGAGGTGTGGCTTTGTTGGAATAGGTGTGACCTGGTTGGAGGAAGAGTGTCACTGTGGAGGTGAGCTGTGAGGTCTCATATATGCTCAAGATACCACTCAGTGTCTCAGATCACTTCCTGCAGCCTGCTGGTCAAGATGTAGGACACTTGACTACTTTGGCAGCATGATGTCTGCCTGTATGCCACCATGTCCCACCATGATGATCATGGACTAAACCTCTGAATTGTAAGCAAGCCACCCCAAGTAAATGTTTTTTTGTTTTTTTGTTTGCTTTGTTTTGTTTTTCATAAGAGTTGCCATGGTCATGGTGTCTCTTCACAGCAATAGAATTCCTAACTAAGATGACTCTGAATGAAACTTATTTCTCCTATTGACAAGGAGATTGGTATCTTCATGGAATTGAGATCACCTAACACGTTTCTCAAATAACCACTCAAATTACAAAGTCTCCAATTTTGGGTAATATTTTGTTATGAATGATGTGGCTGACCATTGTATGAGATTATATTTGTCCCTATTTGTATTTGGGTTGCCTAAAAATTGAGAACAAAACAATAGAGACCAAGAAGTGTTGATGAATTTCTAAACCGTCTTATTAAATAAGAAACACACAGCCAAATACACAGGTGCAAGCCGTAGAGATCAGAGCAATAGCCGCCAACTAGCCTTAGCTTACCACATCACCTTAGCTTCCCAAGAGAGCCTCTTCCTGTCTAACCTGCGCCTTTATTGCCTTGCTGTTCTGCCCTCTCATTGGCTCTTAGCCCAGCCACCTCACTTCCTCGTCACTGCCTGTCTATACAGACCTCCAGGTCTCTATGGTTGGTAATGGGATTAAAGGCACGTGTCACCATGCTTGGCTGTGTCCTTGACCACACAGAGACTCTGCCTGCCATGTGATCGGATTAAGGGTGTGTGCCAACACTACCTGACTTCTGTTTATGGCTATGACCTCTGATCTCCAGGCAAACTTTATTTATTAACATACAAATAAAATATCACATTTCAGCACAAATAAAATATCACCACAAAGAATTGAAATTTTCAAAGTAAGTCTAAACCCTTATGCAGACCTAGGGCTGGAAGGGCCAAACCTAAAGTTCCTCCCCAGCTCTGGGTGTCAGAGAGTTAAGTAGGCAATGTCAGGGAGTTAGGAAAACTGATTTTGTGAGTGTCATCTGAAGGGAGGGGCATGAAGGGAGGAGCTGCACGTGGCTACTCTCTGACTCATGCCAGGAAAGCAGGGGACAAGGCCTGGCCTGTGGCTCCGTGACATTTGTAATGACTGCACTTACGAAATGTGCGTGCCTTCTTTTATTTTATATATTTTAGGGTTGCTGAGGATTCAGCATAGGGCGCTGAACATACCAGGCATGCACTCTGCCACCTCCCCAGCCCTTCTGTGCTCTTCATCCCTGGGATCCTCACCGAGATAAAATCTGACTAATAAGAGGCTAAAGGGAGGTCAGAAGCTGCCAGCTGGAGCAGAGACCCAGCCCTGCTGTAGAGCTGAGGCTATAGTCAAGCCAAGCCCTGTAATGTGTGGGGCTCTACAGAGAATAACCATTTTGATCTTGACCTTTTTTTAGAATTTAATGAATTTTATTCAAAGTAACGAACTAAACACCAGCACAGTGGGTTTTCAGGACCATGACTTGAAAAAAAAAAAAGAAAAATGGAAGTACTTTATAAAAGTGTCCAAAAGAATTCTACTTGCTTACTGTTGTGGTTACAGCGAATTTTATGTATTTTTTTTCAAACTTCTCAGGGTGATCACATGCATATGCACAGTCTGTCACTGTGCAAGCCCACGTTCCTGAATGGATGCTGAAACATACTTTCTCAAACTCAAAAGTCAATGAGGTTAAGTTGAACTTGCTGCTCAATTGAGCAACATTCCAGAATCACATTCCTTATAAGTCATCATATAAGAACGATTGATGAAAGTAAACAAGATGATAATAAGTGTGTTAATGTTTTGATGTGTCTGCTTTTTCATTTACAAAAGAAGTCCCTGTGGATACAAATCTTGTCCACAATATAAGGGCAAGCTGTGTGCTTTTACTGCCCTCTTGTGGTCCTCCTTTGTCACTGCAATGTCTCTGACTGCACGTCTTCAGCAGGCTATTTGATAAAGGAAATTTAGAATAATGGTCTATTCTAAAACATTTTCTCAATAATAAAATCACAACCTTGGCCAGGTGGCTTTGTGTAGTTAATTAAAATATTTCCTCTTGTACTGATCTGTCAAGATGAGTGCCTAGGGAAGTGTGCAGATGTTTCCATGCCAGAAAATAGTCCCGGTTGGCAAGAATTCTAACTCAACTCGTTGGTAATTGGGCATGAAGACATTTTGGTGGTGAATTAACATCTTCTTCTAAATGAAGTTTATGTAAGTATTCTGCCCTAAGCTTTGATCCTTTGTAAATACAGTTCTTCCCCTGCATTTCACAGAACATCTGGGGTGCTGGACACTCACTGTGCTAATCCATAAATTAAGGACTTACAGCACTGCGTGGCCAGACCACCATGTTGCCAGAGGGTCTTCCTTGATGCTTCTCATGCTTGCTATGATCTGAGACTAAGCGGAGTCCCTCTCTATCTGCCCTGATCCTTAACCTCAGCCTCCTGCTCAGAATGTACCTGCAGACTCGGCTTCTGGGACACTGATTCTCCAGCTTGAATTGATCCGGCCATTACAGGACAGCTAGCTCTCATTAGCCTTCTTCCCCAAAGCTAAGGAAGAACAGAGAAGTGTCCAGATGTTTTCACTCCAGAAAAAGCCCATGCTGACCTGGGGCATCGCTGTTTAGGTCACAAGGATGCGCAAAAACACCCGAAATCGTGTATAAAGTCTGTTTTTTTGGTTTTTTTGTTTGTTTGTTTGTTTGAATGATTTTTTTTTTTTGTCTTTTTGAATAAGGTCTGTTTTTTGTTTGTTTGCTTTGTTTTTATTTCGCCTTATAGTTCTGGAGGTTGGAAGTCAAAGGCTGAAATGTGTACATCTCTCTCCTACGGCAGAAGGTGAAAAGGCAAGCAAGCACATGTAGGAGGGTCAGGAAGGGGGCTGCTGAACCCCTTCTCATCAAAACCCTCCTCTGACGATAACCAGTCCACTCCCATAATAACTAACAGTATTAAATCATTTGAAGGGTAGCACGCCCATGTCCCACTCACTTCTGTTAGGGGTTACCTTTCAGCATAAGCTTTTGGGGACACATTCAAGCCCCAGCACAAGGTGTCAATCCCACAATCCCTATTACTCAAGCAATACCTAAGCTAGACTGTTCTGGACCCTCTGATCACACACAGCTTTTCCAGCCACTCCCGGAAGGTCCTTACTAACTCAGTGGGTCCAGTTGAGTTCTGACTTGCGCGTTTCCACAGGCTGCCAGATGTGTTGCTGCCAATCCTCCTAAAATCACGCTTTACAGACCACTATTCTGAACTCTCTCTCTCCCCCTGAGGATTCACATTGAGGCCTGTGCAAAATGTAATAACACTTTGCAGGGGTAAACCTTAAAATTATGGCATCTCTGCCCACAATGTCATGTTTCCTGGGTATATTGAATTCTGATGACATAATGCGGGATTTGAGAGTGACTTAAAGGGTTAATAGTTGATAATTCTATAAAACATGTAACTAAGATAGTCTCACTATTTTAATGATGGGCTTCTCACACTGCTGCAATTCCCTTGTGGCTCTGACGAAATGAATGACAGAATGCAATTGAGGGGGGGGGGGGGGGTGTCTGTGTTAGCCACAGTGCCTGGAAGGCAGGGAGCTGGAGTTGAGATCTTGAGGTATTTGGTCAGATTGCACCAGGAGGTGAAGACAGGTGGGCCCTGGGATTCCTCTCACTACTTTTTTTCAATCTCTGTCTAATTCAGTCTGGACCCCTGTGGTGGTTTGAAGGAAAATGGCCCCCAAAGGAAATGGCACTATTAGGAGGTGTGGCCCTGTGGGAGTAGGTGTGGTCCTGTTGGAGGAAGTGTGTCACTGTGGAGGGAGGCTTTGAGGTCTCATCTAAGCTCAGTGCATGCCCAGTGTCTCAGTTCATTTCTTTTGCCTGTGGGAGATGTAGAACTCTCGGCTACCTCTCCAGTACCATGTTCCACCATGATGATAATGGAATGAACCTCTGAAATGTAAGCCACCTCAATTAAATGTTTTCCTTATAAGAGTTGCCTTGGTCATGGCGTCTCTTCACAGCAACAGAAACCCTAAGACAGCCCCAACCCATGGGAAGTTGCCCCCGACATTCAGAGTGGTCTTCCCTTCTCAGTTAAAATTCCTTGCAAATGTTCACAGACCCATCTAGAGGTGTGTCTCCCGGGGATTCCAAACTCAGTCAAGCTGACAAGGTAGTTGAATCATCACAACTATAAATCACAAATAACAGGCTTCATGCTTGAAATAGCTCAGAGATTCCTGATCATGCTTTCATATTCCTGACAGATAACATAAACTTTACCTTCAGCTATAAGTAAAAAACAATTTTACCACCTTTCAATCATTTAACACGTTTGACATTTAGTTAATAGCTGTAATGATTTTTCCTTTTAACTGGAAGGTTAAAATTTTTGAAGCTTCTTGTGATAATAGAAACAAGTTTCAACAACAACGGAACTTGTGTGTGTCCAGTATTCTAGACAAAGTGTATACTCACCATGCCAAGGCAGTCAGCTCCTGGCTAGATGGCTCTGCGGAAGGACATAGACTATTTTCAATTCATGTGAAGGGTAAGATTCAAAGCCCTAGCCTGAGCTGAGCTGGCCTCCTGCCAGGTCCCCTATACCAGGCCCCACACTGCAAACCATGCTATGGACTTTGTGTCCTGCTCCTATGGCAATGTCTGCAGACATGCTGAGTCTGTCTGCTCATGGCAGGAAGTGGCGTCCTTCTTGGTTCCGATTGCTGTTGTAGCTGCTACCTCCTTTCCTGTAGAGGAGGGGAAGAGGTTGTCAGCGACTTAGGGCTGAGGTGCTTGTAGGTGCCAGGTGCCCAGTGTTATTTACCAAGCGCGAGAACGAACCACGAGGGACAACAAAACCCACTTTCAGAGTTCAGTGGGGGACAGGAAAGGACAACGAGTGAGCGAGCTGGACCACTGGAGAAGAAGTCTGCAGAAAAAGAGAGGGGGAATGGGTGGAGTCTGTTTTTAAGGATCACCTCCAGCATTCAAGCATTCGTATAGGGGTTTACGTAGCTACACCAGGGATCCGCATAGATTACGTGACCACAATAGGCATGAGTGTCTGAGCATTTTGCCTGATTGCTAACAGCACATGCGCGGTCATGTGACTCTAGAGGCGGCCAGGAGGGTGTGGAGAACGATAACACCCAGGACTGTTTTTCCCTGCAGGTCAGAAGGAAGCAGTGTCATGGGAGCATCTGTAGCATTTTCATAGCAGGGTCCAGTAACTGCAGCAGATGCTCTGCTGATAACAAGGACCCTGGCCTCTGCTTCCAGCCTCCTGTTCTACTTCCTTAGTTTTAGTGTTATGCCCGCAATAGTTTTTGTTAAGTCCCTTTAAAGGGGCCAGACGGTGGTGGCGCACGCCTTTAATCCCTCCCTCTCGGGAGGCAGAGGCAGGCGGATCTTTGTGAGTTCGAGGCCAGCCTGGTCTACAGAGCGAGATCCAGGAAAGGCACAAAGCTACACAGAGAAACCCTGTCTCGAAAGACCAAAAATAAAAAATAAAAATATAAAAATAAAGGGACTCAGGGATTAATATCTCTAAAGACAAAAAATAATCTCTCCTTGTTTTCTGGTGTCTTTCTATAAATTGTGGAAGTAAACTATTTTCCTATTCATCATAATATACCTGGCATACATCACATTGACTTTATCACATAAGGGAGATTCTGCAGTTTTCCTTCCATGGTGAGTATCAGAATAATCCCAAGAACAGAAGATTGATTAGGAAAATTTAAAAACTCAAAGTACTGTTGGTAACATGAATAGTAATCTAAATTTTTCTGAGCTCTGAACATCCCATGTAGCTATACACAGCCGATGAACCTGCCAGAGGGAGATTCTGTGATTCCATGTTGACCATTCACAGTTCGCTCTAATGTGAAAAGTAAATGGTGGCGCACGCCTTTAATCCCAGCACTCGGGATGCAGAGCCAGGAGGATCTCTGTGAGTTCGAGGCCAGCCTGGGCTACCAAGTGAGTCCCAGGAAAGGAGCAAAGCTACACAGAGAAACTCTGTCTCGAAAAAAAAAAAAAAAAAAAAACAAACAAACAAACAAAAAAGATAAACAGCTTTTAAATAAATTCCAGGCTTGAACCACCCACACCGGCCAGCCAGCTTGTGTCCATCTTTTTCTCATAGGTTTCTAACCCTGCAAATCTCCCTCTGGGAGCTCTTCTCCCGCTGCCCATTCATAGGGATGGATAAGCCGAGTCTCCTTCAGTTCAAAACATGCCTTGGTTTCCCCTGATTTTCTCTGACTTACATGTTATTTAGAAACGGAGTATTTGCTTTTTACACTTTGGAGAGAACTTTCAGCTATCACTTTGTTATTGATTTCTAGTTTACTGTTTGAGAACAAGCTGTGTATGATTTTTAATCTTTGTAAATTTTTTAAGGTATCTTTCTGCCTTATAAAACAGAATGCCCTGGTAAATACTGAATCAGAATACTGAATATTGGGAGCTCAGCACAAAGGTCCTTATGTCCACAGATTAGCAGGGAGACCAGAAGTGTTGAGCCTGCAGGACTGTCTTTCCAATGAGAATCGTGTAAAAAACCTATTCTTCCACCCAGAAAGCTAAGAATTGGGGTGATCAATTAACAGCCTGGCGATCTGCATTATTTGTTGGGCCAGGCCAAGTCAAGATCCTACAACCAGGACCAGAGGTGGCTAGTTATCTAAATGACCCTTATAGCCCCCACAACCAGGACCAGAGGTGGCTATTAAGCGGAAAGACCTCTCTGCTGTCTCTGTGACTAAGACCAGACTCTAGGCCCTTAAGCTATATGGACAGTGTGTCTTTAGAACCCATCTTCTTGGAGGAAATGGCATGCACACTGAGTGGGGTTTCCATGTAATTATCCTTCCTTATGCACCAATGATTTTAGTACACCAGGAAACTTTTTTCCAAATTATACTGTGTTTAAATTTGTTGGGAATAAAACACCTGGCATCAGCCTCCCTGAGGTTTGATCCAGGTTGTCAAAGTCAATCTGAATGTTTTCATTCTCACCTCTTCCGGGTTCACTTCCCTGCCTGCTGCGAACACCTGCTGTGTTCTTCTCATTAAAAGACTATCTTTCATCTCCGATGCCCACCTCCTTTTTCTTTGGGCTTCTCCAAGGACTCCTGCTTACAGCCTCTTACCTGTGAGTCACTGTTGTGTTGGTGTCCTGAAGTGGTGGGAGGGTAATTATGGCTCAGTGTCTTTTTTTCTTTGTCGGCTTGCTCTCTGAGCTGTACCCCTCACTAATGTTTTTCTCACAGTGCAGCTTTTTATGCTGACATTAGAGTAGAGAGAACTAGAGTTGGATGCATGTCCTTTGGCCACTGCTGCAGGGTCCAGCTGAGCGCTCTTTCTCTGCAATGGTGCTCATTATTACAGACAGAGCCCAGTGAATAGCCTCACCTTTCCTGCCAAAGCCTCAAGACTTCTTTCTTGGCTCTTTATCTATAACCTTGGATAGGTTCCTGGTGGTGGCATTCATGAAAGTCTTGAATCCTTCCTAAACCTGTGGTCCCCAGTGCTTATTCTACCCTTAACTAATGGCCTTAGCCAACAGAAATTTGGCAAGTGCCCTCTTGGCAATCAGTAGATTGAAACCTTGTGACCCCTGTATCTTCTGCTCTAACTAAGCCACTCTACTGTGACTCTGGATTACCTGGGTGTGACCTTCCTATTGCTGCATAGAACATCACAAACGTACATTCAAACAACCAAACATTTCAAATTCATTATCTTAAACATTCTGGAATCCGAAGTCTGAAGTAAACATCATGGCACTAACATCTATGAGCCTGTAGGCTTACATTCCTTTCTGGGAGTCATAGGGAACATTCAGGGTCGTTGGCCTGTCCACTTCCAAAGGCCACTCACCTTGTTTTGGGTAGAGATGGCAGTAAGAGATGGGGCTGGAGAGATAACTCTGTGGTTAAGTGCACTGGATGTTCTCCTGGGGGTCCAGGCTTTGATTCCCAGCACCCACATGAAGGCTCAAAACTGTCTGTAATTACAGCCTAGAGGATATGTCACCCTTGACTCTCTTCTGAGGACACTGTATGTAAGAGGTACACAAATGTACATGCTGGCAAAACGCCCATACATATAAAAAGAAAGAGAAAGGGGGGAGGGAGAGAGAGAGAGAGAGAGAGAGAGAGAGAGAGAGAGAGAGAGAGGAAAGGGGGAAAGAAGAGGGAGGAAGGGAGGGAGGGGAAGAGGGAGGGAGGAAAGAAAAAAACCAAACTAACTTCAGCATCACAGTCATGGGATGCAGGATGGAAGGAGAGCCTGCCAGTATTGAAAGACTATTGTGATTTCATTAGTAAAAGCCACAATAATCTCTATACTTAATTCCCAGTATACCAGCAACCAAATCCATCTTCTGCCTTAACTCCCCCTTGTTATGTCAAATATCATATTCATAGGTACCCTCAACAGGGCTAGGCCTGAATTTCTCTTGGAAATCGTTGCTCTGCTTCCCCATTGAGTTTCCAACAGTTGTTTTACCTGCAAACTGGGATGAGTCTAGGAACATTTATTGATCTTTGCTCTCTCTCTCTTTCTCTCTCTCTTTCTCTCTCTCTCTCTTTCTCTCTCTCTTCCTTCCTCTCCCTTCCTTCCTTTCTTCTTGTTTCTTCCAAGAACAGATAATTATCCTAAACTCTATACACATGAGGATAACTTCACAAGGAGCAAGCACTATAGCCTATCATCCCTATGATTCTCAAACAGCATAAGCCGCGTGAGTTTTAACAGAGGAGATATGGGAGCTGGAGAGATGGCTCTGTGGGTAAAACCCATCTAGATTGGAGCTTGATCCTCAGACCCATTCAGTGGAAAGAGAGAGCCAATGCTGGCAAGTTGTCCTCTGATCTCACACACACACACACACACACACACACACTCTGGGGATGCTGTGAATGTGTTGCTCCGATTGATTGATAAATAAAACAATGATTGGTCAGTAGCCAGGCAGAGAGTATAGTGTAGGCGAGATAAGGAGAGAGGAGATTTCCGGGAGGTGGAAGGCTGAGTCAGGAGACGCTGCCAGCCGCCGCCACCATGAGAAGCAAGATGTAAAGTACTGATAAGCCACAAGCCACATGGCAACTTATAGATTAATAGAAATGGGTTAATTTAAGATATAAGAACAAGATAGCAAGAAGCCTGAACCATTAGGCCAAACAGTTTAAATAATATAAGCGTCTTTGTATTATTATAAATATATTTTAAAATATATATTATAATATTATATTATTATAATATAACACCTCTTACATTCAGTGTCCTCTGAGGGGAGTCAAGGGTGACATATCCTCTAGGCTGGAGTTACAGACAGTTCTGAGCCTTCATGTGGCCATGTGTTTATTTGGGTCTGAGTGGCTGTGGGTCTGAACAGGACAGGAGAAAACTCCAACTACACACACACACACACACACACACACACACACACACAAAATGAATACATAGAAAATTTCAACAGAGAAAGATCATGGAAGGATGATGTTCTTTTCATTAAATAGCTTTTTATTTAAATTGGGAGAATTAGAGAAAAAGAACAAATATGGTATAGTTCAGTTTACACTTCTAGATGTGTTCAAGCTATTCTTTGAAAAAGAATTAGAGGAAAATAGAGACAGACTCAGAGGAGAAGGCTTGTATCTGGGAACCTGTGGTGTGAAGAGCACACTGTATGTCCTTGGAGAAGTAAAGAGACATTTGAACATTGCCCAAACCAAACAAATCCATCTAACCACATATCAAGTCATTAAATCTGTCTTGAAAATCAACAACAAACAATGCAAAAGCATAGAGAATGCTATTATAAGGAATTAAAATGTGTGACTATCATTTAAACTTCTCTTTCTATAGGCAAAGACTATGTTTAAACACAACTTCAAAAGCCAAGGAGTAATAGTAAGCTATCAGGAAAAATTTTTAAAAATTGAAAATTGTCCACACTATGATTTCCTAGAAAATATGGCTAATATGTAAATAACTGAAGAAAAAAATTGCAAAATGAGACTCAAGTATTCATTCAATGAAAGTCTCCAAAAATTCATCCTAATAAATATAGGCCTTCTTAATAATAAATGTCTGACCCTACCTGAAAACTAATAGATATACACAGATACAGAAGTAACGTATTGAATGATACAGAAACAGCTGTGCCTCCAAAGAGAGACAAGTGAGTGGCAGTGTTGACAGCATTGAACAAGGCACAGAGGATAACAGTATCAAGCAGGAATATGTTGCTTGTGCTGTCTTATAAACGTGCTTTCCTTGGAATGCTAGAAATTCATTTGGGCACACTGCAGCACATTTCTTGAAGACACTGGTTTGCTTAAAGTCACATACATGCAATTCTTACACTAAGTGATTTCAAAGGGAACCCCACAGTACTTGTAAGCCTCTCTCAGCCCCCTGTTGCCTGGATCTGGGACAGAACACACCCAGACACTGCTGTGGGATGTTCTGTATGGCAAATGTGTTGCTAATTAATCAATAAAACACTGATTGGCCATTGGCTAGGCAGGAAGTATAGGCGGGGCAAGGAGGAGAATAAAGCTGGGAAGTGGAAGGCTGAGTCAGAGAGACACTGCCAGCCACCACGATGACAAGCTGCATGTGAAGATGCCGGTAAGCCACAAGCCATGTGGCAAAGTATAGATTAATAGAAATGGATTAATTTAAGCTATAAGAACAGTTAGCAAGCAGCCTGCCACGGCCATACAGTTTGTAACCAATATAAGTCTCTGTGTTTACTTGGTCGGGTCTGAGTGTCTGTGGGACTGACGGGTGACAGAGATTTGCCCTGACTGTGGGCCAGGCAGGAAAACTCTAGCTACAAGACACCAAATTTTCAACACAAAGTAAATTGATTGCCATAGAGGGACAAGTGGGAAGGTGCTGTCTTTGGATCAGGCAAAGCCAGCAGCAGGTGTTTCTGCAGAAGTAAACCTTAAGGAAAAAAGGGAAAGTCTGTGTTAGGATGAGTTGGCAAGTCCTGACTGGACATGTTAGGTAGTATAGCCAAATAACGAAACTTGATTGCTGGACCTTGGTGTTTCGATAGTTGGACCTTCATGATCATCCTAAGGAATGAATCAGTTGCTAAATAAGGGAATAGACCGCGTGGACTAGCTTTAGGAATGTAATCTAATTTTAGCAAGGGAGAGGGAGAGGGTGAGCAAGACCTGCAGGTACCATGTTTGGGTCTGTTAGAGAGACCTTCCTATCTTCACTACCTTCCTAGCTCCCTCTTCTCCCTCATCTCTCACTTTCTTCTCTTCTTCCTTACTTCTCTTCCTTCTTCTCCTCCTTGCTTTCTTTCTTTCTTCCCCCTGTGACAGTGTTTATTAAGTCTTCACTTACGTGCCAGCTATTTTTTAGGGTGTCAAGATCAGTAGTGAATGAAACAGTCCTGGTTTCTAATCCTAAGCATTTACACCACAGGTAGATACAGACAACAGACAGAAGTCCTCCTAGGGTATCTATGGTCAACATTTGCCAATATATCCTTGACGAACGCATCAAGCATAACCAAGCATAACCTCCATCTGAGTAGAAGCCTGTGCAAGACTAGACGAGTCTTAAGCCTGATTATTTCTCCCTCCTAATCCATGCTCGCCTATGTTTCTTTGTGCAGGAATTATACTCTTGCCTAAGAATGTTTTAAGAATGAAGAATCAAACGAAGAATCACTCGTCTTAACGTTTTAACCTTTCCTTTCAAGCACTGACATGAGCCCAGAGTCGGTTACGTTTACCTTCTTAGGCGCTGCAGCAGCATGCCACCTCTCAAGGACAAGGCCACTTTATTCCTAGTTTGAAAAAGTTGAATGGAGCTAATTTTCCCTGACTGAAAACAAACCGAAAAGCTAGGCTCTAAATGAAGTAACCACTGGGAATAAATCCTGTCCAAATATGTACCTTCTTCCTCTCGTGTAATGGCCTTCATTCAGTGTGTTCTCTGGTTTAATTAGAAGCAAAAAGTACCTTCTGCCTTCTAAAAGCGCTCAAGGGCAACAAGGAACTAAGCTCCCTCTCCTGAATACTCCCAAGCCTTTAGTTCTTAATTACAGCCACTTGCCAGCAGTTATTAGTACAGTGTCAACTTCCAGCAAAAGGAGGCACCCGAGACAGCATGGCAGGCTTCTTAGAGGGGAGAAAGACCGTGGGGTGGAGGCCTGGTCAGTTCCCAATGTGGGGGTGTTAAACAGCAAGGGAAATGATACACAGCAAACTAAAAAAAAAAAAAAATGCACATCTTCCATTGCCTCATGCTGAACTTGGGGCCAAGCATGCCTCTTTATTTCCGAAAATTTAAGACCTCATAAAATGAGTACTGCTTAAGGCAAATTAATTGTGTTGAAAGTGAATCTACCAATATATTAATTAAGTGTGCTCCTATTATTGGGCTGTATATATTTTATGTCCTCTGTAGGACATAGGATGGGGACTGAAACCTTTCTGTATAAATAATTGAGAAGGATTTCTTTGTGTTCCACTGAGACTGAAATGTCTCCAAATATATATTAATGGTAACCCAGTCTCTAAAAATAAACTGGGTGTCTGTAACTTACAATTCTGGCTTCATTGAGAATTGGTTTTACATGTTTTTTTCCATGCCCAGAAAAGAAAAAAAAAAAAAGGTGTGGTTACCAGTGCAAGCACTTTTGAAGGTCTGTTTGATGGTTTTGTATGACCCATAAAGTGCCTAAGCATTACTCATGTATTGCTGGCTTCAGAGTAACCAAAATGATCATAGTGATTGTTTTTTAACTCCCTTCAGATGTTGGAAAATTACAAGTCTAGTGCTTCGTAAAATAAAACATCGCTCTGCCTACGCACAGCACAGCTCCTGTCTTTATTTTAATGAATGGAATTCTTTAAAACTTTTGAATTGTGTGCACTTAGCTTCTCTAAGCAATGATTAGAAGTTACTCACTGATTATACAACTGTGCAAAAATCGAAGATGAGTTTCTTATATTTCGTGAGCTCCTACCAAAAGAAAACAGGCTTATTATTTTTACTTTTCTTTTATTGGCCCTTTATATTTCATTTAAACATGTATAATGATGCTGTTTTGGTGGCTAGGGAGGGGAGAAAAAGCACATTTTCCCATTTTCCTTTTCTACATTTTATGTGTGGGAAGCTGTTGCTAAGGTGAGAATTAACTGGAGAATGAACAATGAACGTGGTATGCATGTGTTTTCTGGCCTGTAGTCAGCCCCCTTGAACGGTGACCTTCTGACCTGGTGCTCTGCATTGAAAACTATATGTGAAAATGCTAAACCTTTAGTAAATTCTGAACATCTTTACCTGATCCCCAAAGGTTTATACTGAAACCTTTGAGGAATTGACATGAAGGAGGTCCTGAGCCCACACCTGAGAAAGAATAGAAACAAGGGATGAGAAAAGATGAGAAGCCATTACTCTGTGTGCTGCTGATTATGAAAAGGACATTCTGGAGGGGCTGAAATAAGAAGTCAGAACTTGCAACTCAAAGAACTAGGTGGGTTCTGATAGCCCTGGCTAGCGGAATTTGTACCAAAGCAAATGCATCCACCAAATAGTCCCACACTCAGAAGGTCATTCAAAGGATTTAGCTATCACCAAGTATTTTTACAGGAAGCAACTATCTAAGTAAAAATAAGTTAAACCTAAAGGATTTTCTTTTTAGATTGTGAGTTGTGTGTATTCCTGTACAAACGATAGGTTTCATTATCTTGTTTTCTCCATCTGATTCATCACCCCATTAGCTTCTCTTACATCCTCTCCCTGTCTGTCACTGGTCCCTTCCTCTGTATAGAAGTCCACCCCCTACTTTCTTGTCTTATAGATCCTAAAGGAATTTTCACTATTGGACACCTACCCCTACAGAATTCCAGAGAAGCTGGATGTTAGACGCTAAACATAGGCAGGAATAAAGAAAGGCTGAGTACTAAAGAAAAAAGTCAACATTATTACTCAAGAAAGAGTGAAACGAACATTATGATCCCAGCTGCAGGGTATCAGACATTCCCATGTCCACCCCAGATCTTGCCTGCTGTCACCACTGCTGCCAGCACTGACTCTGGTGCTGTTTTCTCTGCTCTGTGCACTGGAGAATGTTTCCTTAACTCTGTCTTTGCATGCCTTATCCCAATGTGACATGAGCAATATCAAGATTATAAGTCTTTATCCTATTATAAAACATGCATAAGCAAAGATCTGTGATTTGTGGACGCTAAGAATAATGTGCAGCTCTTTACCCTGTTCCTTGCCCAGGAGATGCATATGGATGTGCTAAGTAGACAATGTCACCAATGACAACAGCAAGACACATTTTATTTGACTTTCCCATTTGGAGAGGAGCTACTTTTAAAATTAATTTGCAAAGTAAAGAGTCAAATAATATAACAGAGACACTCCCAAGCCAGCATAGGTTTAACAGAACCCTACCCCCTAATCTGCACCAAACCTCTACTGTGCTGCCCTTCTCCTCCCCTCCTTCCTTCAATTTACAAATAAAAGGATAGGAACAAAGTGGAGTTAAGGGTCCTTTTTGCTGTGACAGTCTCTAACTTGAACATGAGGGTGTTACTGTATTCAGGTTTCTCTTTCATCATCTCATAGTTCTTAATTTTATCATTCACATTTCATCATTTCATGCTCAAATCTAGAAATAGAGAAGATTTCTAAAATTCACCTCAAAGATTAAAATATTCCTGTCAAAATCCAGAAAGTGGGGAATCCTGGGTAGAAACACAATTGGTGTAGCCATCAGATTTGTTAAGGACTTATCTGGAAAAGTCAAGTCAGTGTGCTTGCTCCTGCCTTTAAAAGAGAAGGAGCATCCCAGTTACTGAGGCAGCCTTCTTTATTACTGAGTGAGGGCATCACATCAGGATCTGTACAGTATTGAGAGACCTGACTTCTGGACAGTAAGACATTGTATTAGGGTTTTGAGTAGTGTTCTACTAAGAATCCTCATCATCAGATCATATTTCCCTGACTTTATTTTTCCCAAATATGAAAATTTCAAATGTGAACTTTGAATATACACTTAAGTTTCCTTTATGCCTAAGATCATGTGTCACTATATTGATACTCAATTTGGTAGCTAGCATTGCATATAGAAATGTAAGACCATGATAGAAAAGAACTAAGAATGATAAGCGATATTTATGTTAATTTCTAAACTAAATAACTTTCAAGTAAATTTTATTTAAAATATGCTTTTTTCAATGATCAAGAATGGGTAAAAGAATAAGAAACTAAGGAGAGTTACTTAAATAATATTTTATATTGTGTTTAATTAAAAATTAATTATTTACAGACAGAAATGGAGCATTTATCAACCTCAACTCTACACAATTGAGGTTTGGTTATAATATTTTACATACCTGTCCAGTTGTGGATAAAAGTTGTGTTCCACTTTTTGACTTTTCTATTTATTTTTGGGCATTTAAACTCGATTAGCTAATTATTGGGTGTGGATGTCTGTGGCTTCATCTTTTCTCATGAAAATCAATGTTTATTTAATATTTTTGAAGGATACAATTATCATCTTTTTTCAGGGTGGTCCTGGTACTTTCCAGATATAAAATAAAACCAGCTGAGAACTCAGGCAGTCTGTGCAGGTTAAGGATAAACAGAATTGCGGTTGTTTTAGAGTTGAAACTAGGGCAAGTCAGAGACTCATAATTATTATTATGCAAAACATAAGGTCATGGGATCACTACTGAATATATGAATCACTCCAAGGAGTGTCTTAGCATGAGCCTTTTAAATATCAATAAGAAAGAAAGAACAGATTCAGTCTCCCCTCCTCCAAACTTAGTTCAGGAGAGTGACTGAATGCTGGGGAGGCAGAGCTCATGTCTAGCATGTCTGAGGTCTAGCTCAACCACAGCTCTGTCAGGAGGAAGGAGACAACAAAAACCAACTTTAAAGAACAGCTTGGCACGGTGGCTCATGCCTACAATTCTAACATTAAGGAGGCTGAGGTAGGAGGATTAGTTTGAGGCTAGTCTAGTTAGTATTGGGCTAGCCAGGGCTACCTGAAAAATACTTCCTCAAAAATTCAAAAACAGAAGATGAATAAAATTGGCATTGGCAGAATTAATTCCTTAGCTTGTGCAAAATCAAGAAGGAGCACGCTAAGCTGAGACGAAGGCTAAACTACAGTTTTGCACTCGTGGATGAGGCTGTATTTACCAATCATATATTTAAATATCCCTTTAATTAAAAAAAGCATAAAATTCAACTTTAAAAATTTTTGGTTAAATCATCAATTCATCTTCCGAAGAGCTCAAAAGAATGTAAATAAAGAGTACTATCCTTCATTTTACAGACCAAAGTAATAATCCTCACTCAGTGACCTGCAGAAAGGTCAGTGTTTAGACTGCCTCGGCATCTGGGGTAAGTTTAGAAAGATGAGAAGGCCACATGAAAACAAAAAGAAAGAAAAAAGTAATAAAACGAAAAGCAGACCAGATGCTGATTGCTGGATGTCAGTGACAACAGGAGGGAATCAAGACATGTGGCTTCAATGTTCTTTCCACAGACAGAATCTCAGAAAAACAGACTCTGGAAGACCAGACCAATTCTGCTGGACTGCAAGCCACCGCCTTGAATGCTCAGCTGCATTCCTTTGCCTAGAGAAACAGGGAGTGGAGAGGAAAAAGACAGCTCAAACTTTGGGAGAAGAATCAGAAAACCGCCAGTGAAAGAGGTACCCCAGAACCCCCTGGTCAGTAGACCTCAACACCAAGACCTAGATGGCTCTCTAGATAGTCCTTTTTCCTGTTCACACATACCTACAGTGAAGTTTAACTTATAAATTGTATACGGTGAGAAATTAGCATTAATAGCTAATATTGAAATTGAAAATGATATAACACACTGTAATAAAAATTGTTTAAAATTTAGTAAGTGTTTATCCTTGGAATTTTCCATTTAACATGTTTAGCTTTTAGTTGACCATGGGTAATTAAATCTAGAAGCAGAACCACAAGACTGCTGTACGGGGGCCACTCTGAGTTAGAGCCCATGCCTTGTGGGTAGGAGTCACCACACCACATTTTTGTCTGCCCAGAAGAAAACCAACCAGTTTATGATCTAAGCATGAGCTATGAGGATAGTAAATATCCTCCTCAAAAAGAGGAGACCCACTGCATAGAATCTCTCAGCAGGAAGGTTAGAGAGTGGGTTCCATATAGGCTCTGTTTATTCTCATTCTCAACAAACATGTTCTGTTTTCTATGATCTCTGTCAATTAAGAATATTTCCAACCTAACTCTAATGCCATTTCAGGAAGTATAAAAGGAAATGTCCAAAATGAATCTCTGAGACTAGGACTTATCATTATAGATTCTTAAAAAAATGTGTTGTTTTTTCTTTTCTTCTTAATTATGTGTATGTGTGTGTTTTGAGCGGGTATGTGCTTGTCAGTACAGGAAACCTTGGAGGCCGGAGACACTAGATTCTCATGGAGCAGGTGTTACAGGGATTGGGAACCCCACTTAATATGGGGACTGGGAACTCAGCTCAGATTGTCTGCTCAAGCAGCATTAACCTCTCAGCCATCTCTCCACCTCCCAGCCTCAGCATTATTTTGTTTTACATTTGCTATGTTGATGAATATCCATTCCCTGGTTTGGTTTGGTTTTCCTCTCCATAGTGTCCCAAATACTGAGAGTTAAGTCATGGCACCAGGATCTAATACAGTCAATGAGAATGGTAACACAGAGCCCCTTCTCAGGAGGATTTCACGGTTAACATAGGAAGATAGACGTGGGTGAGTGCTGAGAGACAGCTAAGTCTGGAAACCGATGTCCATTTCACCCAGGCAGGAGTCTGGATAGGAGTCACAGCCGTCTTCTTCAGCGATGCATCATCATCCTGCTGGATTTTGGAGAAGTGGTGCCAACAAACCAGATCAGGAAATGAGGGGAGTCCAGAGGACCCACAGGGCCTGCAGGCTGTTGCCTGAGAGGGAGAAGCAGAACTGTGCTTTGTATTTTCAGTTCCTTGATAAGTGGTGGGTGCAAAGAAGCCTCAAGGCCTGAATGGCAGGAGGAGGAACCCATTCTGTTTAACAAACATGTCTGACTATTGGCGGAATGAGGAGCAGACCAGGGGCTGCCCAGAGGCTTCTGCTTTAGTCGGGATACATGAAGTTGAAGATGAGGCTTTGGCAGAGCCAGGCGATAGAGGAACCTGGGGGAATCTGAAAAATAAAGAAGCTTTGTATTGGAAGTATGAAGGGAATCGATGAAGGATATCCCTGTGACCACAGGTGTCCAGGGAGTAGTTCGATCCCCTCAAAGCCAGCAGTGGAAATGGGTGGTGACGAATGCCAATCAGCACAGGTGTGCAACGTTGATGGTGACCTGCAGGGTGTGTAAGTGATGCCAGTATTTGTTCTAGCTGTACTATGGTTTTGTACCACAAGACAAACAAACGCTAGAGAAAGTTTTACTTAATTATCAGCTGCCTTTTTACTTTTAAAAACAATAGTTGTGTTTCTTAATAGCTTAACAACTTCTTTTTCCTTCATTGTCCATCAGGTTTATCGCCTGTTTCACAACGGCCATATAATTAGAGTGATCCCATTTTATGCAGTTGATCTATCCCTGAAACTGTTGTATAACCAATGTTTACAAAACCCAAGGCTCAATTCAGTTGAGCAGAGCTGACATTTCCATTAAGCATCTACAGTACTGTACAGGCACAAACACATTTCCCCATTCACTGTCTTTCTAGTTAATATCATTGTAAAATTGGCAAAAGAGGAGATTTTTGATGTACTTGTACTTAAAACTCTGTGGTTGATACCCTAATAAAACTTATCTGAAGGTCAGAGAACAGAACAGCCACTAGATTTGACACAGAGGCCAGAAAATGGTGGCACACATGCCTTTAATCCTATCACTTGAGAGGCAGAGATCTGTCTGCATCTCTGTTGAATTAAAGGCCACACTGAGAACAGAGCCAGGCATGATGACACACACCTTTAATCCCAGCACTTGAGATCTCATGTCTTTGCTTGGGAAGGATACATGTCTTTAATCCCAGGAAGTGATGGCAGAAAGCAGAAAGGTATATAAGGACCAGGAACTAGAGGTTTTGTAGGCATTCAGCAGCAGCTCAGCTGAGATCCATTCTGATGAGGACTCAGAGGCTTCCAGTTTGAGGAAACAGGATTGGCTGAGAAGGTGAGGTAAGGTTAGCTGTGACTTATTCTGTCTCTCTGACCTTTCAGAATTCACCCCAATACCTGGCTCCCCTGAGTTTTTTATTTAATAAAACTGTCTAGAAACTTATGTTACAAAACTCAGATAAATAAAATGTACATTTTCAGAGGTGTGTGTGTGTGTGTGTGTGTGTGTGTGTGTGTGTGTGTGTGTGTGTAACTGTATGTTTGAATTTTAAACTGCCTCTTGCCTTTGGGTTTTGCTTTTTATTTGCAAGGTTTATACTGTGCAGACAAGGGTGACCTACCCAGATACCACAGCATGCTACTGATTGATACCAACTTGAAGATACATTAGTCATGAGAAAAATCAAACCCCAAATGTGTTTGGCAAACCAAAACTCAAAGGGGTTATAAAATGCAATGGATATTGCCTGAGTAACAAAGAAACTATGATTACTTTTGTGTCATTGTAAATGACACAAAATAGTAAATGGGATTAAAATTTTCCAATTTATTGCTGTAGTTTTATCTCATTCCCTGTCTGAGAAATCTGAGAAATTTTGAGTCTAAGTTGAAAATCCAGGTCATGTTACTAGCCCTGTGCAGACATCATCTATCTTCTTTATTTAAGAAGGGAACCCCAAGAGACCCCTTTCCACCTAAATTGTATGTGCACTGGCAGTCTGAGTCTTGGCTTTACTATTTTCCTCAACCGACATTGGACACATATGAAAAAATAAAAAATCAGATGCTGAATGAGGCAGGAGTGACAGACACCCAGAGGCCAGGCTCTCTGTGATGCCCAGCCCTCTGAATGATAGCACCATTTGTTCTCATTCATACTTGTCCTGTGTCTTTCCACAGGAAGCAGGTCTGTAATCTGATAAACAAAGAGAATGTTCTTTCTTCTTCTAACCAAACATTATTGCTGCAAGAGTACCTTGAGAGGCTACAGGCCCTTACTTCCTAAAGTTTCCTGCAGTCTCAGGACAGAAACACATGACTGGACTCCTATGGAGAGCTACCCTCCTCCACACACATCACCACACAAAATGTGGAAAGTGGGCGGCAGGAAAGAACCTCAGAAACCTATTTGTGAGATGGTTCATGGAATGGAGTATGATCACACATAAACCTAGACAGACATACAAACATGTCCTTGTTTACCCAGGTTAAAATTCCCAACCATCTGAATTCTGCCATTCATTAGAAGACATTTCATTATTCATGGACCAGTTACAAAATATGCACTTATTTTTCCAGGAAATGTAAGTAGAAAATGACATACCCGTGGAGTTAAATAAAACCCTATCTGTGTAGAAGACATTTGACTCATTCATAATAAATTGGTGCCTCCAGAAATATGACTCCTGTCAAGGTGCCAAAGCTGGCCAGCAGCTGCCCTATGTCCTATGTAAGCTCCTACCTGGGGACACAAGGGTAAACCTTTGAGTTCTTGGGTCCATTTGGGAAATGTACATATTTGTACATATATATTTCCATAAAAGATTTTATTTTTCTATTCATTTTTCTAACTTTATTGAAACATAGCAGTTTTAGTGTAGGAAAGATCAGTTCAAAGTTTGTTTGTTTGTTTGTTTTGGTTCTTCCTTTCTGTTTACAGTGAGTAGTTTGTAAGAAGAATGAACTCTCAAAACTTGTCGTTTGGACATTCCGAGAAATACTTGAATTCATTTTCATGGTACAATTTGACTTTTAGTTTGAGAATGGGGGTCATTTTAATAGCCTAGACTGATCAGAAGCTAGTAACTAAAGATCGTTTTGCAGCTTAACATTGTGGTAAGATTGTTCTTAAAGACCCCCAAATCCTTGATTTTCTTCCTATAAAATAGAAAGCTAAAACTTAAAATTTATTAATTGGGCCCTTAATTGTATATAACTAGTTCTTTGTTCAGGAGCATACAAAAAAATTTAATGTAATTTGTTTTTGTGATTTATCAACTAAAATTTTCCTACCAGTGTAATGTGGGGCAGCCTTCCCAGTCACACTGTTTAACTCCACAGTGTACATGATGGCCTCATAAACATGAGAGATGTACACTGTTAGTCTGATGTCATATTTCATGATAGTATCAAAAGGTCCAGCAGTCCTCAAGAGATACAGCCAATGACTCTAACAAAGTGGAATTATTTTAAATCTAAGGAAAGGAAGGAATCAGAAGGACACGAAATGGAAAAACATTATGTAATTATTTTAATTTATTTTTTAATTATTAACAAAAAGAAAACTAAGCATAAAATTAAGTTTATTGTGACTTAGATGTCAAAACCCCATGCATGTAAAATAAAGAGACATTCGGTGCAAATAACAATAATTACAAAAAGGTGTGGCCAATTTCATTCCCAGAAGGAAGAGGAGTAAGAACTGTTCATGGTCTAGGCTCTCTACCTCCCTCCGTTACAAGGTACACTTAACACCCCACATATGCGTACCACTCTTGTATAACCAGGCAACAAATCATCTCAGATGACTGGTTACAGTAGCCTGCCTTCTTGAAGGAAGATGTAGAGAGACATATTCTGTTACCGCCAGTGCAATAACCACAGCTACAGCACATTGATCTAGGCATGCCCCCAAGGGTCACTCAGGAAGCGTTTGGATGTTTTTCTTAAGTCTCACTACAACGGCAAGAAATGCAGACTATTCTCGAAAGAAATCATGATCTGAAAGAAACTTAATGTAACTGTCGGACTCATCTGGGGAATGGACACCGAATTTCACTAGCTGGACGTTGCTGATTTTTAGGAAATCAAACATGAAATTCACCACAGTTCTAAGCAAGGCTCATGGTGATCATGGTCCTATTCCAATTGTTTGGGTGAAATATGCTAGCATTGCTTTTCAGTTGCACTAACTGAAAATTCCTATGTCAGTATTAACTTATTTAAAAAATTCTATTTTTATTTAACAATGAGTCTAAAATTTGGTTTATCACCATGGAAGTGTAATAAAAGTTCTGGTACCGTAATATTTTAGCTGATCACTTCATTAATTTTTATTCTCATCTCATCACTTCATATCGCCAGTGAGTGGCTGAAACTCCAAGAATACTCAGAAGTAAACCAGATGAAGGAAGCATAAGAGAGGGGAAAAGAAATGCCCCTGCTCTCACGCTTCTCCTTAATAAGAGAGCCAAACAAATGAGGTTAGGTTGAGAACAAGGCAAATCTCCGCATCTTGATAATAGGGGTTTGCCTTTTGAGATCAAGATGAGTCGTCCTTTTCTTTGTAGGATAGAAGAGTCTAAAAGAACTGCTCAGGCAAACTTTCCTCTAGTTCCCTCAATCTATTTCATACTCTGAGATTTGAGCCAATGCCCCTTGTTAATATTTACATGCTGTTATTTAAGCATAGTTTCTATAGTTACAATACATTATGTTTTCAAATCATTATTTTTTCCACTTATTTACTTATTTTTCTATTATCAGCTTGATACAGTATAAATTCTTATCCTAATTGTGAAATGTTTCATTGAGACTTGTCCAGTAATTGAGTAAAACCAAAACTTATTATAAGCCACAGTCATCATAGGGTCCCCCCTGCTACATACCCTCCCTGGTTCTGTGGGTTGCAGTCTGATTGTTCTTTGCTTTATATCTAGAATCTACTTATGAGTGAGTACATACCATATTTATCCTTCTGGGTTTGGGTTACCTCACTCAGGATGATTTTTTCTAGTTCTGTCCATTTGCCTGCAAATTTCATGCTGTCATTGTTTTTCTCTGCTGAGCAGTACTCCGTTATGTATATGTACCACATTTTCTTAATCCATTCTTCAGTTGATGGGCATCTAGGTTGTTTCCAGGTTCAGGCTAATACAAATAATGCTGCTATGAACATAGTTGAGCATGTATCTTTGTGGTATGATTGAGCATTCCTTGGGTATATGCCCAAGAGTGGTATGGCTGGGTCTTGAGGTAGATTGATTCCCAATTTTCTGAGAAACCGCCATACTGTCAAATCATTATTTTATATTAAATAGCGATGTATTTGAGAAAAACACAAGAAATATTTCACAAAGATAATATAGGGTAGTAAAAGTATGAAAACAGGAGTGCAGGTTGTATAATTTGATTTACACACAGTTTAAAGGCAGACAAAATTCTTTGGATTACTGATTAATGACTGGAAGAAATTATGAGAATACTTTTAAGATGTGGTATTTATTTCTGTTTAAAATACAAATTGTGATTATTTTGTGAAAGCTTATTAAATTATTTCCTATTGTCTTTGCACTTTTATACACACACACATATACATTATATAGCATATTACAAGCTCTTAATTTGGTTCAGTATAATCTGTTCAAAACCAACATAAATAGAATAATAATATGAAATTTGAGTTACTGAGGCTAAGTCCTGCTACAGAGTAGAGCATGGGTAGCAATTAGATAAAAAGGTTTTCAAAAACATTCATATATCCACTGTCATATAGCTGGATCTCTCAGAATGAAGCTGGATGCATTTCAATTGATTGTGTATAGGGATTTATTTGGGAGAAAGAAAACTAAATTGGTAAGTACACATGCACACACACACCCATGTTTATTGGTGTCTGTGTATAAGTTTCTAAAGTTCTAATGCTTCTAATTTCTAAACTATTAAGGGAAATCTTGATTCAGCTTATGCTATTTGTTTTAGATATTAATTCCAAGGGGTCTGTGACATATTTCCCTATGTAAATCTCATACGTGGTGGTAGAATTCTCTAAAGAAGAAATTGTGGATTTTTGCCATATTATTAAATGTGAACACTGTAATGATTGTATTACACAGGAAAACACCATTACTCCTGTATCTACTGCAAAAGAGTCATAAAGTATATTCATGACTCACGTAGAAAGAGACTAGCATTCAAGAGCTCTTGCCAGTGTTCAAATACATCCATTTTCTAACTTGCTATTTCCTTGCATGAAACAGTGCTGAATTTAACCCTTCAGATCAATGTACCTATTCATAGATGTATGAATTAGCCAGCAAAGTGTTTCATATGACACAGTAAAAGAAACTCTCTTCTAAAACTCTGGGCTTAGTTCAAGGAATAGTCACTGAATCTTGCATGAATTAGCTTTCTGAGGAGGAAAACTTAAAGCTATATTTCTAGTTTTAAAAGTCGGAAAAGCCAAGAATTACAGAGAAGGAGAAAATCCTGGCATTTGAAATACATTGAGTTGAAGAATTTTCTGTCAAAGGCGATGTAGTAGAAATAAGTGAGATTACAATTCATTCTCGTGGATTTCCTCTGCTCACTACTCTTGTTTAATTGAGTGGACAGGCATCCTTTCTTCTCATATTCCAGATTTTACTTTGGCAACTACAACACCGTACAAACAGAGCAATAATGCTCTGAAAATTTTGGATTTAAAAACCTACTATTGAAGTGTGGATAGTATGTTCTAGAAGGAAGGACCACTTTTGTGGAAGCATTTTCTTGACTTTGTCCCAATCGATGATTCATTTATAGCTTGTGAACCCACACAGAGAGTGTGGCAGAATGAAAGAAAGACTTCTAAAACATAAATCCATGACATAAAGTCCAGTAGGAGCAGATATATAACATACAGTGGTATATTCTATGTCTAGCAGTTGGAAAACATTACACACTACCACAATTTAGTGGTGCCTCTTTAATTACATATTCCTAAACAAAACACCACAGTATAATTATACTTGGTATTTTAAAAGGTCAAGAGTTAGAGACTGGAATGTATTACTGAGAAAAATGATAACTAAATAACCCCCTATCTTCACACAGCTTTTGGGGTAAGCATAGTAATCCAGGTTTAGGATTTCATAGGAAAGTGTTTCATTGTGCAATTTTGTTGTTTTATTGAAACCTACAGAGAAGAGTATATAAATATATTTGTCAACTTAAAAGATTTTAATGGCACTTTGATGTGTGAGCTATCTACTGTGAAGATACGAAATAGAAACTGAACAGGTTTTTCTGAGGCCCTTGCACCCCCACCTACCCCCATTTATTTGACTTCTAACATTTCACTAGCAAGTTTCATCATTCCAACTTTTTTTTTTTTAGGGTCGACTTTTTCTTCTTTTTTTTATTATTAAGAAATTTTCTATTCATTTTACATGCCAACCACAGATCCCCCTCTTTTCCCTCCTCCTGCCCCCCAACTCATCCCCCATTTCGACCTTCTCCAAGGCAAGGTCTCCCATTGGGAGTCAGCAGAGGCTGGTACATTCAGTTGAGGCAGATCCAAGCCCCTCCTCCCTGCACCAAGGCTGTGCAAGGTGTCCCATCATAGGCACTGGGCTCCAAAAAGCTGGCTCATGCACTGGGGACATATCTCGATCCCACTGCCTGGGCGCCCTCTAAACACTTCAAACCAAACAACTGTCTAGCCTATCCAGAGGGCCTAGTCCAGTACCATGGGAGCTCCACAGCTATTGGTCCACAGTTCATGCATTTCCACTAGTTTGGCTGGCAGTCTTTGTACATTTTCCCATCATGATCTCAATGTCCGTTGCTCATAGAATCTCTCCTCTCTCTCATTAATTCATAGAGCCTTCATCCAGTGACTGATGGAAGCAGATGCAGAGATCCACAGCTGAGCACCAGGCTGAACATCATTTCAAATTTTACAGTGGTCATCTCATTTTTCTTGTGTTTTGAATGAAATTATTACTTACAGATATAGCTTTTCTATTTTTCAGAATCATGAATTTATACTCTGTATAACGTTTTGTTTGTTTTTATTATTTCCTTCAGTATAAGATTTGGAAGCATCATTGTCTGAAGTTTGCATGCTGCTGTTTTTTACTGTGTCTCTGATCAACAGCCTTTCCATTTTAACATTAAACACAGCATATCTCTAATTTTACCATTGGTGGACATCTGAGTTACTTATGAAATTTACTGATAATGTTCATAAACATTAACTCCAGGAATGGCAGCCTTGAGTCCAATTTCATGTACCCAGTCAACTGTCCCATTGTATTGGCTAATTTTATGTCCACTTATGACATAAGCCAGAGTAATTTGAGAAGAGGAAATCTCAACTAAGAAATCACAGTGGCCTGTGAGCAAGCCTGTGCTACATTTCCTTGATTAATGATTAATGTGGAAGGACTCTTCTCACTGAGTGGTGGTGTCAACCCTAGGCTAGTGGTCCTGGCTTCTATATAAGAAAGCAAGCTGGGCAAGCAATGGGAGAGCAGTTCCTGCTGTGAGTTCTCTCCTGACTTCCCTCAGTGAAGGACTGTTACTCGGAAGTATAAACAAATAAACCCTCTCCTCCCCAACTTGCTTATGATCCTGGTATTTATCACAGCGACAGACCCTAATTAGACACTCATGGGAGGCCAGTCTGATTCTGGCACATTTGGACGAAGTTGTACTTCACAGCACAGGGCACCCACCAGAAGACCCTTGTGAGGTTAGGTTTTGTCAGCTTGACACAAACTAGACTTACCTGAGAAGAGAGAACTTCAAATAAGGAAATGCTTCCAGAAGATTGCCCATAGACAAGTCCATGGGGCGTTCTCTCAATTAATGTTGGAGACCACTGTGGGTGGTGCTGCGCATGGGCAGGTGGACAGAGGTGGGAGAAGGAAGCAGCTGAGCAAGCCATGGAGAGCAAGCCAGCAGGCAGCATTCCTTTAGGGTCACTGTTTCAGTTCCCGCTTCCAGGTTCCTACCCAGGCTTTCTTTGGTTAGAACTGTAAGTCCAACAAGCACTTTCCTTCTCAACTTGCTTTTGGTCATTTGTTGTTGTTGTTATTGTTGATTCTTTTGCTTTTTTGCACAGCAATAGAAAAACCAAACTGAGATAGTCCTGTTGCTTCCTGTGTATGCCGACCTGTGACACATCAGATTTTAAATATTCTGCTTAAGAAGGCATTGTTGTCACTGTAATATCTTAATTTGCAATTTTATTGCTATAAAGTTGAGTACCTTTTCATGTTTGCTGATTAATTTGCAATTTGATGATGCAATCCTCACCTTATTCCCCCCAAATTTCTATCACTTATTTTGTGTTTCTTAACAATTTGTATGAGAAATCCATGTGATTAGGACAGTAGTTTTTTTGTTATACGTAGTAAAATGCTCTCTGAGGATTTTTTTGTTTTGTTTTTTACATTTTTTTCCTGTTATTTTGCTAAATATAAGATTTTAATAAATTTATTAACTTATTCTGTGGGGCTTCTTATATATTTTTTATTCTGTTTCAATTTATTTTTTAAAATTTTCTTTAAAATCATATTAACCCAAGTTCTTTAAGATATTCCATGAATTTTCATTTAAAAGAATTTTATTTGCACCTTTCACATTTAAGCCTTTAGTGTGTTTGAAACCTTTAAAACAGTGGTTCTCAACCTTCCTGATGCTCCGACCTCTTAATACAATTCCTCATGTTATGGTGATCCCCAACCATATCATTGCTACTTCATAACTGTAATTTTGATACTGTTATGGATCATACTGTAAATATCTGATATGTGGCTCCCGTGAAAGGGGTCATGATCCACAGGTTGAAAAACACAATTTTAAAACACATGCTAGGGCTTTGGGGTTTTTTGTTTGTTTGTTTTCATTTTCATTTTCTTTTTTTTTTTTCTTCTGCATAGAATTTCTATATGTGGTAGCATCCCAGTAAAATGTCAAAATTGCGCATTTGTCTGGAACTCTTTCTGTGTTTTCTGCTTAGTTGCTCTGGCCTATTTGTTTGCCCCATTAATTTGCCATACTCCCAGACTATAACTGGGATTACTATCTGGTAGGGAATCTTCTAATTTACATTTTTGTTTCAAAATATTCTTTACTACTCTTGGCTATAAAACAAAATGTGTATTTTTCCTATTAAATTCAGCAGAGAAACATTAGTATTATGAAGGAGAGGAGACAGGTTCCCTCTGCTGTGCCAAAAATACCCAAGAAAACAATTTAAAAAGACAAACAATTTATTTGGGCTTCAACTCATGGTAGACATGTTACATTACTTTGGAACTGAGGCGAAGCAGAAGAGGGCACAGTGGGAGAGAATGTCTCACCTCATGATGGGCCAAGAAGCAAAGAAAGTAAGAAAAGGGGATCAAAAGCAAGAAGTACTTGCCAATGCAGAGGACTAGAGAACTCCTTCCTCCTAGTTCCCATCAGTCCCCAGTAATGTCAATGAATTATGAATTAGTAAAAGGACTAACCTTTTGATTAGCTAAGGGATTTTATAGCATGGTTATGTCCCAAATTCTCTACCACTTGACTGTTCCATCATGGACCAAGCCTACAACTCATGAGTCCTCGGGAGACGTTATAAACCTAAGCCACAACATGCTTGCTGGTTTGTGTTGTTATTAACTTCAAAAGCATCCCCATCTCCCCTATAAGGAGTCTTGAACTCTTAGGCACAGTATTTTTACTTAAGAATTTCTTGAAGCAATTTTTCTAAGGTTTACTAACTAACATAAGAAAGTCTGACACCTTTTTCTTTTCTTTCTTTCTTTCTTTTTTTTTTTTTTTTTTTTTTGCTTAGGCTTACCCAAGATACTGCAAGCTCTATGTCATTGTAAATATATTTTTAAATTGTCACACAATTAATGAATTCCATTATGCACTTTCAGACATACTCTGTTGTAGTTGATCTTCCTCCCCTGCTCTGTTCCTCTTTCTGCCCCCACCACACATACATTTCGACTTTCTTCCTCCCAGAGTCTTCTTTCCCCTTCCGTATCACATTTATTCTATCATATTCCTCATCCTGTGTCTTCAAAGCCTCTCCTTCCCCATTCCCATTCTAGATTCTCTTCCTATGCTCACTCCCATGTAAATACACTTATATAAAAAGTGGGAGACAGAATATGACATGGGAGAATATGTGGCATCTCTCTTTTTGAATCTGGAATATCTCAGTTGATATAATGATTTCCAGATGGATCCATGCTCTTACAAATTTTTAAATTTTTGTTTTTCTTTACTTTGAAATGAAATTCCATTGTGTATATGTACCAATTTTTTTGTTATTCAGCCCCACGTTGGTGGACATCTAGTGTAATTCTGTTCCCCTGCTATTATGAATAAGCAACTACAGACATAGATATGCAGGTATCTCTGTGGTAAAATAAAGGGTCCTTTGCATATATTCCCATTACTACTATAGCTGGGTCATATGGTAATTCTATTTTTAAACTTTTGAGAAACTTCCAGACTGATTTCCAGAGGAGCTGTGCCAATTTATTCACCCACCAGCTGTCAATAAGTGTTTGTCTTCCAACATCATTTTTTTTTTGTCATTTCTTTGCTTGATGATTGTAGGATACAAAGGGCCAGTGAAAGAAAACCCTGGCCCTTAGACCAGAGCCAAAGCAACACACCCTGTCCCTAACCAATTCAGGAATTGAAATCCAATCAATCCCTGAACACCAAATCCAACCAGTCTCTGAGCTAGTCTCAAGTTTAAGAATTGAAATCCTACTAATCCCCATCCTGAAAATCTCCACCTTGGAAAGCTGCACCCCTAAAAAATCCAATATAAGCCCTGTTCCTGTTCAGTTTGGGGCTGCCCTTTTCCCACCCTGGCAGAGACAGCCATTCTGGATTCCTCCCTCCCAATAAATCACTTGAGGGAGGTTTCGCGGCAATGACTTTATTTCGCCAGAGTGAGCAGAGCAGAACTGAAAAAGCCTCTCCTGACAGTGGATAAGAACTGCTACATTTCTGTGGAGAAACTCCCTTAGCAGAGCGGAGAAGAGCTGTAATAGCCTTCACTGGAGTGGAGCAGAAGCAGAGTAGAACTGTAACAGTTTGGCTGAGGAAACTTTCCCTTACTAGAGCAGAATTGTTACACTCCAGGGAAGCAGAGCAGAGCTGTAACATTTTTCCCCTGTGACAACCTCACTGGGGAAACCCTCCCCTGCCGGAGCAGAGTTGTTACACTTGCATTAGGGAAACCTTTCCCAGAACAAGGGAAACCATCCTTCACCAGAGTAGAGCTGTAACGCTTTTGTTGGGCTACCTTTCCCTTCCCAGCTATAGGTAATCCTTGGCTTCCAGCTGGGATATCTTTCCCTTCAGAGCTGTAACATTTGCAGGTATTCCTTAGCTTCCCACTACCAAGGTACCTTTCCCTTCAGAGAGTTAAAACTTAAACAATGATAGCTGTTCTGACTGGGATAAGATTGGATATGAAAGTAGTTTTATTTTGCATATTCTTGATGGCTAATGTTCAATAGTTTTAAAACTATTTTAGTTGTAGTGGCTATTGTTAATTGACTCAATGTAAAATCACTTGGGAAGTAAGTCTCAATGAGGGATTGTCTAGATTAGGCTGGCTAGTGGGCATGTCTTTGGGGTATTATCTTTATTATATTAATTGAAATGGGAAGATTCACCCACTGTGTGTGAAAACATATTCAGACAGGGGATCCTAGAGAGCACAAGAATGGTGAAAGTGAGCTGAACTCTCTCTTGCACATGTTCACTGTTCTCTGATCCTGAGTATAGATTTGGTGATTCCAGTTTCCTCAAATTCCATTCATATTGGCTTCACTGCTCTGATGGACTATAAAATGAAACTCTGAGCCCAAGAAGCTCTTTTTCCCCTAAGTTGATTTGGTCAGAGTATTTTTCGTAAAAGAATTATAAATTAAAATATGGAGCACTTATATTTTTTTTTGAGAACTGTCTGTAGTGGGTGGCTGTTTGAACCATGCCCTGAAGCACCACCCCTAGTGAGGCAGCTGTAGCTGTTACATCTGCTTATGACCTTAAGATACCTGCCCCTGAGGCATGGCAGCTGGGGACCCTTAAGACCTGGGATGCACATACTTGGTTCTCTCTTGGCTACCTCGTGGTTTGTATGCTGAGATCTTGAACCAAGCTGTTCAGTGTGGGACATAGCTCAGCTTTCCCAGACCCTAGGATAAATCTCCCATGGCTGTGAGTTAACCCCCAAATAAATTCCTTTGATCATTAAGCTGATTTCATGGGTTGCTAATGATTTAATCACATTAGTGGTCTGTTTAATTCTTTGACCCATTGGCAGTGGTGTGTGTGTGTGTGTGTGTGTGTGTGTGTGTGTGTGTGTGTGTATGTTAGGATTTCTATTGCTGTGAAGAGACACCATGACCACAGCAACTCTTAAAAAAGGGGAAACATTTAATTGGGGTAGCTTACATTTTCAAAGGTTTAGTTCATTATCATAGTGTGACATGGTAGTATGCAGGCGGGTATGGTGCTGGAGAAAGAGCTGAGAGTTCTACATCTTGACCCACAGGAAATAGGAAGTGGTCTTAGTGGCACACTAAACAAAGCTTGAGCAAAGGAGACCATAAAGCCCACCTCCACAGTGACACACTTCCTCCAACAAGGCCATATCTACTAATAATGCCACTCCCTATGAGCTCATGGAGGTCAATTACATTCAAACTACCACATTTCACTCATTGGCTCACATAAGCTTGTAACAATATCATAATGCAAAATACATTTAGTCCAACTTCAATAGTCCCCATAGTCCATCACAGTCTCAACAATGTTTAAAAGCCCCAAATTCAAAGTCTCTTCTGAGATTCATGCAATCTCTTAACTACAATCCCCTATAAAATCAAAATTAAAAACAACAACAACAACAGATTACACACTTCCAACATATAATGGCACAGGATATACATTACAATTATAAAATGTAAGGAAGAGAGCATAGTGAGAAAATACTGGACCAAAGCAAGACTGAAAACCAGACAGGCATATTCAAAACTCTGCATCTCCATGTCTGATGTCAAAACATTCATAAGATCTCTGACTCCTTCCAGCTTTGTTGACTGCAACATATTTTTTTCTCTTGGAATGGTTCTACTTCCTGTTAGCAGCTTTCTTTGGCAGGTATCCCACAGCTCTAGCATCTCCAACATCTTGAGGGGCTCCAAAGGAATCCAGACTTCAACTTCACAGCTTCAAGCAATGGCCTCTCTAAGCTTCCATTCAGGAACACCCCGACACATGCCTAGCCTCAGTGTCTTTCCTTAGTCTCAAAGGCAAATTGCATAACCCCTTTCTTCTATCATTAAAGCCAGAACCATGTGGCTGAAGCTGCCAAGTTCTTCTGTTTACTGGTGCTGGAACTTGGCCCCCTCATTCAATTACGTCTTCATTATCTTTCTGTTTTCTATGGTTACCCTTACTGCCTAGGCTTGGCTGTTCTGGAACTTGCTCTGTAAACCAGGCTGGCCTCAAACTCAGAGATCCACCATCCTCTGCCTCTGGAGTTCTAGGATTAAAGGCATGCACCACCATACCTGACTCTAAGCTTTTCTTTAATTTCTTTTTTTTTTTAATTTTTTTAATTTTTATTTTGCAATACAATTCAGTTCTACATATCAGCCACAGATTCCCTTGTTCTCCCCCCTCCCGCCCCCCTCACCTTCCCCCCAGCCCACCCCCCATTCCCACCTCCTCCAGGGCAAAGCCTTCCCCGCAGACTGAGATCAACCTGGTAGACTCAGTCCAGGTAGGTCCAGTCCCCTCCTCCCAGGCCGAGCCAAGCGATCCTGCATAGGCCCCAGGTTTCAAACAGCCAACTCATGCAATGAGCACAGGACCTGGTCCCACTGCCTTGGAAACTTAGCTGAATGGGATCTTGCCCTGAGGTTACCATTCCCTTTATTCCATTTCTTAATCTTTTTATCCTTCGAACATAGAACCCAGCTCCAATCTACTTCCTGGTGCTCCTTTTCTCCTCAAATTGTACATTCTGCATTTTTCCTTATTCAGCTTGCTCCTTTTCACTATAAATCTTCCTTAGAGTTACCATTAATAACCACATGACAGAGTCATAGCAAGATGTTTTAAGATTTCCTCTGCCAACAGAATTAATCCAAAATTCTTTACTTTAGCCTCAGGCAGACTCTTTGGATAAGAACAAAAGGCAGCCACATTCTTCACCAAAATATCACAAGAATGATTTCTAGGCAGCATACTAAAATTCTTCTCCTCTGAAACCTCTTGAGCTTGGCCTCCATAGTTCATCAAATCACACTCAGCACAACTGTCTTCCATGCACCTATTAGTATGGCCCATTAAGCAGCACTTCAAGTGTTCAACTGCTTTTCTAATCCACAGTCCCAAAGTCAATATTCCTTTGAACAAAAGCATGATCAGGACTATCCTAGTCCCTGATATCAACTTCTGTCTTAGTTAGGGTTTCTATTGCTGTAGAGAGACACCATGACATGGCAATTCTTATAAGGGGAAAATATTTAATTGATGTGGTTTACATTTTCAGAGATTTAGTCCATTGTCATCATGGTATGACATGGTGGTGTGTAGGCAGATGTGGTGCTGGAGAAGGAGCTGAGAGTTCTACATCTTGACCTCTGGGCAATAGGAAGTAACCTGAGTGTCACATTGAGCAAAGATTGAGCAAAGGAGACCTCAAAGCCCACCCCCACAATGACTCACTTCCTCCAACAAGGTCACACCTACTAATAATGCCACTCCCTGTGAGTTTATGGGGACCAATTACATTCAAACTACCACTGTGTATGTGTGTGTGTGTGTGTGTGTGTGTGTGTGTGTGTGTGTGTGTTTAATGCCCCTCTGGCTAATACATAGCTTGCAAAGATTATTTCCCATTCTGTGGGTTCACTCTACCAATAGTTTCCTGTGCTGTGCAAGAGATGTGCAAGTAGAAAAGCTTTCTACTTCTCTCTATATAATCCTATTTGTCAATGTTTGGAGTTATTTCTTATGCTATCAGAGTCTCAAAGTCTTATTCAGAAAGTTCTCACCTATTGCCTATTTATTCAAATGTTTACCATATGTTTTTCTCTAGTATTTGCAGCATCTCAGATTTTAAATTAAGGTCTTTGATCCATTTGAGTTAATTTTTTAAAAGATAAGAGTTATATACCTAATTTATTTCTTCTGAAAGTGACTATCTAGTTTTACAAAAACAATCTGTTGAAAAGACTATCTTTTTCCTGAGTATGATTTTGATCCTCTGGTAAAAAATTAGGTGTTAATAACAATGTGAGGTTTTTTTTTTCTGTGTCCTCTATTCTGTTGCATTGGTATAAAAGTTCATTTTGTGTCATTATTGTATTGTCTTTGTCACTATGGCTCAGTAGTATAGTTTAAAGGCAGATGCTATGATCTTTTCCACATTGTTCTTTCTGCTTAGAATTCCTTTGGCTGTCTGTGGTCTTTTGTATTTCCACATGAATTTTCAAATTATTTTTTCTAGTTCTGTAAAGAATGGCATTGGAATTTTGATGAGGTAAATATGACATTTCAATGAAAGAAATATGGTAAATACCAATGACAATAAATCTACTAAAAGTTGTAAAAAGTTTTGTTGCCATTTTGTTACCAGTGTGATTAGTTTCTGTGTAATTTGCTACCAAATTGCTGATTTCTTCCTTATCTAAAAGAAACAAATTTAACTATTAGGGCAATGTGTCTAAAGGAACACAATATTTATGGTAAAAATCAGAAGTATAATTTATTTACTTGATCTAATTTAAATGCAAGTTTAATAGCAATATGTAACTGCTGTGAGAGTACAGAGCATCAAAGACAGATGTTTCAGAGATTTCTTTTATGATAGAAAAAAAGGTGTCAATTATTTTTAATGTTCCACCATTTTCAGCTATTTGATATTTAAAAATACATCTTGTACCCAGTTGAAGTGCAAATTGAATAATGAATTTAGCTTAATTGATTTTCAATTTTTTTTTTAGTTTTCAAAGAAGCAAATAAGAAACTTAAGTTCAAAACATCAGCCTAGCATTCTCAGCTGTCCCATAAAACACTTTGCTTAATTTATTAAGATGCTCTGCCTAAGTCAGAAAATGTTTTACTGATGTTATCTGGTTCAGCTGCTATCATGAGAAGTAATTCTTGTGTGAAGCCAGGTCTCTACTTTCTTTATGGTGAAACTTTTAAAAATATGTTCCTCTAAATTTTTTCATGCAAAGTATTTTTTGTTATGGACAGTCACCCAATTATGTAGTTCACACCAGAATGTTTTGTTCCCAGCTGTAGTGGCTCATCTGAGATGTCAACTTGAAGTCACCTGAAATCAACTAAGCACAAGCTGCTGGGTCTGCCTGTGAGAGCTTTTCTAGGTAAGCAGAAAGATTTGTCCTAAATGTGGGGTGGCACCTTCTGCTGATAACTTAGATAAAAGGGCACAGAAGAAGCAATCTTTTTACCTGTTTATACTTACTCTATCTGTACAGTTTATCTGTCCTGTTGCTGGGGCATTCCTCTACTGATGTCACAACCAATTTCTTTGGCAATCCAATGTAGATTGAAGACCAGCTGTTCTCCAGGAATCCTGTAGGCTTTCAGCCCCAAAGTAGTATGTCTTAGACATCTGGCCTCACAAACTGAGCAATTCCTGGATTCTTGGCCTCTCAATTTAAGACAAACATTGTTGGGTTGTGTGGACCAAATCCTGTAAGTCATTCTAAAACACACACACACACACACACACACACACACACACACACACACACAGAGACAGACAGACAGACAGACAGACAGACAGATACATAGACACACACGCATATATATACACATTTTGTAATTTCTGTTCCTTTAGAAAAACCTGACAACTATATTAATTTTAATTTAGTATCCATTGTTCAACTTCCATTTACTCAACTTTCCTCGACCTTGGTAACAACTATTTTACTCTTAACTTCTGTGAGATCAACATTTTTTGATACTAATAAGAGTGAAATAATAAAGAAGTCTTTCTATGCCCAACTTATTTCACTTAAGTAGTTCTAGTTCCATCATGTATTTTGTTTGAAATTCCAATAGGACATTCTTTTGAGTGACAAGTAGCAGTTCACTGTGTACTACATTTCCTTTTTCTGACACTGGATTTATTCCAAACGTTCCATCTCCAGGTAGCCTGGGAGCAAGAGCCATTAAGGATCTTCCCAGTGGTAATTTTCACCAACTCAGTGCTGAGTTTCAGGACAAAGTCTTGGGTACTATCTTGTTCTAATGCAGTGAATGAGAATTGTACAATATTGCTAGAGTGGTATTAGTATAGACAGCACTTTGTTGCCCTTGGCTAATATTAAGCTGAGTCAATCAAGGACCTTCATAATCTCAGATGCACTCAAGCCCAGAGCTGACAATAACACGAGCCAAAATACAACTCCATCCTTCTGCAAGAGGTGGCATTGGGGGTAGAGCAGGTAGTCCTTATATCTTACCTGTGAATGCTGGGATAAAAATAGTTAAACTGGTCAAGATTTAGAATATGGGTATCAGAAACCTTGTGTTGGCTACTAAGTCTTACATTAAACTGTGCCTCACTTAAGTCACAACTCCTAGGACCTGAATAATATCAGAAAGAAATGGGTGCAACTTAAGTTTATTCAAAGGCTGGACACAATGCTAGACAAATCTTAATCTGTCTCACTGACAATAATTCCCCTCTTGACACTAAGGTGTGTCTAGAGGTTTTAGCTGTGGTTTGTAGCCTATGCCAGGGCCTTTAGTTTTTTTCCTGGGTAGCTGGCATGGTCCTCAACTCCAAAACAAAGTCCTGCTTTAGTATTTGTGCCATACTCCCCAGAGGAAGATGTCTTCTTCCCTCCTCTGATGCCTAGACTTCAAAGAGGGATGATGGCCTTCAAGTGCCTAAGCTACAGCAGCTCTTGGGCTGGGTCTCTGGGCATTAGTTGCAAGGCATTATCCAGCATCAAGTGCCATGATGGGAGTGGTACTGGGTTTCAAGACTAAGACCTGAGCTTAACTATCTCTCCACTCACCAATCAGTGAGCATCTCTCATTTGTCCTGCTGTTAAAAGACATGGAGTCATGTAGGCAGCCATTTTCTTCCTGCTTGCTTTAATATATTTTTCATGTAGTTATACTAAAAACAGGCATTGGTGTTGCTGACATGATTGTGTTAGTTATAGGTGAATGACTAGCTGTTCACTTGATAGGTCTGTTGGGAGAAAGCTAATATTGCTCAGATAAAATTTTGTTCTGTTTCTTTACCCATGTAAGTCTGGAACACAACAAAATGAAGCAATAGAATATTAAAATAATCTCTCTTGTTTATTCAAAGTAATAGAAACTTCTATTTTTCTACATTCCTTTGATCCACATTTTCTAGTTATTTCCACTGGAGTTATATATGTTTATAAGGTGTTTCCCAAATCACTAAGTAACATTTCACCCCTTGAAACCAGCCTTCCTTCCCCTTTGAAATGAGGGCTGCATGAAGGGATTGGAAATTATCCCTCACAAGGCTAACTCATTGCATTATTTTATAAGCCAGACCTTCAAAGATGGCAACATGTGACTCCTTATCAAAGTTTCTCAAGAATTGTTTTCACTATGACTAAGTCTTGACATTCTGAAAGTCAGTTTTCCGCTCAGCCTTTTTAGTTTATTTTATGTAAAACGATCTCCTCATCCTGTAACCATTATCACCTCTTCAAACATCCTCCCAGATGCTGAAACATGATGAAATGTATCTTGTTGGTACTTCCAAAGGTTCCTATCTGTCCCCAGAGACTTCTCTGAGCCACTTACAAAAATGGCTTAGGTTCCTAGCTCATTTCTTTTTAAAAAGTGTTTTTTCTTACATGGTTCCTTCCAAACCCCTTATAAAACTGTATTCCAAATGTCTTCACTCAACATTTATTTCTTTTCTGTTTTTCAGAATTAAATCCCAACATTGAGTTGGAACAAGGAAATAAATATGTAAGGGCCTTCAGATCTGCTGCATGGTGGACAGTACTCCTGAGTCTGCCTGCTGTATTTATTCTGAAGCTTCACACCCCTGAATTATATTCTCTGTTGTTCTTGATGTTTTCCTCATCCCAGTGAAGAGCTGCAGGTTAGAATGATTCCCTTCTTGGCCTTGTGTTCCTGCTCTTCCAGATGCTAAGTTCTCAAGTCAGCACCTTCATGTTGGTTACCTTTTCATATGTGGCTTTAGGCAAACACACCTAATTGGCTGGTTATAAAAGGCAGTAACCAGATCTTCCTTCCCTCTTTTAATTTTAAAAAATTAGATTTGAATTCCAACAATCTGGAGAGCAGGTCAAACAAAGTAGTCTTATATAGCCAGAAGTTTCTCAGGTCCTGCCTAGCCCTAAGGTCCTGCAGCCATTTATAAAATAATCACTCAGAGGCTTAAATTATTTATAACTGCTCGGCCATTAGCTCAGGCTTATTACTAACTAGCTCTTACACTTAAATTAACCTATAATTTTTATCTATGTTTAGCCACATGGCTTGATACCTTTTCTCAGTTCTGCCTTGTCATCTTGCTTCCTCTGTGTCTGGCTGGTGACTCCTCACTCTGCCCTTCCTCTTCCCAGCATTCTACTAGTCAGCTCACCCTACCTATACTTCCTGCCTGGCTACTGGCCAATTAGCATTTTATTAAACCAGTATACAAGAGCATTATCCCAAGCAGCCTTGGGCTGTAAAGTGTCATGGAACTGTAGAGTTTCCTTCCCTAGCCTTTACTAATCATGAAACACATTTTCTGTCATGGAAGAAGAAAGGGTCACTTTTATGACTATGGTGGTTAAATAAGAATGGCCCCCATAGGCTCATACATTTGAAAGTTCAGTCATCAGAGAATGGTAATACTTAGAAGGATTAGAAGGTGTGGCCTTGTTGGAGGAAGTATGTCACTGGGGGATGGGTCATGAGGTTTCAGAAACCCAAAGCAAACCCAGTGGCTTCCCTTCTTCCTGCTGTCTATGGATCCAGATGTAGAACTCTTAGCTACTTCTCCAGCACCATGTCTGCCTATGTGCAACCATGCTCCCTCTCATGCTGACAATTGACTAAACCTTTGAAATTGTAAGTAAGCCCCAAAGAAATGTTTTCTTTTAGAAGAGTTGCCACAGTCATGATGTCTTTTCATAGCAATAGAACAGTGACTAAGACAAGGATTCACAGCTGTTATATTAGTAGAGTTTCAGTGCTGTGACAAAATACCCAAGAAAAGTGAGTCAAGGGAGAAAAGATTTATTTAGGTTCAGGATTTCAGAGACTTCTGCCCAGGCTTGGCTGACTCCATTGTTGGGGGCTCAGCAAAGTTGAAGCATTTCAGTTGCAGGGTATCACAGAAGAAAGCTGATCACTTCATGACACTTAGGAAACAGAGAAAGGAAGGAACGTTAATAGAGTTAAAGTTAAAGTTAAAGTTACTGGAAAAAATACCAGGCATCCCCCTCAGAGCATACCCCCAGTTACCCAATTTCTTCAACTGAAACTCACCTCTTGTCTTTCATAATCCTCCAGTAATACCATCAAATTATGAGTCCAGTATGGATGGAGTCCTCTGTTAGGTTTCATCTCTCATGACTTGGTTACTTCCCAAATGTTCCAACTCTGCATATTGTACTTGGGACTGACCTACCAGCATATAGTGCTTTAAGGATGATTCTCATACAAGCTTCCATAGGAGGCAAATGCTGACAATGGGAGCTACTCATGGGAGAAGGTAAGATTTAGCAAATATCTGTAACTGTCATGCAAACTAACTGTGAACCTCAAATTGCTCTGAAAGAATAGATTTTTTTAAAGCTACAAACATGTCTTCTATATTTTGTTGCTTTTATAACAACAATTTACTTCTTACATTTATGGGCAAGAATATTCATATTAGGAAAACAAACAAACAAACAAACAAACAAACAATAAAAAGCAAGGTGGGAAGAATGAATGTCCAAAAGATGCCTTAATTAAATATCTAAATTCTATTTGTTAATGTTGATGAATGGCACACATAGATAAGCCTACAAGGTTTTGTTGACTGAGAATTCTACAACTCTAGCTTTCTGTGTCCTATTTAAACGAGTTTACAGATACAATAAATACATTGATCATCAATACAGACATATGAATAGAAGTCCCCAGAAAGATACAGTGTGGTTAAGAGTTCTAGGGGTGTGGTGATTGTCCAAAGAATGACAGGGCACATACACTGAGGCCAAAACTCTTCAAAGTAGTTTCACTTCCCTCGAGAATAGTCAATAGACCTGGCTTAGAGGTAAAGAACAGTTGGATTTTTCTGTTAACCAAACAGACAGCTTTGGTCTCTTAATTGGTAGATATCCTTTTACATAAAATTCTCTTTTTATTCTTTTTTTATTTTGAGCCCTTAAGGCCTTTTACAGAGTGACAAAATTTTCAAAAAAAAAAAATAGATCATTTGGTTTTTCTTGTGCATTTATTTATAAAAGTTCTTAGCAGTTACAAAGCTCATACTTTCTAATAATGCCATTGTTCATCATTATTTTGAACCTTTCCTTGGAGATAGAGAAGACCATATTGTCTCAATAAGAAGTTTCTTATTACTGTTGTAAAGTAATTCAGTTGTTTATTCATTTCTCATAAACAAACACAAAACTCCAGATACATTTTACTCATATATTTATTTGCTTGCAGTATTTATTTGTCTATCATTGATTTCTTTGGGGTTATTTTCCTTCTTGCTAATTAGGGCAGATTTTCTTTATCACACACACAAAAGCCATCTTCTGCTTTTTAAAAAAAAATCATAGGACAACCTTTACTGTCCATATAAAAGGGAAAATAAGGGTAGATTGCTAGTACGGAGCCTCCATCTCCATGTGAGAAGTAATGATTGCTGCGAACTAGTGAAGGCGATCACATGCTCTTTGGCTGGTAATTGTTCTAAAGTTAGGCACTTGGTGATAATGAAGAGAAAAGTGTATCAGAATATCATTTGAAGTGGCCTTCTCTTCCTTATTAAATTTATAAGAGATCTTATCAGGAAAATCCATTGCCTTTTCCTTTCTTCTTCCTTCTTTTAATGCAAAGATGATTCTGGAAATGTGACAGCCCTTTTGTGGCTCTGTTGTAATATATAACTACATAAATAAATAAATAAATATATTATATTATATTATATTACATTATATTCAGCAAGTATGATGTTACAAAAACTTAATAATACCTAGACAGGCAGTGGGGGTACACGCCTTTAATCCCAGCACTCAGTAAGCAGAGTCAGGCAGATCTCTGTGAGTTCAAGGCCAGCCTGGTCTACAAGCGAGATCCAGGACAGGCACCAAAACTACACAGAGAAACCCTGTCTCAACGACCCCCCCCCCAAAAAAAAATAATACCTTGAATGCTACTGACATCATTCAGGGTCTAACTATATCTCTATTTGAGATTTATGTCACTATCTTTTCATCCTCATTTTATGGGGGAAGAGCATCCTCCCCACCCCCTAGCTTTGTAGGGATTTAGGTTTAATGGGTGTCATATGGTGCCTTTGTTCTACCATCCTAGAGAGTTTCCGGTGCTTTGGCCTCCTTCAGGTTCCAAGCTAAGCAAATGCATTCTTTAACCTGCCTATCATTTTCCTTTCCTTTGAAAAGTCTTCATAGAGTTTAATTTTATCTGTAATTTGGAGTGTGGTTTTGTTTTCCTATATTTTTAATGTGTTTTTTTCCTTCATGTTGGATATATACATAATGTGTTTGGGTATAATTTGGGCATAACAAATTATGAACTCTGAGTCACTTCTGTGTTCCATCTCAAGGTTCAAATGGCAAAGCAATCCCTTTCCTGTTGAGAGTGGACTTTGGGCCCAGTAAGTGTGTGCACTGACCTGTGTGCTCTGAGTTGCCTCTGTCTTAGTCAGTATAATGAAAAGCTAGGGCAGAGCTAACTCATTGAACACAAAGTCCTCTTGATTCTGAAGCCTTACCTCTGTGGGATTATTTCACCCACGGTCCTCTTTAGGGACTCCTACAACTGCTTGTTTTACTTTATTTAAAAACAACAACAAAAACAAAAAACAAAAGAACCCTCACTCTTTGTCTTTGTTTTTGTTTTTGAAATGGGATCTTGCAATATAGCCCAGGCTGGCCTTAATTTGCAATTCTGCGGCCAGTTGCAGAGATTTTTGTCATGGATGACAATCTCAGCTGGAAAAAAATATTAAGTATTTTAAGTATTAATATTTCTGTGTTTCCTGATCTTTACAGTTTTGATTGATTTATGATGATTTTTATCATTCTTGCATTTCAGAACTTAAATTATATTTTTATCCAGAATTTAGGTGTGTTGGTGGGGTTTCTACACATCACTCTAGCAGTGGTGGTGTTTCACTCCTCCTTATAACAATATAGGGAGATTCCAGAAAGAAGATGCAAAGAAAGGAACTGTCCTCCAGACTAACTAAAATAAACAAGAATTTATATAAATTCATTTATAAAATGTCTTTAAAATTTTATGAATACCTACTCATTTCTTACCATATCTCCTTTACCATTATTTCCCTTATATCTTTTAAAAATCTGCATTTATTTAGTTTGTGTATATAAAATGTATATGGGTGCACACATGCTATAGTGTGAACATGGAAGGTCAGAGGACAACTTGCAGGAGTCAGTTCTCTTCTTCCACTGTGTGGGTGCTGGAGGGGAGGGTTTGCTAACCCAGTATGTCAGCCTTGACGACCAGCACCTATAACATTCAGGCCTCCTTCACACATTTTAGTATTTGTAGACTAATAATTTTTGATGAGCTGGGAGGTGGTGGTGCACACCTTTAATCCCAGTACTCGAGAGGCAGAGCCAGGTGGATATCTGTGAGTTCGAGGTCAGCCTGGGCTACAGAGTGAGATCCAGGAAAGGCACAAAGCTACACAGAGAAACCCTGTCTTGAAAAAACAAAAAAAAAAAAAAAAAATTTTTTTCATGAATACTTGTACAAACAGTGATTTAGTCTAAATACACTTAATTGTAAATATGTAAACTTTGATAGAAAGCAATACTTCCCCAAACTGTAGAGACAAAAGTGAGAATCATGGACAACTCATTCACAAACTCATATATTTATTTCATGAGCACCCATGTCTCATTCCTTAGCATTGCCAACATGAATAGCATGGTCTCAGGCTTCAACGGGCTCATAGTCAACAACAATGACTGACATATAAGCAGAGATTTCCATGTAGAGGCAAGACGGAAAGCTCTTATGAAGTAGAAATGTGATTAAAAAAAAAACTTTTCAGAAAAATATTCCTAGACCTTCATCTTTTCAGGTGATCCAACCTTGGTGATGGTTAAAACATGGTTATCAACTCAACTGGCTCTAGAATCTCCTGGGAGACATACCAGGAGGTCTGTTGTAGGACCGTTTTCAGAAAGTATTAACTGATTGGGAAAGACCTTCCCTGAAGTGGGCAGTGCTAGCCAATGAACAGCCCAATATAAATAGGTCTGAGGAAAAAGCACTGTCCATTGCCTGCCTTCGCTTCCCTCTGGGAGAGTGCATCTACAGTCATGCTGGATCCCACTGACACCAGATGCCAGCTTCTTGAGCCCTTTGGTAAGGACTGAATACCAGCCACTCACCCAGAACCTTGCAGAACTCCAGCACCAGATCCCAATTGCCGAGGCATTCAGCTTTTTGAATTGAGCAGGCTCTTAGCTTCCCCAGCAGGCAGACTGACATTTTTAGACTTCTCAGTTCCTATTGTGTAAGCCAACCTAAGAAATCTCTTTCTACAATATGAGTTGTTTCTTGAAAGAACCCTGACTGTACATTTAACAATATGACATACCACAGTAACATTCAAATAGAGAGGATCAATGTGCAACAACTTCAAAGTTTATGTTCAAAGATTAATATGGGAATTAGGTGTCAAGTGCATACTGATGCAGTCTGAAAATCAAACAATGAAAGGAGGTTTGAGTAAAGTAAAATCCCTGTATACAGTGTTAAGGGATCAAATTGGATCCGGAAATCTTTGGAGAATTTAGCTAAAGAGTATAAAATTTTGTTTGTAGGTAATGTCATCCTGCAGATAAGGGAGAATAGGGAGCAAGAGATACAAGAAGGAGTCTATTGAAACACCTTAATAATTTATACAAATGATTGATGGAATTGGTTGGACTTGGGTAAAATCCAACCAATGGTTGCTTAAAGCTGGTGGCTTAAGACGATGCTTAAGAAGTTGGCTATTGTGATAGAGATAATAAACAGGATTATGTCTTCACATAATAAGATGCTGATGTTTGTATTCATATGCTTTGTATATTATATTTATGTGATAGTCAAGTGTTAAAGACAACGTGTTTGAAAGATGAAATAAAAAGACTAAAGGTAAGAGGAGATAATTGTGAACAAATTACCATTAAAAGATGGAATCCATTGCCTAGTTTATTACTATGCCTTTCAAAGGCTGTAAGAAGAAGGCTGCTGTAGCTGTACCTGTGTGATGTGTGGTAACTGTAACAGATAGGTTTGTGTGGCCACTGTCTTTGATAACGATTTGATTCAAATGTGTCTAAAATTCCATGGCCTATGGGATTTATCAGTGAAGGAGTGTAATTAAAACCAGAACTAAGCCTGTAATCCCAGCACTCAAGAGGTTGAAGGAGGCAGATTATGATTCTAAGGCCAGCCTGGCCTACTCAGGAGATCCTGATAAAAAAGAAAAAAAAAAAAGGAAGAAGAAAAGTAGAATTCATAGAGACTGCTTACAAATGTGAAGTTTTACCCACTTATATGAGGGAAATCCGTCCCTCACTGACTGGCTTATCAGAGCCATTAGGCACTCTTGGTTATCTCTGTCTGAAGTTCCCATGAATGTCCAGGAATGGAAACCAGTATATGAAGAACAGATGCTTTTCTGGGAACTAGGAATAAGAAGAGCTCTGTTTGAACCCTAGTTCAGTGGACAAAATCGAACTATATTCACAGAGGCATCAAAGAATAGGGTGATCCAGCAGTGACGTCAAGACAGATATGTGCTTTACCGAGCCCTCTGGTAGGGTAAAATCTCTATAAAGCTGGAAAGGCTTTGGCAGATCTCAGTGACTTAGACCAGGATGTGACGAGAGTCTATAAAGAAAGACAGCAGCCTAGAGAAGATGAGAAAACAGTAAAGCAGAGGAAGAGATCTGCTGGGTTACTTGAAGACAAATGTGGCAGGATTTATGTCAACCTGGAGCTCCTAAGTGAGAATTGATAGGAACTGAATTATATGCTAAGAGGCTTCTGGAAGGCTTTAAAGCCTGAGGAGCAGTTCACAGAAGACATCCATGAAAGGACAATACAGGCAAAGATGATCAAGCCTGTCCCAGGTTTGGTTGACTACCCGTGGTGACAAAGGAGGGCACATTTCCCTCCAGCAAAAGGTTATACTAGGGGTAGAGATGGTTTGTCCAGACAGGAACTCCCCCAACAGTCAGGTATGGTGGATGGAGAGGCAACAACTATAACTACAGCCACATTGTCAATCCTGGGCCATTCTGATCCAGGAATCCAGCAAGTGCAACAGGGGAGAGTGGGGCCATACTCACTCTTGGCTTCTACATAAGTGTGAGCAAATTAAGTCAGGTCCATGGAGTTCAGCATGCATGGAGAAATGTAGAGAGGCTCCATAGCAAAGCTCCAGGACAGGAAATGTAATGGCTCAGACAGAATGACTGAGGATTACAGAAAGTTAATTAAGTAAGCACCTCTTACCCATGTTTTGCACCGAAACTTGAGCTGTGGAGAAAGCAACTGATATAAATGGATGGAAAGTCTCCATGCTCTATTAGACATTGCCTATGTTTAACTTTAGTATCGTTTTAGTTGTGAACTTTTGGGGTTACCTGACACTTGCTCAGAATAGATGACAACAGACTTGGAGAGTGTTTCACCTAGGTTACATTTGCAACTCCACTATTTGTTATGGGATGGTGGTTTGGGATGTCACCTTGTCTTGCTCATCCTCTGGAGAAGTTTTTGTTTTATAGATGACGTAATGCTAACCTTTGAGTGTTTCATATATTTGGAAAGCCGTTGGGGACTAACTGGGTGCAATGGTATTTACACCTAACTTACAACTCAACTAGGTTTGGGTTAATTAAAGAGAAAATAATCTAAAAATCAAAATGGGGCAAAATGCAAAGAGTAAATGGCCACCTAGTTTTTTGTTATATCTTATTTTATTATCCCTTAGAAACCTGTTTGTTTTCTAATGAGACAAAAAGTGAATGGATCTGGATGGGAGGAGAGGTGGGCAGAAAGTGGAAGGAGTTGAGGGAAAGGAAACCATAATCAGCATATATTATGTAAATCTATTTGAAAACATGTGGCAACATGAATCCTTGTATTTGCTAAGAACATATAGACCTGTATGCAAGCACATGTGCACACATGCACAAAGAGAGGTTAATTATACTGTGTGTGTTAATTTAAATAAAAAGTGCCAAATTATAGAAAAAAGGAAATTTGCTTGGCAAAGAGGAATTTTTTAAGTGGATAACATACACACACACACACACACACACACACACACACACACACACACACAATGTGCCTGTGAGTATATATGTGTACATTATATATATATGTCTTCAAAAGAAAACATAAATTACCAATAGGTAGTTGAATTTTCCCTTGTTACTAATCATCAGAAACTGTAGATCAAAAAACTACCATGAAGCAGATTTGATGGGGTGAACTGGCAATCTCATCTAATCTCAAGACTGAGGCTAGGGTATCGTAAGTACAGATACATTCTGGGAAACTTGGCAGTACCTTGTCTTAACTAAAAAGTACAAATGAAGCTGGAGTATAGTTCAGTGGTAGAATACTTGTCTAACATATGTGAAACCCTAGGCTCAAAGTACATTGACTTGACTTCCCATGTCCAGAGTAGTCACAGTCGATCTAGATGACAAGGAATGGAGAGCGTGTGGAGACACAGTGTTTCTTCACAATAATGGTGGAAATATCTCAGTACAGCTATTACAAGAAACAGTATAGATAGTTCTCAAAAAGTTAAAAATAGCCCTATGGTATGATCCAGCAATCCCACTTCTGCATATATATCTAAGAGAAATGAGTAAGAATTTTGAAGAGACATCTGCGTCCTTCTTATTATAGCTCTATAATAAAATATATCATAGCTCACAATAGCCAAGGCACAGAAGCAAGCTAGGTGTCTATTAAGTTACAAATGGAAAAGGAAAATATGCTACATTTTTATGATGGTATAGTACTCGGCCACAACAAGAGTGAAATCCTGATGTTTGTAGTGTCACTGACTGAAAGGTAGGCTGTTACTCACATTAAGTGAAGTAACAAGGCACAGAAAGACAGGTCCTATAGAGTCTCACTATATGTGAGCTCAAAAAATTCAACTCACAGTAAAATGGTGGTTAGCTGAAGCTGGGAGGGTAGAAGGGAAGGCTGGGATGGGAAAGGCTGATCAATGGGCACTTGATTATAGTTAGACAAAAGAAGTCTGGCACAGTAACTATGGAAAGCCACTGGGAGACCTTATATATCTATCCTTAGCCACAAAAAGGTGGCAGAAGTAATATATATATATATAATATATATATATATATATATTAATATATAATGTATTATCTATATACAAAATATACACTATATATAGCCTTAGAAAAATAATTTTGAATGTTTTCACTATAAAAATTAATGTAATGAATGTGAAAACAACATATACTTAACCTGAGTTACATGTCTATCTGAACATAGAGCTAGGTCCTTAATAATGTATTTTAACATATTAGTTAAAATAGAAAAAAAGAGTTAACTATCAAAAATAACACATACAATAAATATTAGAGCCAGAATTCAGAAGTAGTCTATATAATATCATAACTCATCCTTGAGTACTATTCTAAGCAATGCTATTGTGTCAGAGGGAGAATATAAAAACAATGAGTAAAATATTTAAAAGTTAAGTTTAGAAAGAAAATCAAGCAAATGTCCAATATTTTCTGTGAAAGTGAGAGCTGAGTCTTCTGTCAGTTGGTTTTTTGAGACAAGGTTTCTCAGTGTAGTTTTGGTGCTTGTCCTGGAACTCGCTCTGTAGACCAGGATGGCCTCAAACTCACAGAGATCCACCTGGCTCTGCCTCCCGAATGCTGGAATTAAAGGCATGTGCCACCACTACCCAGCTACAAAACACTTTCAAATGGTTGCTGCTGTGTCGTGAACTAGCTGTGGGAGATAGAGGAGGAAGGTATGTTCAGTATCCTTGACTGAGCGGATGGAAGTGAGAAGTCATGAGCACCTGTAGACATGCTCTGGAAGCATCCGTACGTAGCTCACTCCACCAAATATTCACTGCGCCTGACAATCGGAGGAAAAGCTACAGTATGTGGGTTTATCTAAGAAAAACAAGTGGGGTGACCAAGGCAGAAAGTCCCATAGGAGCATGCAACCCGCCTTTTTCTCCACCTGTCCACCAGCCACTGTATTCTGTTTAGTACTTACCTGTGTACAAACTGTCCAGCTGCCTCATCTGACCTCCCTTCACACACTCTCAGAGTATCTCTTAGAGACGCCCTTTTGCAAGTAGATTGATGGGCTCCACTGATGCTGTGGAGCCTGTAGGGGACAGCCCTGGATAAGAGGCCTGAGAGAGTCAGACCTGAACACTTTAGTGAAGAAACCACAGGCCCTGTAGCCTGGAGGGCAATGTGGGGAATCACCCTTACAGATTTATCAACCTGTATATGAGTCAGGAATGGCTGTCCATGATTACTGACTGTGTTACATACATGTCTGTTATGTGAGGCACTATGGACTACAAAGAATAGAAAACCCTATCTATTATTTTAATAGAAATGAGAAAAACAACAATTTTAAAAAAGCAAATGATTTAAAGACACAGGGACTCAATAATTGATTTAAATGAGACTTTATCCAATTTCAGGTGGCTCATCTATTTTTTGGCTCTGCTACCTTGATTGTGGTTCCAGTATTAGCTAAGGTATTTATAGGGTCTGTGCTTTGTCTTCTAAAAACTCTCCATGGATTGTAGGTTACAGTCAGGAATATGTGCATATTCACATATGCACATAATGACAATTAATGAAGAAAAAAGAGGATATGGTTTTGAAGGAGAGCAAGGAGGGGGATATGGGAGGGCTTGGAGGGAGGAAAAATAAGGGGGATGATGTAATTATATCACAATCTCAAAAACAACAGAAATAATAAAAATATCAAAGAATCCTTTGGAAAGTCAGGCCCATTTTCCTGATCTCCCAGCTGAAGAAAGAAATGGTGTCACCAAGCCTAACTGACATGATGTCCTAGATGTATACTTGAATCTAGTTTTGTCTGTGTCAAAGATACAGGCTGGTCACCTGAGGAGAACATGCTAGCTGAACACATTGCTGTACTGAGAACCTCAGTATAGTCACAGGAAAATAGAAGTGAATACATATAATACAGACTGGCTACAGTCTGCCTTTGTCATGTTTGAAAAGCCATCTTATTTTATATCTTTTTCTTATCTGCACTGAGAAGGATATGAAAGACTAAAAACAATATTAAAAGGGTTGCATGCATAAAACTTGAAAAATCATTTTCTGATTTTCTTTTAATTCCAGAAGACTGCAGCTGTCCATTTTGGAAGCAAATCATTTTTCACCTGCTTTGAAAATAGGGTAACATATGTCTGTGATTAAGTGAGCCACTTCTCTGGGGACTGAGCTGAGGGACAGGAGAGCTCAGGTTCCAGGAGAAAAAGGAAGAGGGCTGATGGCATCTACCAAGGCTCTGCTTTGCCAGCCGGCCCTTGCCCTGACTTTGTGGCTCTTGTGGATTCAGTTTTTTTTTTCTATATGGAAGTGGTATTTATGCAGCTTCTGTCATTTCCTGAGGCATGCTTTACCAGATTTTTAGACTAAATTTCTTTAAAATGACAGAGCCCCTTTGTTAGAGCAATATTACTAGAGTTGGTGGGGGCCGGGAGAGACTGAATGAGACTATTACACAGCACCATGTGGGGTTTGCAGGTGCTAGCATAGCCCTCCTGGCCCCCATTGTACCACACAGCTGAGGAGCTAGATCTGTGGAAACTTCTCCTGTTGTTGGGTAAGACTCTCAACCTGCCAGAATCTACAGAACTTTGCCGTAACTTGAACTTTTCTTAAAACTAGGCCTTAGTATTTTATACTTTCTTAGTAAAGGGAGTACATGATTCAAAGTGTTTCACATTAAAATTTAGTTGTCTAGTGATTCTCAACTAATTCCTTTTCCAAGAACTTAGCTAACTTTATGAGTAGCAGCCTCAGAGATACTACTCCCTCCATGTTTCTAAAACATATAATATGTATCACTTGCGAATAAAGCAGTAATCTAATTAATGTTTTTTTATTAAAATCAAAAGTCAGATATTGGGGTAAAAACCTGAAAGATCAGAGAAGCAGAGGGGCAGCCACCAGTGACTTCCTATATCTTCCATTCCTCCATCCAAAAAGGACCATGATCCTCTCTCCATCCTGCCTTATCACTTCCTGTCTCCTCCAGTACAGACCTACAAACCTCTATGGTTAACTAGTGGCTAGCTCTGCCCTCTGACCCCAAGCATGATTTATTTGTCAGAACACAAACAAAATATCACACAGCATTTCCCCCTATGGTTTAAATTAAAAAAAATGAAGGTTTTAACTAAAACTATATACAATAATTACAATAATCATATATAATATATACAGGCAATAATTACGTTAAAAATGTCTAGTCCATTAGCATTTGACAAATTCAGAGAAAATACTCCATTATCTATCCTATTTTTGTGAATCCAAAGTGTTGTACCTAATTCACTTTCTATTCTAACTCCCATTACCAACCCCAAACTAAGAAATGACAGAAACAGCTGGCTGCCTGGAGAGCCACCCAAGGTTCCTCTGTAACGTTGGGGGCATCCATCTTTGGCCTACAGGCCTAGAATATCTGACAGACCTATCTGTGAAGCAGGATTTTTGAAGGACTGTTCCACCTTGTCTTGGCAAAGTCCTACAATCACTTTCTTTTGTGTCCTGCTTGTCCAGTTTGGACAGCATACTGTCAGCCTTCAAGGCAAAGGCAGTTTCTTGCCTGGTGGTTAACCTTTGACACAAAGGAAGTAAACTCCATATGGAGTTTCTTTGACACCCATCATCGTCTCTGAAGTTGATTGGTGCTGCCAGGAGCAGATATGTCTCCTTGTCATAAAAAAAGAACCTTATGTTATTAAAACATCTTAAATGCCATATTCTATAGATCTCTGAAGTGTTTGAAGACCACTTGTCTATCTAAAATATATCTCTATTGACCTTGAAAACAAACGTAAATGGCTACAAGTTTGATTGTGATAGGTGACTACTAACCAACACTTCTTTATTATCTTAAATAGTTTATAACAGTAACTTCCAAGGACTAGAAATTTTTATTAAATTGTTAAATGAGCTATATAGGTACAATACCTTGAACAAGAATAGAAATGTATATGCAGTATGTTCTAACAAAAACAACCTCAAATTTGTATCAATATACTAATAGTTGCTTTTTGGTTTAAAAGCAGATTGAAAAATCTACTCTTTAACCCTATCATTTCTACATCCCCTCCTTTTTTTCTGAATCAGATCTCTGAATCTAATCTCCTTTGCTCAGTTTTTTTTCCTGACCATTACCAATAACAACTTGTAACCAACCCCCCAAAATGATGGCAATATCCATAATCCACTAAACCAAAAACTACCCACCCCATTGGAAATATAGACATCATGTTCTTAAAATTACTTTCTGTTGTCTGAGGTGATAGCATCTTTAGGCGACCCTGAAAAAAGATTGGGATAATTGTTAAGTCCTAGGAGAGCTAGCTGTATCATTTGTTGTTCGGCCTCTGTAATGGGAAAGTGCAGAGCTTATCTCAGGTCTTGGCTAGAGTAATCTGTGAGGCTGGACCTTCTCAGCTACCCACCTTGAAATTGTCCTGAGCGATGTGTAGTCCAAGGCCAATCTTTGGGTGGTGTTTGACAGCTTAGTGGTGTTACCATACTCCCGGTGGAATCATTGTTATGGGCCCCATTCTCCTTTTGGAGACTTCAAAGGTCACTGTTAGGCATGGTCATGGTTCACTGCAGAAAACTTAAACATTTTTAGTGTCATATTCAGCAGATCTCAAAGAGGTTAAAAAACCATAATTTGTTATGTATATTCAGAGTACAAAAACTTAATTCCTAGTTACCTGATAGAGACTCAAATCAGAAATAATGTAGAGGAAGCTAGATGAAGGTTTTTTCTAGAATTAGTACTCTATATGATCATTAATATTATGAGAAAAGTTTAAAAAATATATATGTTATATATTAATTCTATAAATTTTGAGATAATTTTATACCATAAGAAAAATTTTAAAGAGTCAAAATAAAACCAAAGGATTATGAGATTAGTGGCAATAGAATAGTCCCTTAATTTTGTTATTCTTCTGTCCCATATCAGGTGGTTCTTTTGACATTAGACAGAGATTTTGGATTTTTCTATTAACAAGTATGCTTGGGTTTAGAGAAGGAGAGAGCAATGCTCCAGCTCCAAAGCCAGCTTTAATTTTTAACTGAATTAGGACTACAAAAAAGACCATTTGCATTATGTCTTTGTAGAGAACAGAAGAAACAAACATTTGGGAAGATTTATGAAATTTTATCCTGTTGTAAATATGACATGCCAACAGGCCAATTTACTTTTTCTTGGGACATTTTCTCTGGATGATCCATCCTTTTTCTTTAGATGTCTCATTTGCCCAGAGGTCTTAATTTCCTTAGCTCTTTCTCCTAGAAATACAAAAACAAAACCCTGCCCCAACTCTAACTTTGAGGAGTTTCCCTTTTGGCAATTATATCATATCAAGTGAAAAGTGTTTGTTAGTCTTATAAGTTAGTTTTCTAATCCATTCATCTATGGATGCTGATCTTGCCTTTAAAGGCCTAATCACCATTTTGCATTCTGAATTAGCATTTTCAAAAGTCAAAGATTCAATTATTATTTGTCTAGCTTCTGGATTTGGTATCATTCTATTTACAGCTGAAGTCAATCTTCATTAAAAAAAATCAGTGAAGTTTTCTTTTATGTCTTGTATAACTTTAGTAAATGACTCACTTCTCTTTCTGACTTCTTCAATTCTGTCCCAAGCATTCAAAGCTGCTGCATGGCATAAAGCCAGGGTGTGGTCATCATATAGAGACTGTCTTTGTACATCAGCATAATCACCCTCTCCAAGAAGTTGGTCTTGGGAGATTTCGATACTTCTAGTTTTATTTTATTGTTCAATGGTTGTAGCCTCATCTTTCCACCAGGACCTCTACTGCAATTGAGGACCAGTCTCCAATACTGCTGAAACCAAGTCTTTTCAGTCTTTTGGGACAATTCTGTTACAAGTTAACTATAAAAGGTAAGTGCATACCATATGAGACTATCACTTCCTTAAATCTCTTCAAATCTAACATATCCACAGAAATCCAGTGAGCTCCTCCATAGCCTTGGGGATACCTGTCATTTGATAGATGTTCTTGTATGGGGACTGGATAAATTAAGGTTGTTTTTTGGTTTTTTTTTTTTTTGGTTAACCTTGGGCTGTTCCTCTCTAATTTCATAAAGTAAGGGTGAGGTTTGTTCCTTTTTAAATTCCTCTGTATTTTTCTGAATATCTCTATTATCTGTTTTAATATGTATTTGTAAAAATTGTAACTTATTAGTCAAAAATGGCATTATTTTCTCTAGTAATTTTTCTAAGGCCTGTTGGAACTCATATCAACCAATTTTTAAGGATGAAACAAGATTTATCAATCTGATCATGATTATGATTACCATTATGTAAATCACAGCTAAGTTAATTATCCCCTCATTTAATTGTTTCATTTTTAAACCATCCATTGTATAATCATACAGAAACCTAACCCCTCTATCATAATAGTGTTTTCCATTTTTTTAATGTGGGAAAACACACACACACACACACACACACACACACACACACACACATTCCCTCTCTCTCTCTCTAACTAATTCCCCTCTTTAAGAATTTCTAATCATTTTACCAAATCTGATGATGATAATGATGATGATGATGATGACGGTGAAGTGTGAGGCCTGCTGCCACTGTGTAACATGTCTGAATGGAGAACACAGGAAGTGCACAACCTGGCTGAGGACAGCTGCAGCTGCTAGCATGTAACTGTGAGCTGAGAGTATGTGGTGATTGCAACAACAGCAGAAGCCTGAGCAGGTGTTCAGGCAGCTACCTAGTGTGGCAACAGCCTGAGGAGGGGGTCCAAGGGAAGCCAGTAACCCATGGGGAGAGGGAGCCAGCTGTCTAGAAAACATATACAGGGGATCCTGTGAAAGAATCACATGTGGTGGGAACTGCCTGAAGGCAGAGCTGGCTGGTGGTAGTGAGGGGCTAATTCTGGTGGCATTCAGAGCCCAGTTGCCTGTGGCATTTGTGGCTTGTGGATATTGCTGTAGAGAGACTGTAACAGAAAATTCCCAGACTTGCTCAGAAGGCTTGGGGAAGAAAGGGAAGCCAGGTGGTGATGGTGCAGTGACTCTACAGGGTGCAGTTCCTGAGTGCAGCTCCAGAAGGTTCTGATTACAGGCAAGCAGCTACTTCATGAATTCATGCCCCAAAAGTTGGACACCAGGTGAAGCATTAATTCAATTAATCTTTATCAATAAAAATCAGGAATCAGATATCAAGGTAAAAACCTGAAAGATCAGAGAAGCAGGAGAGCAGCCACCAGTGACTTCCTACCTTTTCTGTTCCTCTGTCCAAAAAGGACCAAGATCTCCCTACCAGCCTTATCACTTTCCTGTCTCTTCGTTGCACAGACCCCCAGACCTCTATGGTTAACTAGTGGCTAGCTCTGCCTTCTGACATCAAGCAAGATTTAGTTGTCAGAACACAAACAAAATATCACACAACAGGCTAATGTATACTCCATCCTCCATTAATAGATCACCTGAATCAACAATTTCACTACTTAGGAGTTTCAGTGACCATCTGTACCTACTGTATGAACAATAATGATGTCCCCATTGCCTGCTGGGTTGTAGACAACTCAGTTCTAAAGGTTCATGTTAGTCCCTGCTTTATTGAACTGTCTTATTGAGGGCTATCACTTGTCCTTGGTTGAGTTTGCCAAGAAGTAGACACAGAAATGTATTTTAGCATGTAGCACACTGTTAAGAGACAATCAGTGCAAATAAAAACAACCTAAATGGACTTAGCAGCTCAGCAGTTTGTATTAAATAGTCAAAGAAAAGGAGGCTATTCATTTTAGGGTGGGCAGGACATGGGAGGGACTGGAGAGAAGAAAGGGAAGGGGGAAAGCAATGTAATTTCATTTTAATTAAAAGTCTGTTAAAAATGAAAAAGAAAATATCTTAGCACTGACATGTGTGATAGGTATAAAACAGGGTTGTTCTGAGAGAGAAGAGCTCAAAAGCTATCTTCTTGAAGGGCTCAACTGACTGCCTAGTGCAGCACTGAGCAAGGACACAGCCTTAGAGACAGGAGGGTGGAAGTGAGGGGGGCAGAGGTTTCCTTGAGTACGTGGATGAGTTAATCACGTTCCTGGGAAGAAATGCTGCCATGGACAAGGCCACTGCTCTCTGTTCATCTTTCCAACATGGACAGAGTCCACTGTAGTGTCTTCCAGTGACACTCCCAAGGTTTACAGGGAAATTGTACCCCAAAGAACAATTTTGATGGCACGGTGTAATACATACCAAAAACCCAAATGAAATTCAGCTAGACAGTGAATGAGGTGAAAGGAACTCACTTATATCCTGGGTTGTTGGCATTGGGAAGAGATTATCTGGGACTTCCTAGTCCTGGAAAGATAAATGAATGTAAATCCTGAATAGAAAAAAATCAGCACAATTCCTTCTTCCTTTCAGTGAGAGCCATTCCACTGAAGTTTTTCCTCTATAGGCCATGAGGAGTAAGAAACATTAAAATTATACAATATATAATCACTTCTATCTTGGGAAAACATAACTTTAAAAATATGTCTCACTGGAAATGCCTTTTTCCCCAAGAAGGAAAAAAAAAAAAAAAAGCCAAAAAAAAAAAAAAAAACAAAAAACAACAAAAAACCCCAAACAAAACAAAACAAAACAAAAAAAACAGGAGACAAATTTAGGAGGCAATTCATTCTAAATAAGTTTTTTTCCATGATCACACATTTAAAAAGTGATAGGAGATAACTTAAATAGATGAACTATACAATGTTTATCTCTCATTGTAATAAGAGTAAATTTTTTTAAACAAATCATAATGCTATAGCATGGCAGCTCCTTTGTGTTCTCCAAAAACTTGCATCATGTAACACTGAGTGTTCTATGGGTTACAGCATACTTTCTTCTGACATCATAGTCTGCGTCTTCAATGATTCTCATGATTATCAAAAACAAAATACGAGCTGAGATAGGAAGTAGAGAGGTCATGTATTGTACTGATCTTTATTAAGCTAAGAAACTGAGATCTAATAAGGCTAGGTTCCTGGAGTGAAATGAAGGAAAGAAGTATAGAACTTGGTCACTGAGAAAAGAGCAAGATTTATTTCTACAATTTAGACTTATTTTCCTGGAGTCTATTTTCCATTTGAACATAGAAATTTTAAAAACAGGATAGCCTTTCTTCTTTCAACGATGAAAACTGCCTCAGCACTGAACAACAAAAGACAGGCGATGTAGTGTCCAAAGAGAAGGTAAAATCAGCAAATACTTTGCAAAGCGTCTCCCACAGTTACAATCAATGCTCAACTTCATAGGCTCTTCCAAACAATATCACTCATCCCAAAGAAGGATGCAGATTTGTGTTAAAAGATTTGCTTGATTTTTCTTCTTCATACATGCCTATACTTCCCCCACATTCTTGCTTCCTAAAACCTACAAAGAAAACTAGTTAGAGGGGAAAGAGTTAAGGAAGTCAGAAGGCAGTTTTTAAAGTTTTTAACCACTCTAGGTAAAAACACAACTATACTAAATTTTAGAATCCCGTAAAAGAAAAATCTTATAAATTTTTTTTAAAAAGCTTCTCTATCAACAATAGACTTATTTCTATGTTTGAAGTCCTTAGATCCAATCATTCTACAGATACGTTTAGCAGGAAACACGGTAATATCTACATTGGTATTGGTGTTTCTGAAGCAAGAATTGTTCAGTTATGCAAAGGCTCCAGGAGTCTGTGTTGACACAGTACAAAGAGCAGATAGACTATCTAGTTAATAAACGACCCAATAATCTCAACAAACAAATGTGCCGCACCTGTTTTAACATTTATTCTCCTAGGAACACAGAAGTAACAGGAAACGAAACAGATCTTTAAGCAATATTTCTCCCTTCTCTCTATTTCCCTGTAAGTTACTACCAGCCAAATCGCTAAGGCCTCTTTTCTGCTCAGACAGTTCCTTGGGTCTGACTTTCTACTGTCATGTCCCATTGTTAGCTCTTATATTTAAATTCCACTCTTTATCACTGCTCTGTTGTCCATCCTCAGTGGTCTTCACACATTTCAAGGCATCAACACTCATTAATTTAGTTTCAGATCTACTATCAAATTTTTAGTATTCGTGACTGTGTTTCAGGTCACAAGGTATTCATAATAACAGTTTCAACTGTCACTTTGTGTTTCTCTACTTAAATTTCCTTTGAGTGACAACTTTTTTGATATAGTTAAATAGAGGGAAGTCAAGGTCAAAGGGATTGGTCTCAAGAGTCAATAACTATGGGGCCACCAACAGAGCAAGGGTTTATGGGAAAGATGTCTGGTACCTTTAAATTTTTATGAAGGAAGAGTCAGAATAAGAAATTAAATTTACCTTAACAAACACGGGCTCTTTTCCTACAGTATTAGACTGTTATTTAACCTCATTCTCTTTCATCAGCCTTCCAATTATACAATTCTGTGGCTTCCTCTCTGCTGGTGTAATTTTCTCTCATTATTTACATAGGATGACTACATATTTACTCTAGATGGGAAGGAAAATATATATTGAAAGACCTTTGTCATTGAACTAGCAATGAGGCTTTAATCTACTAAGAATAGTCTTTTAGCACCATAAATCTTTTTATCTTTCTGTGAATTACCACTTGGCGTGCCAAGGCTGAACATCAAAGGGGCCTCAGAGTTCCCCAACAGTTAAGTGGGCAAGCCACTTTGGAGTTTTCGGCTAATTGGTTGATAAAAGCCTCTCCAAAGCCAGAACTTCTGAGCGATCCGATGATAGAAGACAATTTGTGTACAGGATGCCTTCAGACACCCCCTTCCCCTGTACAGACTCCTCTGAAGCTGGAATTGAATGATGTGTGTATCACAGTCTCAAATATTTGGCAGCATCTTGACAGAGCTGGCTTGTCCGATTGCTTGCTTGCTTGTTTTGCTAGAGTTTGCCTTTCAGGATAAATCTTTACAAAGATCGATTTATGAGAGCTGAGAAGATTTATGTCCCTGGATTCAGAAAATTGTTACTGCATCTGTATCATCTCTTCTGAAAATGCAAGAGAAGAAAGCTTTTCCCACGAGAACCAGTGTCTGTCTAAGCAATCCCACTCTTTATTCATTCTTGACTGTGCTTGCTTTATGCCTTGATTTATGCCTAAAAAATCAAATTCACAGTGCTCACTGCATTAATAAAATCATCATAGCCACTCCCAGGACCCTACTCCTGTACCAACATAATTCAAAGTAGCTATAAGCTGCAAATACCTCAGGAGCCACCTTGGAAGACTGATCTGTGGTCATACAATACACTACCTCTTAGCAAGAAAAAACAATTGCTGACACATGGAAAAAATGCAGACTGGCCTCAAAATCATTATGCTGAGGGTACAAAACCTTATTCCCAAATACACACTGTATGCTTCTCTTCACAAGCAATTCTAGTTATTGAAAATACAGAGAAATCAGAGTAGCACCTTCCCCACTGAGTGAAAGTGGGGATTAATTAACCAAGAAAGGGCAGAGGGGAATTTCTGACGTGAGCCTCACGTTGTGGATGTTTATAGGGTAATGAACTACTGGGTGTATTCATCAGTCATGATTGAACTTAATGCTGTTTCATTGCAAGTGTTTAACATATGAAAATACTCTGAACACTTAATCTAAATCATGATGTGTGCAAAATACATAGAAAATTGTTTCATTTGTTTTGAAATGTATCACAGAATAAAATGCACTGGATTGATAACTTAGGAGAATGAGTGTATATGTGGGTGTATACAATAAATGAAATCAAATGCTAATGACAAATAAGTGTGTGTTGATTTTCACTGTAGAATACTCTCATCCTCGTGGTATGTTTGAAGGAGTTAATAAAATGATAATGTGGAAAAAGGTGATTATTCTTGTTGGTTTATAATTATTGAGTCTTATTAAATTTCTTAGAATTTGGGTTTATATATGGTTCTTTGTTTTATAGGAGGCTCATAATTAAATGCTTTCCTCACATCTCATGAAAACAAGAACATTATGAGGAAAACAAGAAATATAAGAGTTGAAATTTGTTGGCTAGCGAGACAGATCAGTTGGGAAAGCACTCTCCAAGCAGTCACAAGGACCTGAGTTCTGAACCTCAGCACCCACATAAAAGCCTGGCACAGTAGTAATGTTTGCAACCTCAGGACTGGATGTGGGGTGCAGTATGAACACTGGCCTATTCTTGATGCTCACTGGCCATCCAGTCTAGGGCTGGCTCTGGGTAAGAGCTAATTTTGTTCTTTCACCTCACCTTCTCCCAATTCTACATTCCAGGACTCAAATCCAGGGAACAGCACTGGCCACAATGGCAGCTCTTCACTCATCAACCAGTGCAACCATGACAATCCCCTAGAGAATGCCTGCAGCAAACCTCGTCTACCTGAACCCTCCAAAAGTGCTTTCTCCAGAACTCTAGACTGACTACTTAACAGTTTCAACTGACAATCAAAGACCTTGTATCAGAATAAAAGATAAACAATGAAAGTTTTTTTTTAAGTTCTGAAGATGTACTTTTAAAAGTTTTTGATCTTTAAATTTCCTGATTTACACATTTCATTTTGTCTACTTAAAATTTTGTCAAAATTGTGATGAAATTGGCTTGATTAAACCCGGTGGTCTGATCATGATCTATCTCATTATTTTCACTCAGTTTGTCTATAAATAGTTTTAGGTATGTCTTTTATGAAAACATTTTTCAAAATACCTCAATTGCAGTGAGAAGTAAGCATTCTAAGAAAAACCCCACCTTATTGCTTCTGACCTGCCTAAGTATTTTACATTTTCCTTTACTCTAGCATACCAATGGCACAGCCTTTCATGGAAGTAACAAGCATGGTGGGCTCTCCCAGGAAAGGTTGTACTCCACACAGTTTCAGGGCGCTACTAAGGATGTGGACTTCTTTGAGGATAAAATTACAATCATATTTATGTTCTAATTTCTTTGAACCCTTTTTCTTTCTAAAACCCTGTTTCAATTTGAGTAGTTTCATGGCTTAAAGGTAATTTATAGGCCAAATGGTAATGGATAATTCAGAAATATTACAATTATTTTAGTAATGTTGGTTCACAAAGATATTCTAAATTTCATTTCTTAGCAATGCTCTGAAATAAAAGATTGGGTACAATTTATTGATATCATATTGCAGCACTTGCAAGAGTTTTAAAGCAAAAATATCTGAATTTCTTTTTCATAATTTGATGATCAAACTCAATTTTAGGTTAACATTGGAAAATGTTTTCTGTAAGTTTAATAAAATATTGAACCAGTGATGTTTTTCATGTACATGACTAAATCCTACTATATAAAAACTCTGAAGAAATAGATCATGATTCAAAGAAACATGAATCAGCTCCTAATATCTTATAAAAAAGATACTTGGTAATTAATAAGTGGGTGATTGAATGAATGAATGAATGAATGAATGAATGAATGATTTCTCTCCCTCTTCAAACCGACAATAGTGCTGGGTTTTTATTTGGTTCTCTTTAGTTTGCTTTGCTTTGTTTAGTGTACTTTGGGTTTATTTAATGGCACTTTCAGGCTCTGAGCAGAAGCCCGTAAAGATCATAACTTGAAAGTGAAGTAAAAATTGGTCCTTTGCTGCTATTGTAAGCTGACTGAAAACTGTAGAGGATAAACATCTACTCAAATAACTTTTTTCTTTAGTTGCTAAGTTTTCTCTCCATCCTGTGCTTCTCAGATGTTTTTTTCAATAGACTTGAAGGTTGTTGTCCCAGAATGATCTATTTTTATGAATCCGGATGGATTGTAGCTTACACTGCTGTCTGGCGAGGAAGGTAGCTATTAAAAAATGGAGCCAGAAAGGATAGAAGAGGCCCACTAGAGTGATCCCAAGTGAAAGCAGCCAGACCCGATGAGGAAAAGGAACATTTTTACCATATCCTGCTTTGCTGGAAACAGTTGCCAGGAGCATCCATGGTTCACATGAACATCATTGAGTTCTGTTTAGCTGCTGCTGACGTTGCAGATGCAAAAGCCCCAAACTGGCCTCTGTGACCTTCCCAATCAGCTCTTGGAGATGTGGCATTTCTTAATCTTCACTAACTGCAATTGTAGATATACATTGGCAATCTCAAGTTCTTATTTTAATCTTTTTTTTCTTGTTTTTACAATTACAATCCTTTTAGTTTTTACTTTAGTGAGGATTTTTGTTGCTGTTGCTTGGCTTGTTGTTTGTGTTTTTCCATTTTGACATCCTCGTCAATATTTATTTTTAGGATACTTTGATCAATTAACATATTTAGTTAATCAGTTGACAAAGAACACAGTACCATGTTCTTTTTCTTTCTGAGTTAGAACATTTGTGTATGTAAGAAAAGCCTATACATCCAACATTACAATATTTTAGACTGTAATTTCTTCTGAAAGTTTTGGAGGTCAATGTTTATGTTGCATATTATGAGTTGATGCCATTTTCCCTCTATAATATTGTTCAGTTGTTATTAACTATATTTTAATAGGCCTTTATGTTCTCACTAATACACAGTGTCCCTTCATCCATGTGTTAAAGTTTCATTTATAGTTGGTTCCTCTTAAATACTTCAGTTGATTTTCTATCTCTTTATCCAGACTGCACTCTTAATAACTAAAACTACAAATATATCCAGGGAAGCAAGGAGTTCTCATTTTTATTACTCAGAAGCATTATGGGAATTCTTGACCTTTAAATTCCCCATCTAAGTTTTACAACAATCTTCTCAGATTGCAAAGCTATCCCTGACGGGGGTTAACTGTTGTTACATAAGATCTTTGTGTTGACCTAGGGAAGTGGCTATCCTCCAATTTGTACATTTTAAAATATCAGAATATGGAAAAATTGACCAGTAATTAATGTTTTTTAGTCTTTTTAAAAGCTTATGATTTCTTATGAACAATTCTTGCATGTCTTGTTTGCTTAGATTCTGCAATACTTTACATATTGTTACCACAAAAAATAATGTTTTATTTTCTAATGTTGTATCTCTTAAGTTATATCTCCTAATTATTTTAAGCAAATTTTCCCGTAATTACTCATGTTCGCATCATGTGTAGCTCAGTTTTCTAACTTTATATTGTTCTTCTCTAGGAAGATAACATTTTTGAATGTCCAGCAGGCGCTGGCTAAATGTTAGTGACCACTTCAGGAAAGTTAACATATTCAAACTTTTCCTATGTAAGCCACATGACACCATCATTTTCATTAAATAACACAATGTCAATACTTTCCTCTCTCTCTTCTGTTGGAGAAAAAAAGTTTTCTATTTTGTCTTTTTCATGAACCACACGTCCCGCCCTCATCTATCCCAAACCCAAATTGTATTGTGCTTCAAGGCATGTTTTAGCAATTCAAATGGACTGAATCTAAAAATAAATATGGCATAATTGAGTTTTACAATTTCATTTAGTGCATCCTTCACTTAGAGAAGGGCATGTTTAAATTATTCCATAAGGTTTCTGAGACATTTACTAATAAATAAGTGGTTACACTGCATACATGATGTTTTATCTTGTTTAACCATACACCCTCTTAAGTATATTTTAATGTCCTTCAAAATATTCTTCAACAATGAGTGTAAAGACTTAGCTGTTTGTGCCTGGCAAAATGTCCACTCAGTTACATAGATACCCTAGTTGCAATGGTCAAATCACAGACTAACTGTAGTGTATAAGGTAAAGAAATGTGAATTTGTTTTACATTAAAATAATAGAAAGTAAGTTTCATTAGATGCAATTCTTATCGTAGGGGAAAACCCACTTGTTCCCTCTGTTTCATTACCTCTAGAATATTAATGCCATGGTATCCAAGCAACAGGATGGGAACACTTATTATCTTATCATGCCCGGGTGATTAAATTTGCTGTCACGTAAAAATAAGAGCTATATGAATAGAGAGAAGCAACTTTCTTCTATCTAAATGGAAAAAATAACATATCGAATGGCCCCTAACCAAATTCCATTCTTGAATGCACAGCAAACTGGACATGCTTAAAGGTGTGCAGCTCCATGACAGGTAGTGTATTCAGCATGGATAAAACTCACATCCATTTTGCAGTCTGTAAGGAGAAAATGTGACAGATAACCTTTTAAAATGCATTCTTTGAATACAGGTGTCTCTTTAAAATATTTTAAATGTAGAAAATAGATTTGCCATAGAATGTTGCCATCTTAACCGTTTTTAAGTTTACAATTTACCAGTAGTGCCGACATTCACATGGCATGCTACTATCAATGCTCCCACTCATGAACTTTTTTATCTTATAAAATTGACTCTCTGTATTTGTATGGTTTGGATATAGAATGTCCCCAAGTGCTCCTGTGTTGATGATCTGGTCCCCAGCTGGTGGTGCTATTGAGAAATATTAAGTCATGAGTTCATAGCTGAACAGGATGTTAGGTGAGGCTCACCTACTTGGAGAAATGAATTCATGGTCACAAGAGGCATCTTGTTCCAGGTTGCGTTCCCTCTCTGTGTGTTTCCCTCTCCTCCCCTTTTTTCCCTACCCTGTGACTCCTTGTTCTTAAATTCATGGCCCCTTTTTCTTTCATCGTTACTTATGTGCTTGCATTCATGTGTGCATGGTGTGTGTGTGTGTGTGTGTGTGTGTGTGTGTGTGTGTGACAGAGAGAGAGAGAGAGAGAGAGAGAGAGAGAGAGAGAGAGAGAGAGAGAGAGAGAGAGAGAGGAGAGAGACCTTTTACATCCTGCTCCTCTGGCCATTAATGTGATGCTTGTTTTGTAGTTTTGTCACCCAAATTGACACGTATCCAATTTGTCCTTTCCCTTTCTGTGTGCTGACTTCCCTCCACACCATGTTTACTTTCCATGGCAGTCAGGAAGTTACCATACATATGAGAGAGAGAGAGAGAGAGAGAGAGAGAGAGAGAGAGAGAGAGAGAGATAGGTAGGTAGAGAGATAGATAGTTCTAAATACCCAACTATAGCCAGATTAGTCTGTAAAACATTCCTGTGACCCCATCTTTAAGTTGGGGTGTTTCCTGTTTTGTTGTTGAGAGACAGGACTTCTTTATTTTTTTTTTTTTTTTGGTTTTTTTTTTTTTTTTTGGTTTTTTTCGAGACAGGGTTTCTCCGTGTAGCTTTGCGCCTTTCCTGGAACTCACTTGGTAGCCCAGGCTGGCCTCGAACTCACGGAGATCCACCTGGCTCTGCCTCCCGAGTGCTGGGATTAAAGGCGTGCGCCACCACCGCCCGGCCCAGGACTTCTTTATAGGCTTGGAGTATTAATTCCTTATGACATTTGGTGGGGAAAATATTTCTCCTGTTTCAGCAATTGTTTTTTTCACTCTGATAATTGTGTTTTCTGAGAACAGAAATTTTGGATTTGAATGTAGTCTTGTTTAATTTTTTGGTTGACATATTCAGAAAGCTATTTCTAAATGCAATATAATGAATTTTCCCATAGGCTTTGTGCTGAGACCCTTTAAAATGTTACATCTATTATAGTCTAAAATGTATCTCTCTGAAGTTCTTATTCTGAATCCTAGTATCTCATACCTCAGAATACAAAGATTTTGGGAGACAAAGTCTTTAAAGGGGCAAAATTGAAATAACATATTTAGAGTGTGCCTCCAAATAGCATGCTGGGATCATTTTAAGAAAATGAAGGCACACAACTGTACAGAGGGGACCCTGAATTAGAGCCCAACAATAACACAGCCATCTGCAATCCTAGGAGGGAGGTTTCACCGTACCCTAAACCTGCGGACAGATTAATTGTGCACTATTAGTTTCCAGAACTCTGAAAGATGAGGGTCCTGATGTTTAAGACACTTAGCAGACAGTATTTGTTATGGCAGCTTTTGAAAAACTGCAGGAGTGCATGACGTATATTTTTTTCATTTATTATTCTTTGACAATTTCATCCATGTATATGATGAATTTTGTTAATTTTCACCTCCTATAACTTTTTCTCATGCCCTCCTAACTCCCACTGAGCCCCCTCTTCTCCCAGTCACCGCCCCCAACTTTTATATTGGGTAAAATAGTGTGTATGTTTGGTTTGATTTTATTTTTGTGGTCTACTAAGATTAACTGGGTTTCTTGCATGAACACAGCTTGGAGGGTAATTATTGGACCATTGACAACTTAACAATGACGACAACACTGACGAAAATGAGTCCTCCTTGGTGAACAACTGTTAACTTCCAATAACTTTTCTGGGAGGGATACCACCGGAGCTCCACCTGTGATGGGATCATGACAAACCCGGCTTACGGGGATCTTATGGAGGTAGCCATGGCTGCTGTGACTCCATGCGTGCAGCAGCTGTCCCCGGGAGACAGTGTGCTGCCCATCCTCTGTCTCTTGAGTTCTTCCTGCCTCCTGTTCTCAGTGTTCGCAGAGCCTTGGAGCCGCCTTGCTTTCCTGATAGCTGTTTATCAGCTTTCCTGATAGCTGTTACTCCCTGGAGCCTATGCCCAAGGGGGTTTGAGTATAGTCAGCTCCTTGCAATTTCTTGGTTTCTCTTTAAAGTTTGCCTTTAATTCTACTTTTTGCTGGGAGATGATGCAGATTTGCATAGAATTATTTATTCAGCAGTTTCTCCAATGGGAACTGGGAATGCTGTATAGAACGACATTTCAGCATCACGAGCAGGGTGTTAATAGTAACAGATCCATGGGTCTTACTGAAATGCACCAAATTTAAAGTTATTCTGTGTGTGGCTGTTTGTGTATATGTGTGTTTATATTTATACAGTTTGGTCACATATATAGGTTTATGCACCAATAATCATAATCAATGCATATAATTCCATCTGCCTTTTGATAACCAAAACTACTTCTGTCATTAATCTGTTATTTATTTTGATAATGAAATAAAGAATGTTATGTAAATGAATTCACATGATAGATTTTATTAGTTGTTTCACTAAACATAATTCCTTTGAGACCTACCATTTGATTCATTACCTATTCTTTTCTAATGATGAGTAGTATTTCATGATTTGTATGTAGCAGGTTTATTTAACCACTCTCCCACTAAAAAACAACTAGGATGTTCTATGTTTGAGGCTATTACCTTTAAGCCTCATTTTTTCTGTCTTCTATTAAGTTTAATTTTATTCATTTTCTATTTTTCCATCTGTAACCCCATTGTTCTTCTCTTGCCTTTCTATGGATTAATTGAATATTTTAAGAATTCCAGTTTTCATATATATATATATATACATATATACATATATATATGCATATATATATATATGAATGATTCATGAAGTTTTTAAAATCAATTCTCCCACTTGATTTCTAAGACAATTATTGATATTCTCACATCATAGATGAGATACTGGGATCAAATAGAATGATAGAATGAGCTATGCTTTAAGTTCACACAACTTGTAACTGCAGAAATAGTCAGACCTAAGACTGGCTCCAGAATTTATGTTCTTGCTTCACTCCACACTGCTGACCATTGGCTGTAGGAAGGCCAGGAGACCCTTACTTACCCATGTGAGTCAGCTCACAGGCAAGAAATCCACAGACTAGGTAACACTGCAAAAGTTTCAAAATAGTGTACCTCAATGTTTTGCCTTTTGTTGGTTCTTCAATTTACCTGTTAACATTTTTTACCTGTTGGAAGTCAGTTTGATGGGATGCAACCTCCTGCTCCAATTCTCTCCTCTTTCAGCCCTGCATCTCTGTAAAGGAAGGTACAGGAACCCCATTTTAACTGGAGTTTTACTTTATAAAGTTTCACTTGCCCATGGCCAACAGTGGTTTGAAAATATTAGATGGAAAATTCCAGAGATAAACAATCCACCAGTTGTAAATTCTATCCCACTCTAACTGGCATGTTGATATTTTCTGTATCATGCCACCCTACCAGGGACACTGTAGTGGTTTGTCTGGCTTTTCCACACTGTCAGAGGAAAAACAAAAGTGATCTTAAATTTAACCACAATGTTGTTGCTCAAGTGTAAACAATTCTTTCAGAATTGACTTTCTAAATTTGAGACAAGGAAGAATCAGGAAGTTCTTGCCAAGCTTGGACATTTAAAAGCTGTCCATCCAGTAGTCATTTAGTAGACTGTGGTATCATAGTAGCGACCTTGTTCAAGTGACACTTGTTTTACTGAATGATGGTTCCAAAGTACAGGAAGTAGAGAAGCTGCATATTCTGGTGTGCCATAGAGAGGCAAAGTAGTGATTCTTTTAGGTGAAAAGGTGAGAGTTCCAGAGTTAATATAGAAAGAAAATAAATTCCAGGTTGAGGAGCCAAGATCTATCATATACTAGTGTGTGTGTGTGTGTGTGTGTGTGTGTGTGTGTGTGTGTGTGTGTATGAGAGAGAGACAGAGACAGAGACAGAGACAGAGAAACAGAGAGAGAGAAAGAGAGGCAGAGAGAGAAACAGAGACAGAGTGACAAGAGAAAACATTCTCTTAACTTCTATTAGTATATTATAGTTTTTAAATTTTGCTGTTAGTTATTGCTGTTTATTTCCTTGTTCCTAATGTATAAGTTAAACTCTACACAGAGATATGTCTTGTTCACAGTTCTAGGCATCCTCTGAGTGTCTTGGGTATTTCCCAGTTGATAAGGGACAGTTACTGTGATTCCTCTCATGAGGGTCTCCTCAGCAGTTTGCTTATGTTTTCATCTGGCCTGGGTTTGGCTGGATGTTTAGCTTTGCCTTGATTTCCATCTTTATTAGAAATTCCCCAAAGATGTGATCTAAGACACTCATCTCTCATTTCTCCAACATATACTAGTTAAAATATCAAATATTTACTGAACTCAGTAGAACTGAATTAGCCTTCAAAATCTCTTGAGTATGTCTGCTGAGTTGTTTAGATGAGAGGTTAATGAAAATATTCCTTGATAAAAGTCATGAAGCTTTTTACATGGTAGATTATGTGTCTCAATTATTTTACTTAGAATTTGTAAGCTTTGTTAAGAAGCACACATTTTCTGACTATTGTACAAACAATTCAAGTTATGACATTTTCATCTTTAAAATTATTTGAAATTGAAACTGCCAAAGGAAAAACAAAAAGTATGTTCAATTTTCACCTTTATTGCTATTGATTAAATAGTAAACTACTTTCAGAATAGTCTCCTAACTAAGAATAAGGAAAGGTTAGGGAGTAACTGCCCAGCTTACATATTTAAAACCTTCTCCCAGGGAAGAAAGTCATTTAATTGACATAATAACCCCTTTATACATTTAAGCAATACTTAGCTTTATGAAGCCATAAAAATATATGTATGGTGATATACTCATCTCTTCCCCTAAAACAACTACTATAAACCATGATTTGTAAGAGTTTTAAACATAAATGCTTTTCAAGGAAGCCATGTATATGACGATTTATACTGCTGTACTACCTCTTCCTAAGTATTCCTTGCAGTACATTTTCCCGATGAATTATGGATTCTTAAGTACAATAGAAGTATTATTGCTAATGCGATTCTACTTTTAAGCAGTAAATTAAGTTTCATTATTTGAATGTATTTGGTCATAAAAGGATTGATTACCTGAATTTTTAATTTAATAGGGAATAAATATACACACAACAATGATTGCATAACTTTAAGCTTAAACTTCACTTGACCATACAGTTCAGTACTTCTCAGATGAAAATGACTGTTATAGAAAATTTCAAAATGACCCACAATTCCTAATAAAGAGTATACGTTGCTTAACAAGCTATTTGTTTTGGGTTTTTTTTTTTGGGGGGGGGTGAGACAGGGTTTTTCTGTGTAAAAGTCCTGGCTGTGCTGGATCTCACTTTGTAGACCAGGCTGGCCTCGAACTCACTGAGGTCCACCTGCCTTTGCCTCCCAAGTGCTGGGATTAAAAGCATGTACCATCACCACCCAGCTGTTTTACAGTATTAAAAAGTATTTACATTGTCATAGTAGGAGAGCAAGACTTGGAGATTAAATACTGAGAAAATGTTTATTTTCATCCAGTCCTGTATTTTCCAGTCCTGTACTTTTCCACGATTGTTTCATTAACTTGGAGGCATTAACATGCTACTTTCCAACACTCATCTGCCTTGCCTGACCTCTGTCACCTTTCCCTACTCATCTCATACACACTGGAATTTAAGGTCCATTTTGCATCTCAAACTATATTTCAAGACAATTTTGTCATGTGTCTGTCCACCACACTAACATCTATCTACATCTTAAATTGAAGTCTAATGAACATGAAAATGTCATTTTCCACAATTATTTGCACAGTTCCAGCACATCATATGGTCTCTTTCTATACCCGCCACTTGTTTATTCTCAAAGCATTTGTATTCATGGGTGCTTTGCTTCCTATGGCAAACTATCTTCTCAGACCACTGCATTTTCAATAATGGTTGTTGATCTTTGTTCCTATGAAGTCCTGGAGAGTCATCTATGGACCATTTGAGCAGACCAGGATGATGATGACCTAGGCCTTTTCCTTTCCAATTCAATCAAGATTTACTTTTGTCTTTTTAACAGACAACCTGTAAGCACAAATATACAGGCTGAAAATTAGGGTTTCAATGAAAGAAATGGAAAATAAACAGATATTTACAATTTACTAAGTCATTATAACCCTTAAAGATTAGGAAGCAAGGTGGAGAGGCATGGCTTTTCATTCTTAATCATTTCTGGCTAGATGCTTTTCTACAAGGGTTCTTGAAAGTTGCTCATTAGCACACCACACCATCTACTAAAGTATGTGTCCAACAGTGCAGAGACACTGTCTCTTGTTCAGATAAACAAAGCAAGCATTGTTTCAATTTGATATTGAGTTCTATTGGTTGGATGCAGAAATTGGGTGGTTTATCCCTTCCTCTTGTCTCTCACGGGTAATGGGTAAATAATATTGATAAACTATATGTCAAATAAATTTTGACAAAAAATATGTCCTAGAGTTACTTTGAACTTGGCTATTCTTGGGATTTCACACAAGTCATAAAACATGAGGATTAGATTTTAAAATGAGAAGAGTATGGGTGGAAAAAACACAAATACCCAAGCAGATTTGGAGGCCATATCCCTCTTACACTTGCTATCCAAACATCAACTATATGAAAATGAAATGGAATTTAACTTCACTTTCATTTGTATTTTTATTTTATTCATTCTTTATGTTAAATCTTTAGAGTTTTAGTTTTATGGTGCTTTTTGTAGTTGTAGTTTAAAAAAACTAAATATTTTTTCAAACAGAATTTTTCTTTGTATCATTATGTGCTTTAGGACATTACGTTTTATTAAGTTCTTTCAGTGTCATCTTTTTCTAAATGTCAGTCAAAGAACAAATCACAAGAGACATAAAAATAAAAATGAGCTAACTGAAAGGAGCTCTGATTTATCTGGGTCTTTATCAGGAGTGAGGCTTGCAATGGTTGTCCAAATTCATGAAAGCTAATTGGACAACAGCAATAGAGAATTTTGGGGAAATGTATTCAAGAAAAAGAAATTATCATACAGCCACATTCTGAACAGTATATGCTATCAGATAATACAACGTGACCTTGCCAACAGCTCTGCTAGGTTGTGCTTAGATTCCCATGGACCTGCTCACAGAAGAGCATGCCTACTGCCAGCCAGCCAGAAACATCAAGTTAAGCAATGTCCAGTCTTTATCAGTAGAGGGACAATTTTTAAGCAGTCCTTTGAATGTATTGGTACAACGTCTTTCCTTTTTTCTTACAACACCAACTTTGCAGAGGTTTTGTTTAAGAAAGTGGGCTAAGGGTTAAGGTTGGTGGAAATAATTAACACGTTTAAATTTATGTTTAGGTCTTTATACAAGATGGAATTTTCCTTAAAAAAACAGAAGAGTTTGTAAGAGGTTGTTTTTATGGTTTTTGTTTTTTTTACAAGTCAACTTGAAAGTGTGTTGGTAGTAATTATGTAAATGACAGGTTGTATACAAATAAGATTGATGCAGAGCTGTAAGACAACAACCCTGTGAATAATAACAAATTCTTAGTTTGCCTTGGTGTTCACTGCCATTATACTCCTTAGTAGGAAAATGAATAAACATGAATGAAATGTTAAGGCTTTGTAGTGACTGCATCTACAAGGGGAGTCTTCCGAATGAGTATCTTTGAATGTTCTTTCTAAGCTGTTAAATTTCTGAAGTTGATATAAATTTTAAATTAGAATTATTGATAATAAAAAAACTTTTCTTGAACTTTTAATAGAATTTTTAAGTATGTCAAGTTAAAATTTGTGGTGAGTTAATTTTTGTTCTATGAATAATTGACAGCATGAAGGATCTAAGTGGTGACTCTTAGAACCTTCTCATCAAATATTAACACTTGCCAACTGTGAGGCTCAGGAGTGGGTGCTATGAGAGGATTTCCTGCCTTCTCTGAAGATCCTTTTGCCGGGTTCACCACCTTTCCTGATGGAGTCTTGAGCATAATGGTTACTAATGCCTCATTCTGCTAACATATCCAGGGTTAGAGTTAGTCCACTGCACTTTCCTACCACATTCTCCGGCAGATAAACTCACTTTTCTTGGTTGAAGAGCTAAATCTCATTCAGAAGAATCTCATTTCTTCTGAGTGTCAGAACTTCATCTTCGACTCTCCTCTAGGTAATTCACATCAATGGTTTCCAAGCAACTGAAATGCAAACTATTAACATTACCTTTATTTCACTCCCCACCTTTCCAGCCTTATCAACATAGATGGATATTTATTGATTTTATTGTTGTCTTGAAAACTACAGCATTTGATTTTTGATAAAGGACAAAAACAAAGCATAGATGGGCTGAAGAGATTGTTCAGTTAGTAAAGAATTTGCCTAGCAAGCGTGAAGGCCTGGGTTGGAGCCCCAATTCTGATGTAAAAATGCTGGAGATGGTGATAAGCACTTGAAATTCAGTGCTGGGAAGAAAGGGACTAGGGGATCCTTGGGGCTTCCAGCCAGCCTAGCCTGATTGGTGAGCTCTTGACCAGTAAGGGACCATAGCTCAAAAGATGTATTTAGTGTTCATGAGGATGACATCCAAGGTTATCCTCTGGCCTGCATGAGCACGTGCACACATGTACACATTCACTCTACACATGCGAACCTGCAAATGCACAAACACAGACAACTTGCATATGAATGCATACAAAGTTTTAATTACTTTTAAGAATAAAGGACATATAAATTTCAAGTGCTGGATGAACAAGAGGTACTGAAGACATCAAAATGATAAGGAAACACTATGAAATCATGTCAGTAAATTTGGCAACTTACACAAAAGGAAATTTTTACTAATAAAATAAATGTAAAGTAAATAAAGTGAAAATTTAAAAAACATCAAAAATTATAATAGGCTTTTAAATAAAAACGAAATGAAACCATAATTAAATCATGATTAAACCATAATTAGCCTAGAAACAGACAGAAAGACAAAGAGAGACAGAGAAACCAAATACCCTTTAAGAACTTTGAGGGAAATGGCCCCCTACATGTGGCTACTTCCTCTAATTAGACCTTCCCTCCTAACAGCCCATTCAGCTGTGAACTCCTCAACAGATTGATCTATTCAAGATGTCAGTGCTCCTATGATCTAATCTCTCCTAAAAATCCCATATCTGAATGTTGTTGCACTGGGGATGAAATCCTCTGCAAAAAGATTCACCATGGAGCACTTCATACCTACATCACAACAGAAGGTAACAGTGGAGAATCAAATACAATCACTATGCTTTGATGCTGATGGGGATGTCAGTTTGGTAGAGAAAGGCATATTTGCTGTAGTTGGAAAGATTCTCATGAGATTTCTTATCCTTTCCTCCTCTTTGGGATAATTTCTAAGAGCTATACTCATTCTTTGAGTTGATTTAAAAGATCTGATAAAGAAAACAGAGACAGAAACAGAAACCTTTCTGGGCTGAGAGTCAGTCCTGGGCCTTTCAGCTCCTACTTCCGGCCCTCTGCTCTTTTTTTCTCACAGGGGACGGTTCCTGTCCATTTCATATATGGAGTCCTGCTGCCACATACGCTTTGATCTGGTTCAGCCAACATGAGGCTGTGTGAGACTCAAGTGCGGGATACAGGAGAAATCAAAGTAATCTCTGTTCCTAGAGTTGTATCTTCAGTCATGGCCATGCATATGATTCTAGACCATGATAGACCAACCTGATGTGCTTCCAACTTTTGCCAGGAACTTCAGCCCTAAAGTTCCATAAAGCTCCTGGCTTTGATCCAGTATCTTAGGTTTCAAAGCAAACCCCTGCTACTGCCAATTTCAGGGTGTGTCCATAGTTGTTATCTGACACTTTGGCTACCTTATTATTTGTTCGATTAAACCCTACAGTTAAAATACTTAGAAATATTTCTGTTTTTCTAATTGGAGCCTGAGTGATATAAACATCAACGCCTCATATGTGGAATTACTGATTTTACATGTTTAAGAACTGCATCACAGGCTGGCTTCTCTTTGGCTTTCTAAATCAATGCAGATTTATTTGGTGCGAACCAAGAGAGATAATGGTATAATCAGTTAAGCTCTTAAGGTCTTTTGGCTAACCAGGAAGCCTGTTAGTTAGTTCATAGTTATTTCATCCTTCTAAAGGAGAAGTCATTTTTATACACCCAACCAGTAGAGTTTTTTATTGCATTCTAAATACTCCAGCACCAACCTTTGTCCTTTGTAAGGTCACAAATGTTCAATAAACATACTGAATTAGAGGGAAGTCCTCCAAATTTTGATATCACTCAAAATTACTAATTTCATATTATAAATAATAAGAGGTTATAAAGATGGCTCAGTCATTAAGAGCACTTGCTACTTGCAAAGGACCTGGGTTCACAGCACCCAGATGACAGTTTCCAACTGTCTGTAACTCAGTTCCAAGTGACCCAATACCCTATTCTGACTGCCGTTGGTAGCAGATATATACATGGTATACATACCATGCAGGCAAAGTACTTATATATGTAAAATAATAATAAATCTTTACAAATCATGCAAGATAATTTTGTCAAAATTATCAGAAACTTATAAAGTACTAATGCATGATTTTGTGCATATGTTTTATTGCATCTTCCTTGTTTGTCACAGTAAACTATTTTAGAAAGTTTATAGATATGAAATGCCATTGAATAGACCATGTAGTCCCCTGTATGAGATTCTGTCACCAATCTATTTTACTATCAGCACATTTCAGACAACATGTATTTTTTATTTTTCCCCTTTGGTTCAGTTAAGTCAGTTACAAGCCAGACAATAAGAAGAAGTGGTATATTAGATCAATTCAATAGAAAGCAGCAATATTATAAGTAAAATGTTTCAACACATGGAGGCAAAATGGAATTGTCTGGGAGAATTAATATCACATTGAAAGACTGTAGCTTTCTGTATAAAAATATATTCAGCAGATTGGGGAGTTACTGTATCAGTTGTCTTTTCAAGTCTCATAACAGAAAGCAATTCTGGCTAAATTAGTAAAATACATTTTTGGGGAAAGTGAATTCATATAAATCTATAAGTATATTTTTAAAAACTTGCTTGATTAGACCAAAATGAACCTGAGTGAAGACCATAGAAAAAAAGGACCACTTTTCATAGAAAAATTAGGATCTATTGTTTTGCTGTAGCTGAAGTAAAATTAATAGTTTGGGATTTATAACGTCAGATTTAGCCATCTGGTTGACCTTGCCACTTACATAAATATTTATGTTAATGAATTGAAATAATGTAGTACTGGTAGAACAATTTTTTTTTTTTTTTGGTGTATGTGAACAGTGAAGACACAAAGGGATCTCTATCTAGCATTATGGCATGATAATGAAGCTCCACAGCTCTCCTGGGATGGACTACAGCTAGTATTGGAAACAGTGACGAGCAGATAAATGGTACAACAGTGGACAGAGCCATGATAGAGCATATTTTTGTTGCCTAGAATGTATCAGAATGCTTACATTGATGAGGACACCACCACCAGCTCCTGGAAAAACAGCAGTACTCACTGAGCTCCACATCTGCCTTTAAACACAGCTCTGAAATAACACTGGCCTTGGAGAGCAGGCAGAATACAGCTTTCTAGTGCCATATATGTCCTAATCTTTGAAATGTCTCAATATCTTACATGACAAGGAGATTTTAAAGATATCATTAAGTTAAAACTGCTCTCCGATATAATTGCATAATTCCCTAAATGTGGAAAACCTTTCTAAAACGCAGTGAGTCAAAGAAGGGATCTGTGATGTAGCAAGGCTGCCTGTTCAGGAGAAGGAAATTGTGAGTCAGGAATTGCCAGCAGCTTCTAGGAGCTGAGAATAGCAAGGAAGCTCTTGTTTTTTGAGAAAGAACACAGCCTTACAACTCATGTCATTCTATACACTGAGTTTGTATTAAGCCACCAATTTTATAACCATTTGTTTACATTGTAGAGAGTTGAGTCATACAAACCCCCAAAACTTATGTCTACCTCCACATTTTCACAATCTGTTTATAAATTATAAGTGTTATTAGCATTTGTGCTGATAATATGTCTAAGAATTGTTGCAATAGTTTATATCTATATATGTATATATATAGATATATGTACACATATAGACTTCTTGTATAGTATAGATACATTGAATACATAGAGGTCTGATGGATCTGTGATTTCCTATGAATTTGGATAAGAGTCTGTATAACAAAATAATTTAAGTGTAGTCTAGGAAAAAGTGACTGGCCACTGAGAAGCAAAATTTTATCTCTATGCTCACCAGACCTCCAGCAGATCCTGAGAAAAATCTTGGCATGAAATCAAATAGTAAGAGAAATGCATAGAGGATTTTCACATATACATGGTAGCCCCAATGTGGAAATGAAGACTCAAAATACAGGTATAAGCTATGTACCCATTAACATACTATGTTAAGCAAAGTGAATAAATTTCATAAAAGAATCTAAAATGTCTAGGAAGACGATAGGAAGGTACATAATTTTAAGAGTCCTTTTTCATAAACTTTCATGCACCTCTGCTCCCCATCTTCAGTAGAGATCTTTCACAGACATATTTGTTTCTAGCTTTTAGAAGGGTGAAATCATCGTGGCCTTCCTGAATTTGAAGTTTTTCAGGTGACTTACATAAATGGCATGTTTTGGATGATGCTCTCTGTGTTTATTAAGCACCTTAGTCAGAGCCTGTAAGGTCTTTTGCCTTGATAAATTTGTTGTCATTCAGTTGTCATTCAGTTCATTGAGTCTGAATCTTGGTTGCTGGGATTATGAATAGTCAGCAAATGAAGAATAACTCCAAGAGTAGCAGATAATTATTAACTGAATTTATGGAAGACAATCTGTAAAACCAACACTGTCTGCCTAGGGGAGATCAAGTACTGACATAGGAAAAATAATTTCCGGACAACTGAATATAACCAGTAGTCAAAATGAGGTTTGGTAATTACTTTAAATTAAGTTTAAAAGTCCATGTAGAGCAAGGCATAAAACAAAAAATTATCTGATAGATAAGTAAGGAAGACAACTTGAGTGCATCTGAAATATTAATATGGCTAAGTTAACTTTCTGTATTGAGAAGTCTACTTGGGAGTTCGTTATTCTGTTGTGGATTTAACTGTGTTAAAACGATAGCCTCCAATATCACTATATTTGTAGATAGGACCTTTGGTGAGATTATTAAACTTAAATTAGGTTATAGTAGTAACCTTTGATCCAATAAGACTAGTTTCCTTACAAGAAAGAGATGAGATACCAAAGCACTCTCTTTCTGGCTTGCTCTCTCTTCTCCATCCCTCACTCTCTCCCATCTTCAATCCCTTCCCTTCCCCTCCTTCTTTCCTTCCACATATTCACAGAGCAGAAGCCATGTAAGATTACAGATAAGAGACCTTCTATCTTACATTAAATGAAGAAGCCTACCAGAAACTAACCCTAAGCACAAAACAATTTTGGACTTACAGTCACTGGAACTATTAGAAAAATATTTCTTTGCTATTCAAGTGACATAGACTGTGGTGTTCTATTAAGATGGTTGGGGCAAACAAATACATACACAAATCCTTCTTCAATCATTAATTTCTCTGTAAGGTACAGAAGAAGATGCATTTTCCATCCCTATATGACTTTTGGAGGTTGTTTCAGTTCTTCCAATCTCTGCTCAAGAGCTAGCATGCTTGCCCAAGTATGTCTTCTCCTTGTCATTCTAGGCAAAGGCCATGTGTCTCTTTACATACAGTACTTCTCTTTTAGCTCACAACTCAGTGGACACACGATCGCTCACTGTGGCGGTGCTAATGACAGTTTTAACAAATGGTTAACTCTTACTAAGCTTTTTTGGTACACTTTGCTTTCATTCTGGTCCCACAGAGATTCTATTTCCACATCTTTTTTGCAAGTGAGTATACAGCATGTGATGAAAAATGAACAATGAAATGTAAATGAAAATTATCTATACATCTTCAGGAGCTACAAATTTCTTCCCCTCATTGCCTTCCGTCCACTAGCTCCTCTTACCTCAGAAGATTGGAGATAAACTCCAGAGTAACCTTGGAAAACAAGTGTGATAGATTCAGAAGCCACGAAATACAATGTGATTCCATTCCCAGACACCACCGGGAGAATTTCTAGCTAACTAGAGCAACAGAACAGGATCAGTACCTGTTAGAATCTAACATAGACGATGATTCTACAACAGGATGCTGAGGGATAAAGACCAAGAGTATCCAGCATTGACTTAGCAGTGAGATTGAGAATGAGAGAGAACAGCGGCCTCCCCTGAGGACCTACTTCTTTCTGCCCAGCACCCCCTCCTCCAGCAACTCTTTGAAGTGTGTTACGTTAGAGCACAAAACAAAGCAAAATATGCTTTTAATCTTCTAAAATGTTGGCATTTTGTTCTCACAGCATGATCTAGCTACTCTGTACTATATAAATATATGATTGTAAATAGTTATATTTTAAAGAATAAAGCATAAGAGATACTATGAACAAATAAACTAAATATTCAAGATTTAAAATTTAAAACTACCATTTTGTTTCATATAAGAACACATTAGTGGGCAGTAAGTGTTACTAGTCAATTTGCTGGGGCCCTTTTTCTCTACCCATGTAGAAGTTGTATGTAGGCAAGGAGAAGCTCCTCAAGGGCTAGTCTTTAGCAGCTTCTGTATTACTCTGTGTTTGGTAACAGTGAGTGGCAGCAGCAGGCACATGGGAAGGACGGCAGGTTGGATCCTCTAGCTTTAATACTCCCATAGGTGCTGGACTTGAACTTTCATCTACAAGTGATCTTGTGTTGGCCAAGGAAGTAAGAATTTTTAGCTCTTGGAAGCAGCTTGTGTTTCAGCTTGGGGCAGATTTAAGTATTGCCTTGCTCAGCCCTCAAAAGTGGCCAGTATTACAGCCCCAAGGCATGGGGTGACTGAGATTCCCGGCCCTAAAGACTTGACTGTACTCTGGAACTCTTCAAGTGACCAGGCCTACAGGTTCTCTTCTCCAGCTCTTTACAGCCTCCTACTTAGCTCTCTGCCCTCTCTAGTTCTGTCATTCCAATTTGTTCCTAATGCCGAAGTACCAGGAGAGGCAGCACAGCAGTGTGTCTCCAAAGCCCACTGACCAAGTGAGCCAGATAGCCTGCCTATATATTTATAGCGAGAGGATCTGTTTGCACCACTCACAGCAAAGGTCGTATGCAAATGAAGATTCGTATTTGCACCAATCACAGACCTATCTCTTTAGCACCATTCTCAGCATTCCCCCTGCCAGTCCACTAGAGAGAGCACTCCTCTAATCCTCTGGACTAGGTGGAAACTGTGGTGGAATTATCTAGAGTTCACTGAGGCTTGTGATAGTAAATAAAATGTGTGAATGAACTGATAGATAGTTTTGCACCTCCAGGAAGCAAAATAATCAGTGTCAATTCTGTACTTTTCTCAAGGTGTCTGGGATATTCAAAATGGATGATGCTAGACACAGATTACTCACTGTTACTGAGTACTGCCCAACTGTTACTCACTGTCTCATGATGCTGTGTCCCAGTTCTTTGTGCAGCTAACAAGAAATGCAATAGAAGTAGTGAAATGTAGATTTATAGCAAAGGCATAGGATATATCTCCATTAAGAACGTGCTAGCCAGGTAGTGGTGGCGCATGCCTTTAATCCCAGCACTCGGGAGGCAGAGCCAGGCAGATCTCTATGAGTTCGAGGCCAGCCTGGGCTACAGAGTGAGTTCCAGGAAAGGCGCAAAGCTACACAGAGAAACTCTGCATCGAAAAAAACAAAAACAACAACAAAAAGAACGTGCTAAACAAGATGTAACTCAAGGGCATGGCAATCTTTAGGAGTTTGTTCTATGACTTTAGGTAGAGGGAGAAACCAGTCAGGAGGGACAGGAAGGGATTGAGTCCTTACTATGATTGGCAGATAGACTGTTATATGAATTTTAACAATATGCACATGTACAGTCCATATATCATTTTAAGCATATGTCCCCACTTCCATGTGTATGAATGAGGTGAAGAATGTGCTTTTCTCTCAGAGGATGCTCTAAGGACAGGTTTGCCATTACTGTGCTTGTACCTAATATCGGTACAACTGGCCTCATTTATTAGTTGTCGGGCAGTACATAACAGGCCCCAAATCACTTACTAGATTGGAGGTTCTATGTGAGGTCTTAATAGAAAAAGGTAGATGCATTGTGCCAAGGAGCATTTGTCCTGGGTTGTTGGCTGTCTCAATGTTGACTATGTTCTTTTTTTCTAAATCAATATTGTAACCACACTCAGCATAAATCTAACCTCCCCAGACCTAGAGGACATGGGTGCTGTCATCCTGCCCTCTCCTCTCTTCTCTGTAACCATTAAAGGAACTCTGTGGTCAGGAGAAGAACTCTGAGGGAATAAACAGAGATAGGAGGGGGAAGGGAGTAGACTGTGATTTCTTTACAGAATGCCAACATTTGTCACCCAACCCCTGTAGCCACAAACATGGACTTTTGTTTATTTTTCCCTCTAGAATAAACTTCTTGGGGACTTGTTCTTGTTCTTGGGTCCTACCTAAGGCTCACACAAACCACAGGAGGAAGTGTTAATATATGTTGATAGAACACAAATGCTAGAATTTCCAGTACTTTCCAGGAACAAATATGTCCTAACACTGCGATTACACTGAAAAGAATTGATTTACTGCCTATTAGGAAATGAGCTAAAATAGATGGAGATGTTGAAGACCGTGTAAGAGGTCTGTTTCTGTTTCTCTCTTATGTAGTCTTCAACATTTCCATTTGTAAATGTTTCCAAAGTTGATAATATTCTCAAGCCAGAAATAAATATCATCATATAAGGGTTACAGAAGAGAATATGGCTTTTTTCAGAAATAACAATTTTAATTGAGTAATAAATAATACAAAGTTTATTCGTAAAATTTGAAACAACAATTTGGCACCAAATCTTACAGTTAATCTACTCTAAAATCATGTTGAGGAAAGTATAATTTAAAGACCTGGTAGCTGAGCTTCACTAGAGCACAGAAACAGGGAAGACATGAATTTCCAGTTTTGGAAGGCGATGGCTGCCCTCTAGGCAGGAGATGTTGTTGTGTTGTTTTTATTTATTTACTCCTGCATCATTTGTGGACATTGAATCAGCACCCCACCTGATTTTAAGTTGAGGGGCTATGTGAGGAACAAACACTTCTTGCCTTCATGAAGCTGATGTTTCAGTGAAGGATATAAGCGGCAAGGGTCAAATGAAAACACGGAATAAAGCAGAGGCCGTGATTTTGACGGCAGTCACTACAACTTCAGAGTATAATCATTGTGATGGGATGTAACGGTGATGGAGATGAAAGGCTGTGAGAGGGACAGGAGATGGTGTGCTGCTTACATTCAGAGCAGAACAAACAGACTGCTCTTTTGGGGTTACACATAGGACAAATCAGGAGATAAGCAGGCAACTGGAACCTAGAAGAAAAACGGTGTGTGCGTTTAAAATATGTATTAGGTACATAACTTTATACATGTGCATATACAAACTAAATATCACAGGTTAAAAAAAAAAACATAAACGATCAAATGGCAATTCCTGGAGAGAAGTACCATAGATAAATAGTAAAGAGGAAAAAGTACCAGTTTTTCAATTCCTAGAGATGGGACATTATAAATTTAATTTAAGTTATTGGAGCCCATAAAAAAAAAAAGCAAAACAAAACAAAAAAACCCTCCTCTGTCTAGACTGGTACGCCGTTTATTTTGTCAACAGTACAAACTTGGATCATCTGGTACCTCAACTGAGATAATGCCTCTGTCAGATTGGCCTGTACTCAAGACTGACATGGAAGGACCCAGGTCATTGTGGACTGTGTCACCATGGGCATGTGGTCCTGGAGGTGTAAGAATGACAGCTGGCCTGGAGCCTGGATGTAAGTCAGTAAGCAGTGTTCCTCCGTGGCCTCTGCTGGAGATCCTGCCTCACTTCCCCAAGTGATGAGCTGTGCTCCGTATGTGTAAGCCAAGTAACCCCATTACTCTCCTGCTTTAGGTCATGGTGTTTTTCACAGCACTGGAAAACAAACCAGGGAATTCATTCATTTAGTGTTCCTGTCTGTGCAGCCTGACTTAGCTCAGCTCTGATCTTCATTTTTTGCTTCTTACTTCACTAGATTTTTTTTTTGGTGAACATTCTTTTCTCTTCCAACATCATCATTGCTAATATTCTAATCTGTCCCTGGAAATCCCACCCCTTGGCACCCCCCTGCATCCTGATGTAAAATCCTCTTTATAAGGAAAAACTCTGCCCTTCCTCTCTCTCTTCTGCCTTTTCCTCCATGAGGTACATACCTCTTGATCTCTCTCTCTCTCTCTCTCTCTCTCTCTCTCTCTCTCTCTCTCTCTCTCTCTCTCACCTCCCCTTCTTTCCTATCTTTCTCTTCATCTCTCTATTATAATAAACTCTCCACATGGATTCAGCATCTGGGTTGTGAATTACTGGCCGCCACTGCCGCCACCATGCCCGCAATGGCATGCATCTGCCCAGCATACCAGCAAGTTTTCCCTCACGTGTGGGATATCCTGGCCTGACCAGCTGGGGGTTCCTCATGTGTGTAGAATTCATAACAATCATAACACAGCAAAGGAAACAAATTTATTTATTATATGTTTTAAAGACCATTTCCACGAAGAACATTTAGGTTTTTTTTTTTTAATGATTATACTACCAGAAGATAAACAATTTGAAGAAATGTGCATAAAAATAAAATACAATAAAACAATATATAACATCATATGGCAATTGCTAGAATTTCAAGAATTTGGCTCTAAATTTTCTATCAAACAGAGGCTGGTGAAAAATTAGGGATAATGACAAAGGAAACATTGTTGGATAATACAGCAGATTTCTGATAGCATGTGCCCACTTCCGGTCTTCGGTAAAATGACATGTCTCCGCAAGTTCCTAGCTTTCTTGCTGTTTTTTTTTTTTTTTTTTAATCACTGGATGGTTAATTACTGAAAGACTATGAGCTTAAGCTGCTGGACTTCATGTTTTCCCTGAGGATTTCTAACACACCCCAGGAAACAGTTTCCTCTTTTAAGACACTGTGTTACAACACACTCTATATCACAAATCAATATAGCCAAGAAAAAATGATTCACTGAGAAATGATACCATAAAACCTCTCTTTTGGAACATATACCTTCATTTGAACATTGATTTGATAAAAAGATGGAGGTGACAAAAGTTATCCTGAAGAGAGTTGGCATACTGACTACAGTGCAGGTAGATTCAATGTAGCCCATTTTGGAGACAGCAAGGAAATCACACTGACTTTGGCATACGTTCCAATTTGTGAAATAGTGGGGAAAAAACTGGGACATATGGGAAAATGTGTTGGCTGTAATACATAGTGTTTCATTATGTAAAGATTTCAACCTTTAAATTTCAAGTTCTAATCTGGAGTATATAGATAGAGTTGGAGATGTAGGTCTCTGGAAACTGTGAATGTGTGTTTGGGGGGGGCTTATCTGAGAAAAAGGATGATCGATCTTTTCAGATATTTTGAAAATAATCAGAACACCTTCATGCACACAGCCCGACAATAACAGTCCAGAAGCATTTTCCGACAGCTCAATTACCCTTGGATTCTTTGTAACTTGAAGAATATCACTAGGCTTTAATTGAAAACCCATTCAAGGCTATTAGAATAAAGTATTCTCTACTTCACATAAACTAAATAATCAAAATGTTCACTGCATTGTAAGATTATCTTAAGAATCTGGTCTTGTCAATCTTGCCTGATGGGTAACAAAGACAGACCAGAATTTCATTCATGTTGCTTTTATGACATTAAATGAAACAACTTCAAGACTTTGGCAGACAGAATTTCCCAGACTTAACAGTTTATCCTTCCCAGTGGTTCATTAAGACTCAGAAAAGTGAGCTCCTGTTGAGGGACTATGTGGTCACATGAGGATCTTATCCTCCAGCTCAGGTTTTCATGATTATATTTGTCACCCAATACGGTCATTGCAACACAAAGATCACCAGCATCTTCTGTCATGAGAATTCAACTATCCTACTAGAAATTCAAGTGCCCATAATCAAAACAATAAGGCAACTTTATAAAGGCTTAGAGAAGATGATGACAGCAATAAAGTCATTATCAGGCAAACAGAAGAAATAAAATCAACTACAATTGCTTTAGCATTCAAAAAATTGCTTCTTTCAAACCTAAATCTCCAGGCAAACAAAATCTCATGCAAATTAAAACTAATTTACTCCACCAACTGGGATTGTTTAGTTTTGAGTAATTTACACCATTCTTCTCATGCTTCCAATTATAAAACAAAGTTATCTTTAAGTTAAGGTTTATCTAATAGCTGATTTTGCAGTTAATTCATAAAAGAAAATTTATGTTTTCCCATAGAAAGCCTGTAAATTATAAGAATTTTATAATACTGTGATTATATATGATCACCTGTTCTTATATAGAGTCTTATCCTTCTTGGCTACATATTGCTGAATATTTAATTATGATCTTTCAAACCTAGAACCTGGAAGGAATATGTTATACATGCTCAACAAAAATTGTTGGCTGATCATGTGATCACGTGCAAACAAGGTGACTGATATGACTGTTGGTTCCTCAGCCATCTGAGCCCCTGGAAGGCAGTGAAGTAGATCTTGGCTAGAAGATAGTGGGACACCTTCCCTCTGGACCCTGGCATTGTCAATACATCAGGGTGGTGAGCCTTAAGGCAATCCTATTCCTTCTTACTTTATAACCTTTACAGACATTTTGTGCTCTCCCTACATGGTTGTCTCTTATCCAAAGCCCTTTATATTACTCTTTCCCAGGCAGCATTGCTGGACAAGCTTTCTTCTAAGAGGAATCTTTGTAATGAAATCAATTAGTTCTCTCATGTATTCAACCACATTCTCTCCTTGTCTCCTTACTCTCTGAGAACTGTGCATCATGCGCATGGAATGTAAATATTTATTACTATGGAGAGATGTCAGGAAAGAAATGTGGATATGGCACAGCAAGTGTTGAATCCTGATTATTACTCACCACTCACACATATTTGCCTTTTACATTGCTATTACTTGTTATAGTAACAAAAGTTTGAGGAAATGCTGGGTCCAGTGATAGCGGCCTGCAATGCCAGCTACCCTGAGGGCCAAGGAAGGATGACCATGAGTTCAAGAGCTGCCTGGGGTAGACAGGGAATTCAGGGCTAGACAGAATAACTTAGATCTTGTTTCAAATTTTAAAATGGGGTGAGGATCTGCAGCTTGATAGCAGAGTGCTTCATTAGCACATGCAAGGCCCTGGGTTCAATCTGCAGCACCCCAAAATTAAAACAAGGAAGAAGGTTATTGCTCAATGAGTGTGCATTTTTCATTGTGTCTGGAGTTCTGTATGCAGACGGCAGCTATTGGTCAATAACTGCTTGACAATGCACTTGCTTCAGAAAAGGTACTATAGGCTGGGTGTAGCTAACTGAAAGAATGCTTTCCTGGCCTGCACAAGCCTGAATGTAATCCACAGAAATGCAAAACCAAAATCAAAAGATTATGATAGTAAATGTGCTATGCATGCCTTATCACAAATTTTTTAAAAAATTCCTAACCTACCATGGGTAACTATGTTTTCTTTTACAGAAAAAAATGGGATGAATTTTAATATTTATTAAAATATTTTCAAAGCATTTCTGAAACACTTTTTTCAAAGCCATTTAATAGTTCCTTCAGTAACTAAATAATGGCAATGAGTTAGCCCAGCTTTTATAGCTCTCTGTATGGGCTCAACTTATTCCTCTGAGGTCTTATAAGCATATATTTAACCCTTGTTTTTCTAATATGTCATTTATGTTCAAATATGAGTCTTAGCTCATTCATGTTGTTCTGTCTTTTTGAAAATCCCTTCTTCTTTTAAAAACTGTTCTCATCTTCCAAAATTCATATATAATGTTCCTTTGACTTTAAAGCCTTGTGGTATTCTGAAGGAACGAGAGAGAGAGAGAGAGAGAGAGAGAGAGAGAGAGAGAGAGTCAGATTTTTTTCTACAAACTTTAAATACACGCAAATAACTTTATTGAAAACCATTATATATTTCATACACACACACACACACACACACACACACACACACACACACACTTGCATTCCAGCAGTATTTATACCTCCTGGTAGACTATTTCATAAATGTTAGTCATGCAAACATTTATTAACTTTTATAGTATGCCAAAGAGTATAGCACTCTAGTCCCTGGATTATTGTAGCACACTACCTTAGTAAATGTAAGTTACCACCCTTTTGATGGTACAGAAAGCTGGCAATCAAAAATAGAAAAACATTGTCATTATTCTATATTAAAGCACTTTAAAACCATTAATTAAAAATTATGAAATACTCAGCTTTTTTAAAAAAATGAAGACTTTATCTGTGACAACTGAATTATATATTTTATAAATTTAGCATAATTGTTCATTGAAAGAAAAATTCCAGATTCCTGGAAAGTGTTGTAAAATATGAACCTCAGTAACTTGGCTAGACTATATAAATTATTGTACTTACTTTGGCTCACATTAGTTCTCTGCACTGCTATTCCATCTCATGTTGCTTAATTCTGGAGCTTGCAGGAGTATAATAAGCTAGTTTTGTTTAAAAGTCAGACTTTAAAGCCAGTAACTATTAAGAGTTTGGGTTGGTCTCTTGGAAAGAAATGTATATGACTGGTGGGAATGTGCTTATGAGAACTACTGTGCTGTTTTGACACTGGTATGTGATTTTTCTGTACTGTTCTATTTCATGCTTACCATTTATACTTTACAAAAACAATAATCACAGCATTTGTTCCCCTATTTCCTTTGCTGTATGGCAAAAGGATACATACTTCCCTTGTGTTGTGTGTCATGGGGGCAGAATGCCTTAGTCCTTCGTCAACAGGATATGTCAGGGGCTCCAACTTTGCTTCCCTTTTTGACATATCATAGGGGCTAGCTTAATCATAAAACTTAGATAGGATATTATCATTCACTTTAACTGTTTGATTAGAACCTTTATATAATAGTTGTATTTTCTTAGCACAAGAGTCTGAAGTTACACAGAGACAGTTAAAGTTGAAAAGCTTCCTCCCACCATGTGCCACTCAACACCCATTTTTTTTTTCTAAGTGGCAGCCAGTTCCAGTCATCAGACTCCTGTGTACATGTGCTCAGTACAAATAAACAAAATATATGTTAATTCTTTTATTTATACTAATCACAGACTTTATACATATTTTATACACCTTAGCTTTTTTCCACTAAATTATCCTGAAGGTTTTTCTGTTCAATATATGATGGTTACTTCATTATTATTCTCTTACTCATTAACTTCTTTCAAACTAGGATCACATCCTGCATGTGTAGTCATTTTTACTTGTACATATGTATGTGTGTAGTCCCTAAGCACTATATAGACTAAGAATAAATATACTATCCATGCAGCTTGTTTATGCCTTCACATTTTTCTTTATTTATCACCTATAGCTCTTTTTAAAATTAACTTTTATATTTAACACTGTCTTGCTTTCTTTAATATAATAAGTTTATGCAATAATTTTCATAATATATATTAATATTATAATAAAATGTAAATCTTACTTCATCTATTTAATACAATATTCTTTTCATATCAGGTATCTGATTAATTCATGTAAATGCACATCACAGCAGTTCACTAGTTTTCATCACCACAGTGGAGTGCAATAAAATTAGCCATGCTCTTGTAGGACACCTTAATTCCAAAATTTGTTATTATGAATATTATTATGTTATTTTTTCACTTTCCCTATGCATATGTGATAGAGTTTCACTATAGCATATATCTAATAGTGGAACTTCTGAGACCCACCCAAGGTGAGCACTTATCGACTTTACTGATTGAATTAAATTGTTTTCCCAAGTGCTTAGGTGGCTTTTTAATTACCATCACCACTTTCCTACATTCTCAGAACACCTTTTAGTTTTTGCCAATCTAATGAATATAAAACTACAGTTTGTTTCTTTTCTATAACTACATACTAAATTAGGAACACTTGCATATATTTTGAGATAATATTTTCTCTTCTTGAAAGCATGTTTGTGTGATATGCAATAATACATCTGCAATTTACACAAGGAGTGGGACTTTTTCTACTGAGAAAATGGCAAGATCTCATTGCTGAAGACAACACCTACACAACTCATTGAACATTGAGAAGTAGAGCTGGTGCCTACATAGAGCCTTCACCTCCACAGGCTAGTGTCCTTCCTCCACATACAGGAAAGAGAAGTATAAATCAACTCAACCACAACGCTGGATCTGCAATGGTGTCCTACCTACGAGATATGCTAGGACAACAGTGACAGAAAGCTTGGGGGAGTAACCAGCCAACATCTGATTTGACATAAGTCCTCTCTAGGAGATGGAACTCTTCCTTGACACTGCTTGGGTGACCAAGAACTACAGACTAGATGCATGGGGGACCTAGGGTAGAACCAAACACTACTGTTCTACAAACAAACAAAACCAAAATGTAGCAGTAAGATGACTGACTCCCAATAAGATGACTGACTCCCAGTAACATTCCACTATACTCATAGATCAGTGCCTTGCTTAGGCATGATCTAAGAAGCATCCTCCTGCAGCAGATAGAACAAATACAGAGACCCACAGACAGGTGTTATGCAGAGAGTGAGAGACCTTGGGACACTTAACCCTAAACCAGATGCCTCCATCAAATCCCTCCCGTTAGGGCTCAGGGAACCCTACAAAAGAGGAGGTACTAAGAGTGTAAGAGTTGGAGGGGATGGAGGACATCAAGGTAACTAGACCTTGTAAATAAACAAGAGCAAAGCTCATATGAATTCAGCTGCTGAAGCAGCGTGCACAGGGACTACACAGGTCTATGCTAGGTCCTCTGTGTATATATCATGGCTTCCAATTAGTGTTTTTGTGGGATTCTCGTGTGCAGGAATGAATGAGTCTCTTATTCTCATGCCTTGTCTTAGAGTTTTTTTGCTTTTGTGTTTGTCTTGTCCAACTCTGATGTTACAGTTTTTATTTTATCTTATCATATTTTATTTTGTTATAATTATTATCCCTTAGAAGCTATTTTTTTCCTAATGACAGAAAGGGAGTGGATCTGGATGGGAGGAGATGTGGAAAGGAACTGGAGGGAGTATAGAGAGAGAAATCATAATCAGGATATATTATTCGAGAAAAGAATTTGTATTCCATAAATGAGAAAAATACTGCCCAAGATTTAACTTAAAAAAAAATTGCTATATCTGTGACAATAACAATTAAAAATGAGAACATATAATAAATATATTAAAGACAATTTTTAAATTAAAGACTATATAATAAATATTGTTTGATAATATTTAATATTAAACTAATTAAATTAACTTGAATGGGAGTGGAGGGAACAAGGGAAAACTTGGTAGGTGGAGAGGTTATAGAAATGATGTAAATAAAATCTTCATGTATGATACCTCCTTTTGTCTTAAATTTAACTTCTTTATTGACTCTGGGAGTTTCACATCATGAACCCCAATTCTGTTCACCTCCCAGTCCCCACATATCCTCCTCTTGTCCTGCCACACCCCCCCACATAAGGAAACAAATCAAAGTACTCAAGCAAGAGAACAAAGCAAAAACAGAAACAAAACAAAACAACAACAACAAAACAAAACCACAACAACAGAACAATCCCTTTGCTTCTCCAACACTTCTTCATTCGTCCTGGTGACACTAGAGGCTTCAGTGTGCCAGATAGTTTACCACTTTGTCCCATCAGTTTTACTGGCAAATGGTTATTGCAATAAGTCACTGGTCTGGTTCAAGGCCTCTGGTTTCTGGTTCATCATCATCACTGGCTCCTCACCAGAACTCGCCTGGAATATCCTGTGGCTGCCATGAGTCTTGGAGATCTTGTGGGTATCGTTCCACAGGACCAATCCCTTCAGCCTAGGGTGAGGGGGTGGAGGCCACACCCCTACATGCATGCCCTCAGGTTCAGTTTACCTTGGCCTATGGTGGGGGTGCGGGCCATTTCTCCGGCCAGCAGGGGCCAGCTTTCTTGCTGTAGTGTCCAGCAAGAGGCAAGGCCAGGTTTCCCAGGACCATCAAAGGGTGTGGCCGGCTCAGTATGAACCTCTGATTTCATCTCACGTGGTCCTAAGTCCTCCCGAAGTGACACAGGCTACAGACATCCACACAGACCCCAGCTGTGGCTGGACCACAGACCCAGAAGCGACCCTTGGCAGCAACTTGGGGCTGTTCAACATCCTGGCTGTGGGTAGAGGGCCTGGTTGCTCAGGTGGGAATGGTTGCAGCCCTAACCTTGGACCTCTATGTGACCTTTGGTGGCACTGCAGGACCGGACTTCTGCACAGAACCCAGCCATCATAGAACCATGGAGTCCACCACAGAACCATGGAGTCCAACATTGTCCTCAACAGCGGCTGGGTGTGGATGTCACCACTGCCCCAGTGGCAGTATGGCCATGAGACACCTACATGGCCCTTGATTTCAGATGTCTTCACATCCTTTGATGGTAACAGGTGCATCAAACATCAGCACAGACCCTGGCTGCAATCGAGCCACGAACCCTGCCTGGCACGGCCGTTGGCTGCAGCTCTGGTCCAGACATCACTATGACATTGCATCACAGGCCACTCAGATCTGGATACAACCTAGCCCTCAGACACCAACCTGGACTCAGGTGGCTGGTCTGACCCTGGGCATCCTCATGGCACTCGGTGGCAACAGGAGCCACATACGTCAATCAGGACCCTGGCTATTATAGGGCCATGGACCCAGACATGGCCCTCTGTAGAAACCTGGGCCCAGATGACATCATGGCTCTGGGTTGCAGTGCAGTTCACCCATATCTGAATGGCCCCTGCTGTGGTATGGCCCTCAGACTTGGTAGGTGGAGAGGTTATAGAAATGATGTAAATATTGTACTCATGTATGATACTTTCAAAAAATGTGGGCTTTTTTTAGTTTAAATATGAAAGAAAATGAACAATCCTATTTAAAAATGTGCTATAGAACTGAAAATTCTGAAAAGAAAAAAAAAACAGAAAGGTTAGGAGACACCTTAAAAGCTGCTCAATATCTTTAGTCATCAGACAAATGCACATTAAATCAAATTTAATATTTAATCTCATACTAGTCTGAACGGCCATTGTCAGGAACATGACAAATGCCAGTATAGCTGTGGTAAAAGGGAGGCACTTACACACTATTGATGGGAGGTAAACTAATGCAGCTACTTTGGAAATCTCTCTGTAGTTTTCCCAAAAATCTAAAAAGAGATCTACCCTCTGATGGTTTTTGGTAGGATCGCCATTTTTCCTATATTAATCCAACCAATCCAAGAACATGGGAGATCTTTCCCTCTTCTGGTATCTTCATTTTTTTCTTCAATGACTTTGTTTTTAACTCTTTAAGCCTTCCACTTGCTTAGTTAGTTACCCCAAGATATTTTCTGTTACATGTGGCTATCCTGAAATGAGCTGTTTCCTGATTTCTTTCTTAGTTCATTTCTCATTTGAATATGAGAGGGCTACTGATTTTTTAAGTTAGTTTTTTTTTCTACCCAGCTATTTTGCTAAAAGTTTATTGTTTATCTGTTGTAGGCATTTCTGGTGGAGTTTTTGAGTCACTTATGCGTGCTATCACAATATCTGCAAACAAAGATACTTTGACTTCTTCCTTTCCAACTTGTATCTTTTTTATCTCTTCCAGTTGTCTTATTGCTCTAAGATATCAAGTACTATTTCCATATGAATAGGTATGTAGAGGGTGAACAACTTCGTCTTGTTCCAAATTTTAGTGACATTGCTTCAAGTTTTTCTTCATTTAAGTATATGTTGGTTGTGGATTTGCTATAAACTGCATTCATTATGTTTAGGCATGTCCCTTGCATCCCTAATCTCTCCAGGGATTTTTTTTCAGGAAGAGTTGTTGGATTTTGTCAAAGGCCATTTCAGCATCTAATGAAATGACCCTGTGATTTTTGTCTTTAAGTGTATTTATATAGTAGATTACATTTATTGATTTAAATATGTTGAGCCATGCCTGTATCTCTGGGATGAAGCATATTTGAATATAATAGATGATCTTTTTCATGTTTTCTTGGGTTCAATTTGCAAGTATTTTATTGAATATTTTTGTGTCAGTGTTTATAAAGGAAATTAGTCATAATTCTCTTCTTTGTTGGGTCTTTATGTGCTTTGGGTATCAGGGTAACTGTAGCTTCATAAAATGAACTGGGCAATGTTCCCTTCTGTCTTTATTTTGTGTAATAATTTGATAATTATTGCAGTTAATGCTTCTTTGAGGAGGGCTAGGTCCTGGTGATGCTGTATTGCTATTCATTTTGTTGTATGTGTTTCTGCCTTGACATCTGCCCATCTCCTTGTGGTTCGTTCTTGGCCTTATCCGCACACTTGGTTCAGACAGAGCTGACAGATTCAGGAAGTCTCTCTCTCTTGTCCAGATGGGAGCTCTCTTGTCCAAATTGGAAGTCCGGGGTAGGATGGGAGCTCTTGTCCAGAAGGGAAGTCCGGGGCAGGATGGGAGCTCTGTGCTCCAGAAGGGAAGTCCAGGGCCTAATGCTTCTTTGAAAGTTTGGTAGAATTCTGCATCAACATCATCTGGTCCTGGGCATTTTTTTTTAACTTGGTTCTACGAATTGATAGGGAAGTTGTAAAATCCCCTGTATGTGGGCCTTATTCTAGGACTGCTTAGGCTCCTCCCTTGGTTCACAGAAAATTATGAAAGTGCCCCCCACACATGTAAGTTTTATCCTATGTGGGCTCAGATCTCCTGCTTACAGCAGGATGTAGAACATTGTGCCTTTGAACCTTACCTGGAGTCCATGAAATACATTTTTAGTGAAATATTTTTAAAGAATTTAAATTGGGGGTGGAGATTTAGCTCTGCAGCTAAAAGCAGTTGCTTACGGAGAACCAGGTTCCATTCTTAGAACCTACATGGCCACTCACAGATGTTGCTAACTCCAGTCCAAAGGGATTTGAGACGCCTCTTCTGACCTCTGTGGGCAGCAGGCCCACATATGATCTGTACATGCAGGAAGAACACTAATAGACATAAAATAAAGAAAAGGAATATCTAAACAAATTAAGAGTTATTTATATCTTCTAGATAAGAACCCTTTTCAGTATACACGCTATAAATGTCTAGCACCATTCAGTACCTTAACTTCATTTTCAGTATGATATTTTTTGATGAACAGAAATTTTTATCTTCATGAAGCGGAGTTTTTCAACCATCTTCCTTATAATTAGGCTTTGGTATTTCATTTTAAAACATTCCAATCTTAATGTCACAAAGTAGTTCATTTCATAATACCATATAAAATTCCAATTCACCTTTCATTTGGAATCAATTTTCACTTACTGTTTGACATCAAGATCAAATTTAATTCTTTTTTTTCCATCTTGATACCTAAATGTGTTAATTATAAGTAGCCCATCTTATCCCCAAGATTTGACGTGTAATTTGTCAAAAACATCTGACATACAGTGTTCATAATTGGTTGTGCTTCTGTGGAATAGGACATTTTTTCTCATCTTAGTGATTTTTTTCTTCCTTGCCTGCTTTGGAATTTATTTCTTAATTAAAAAAAATCATGATAACTAGCCAGGTGTTTTCTCCAGCTTTATTTATTCTTCCATAGTGTATATCTTTGGTCTTTTTGAATCTTTTAAAGCCTGCCTCTCTCTCTCTCTCTCTCTCTCTCTTTCTCTCTCTCTCTCTCTCTCTCTCTCTCTCTCTCTCTCTCTCTCTCTCTCTCTCTCCCTCTCTCTCTCTCTCTCCCTCCCTCTACCTCCCCCTTTTCTGTGTGTTTGTCTGTCTGTCTTTCTGTCTGTTTATATGTGTGTATCTATGCATGTCTCTCTCTCTTTCTCTCTGTCTCTGTCTGTCTCTGTCTCTGTCTGTCTCTCTGTCTGTCTCTGTCTCTCTCTTCTCTCTCTCTCTCTCTCTCTCTCTCTCTCTCTCTCTCTCTCTCTCTGTGTGTGTGTGTGTGTGTGTGTGTGTGTGTGTGTGTGTGTGTGTCTATGTGAGAGTATGTCCTGTGTCTGCTGGTACTACTGGAGGCTGAAAGAGGGTGTCTGATCCCCTGAAGCTGGAGTTGTGGGCGGTTATGAGCTGCCTGGTATAGAAGCTGGTAACTGAAGTCATGTCCTTTGTAAGAGCAGCAAGTGTTCTAAACCAGTAAGCCCTCTCTTCAGCTCCTAAGGTAAATTTTTAACTTAATAATTCAAATGACTTACTGGTCAATTTAAAAATTGAATTAATTTTCTTTGCTGACACAGTGTATAAATATTTTAGGTTTTGCTTCTCTAAATAATTGGCCCTCTTTTATCAAGTTGTATAGGTTTATTAATATGGTGTGTGTCAAATGTGATCAGTAAAGTGAGCATCCTTTACTTGTTGCTAATTTTAAAGGAAATGGTTTTTAATGTACCTGCACCTAATATAACATTGCTCTAAGCTTGAGTAGGCACCACAGACTAGATTTGTTCTAAGATAGTCTCATGATAGAACCCAGTTGGCAATGAACTCAAAATCTTCCTGCTCTGTCTTCCCAAGTGTTCAGATTACAGGCATGGACCACCATGCCTGGTTTATACAAATTTATAACTATTTTATTACTATATATAGATTATAGAAATAATGGATTTCACTGTGGCATTAGGAGGCATATAAATATTTTAAACATATTTAGACCCCACATATTTTTGACATATTTGAACACAGATAAATTTAAATGTTATTGAAGCATTTTACATTGAAATAATTAATGAGATGATAGCATTGTTTTCTCCTTCCATTTTTCAATGGGTCATGTTAAACCAATTTTATTTGTGACTCCTATTCTCATGTACTTTGGAGAAGAAAACTACTTTCCTATTACATTTTTCATAATACTGAAGTGCCACATCAGCCCAGAATTGCACTAAAAAATTCTATGTTTCAGATATCCAGATCTCAGTGGAATAGTTCAAAGTTGGACCACACACTTATGTGTGTGCTGATTTATGATTTTATTCTTTCTTCTATAACTGTGAACAATATAGGCACATTACATGTGTTTAGGGTGCCTTCCATTTCCTCACCCAGCCTACTATAATTTTATTAGGTTGAGGCACTTTGAAAATACATTTTTGAGTGAAATTTGTGTCTAACTACCTGATATTTCGTAAGTATGATGGATTGGTGGACATTTTCATACTGATCTTTTTACCTCACTGCTTGCAGCATAGGCTCTGGTATTAGACTTTTGTCACCATGACAGGTGTCCGAGAGAAACAGTTCAAAAGTGGGTAAAGTTTTATTTTAAGTCAATATTTCCTATATTTCAATCTAAATTCAAAGGGACCTACCACTCTGGGCTGGAGGCAAAGCAGAAAGTCACTGGTAGGAACACATGGCAGAGGTTGTTCACCTACTGATGGCCAGGAAGAAGGTGGAGATGGAAAAGGACTACAAATAGCATACATCTTTCCAGAACATGCCTCAGTGACCTACTTTGATCAGCTACATCCCAAGACCTACTCATACCATCATAGTATGAATCTATCAAGGATTTAATATTTTAATTAGTTCAGAGCCCTGTGGGTACAGTGACTTCTCCAAACCCTATCAGATTTTTGACACATGACACTTTTGTGGGATATTTTATATTCTAACCCAAACATTACTCAACAGTGTTTTTCTGGTTTTGATATTACAATTTGCTCATTCTTTATTATGGAGAATTATATTAATAAAAATGTAAAGATCTTCTGCTTTGTATGTATCAGACTTGCTTTTTTTAAGAAGGGTATTCTAATTTGTTACTTTTATCATCGCTTTTCCATTAAATTCATTGTCATTTTCGTTTTCAACTTATAAATTTGGAGTACACGGATCCACTCTGTTTTCCCGTGGATCTGTTTTTGCTACTAACTGCGAGTAGTTTTACAATCCAGGATAAGAAGCACTCCTTTGCCAGGCGGTGGTGGCGCACGCCTTTAATCCCAGCACTCGGGAGGCAGAGCCAGGTGGATCTCTGTGAGTTCGAGGCCAGCCTGGGCTACCAAGTGAGTTCCAGGAAAGGCGCAAAGCTACACAGAGAAACCCTGTCTTGAAAAACCAAAAAAAAAAAAAAAAAAAAAAAGAAGCACTCCTTTGCAGTCACTTCATTTCCTGGATGTTTGAACAAATTACAGCATTTCTTGAGCAATTTTGAGTTCTTTCAGTGGTTGAATTTCTATGAGTTACACGTAAAGAAAGACCACAATTTTCTAGGGAATCAACGTATTGTCAATTATGAAAGAATATCATTCAAAGTATCATCAAGAGATAGGGCAGGAGCTCTTTCACTTTAACATGTTTAGAATAGAAAGATAGCCACAAAAAGTCAGTAAGGGGTATCATTTTAAAATAATATATCATCGATTGTTATCAGCTAAGATCTCTGTGATTATAAAGTCATTGAACAATAGCCAAGAATTTTTATTTGCACATAACTTGGTTAATTTGGTCACAATTTCAGATACATACCCGTATGACAACATTAATATTTCCTTCTTTAGTCTATTTTGAAATTGTGTGTGCAAGAGAGGGAGGGAAGAGGAAAGAGAGAGGCACTCTGTGTGACAAACTCAACCTCAGTGTAATGATTTGTCGTTTTCTACTAAACAGCACTATTTTCTGCATATATTAGAATGAAATCCATAGATTTAGGCATACAAGATTATGTGGTCATCTGTCAGTATGTGACATGGCAAGCATGAAAAATGATGGTTAATTCTATGATTTGGTAAAACATAACTAAATTAAGCACTCTTTTGTCTGCCAGAGAGACAAAGTAAATTGACTGAATTGGTTAAGTAGTGTTAAATTAAGACAGCTGAATCGTCCTTGACATTTTTATCTGTCTTAAGAAGCACAGGAATATTTCCAAATCATTTAGCATCTTATCTTTTAGCTTTTCTATCAAGTCAAATCTCAGTACAGTTGATACACACACACACACACACACACACACACACACACACACACACACATCATCCAAAAAAATTCAAGACAATGCTGCCCATCAAAATCTGCAAAGAAGGCAAAACTATGCTTACACATTTGGTTCCATTAGATTTAGGATAAGTTTTTCTGAAACTTTTTGTGTTGTTAGCTGATCTTCAGCTATGGACAGTTTCCAGAAGTTGGATTGAGGGTCAATTTCTTAACCAGGTGCAAAATATTTCAGTCTTTCCTAAGACAACACTATTTGTAGTAAGCACTGCCAGCTCAAGTAGAAAATAAATTCAAAACTAAGTTTCACCTGATATCATCACCCTCGTTATCATACATCATCCTCATTGTCATAATTGGAGCTGTCATTTATCTGGCATGCTTTTGTTGTTATTGGTCCACTATTCAAAACTGCATGATGAGAATTGTGAGTCACTATGATATTTTTCTGGAGGAGGAAATCCTACATAAAAGTGTTTCTTAAACGGATGACAGGTGAATTACTGAGTAATTGTCTCATCATGGAGACTTTTCCCACTAACATACTGTAGATTAGTTAAAATGTCAATTTTTAACATGACATAAATCAGCTACTTGACTTACTGAAAATGAGATTTCTTTAATTGGATATAGTTATCTCATAAATAAGTAACAGTAACTGGTCAGATCTCCAAAAGGTCTAGAATCAATGATGAAAGACCCACAGGAATATGGTGCTGTATGTTCTTTGGCTTCTTTCTCATCTCACTCTTGTGCTTTCTCTGGAAAGTTTGCACTCTCATCGTAAGTTTAATGGATGAAGTCCCAGCTGTACAGGAAAGCTGTCTGTGAATTCTATTGTCTATTTCCTAGAATGGGAATCCAAATTGGATTGGTCCAGGTGATAGCATATCAGGTGAGAACCACTGAGCAGTGAGGGCAGGGAGCAATATATAACTAATACTATAGGAAGGGCTACTGCATCCCTGAAAAGGCAAGGGAAATATAATGTCTCTTCAAATCTCCATTTTATTCTAAGTATCCAAGCTAGTTCACAATCAGATCCAGCAAAGTGATGCTGCTGTGGGATAATGTTCTTGTACAGTGTAAAGATTTATCACTCAAACTGGTTTAATAAAACACTAATTGGCCACTAGCCAGGTAGGAAGTATAGGTGGGAGACCAGACTAAGAATGCTGAGAAGAGCAAGGGCAGAGTCAAGAGTCACCAGCCAGATGCAGAGGAAGCAAGATGAGATTGTCAGACTGAGAAAGTTACCAAGTCACATGGCTAAACATAGATAAGAATCATGGGTTAATTTAAATATGAGTTAATTAGTAATGAGCCTGAGCTACCAGCCAAGCATTGATAAGTAATATTAAGCCTCTGAGTCAATTATTTGGGAAGTGGCTACTGGGTATTTGGCAACTGGCTACGGGGTATTTGGAAGTTGCTGATGGGATAGAAACTTCCACCTACATGTGGCACCCAAACGTTTGGCAAGAATTTCCACATAAAACCTAAGAAAGATTCAAAAAGGATTTTAAACACACAAAAATGGAGTCAAATGCAACTTCTTGATGATTGTCTTTTCTCCAGCAGGCTCTGTTTGCTGGCAGTGAGCAGTGGCATGGCTCCTTTAAGAGATGGCTTCCTAACTCAGTATTAGTGGCAAAAACTATGTGGCTCTTTTAAGAGGCCCTGCTACCAAACACTTAAATGGGGTTTATGAGCAGTGGGTAGCACACTACTCAGTGATGGTGTGGAGCCAAAAACTCCACAGAGTTGGAGTGGTAAACATGGCTTTCAGAGCTGGTGGTAAACGCGCCTCCACCATGAGACTAGTGTTTGAAGGAATCAAGGAATGGGGCAGAGCCAGCTGCCAAAGCAGCCACTTTAGTCCTAGCCATGCTGCTTAGCAGTTTAAATGCTCATGTGGTCAGCAAATGATATTTATATGCAGCAAAGACAGATTCAGACAAAAATAAACAAACAACAACCCTCTAAGTGGGTTACAGTGTGTTTAAAACTAAGGTAGGCTTGGGAGAGTACAGTCATTAAAAAAAGAAATATATAATTTAAAAATAATAAAGTCAAGTCCTTAAGAAGGGAGTAAAGCAATATATTAAAAAGCCATGTAAAGATGGAAAATACACAGTCTAGATACTATATCTAATTGTCTTGTCTTTTAATTTTTTGACAGCTGAGGAAAGAGCAACAGCTGCTAAGAGACATTTGATTATAAATGTTGCTGGATTAATCCAACTTATTTATTTTTAAAGTGCCTTGACTTCAAATTTTAAGTCAAAAGATACGTTACTTTGGAGAAGAGGTTATCCTTTTGTTTCGACAGGAAATGAAAGGCTCTGGATTCATTCTGGGTTAAGAAAAATAAGGTTTGATCAAGAAAGACCCCCTGAAAAAAATCACTGATGGGTATGGATAGCCCAGATGATCCAATGTTTTAGAGCACCTCTGTTGTAGTTTCCTCTGAGTTCTGCATCCAGAACAGCTTCAAGGCTGCTTGCTGGCTGAGATGATCTAGCCTCACAGACTATTCCAGCCAAGAATTAACTATTATTCTCGATTATCTTAGGGTCCCTCAAAGATTTTCATTGCCCCCAATCAGCAGGATGTAGTCTAGAGAACTATGCCCACATTTCCAAAAATATAGATTATGGATGTTTGTCATTATTTAGGGGGTTGGTTACAAGTTGTTATGAATAATGATCAGGAAAAGAGCTAAACAAAGGAGATTATATTCAGGGATCTTGTTCTGAAAAGAAAAGGGAGGACATAGAAATGATAGGATAAAAGGCAGATTGTTGAATCTACTTTAATACAAAAACAACTATTAATCTTACATATTTTGCATTGGTATGGATTTTAGTTTATTAATACAAATTTAAAGTTATTTTTGTTATACTGTATATATGTTTATACTCTTTTCAAGGTATTATGTTTATTCAGCTTATTTTAAAATGTAATGTTTAATTAAAAAATACAGATAAATAGTTATATTAGTTATAGGTTATATACATATATATATATATATATATATATATATTTTCTAGTTATACAAAGATATATTTCAATTAGGTAGGTAATCTCCAAACTCTTCAAAGACCTACAAAATATGGCATTTAAAATGTTTTTAAGAAGTTAGATTTTTCTCAATACTGGACACTTCTGCTTCTGGCAGCACCAATTACTCCAAAGAGGATGATGTGCATCAAAGAAACTCCTTATGGAATTTGTTTTCAATATGGCAAGGCTAGCCATTTGGGCAAGGAATTGCTCTTTCTTGGACTGCTTGACAGTATGTTATATAAACTGGACATACATGACCCATAGGAAAGTGACCACTGAATTTTGCCAACACAGGGTGGGATGGTCCTTCAGGGTTCCTGTTTTACAGAAGGAACTGCCAGACATTTTGCAGGACACAGAGGAAAGCAACTGACAAACTTTGCCAAAATAGGTGGGACAGTCCTTCAAATTTCCTGCTTCACTGAAAAGTATGCCAGATACTCTATGCCTGTAGGCTGAAGATAGATGCCTCAACATTACAGAAGAACTTTGGGTAACTGTCCAGGCAGCCAAATGTCCCTATCATTTCTCACATTTTTTGGAATTCACTTGCTTGTACTTCCTGCTTACTCAAGTAATATTATATTCTTCTGGAGTCTTTGATGGAGTTGAAGACTAGATAGTTGTAAGTATAATTTTCCTTAGTTATGATAAAAAATAAATTAGATATGAAACTTTAGACTCACAAAAATAGGATGATAGATTATTTTCTTTAATTTTGCCAAATACAAATAGACTAGATATTATAACTGTAATTCTTGCTTGATAACTGTTTTGTTATATGTAATTTTATCCTGTTAAAGTTAAAAGCTTTTTTTTTTGATTAGACAAAAAGGGGAAACGCTATGGGATAATGCTCTTGCACATTGTAAAGATTTGTCACTCAAATTGGTTTAATAAAACACTGGTTGGCCAGTAGCCAGGTAGGAAGTATAGGTGGGGAGACCAAACTAATAATGCTGGGAAGAGGAAGGGCAGAGTCAGGAGTCACCAGCCAGACAAAGAGAAAGCAGGATGAGAATATTCAACTGAAAAAGGTACCAAGCCACATGGCTAAACATAGATAAGAATTATGGTTTAATTTAAGTGTAAGAGCTAGTTAGTAATAAGCCTGAGCTACCTACCAGCCAAGCATTTATAAATAATATTAAGCCTCTGAGTCAATTATTTGGGAAGTGGCTGCTAAGTATTTGGGAGTTGCTGGCAGGACAGAAACTTCCACCTACAAGATGCCATTTCCACTGTAGCATGTGACTGGAAGTGGCAGGTGCCAGTTGCAGATAGACGCAAATCTTGTGAAGCTCATCCACACTCCACCCAACAGAGCTGGCCAAGGAGAGATAAACTCACCGTATAGCCTAGAACCTCATATTTTGCACTTGGCAGGATTTTACCTCCTGCATTTCTAAAGGGCTTTGTTGAGTACAATGGCTTGGTTAAACTTTCAAACTAGCTTTTTATTTTTATTTTATTTTGTTGATATAAGATATCACTTTGCAGCTTAGTCTGTTCTAAAACTGACTAGGTAGCCCAGAATAGCCCCCAACCCATGATCCTCCTGCCTTAGCCTTTCATACTTGGCACAAGTCAGCACACCTGGCTTTGAGTCTAACTTTCATGTCAGTAAGGGGATTTCTTTTTACCTTGAAGTAAAGAGAAGACTCAAGTCTCAAAGAGAAGACCAAGTCTCAAGTCTACAAGAGACGTTCTGTATTTTTGTCTTTTCATATACCTCAGAACCTTGAAGGTAAAGTAAACAAACAAACAAAAACCCACAGAACTATAAATAAAATACATAACAAAAGTTTCTTTTTATTTCAAGTTACCTGTTCGATCTAACATGTGTGTTCTCCTTTTCTTATGACTCCATGTCAGCCACTTTCTAATGCTCTTCTTAGTTTCACTTTGTTTGCTTGACTCACAACAAAATGAGTTCCAGCAGCTTTTCCCCCCTCCTTTGGGGTGCACTTTCTAAAGACACGTCCTTCCAAAATACACATGAGATACTCCCAAATTATTGTGCACATGTTTTGGCATAATTCTGTTTTAAACAATAATAATTAAAATTAACTTGGCTCGACTTACAAGATATTTTAAAAGTAAACACAAATAATTTTAATGTACTCCGTTTACAAACAATTCCAAAATAATGTATTTTCACACCCATATTATTAAAATAAACCGCTTTTACAACTATAATAAAAACTTAAATGTATTCAACACATACATATATTTATATCCATATATGTATGAATATATTTAAGGATAATACACACATACAACAACTGAAGGAGCAATACCACAAGATTTAATGGTATTTATAATGTTGTAGTGGGGTTATATCTAAGTTTTAATGGTTTTTCCTGTCCTATAACAAATTCAAATTATGTGTATTATAAGGAAATCCCTAATAGGGAAGTTTGGGAGCTGAAGGTGAAATGTTGTCCATTGTCCGTGACTTACACCTAAGGTGGTTTTTGCGAGAGGACAAGAAGGCTGTCAGGAGCCCAGCCATGTTTATTCAGTAATGAGGCAAAGAGGGGAAGGAGATAGGAAGAAAATTAATAGAATGCCCTAACTAACAACCGCACAATTATTTGAAACGGGACTACATTCTGTGAGAAACCCATATTAAGACATGTATCAAATCAACTTTCAAGACTGTTTTTGTTTTTCCATTGGGAATGGATTTTTTTCCAAGTCAAATGGATCGCTGACAGCTGAGTGGACAGGAGAGAGCAGATCACCACCCAGAGAGCTAGCTTGACCTTTATGAAAATAATGCCTACAGCTTAAGAGAGTCCTTACAGAAGGAAGTGAAAACTCATCTTCAAAGTACATCTTGTTCTTTTTTTGCTATTCCCATTCAAGACCATCTTCAAACACAAATGTTCCTTTCTGTAGAATTGATTGCTGTGGTAACTTTGATGTCATGCTATTTTTGGATTTTGTTAGTTTTGTTTTGTTTTCCATAAAGGAAGTCTCCATGTATTCTTAGATTAGGGCTTTTTTGCTTAGTAATAGATCGATTTAAAAATCAAAGTTTACTCTTCTAAAAGAAAAACAAACAAATAAAAAACAAAAAAGCCACTGAGAAACTAAACTGAACTTTTAATTAAGTAAAGGGCTGAATACTAATTTGTTTGAAAGAAAACCTATGGTATGAGAATGAGCAGTCTATAATACACTGGAATTAAACTCATAGTAGAGAAAAATCCCAAGTCATAGTGCAGACTGATAGTAAATGTTTTAATATTTGAAAGACCATTTGTATCTTTCAAACATTTGAAAGATGAATGCTCTCCATGCTAATATTTTTATAGTATCGAATGACCTTGTTGCACACACCAGAGAAGAGAACATGAGCAGTGACCTGCTGGTTAAACAACTGTACACCGTTATGCTTTGGGAGTTCCACCACGCCCTGTGAAGCATTTATCATCTTCTATCAGGCCCCTCTGTCATCTGGTTCAAACATGTTTGAGGCCAAGACAAAAGTACAAGATGTTATATCGGTATTTTTTAGAAGTCCAAAGCATTACATTTTGTCAAAAACTTATTTGATTTTACTTTTCCTCTTCTCTGTTTAGTGAGTAACTATTAAACTGACCTGCATTTATCAAGTACAAGTTTAAAAGTGGTGCAAATGCATGTGGAAATTAGCATATAACACCATGAGACTAGCAGGGATTTAAGGAAGACTGGATGCCAGGACATTTATTTTTCTAAAGTTTAATTTTCTTTCTTACTTCTGTCAGAGAGCCTTTAATAGTCATCAAACAGGCTACTTAAGATTTCATATTATACTATGATAAATAATTCTCAAAACCGAGAACAGATCATAGAAACAAAATGAGCTCCTAAATTTCAATGGACTAGGATGCCTCTGTAAAATTAGGTCAATAAAAAGCTTTAAGCCAGTAATTACATGGATTGAAACTAAATATTCTGAGGTTTGGATAAAAATCAGTCCCAGTCCCACTCACTACACATGTAGAATCATTAATTTTGGCTCTGTTATTTTGTTATATTGGATAAATTTTCAAAAATTTTATGGCCACATGATCTCATTCTATGAAAGCAAACATTTCAAATTCTTAGATGAGAATTTTTTAAGTAAACAGGATTAACTTTGAACTTCAAGTATAAAGTAAATATAAGTTCAACCATCCCTCACCTCTGGCTGAGGTACAGAAATCACAAGACAAGGGCAGCCTGCTCAGAACTCGGCACTGACAACCCACTGGGTTAGTGTGGGGAGGTCTTTAAAAGCAGGAAGATGCTTGCCATGAGTTTTACTTGGAATTTTACAAATTTAGAAATGAAAGGAGGAAACATTTCATTGCCAAGGCTCTCTACACCCCCAGTAGTAGGACACAAAGAAAGCTAAATATAGTTATAAAAGGTTTACAGCTTGTGAATTTAGGCAACATAAAATGATGTGTATGTTTGTGCATGGCATGCGTGGGCGCATTTTGAAAATATGGCTTTCCCATCACCATAGAGGTCGCCACCATCCTGCAGCAGGTGGAAACAGTACAGAAACCCTCAGCCAGATTTCATGCAGACGTAAAGATGTTAGAACACAGCTCTAAATGAAATGTCTCCATCAAATTCCTTCACTCACAGTTCATGGAAACCAATGGAAGAGGAGCAGAAGGGGTGAGGGAATGCTGGACCCCAGGAGAACAAGACTCTCTAAAACAACTGAGCAAAGAACATATGAACTCACAATGAAGCAGCAAGCACAGGGCCTGCACGGATCTGCACCAGTTCCTCTGCGTACACTATTCCATACTTTCATGGGATTCCTGAAAGTGTGAACAAGGGAGTCTGTGATTCTTGTGTCTGCTCTTAGGGCTCTTTTATTTTTCAGTTGGCTTGTCTTGTTGAATTTCTGTGTGATGGCTTTTGATTTATTTGATTATATTTTATTTTCTCATGTTTTGTTGTTATCTCTTAGAAACTTGTTCTTTTCTAATGAGAGATATAAAGGGAGTGGAAGCAGATTAGAGAGGAGGTATGGGGGAATTGGGAGGAATAGAAGGAGGGGAAACTGTAGTCAGATTATATTGTATGAGAAAAGAATCTGTGTTAGTAAAAAGGGGGGAGTATATATGTATGTATGTACACCTAAAGAAAAGAATATATAGTTTTCCCTCTTTCTTGCTATTATGGAGTTTAAAATATGTTTCCAGTCCTAGATTCTCTTTCCTTTTTTCTTGTTTTTGGCAGTATATGCCCCCCTCATTTATTGAAAATAAATTATTTTTTCATATAATATATCCAGAATATGGTTTTCCCTCCTTCTACTCTTCCCAAGCCCTCTTCAACTACCCTCCCATCCAGATCCACTCCTGTTGTGTTTCTCACTAGAAAACAAACAGGCTTCTAAGGGATATTAATAAAATATAATACCACAAAGGGAAAAGGGGGAACATGTTGGAATTGAACAAAACAAGCAAACAGAAGGAAAAGAGCCCAAGAAAAAAGGACAAGAATAAAAGACTCATTCATTTGCACACACGGGACTCCCATAAAAACACTGATTGGAAGCCACAATATATACGCAGAGGACCTAGCACAGACCTGTGCAGTCCCTGTGCATGCTGCTTCAGCCTCTGAGTTCATATGAGCTTGGCTTATGTCAATTTACAGGGTCTAGTTACCTTGGTGTCCTCCATCCCTTCCAGCTCTTACACTCATAGTTCCTCCTCTTCTGCAGGGTTCCTTGAGGGGAGAGATTTGATGGAGACATCCAGTTTAGGGCTAAATGTTCCAAGGTCTCTCACTCTCTGTGTAATGTATGTCTGTGGATCTCTATTTGTTCCATCTGCTGCAGGATAAGTCTTCTCAAATGATGCCTAAGCAAGGCACCAATCTATGAGTATAGCAGAGTGTTACTGGAAGTCAGTCGTTTTATTGCTATGTTTTATTTTGTTTGTTTGTTGTATTTGGTTTTACCCTAGGTCCCTCATGCATCTAGTCTCTCGTTCTTGGTCACCCAAGCAGTGTCAGGAAAGAGTTCTGTCTCATAGAGTGGGACTTAGGTCAAATCAGGTTACTCCTACAAGTTTTGTGTCTCCATTGCCCTAGCATTTCTTGTAGGTAGAACCCCCATTGTAGATCAAAGGGTTGTGCCTGGGTGATATTTCTGTTTCTCTTCCTTGTACTGCAGAAACCAGCTTGTGGAGGTAAAGGATATATAGGCACCAGTTCGATTTTTCAATGTTCAATGAGTTGTGTAGGTGTTGTCTTTAGTAATGGGACCATGCCATCAGTTTATGGGGAGGAACCTATAGTCTTGGCAACAGTCTGAGTTGTTTGGGGATTCACACGGGACCCCTTTAACCAAAACCTCAATTAGATGTAACCCAATCTTGGTAGAGGGAGCTTCATTTGGTAATAAGAGATGACAAGTTAGGACTCTGTCTCCCCAATTATTTATTGATTTCATTTGGATCACCTTCTTATATGTATATATTTTTGGAAACTTCCATACTAACCCCCAAAAGGCCTTTAATTTTAGCTGTCTCACTCCATTTCGCCCTAATTCCCTTGTCCCTTTCCCCTCCCCTGTTGATCCTTCGGATCCATCACCCAGCCATCCATAACTATCTATTATATTTCCCTTTCCTAATAATATCTATCTGCTACTCTGTTTTCCCTTACTCTACACCTACCCTTTGGGGTTCTACAGATTGTAGCTTGTTTCTTATTGACTTGGCAGCTAATATTCACATATCAGCAAATAGATACTATATTTATCATTCTGTGTCTCAGATACCTTTCAGGATTATTTTGTTCCTAGTTCCATTCAATTTCCTACAAATTTCATGTCATTTTAATAATGGCTCAGAATATTTTAATAATATTCTGCATGAATCTATACCACATTTTCTTGATCCATTCTTCTGTTGAGGGACATCTAGGTTGTCTCCAATTTCTGGCTATTATGAACAGAGCAACAAAGAACATGGCTGAGCAAGTGTCTCTGTGTAGGGTAAAGTGTCCATTGGGTTAATGCTCAAGAGTAGTAAAGCTAGATCTTGAGGCAGATCAATTTCCATCTTCCTGAGGATTTCCATAATGGCTGGACAAGTTTTCATTCCCACCATTCATGGAGGAGTGTTCCCCTTACACTACATCTGCTCCAGCATGAGCTGCAACTAGTTTTATTGATCTTAGCCATTCTGACAGGTACAAAATAAAATTTCAAAGTAGTTTTGATTTGTAGTATCCTGATGACTAAGGTTGCTGAATATTTATTTATTTCTCAGCCATTTGTTTTCTGTTTTGATAATTCTGTTTAGATTAGTATCCAATTTTTTAATTGGGTTATTTGTTTTCTTTATTATCTAGTATTTTTTTAGTTCTTTATATATTTTGGACATTGGTCTTCTATTAGGAGTGCAGAAGTTGAAAAAAAAATTCCATTCTGTAGGCTGCTGCTTTGTCCAAATGACTATGCCCTTTGAATTACAGAAGCTTTTCAGTTTCATGAAGTCCCATTCATTAGTAATTGTTGATCTTAGTGTCCATGATAATGATGCTCTGTTCAGACAGTATTTTCCTCTACCACTGAGTTCAAGGTTATTCCACAATTTCTTTCGTATCAAATTCAGTGTATCTGATTTCATGTTGAAGTCTTTGATTCACTTGGAGTTTTATGCAAGGTGATATGTATGGATATAATTGCATTCATCTACATGCAGCCATCTAGTTTGTCTAGCACCATTTGTTGAAGATGCTGTCTTTTTTTCCAGTTTGTGTTTCTGGCTTCTTTACAAAAATTTAGGTGTCCATAGGTGTGTAGACTTATGCTTGGGTCTTTAATTCCATTGATCATTGTGTCTGTTTTTGTACCAATACCATGCTATTTTTTATTACTATAATTTTATAGTACAACTTGAAATTAGAGATAGTTCAGAAGTTCTTTTATTATTTGGGATTGTTTTAGCTATCTTGCATTTTTTTTCCATATGAAGTTGAGAATTATCCTTCTAAGGTCTGTAAACAGTTGCATTGGAATTTTGATGGAGATTGCATTGAATCTGTAGATTGCTTTTGGTAGGATGGCCATTTTTTACTATATTAATCCAACCAATCCATGAGATTGGGAGATCTTTCTATCTTCTGATATCTTTTTCAATTTTCTTCTTCAATGACTTTAAGTTTTTATCTTTTAAGTCTTTCTTTCACTTGCTTTGTTAGAGTTACTCCAAGATATTTCATTTTATTTGAGACTACTATGAAATGTATTATTTCCCTGATTTCTTCTGTAGTTCATTTGTCATTTGAATATCGGAGGGCTACTGATTTTTTAGAGTTAATTTTCTGTCCAACTACTTTGCTGAAAGTGTTTATCTGCCGCAGGAGTTTCCCAGTGGAATTTTTAGTGTCACCTAGCTATCATATCTGTAAATAATGATACTTTGACTTCTTCCTTTCCAATCTATATTCCCATGATCTCCTTTGGTTGTCTCATTGCTCTAACAAAGACTTCAAGTACTGTATTGAATAGTATTGAGAGACTGGACAACCTTGTCTTGTAAGTGATTTTAGTGGAATTACTTTGAGTTTCTCTCCATTCAAGTTGATGTTGGCTGTATGTTTGCTATAAACTGCCTTTATTATGTTTAGATATGTCTCTTGAATTCCTAATCTTTCCAGGACTTTTACCATGAAGGGGTATTAGATTTTGGTAAAATCCCTTTCTGCACCTAATGAGGTGATTGTTTATTCTTTATCTTTCAGTTTGTTTATAAGGTGGATTATATTTATCAATTTCCATGTGTTGAACCAACCATCTCTGCATCTCTGGGATGAAGCCTACTTGATCATAGTGGATGATCTTGTTGATGTATTCTCAGATTCTGTTTGCCAGTATTTTGTTGATAATTTTTTCATCAATGCTCATAAGGGAAATTTTTCTGTAATTCTCTTCCTTTGTTGGGTCTTTATGTGGTTTGGGTATCAGGTTAACTGTGTCCTCATAAAATGAATTGAGCAATGCTCCTTCTGTTTCTATTTTGTGGAATAATTTGAGGAGTATTTTAGAAATGTTACCTCTTCTTTGAACTTCTTTCTATGTTACTTTTTCTTTTTCCCTTGCAGCGTTTGATATCCTTTTTTGTTCGGTACATACTCTATATGTTTTGTCTGCTTCTTGATAGGCATCTCCTGTTTTAGGTTTGGGAAACTTGCTTTATGATTTCATTGAAAACATTTTCTGTGCCTTAGACCTGGTTTTCTTCTCCTAGTATTCTTAGATTTGGTCTTTTTACAGTGTCTCAGATTTCCTGGATGTTTTCTGCCAGGAATTTTTCAAATTAAACACTTTCTTGATCAAATTATCTAATTCCTTTTATCATGTCTTCAGTCCCTGAGATTCTCTCTTCCATCTTTTGTATTCTGTTGGTGAAGTTTGCTTCTGAAGTTCTGTTCAAGTTTCTAATTTTTTCATATCCTGATATCATTTGACAGGCATATTCTTCATTAATTTGTATTTCCATTTTTAGATCCTGTTTATTCATTTTTTTCTTACTGGTTGTTTGTATTTTAATAGAATTATTTGAGGGATTTATTCATTTCCTCTTTAAGACCTGTGTTGTGGGGGGCCATTCCACCCCTACTTTTCCCCAGGGTACTCTAGAGCAGGAACAGCAGGAAATATTAGATAGAAAGATAGCTAGAGAGAGACAGACAGAAAACACAGAATAGCCTCAGGAGAGCCTGGATCCTCATCCATTGGGCCCTGACTGTCTCTGCCAAAGGGCTTTTAAAGGAAAGCCAAGGGATGGAGTAAAAGACCTCCCCTAGCACAGCCAAGTGCAGACCATCTCAGACACCTGGTGACCATGTGCGTGGTCAAACCATCCCCTAATGCAGCCCTGCTGTGTAAAGCAAGCTGAGATCTCACTAGGAAGCTTTTGTGGGCTCCCACATTCTGTCATATTCCTAAAGGCTGTTTTAAGATCTTTTTCTTGTTTTTCAGCTATGAATACTCAGGGCTTGCTCTGGTAGGGTTGCTGAGCTCTAGTAGGGACATATTGTCCTGGCTGTTATTGATTGTTTTTTACACTGTCACCTGGGCATCTGGATTTGGTGGAGATTGCGGTTCTTGGTGCTGATATCTGGTGTTTTCTTTGATGGGTGGATATTTTGTTCCTTGGTTTCTGTCGTCCTCTCTGGTTCTTAGGAGAGTGTGGTGGCTGTAGGCCGCCTAGTAGGAAAAATTGTGATCCTGATAGGTGTGGCCACTGTTTCCCTGGCTGGAGTCCTGTCCTAAATTATTACTCTAAAATGTCTGTTAGAAAAGAACTGTGTAATTTTAAATCTTGAAAAAATTCAAAGACAACCTTGTCCACTCTCTCAGGTTTTACACAAACTAATGCCTGGGAGAATGCACAATCCCCTTCCATGGTTTGAATCAGGCATTTTCATATGAAAATTGGCACACTAACTCACAGTTCAGTAACAGAGACCCCGAGGTACTCATTGTATTTATTCTCACAGTCACAGAATAAATACTAAAGTCAAGGGAAGGCAGACATGGTCAGCCACTTTGTAGACATCTGGTTACCCACAGGCCTCGCCCATGCACAGCCACATTCCCAAAGCCTTAGACATGTCTTGTTTCATGATGAAACGTACTGGTTTATGCAATTTAACAAATTGTAAAAAGTGTATGATCAACTACCTGTACTTCAAGCTTTACACAATGTTGTCCAGTTAAAATACAAGTCACAAATAGAAATTTAGTTTTTCTGCTAGCCTGGAAGTAGAAACTGGAGATACTATATGTTAAAATGTTACAGTTATTCCAATCCACTCAAAATTTTATTTCTGTTCTCTCAATATGAATTATGAAATTTGTTGATGAAATGCTTTCCTTTCTGATCTTGTTTTACAAATCTGGCATATATTTGATAATAACAAGTTAATAAGTTGAGCTCATCTCAGTTCAGACAGTAACACATCAGCTGTCTCACAGCCCTTGTAGGCAGTGGCTGGCACACTGAACAGTGAACTTGACATTAACTCTTCTTCACTTACCTTTTGGCTTCTGTACTAAAAGAAAATGGTAAAATAATTAGAAAATACAAGAATTCTTTAACCTGATATGAATAAACATTCTACAGATTGTTTTTATACCAGGGTGTTACAATAGAGCATTAAGAATATAGTCTTACCTAAGGCCATGCTGGTCTTTGAGGGTCACTCTGCTTCAGGAGTCATACAGACCAGGGAAGCCTAAGCTGCCACCCGGGGCCATAGAGTCTTCTGGACCTGAACTGCTGCCTGGGGGAGGCCATGTCTGGGTCTGTGGTCCTACTACAGACAGGGTCTATGTTTATGTTCATGGATGTGGTTGTCATTGAAGGCAGTGTGGATGCCTGGAGTTTAGACTGCCATCTGGAGACATGTTGGTGTTTGAGGGCCACATCACCACTGGGGACATCTACAATGCCTACTGTGGCCATGATGACATCTGGGTCTGGCATGCTGCCAAGGACCATGTCTGGGTCTGTGATCCTACTGCAGCATGAGTCTGTGTTGATGTCTATGGCCTGTGTTGCCACCAAAGGCCACTCAGAGGCCCACGGATCTGGGATGCCACCTGTGGCCATGTTGGTGTCAGAGGGCTGTGCTGCTGCCTGGCCCACATATACCTGAGTGACATCCACTGCCACCCAGAGTCATGGCGTCCTACAGGCCTGAGCTGTGGCTGGAGTCCTGTCTGAGCCTGTGGTCCTGCTGCAGCCAGAGAATGCGTTGATGTCCAAGGTCCCTGTTTACCAAAAGCAGCGAGGATAGATAGAGCTGCAGAGTAGGCCTCACCTCTCACTGGCTTCAGCACTGGGGAGAATTGGCCCCTGCAACTCTCCTGGTTAGCACATTAGAGTTGTCCCTGTTGGGGGTGCAGGGTGAGCCAGCCCTGAAAGCATGAGAGTGGGTGAACTAGCCCCACTGTGTGTCATGTGGTGGCGGAGATGAGGGAGAGATAACCCCCTTGTTCCTTGTCCCTAGCCACCTCTGGCAGGTTGGAAAACCTGGTCTCAGGGTCTGCAGAGTGAAAGAACTGCCCCTTCCCCTCACTGAATGCAGCACCCAGGAGAGTGGGCCCTGTTCCTCACTGACCCTGTTGACAGAGGTGCAGGCGACCCACCCGGTGAAAGTGGGTGAAAGATCAGGCCCCACCCCTCATATGCTATATGGTGGAGTGGGCAAGAAAGAGAACTCTCCCCTTCACCACCTCTTGTTGCCTATGGCGGTGGGAGAGCTGGCCCTGAGGGCATAAGACTGGGAGATTTGGCACTGCACCTCACCAGGGCAGCACAATAGAGTTGACTCTCTTGGCGGGTGCAGAGGTACAGGTGAGCAGGTCTTGAGGTTTTGAGAGCAGGGGAGTTCATACTGCCACACTAGAGCTTTTACATTTTGTTTTGCTTTGGTAGGAAGGTCGCAAGGGCAGAGCAGGGAGGCAAAGGGGATTGGGACATGAATGGGATTGGAAGGCATGAAGTGAAATTCAGAAAGAATCAATAAAATCTTTAAAAAAAAGAATACTGTCTTATTCTGATGCCTTAGTTTTATTTTGTCTTATTGAATTATATTTTATTACTATTCCTTAGAAGCCTGTTTTTATAATGAGAGACAGAAAGGGGGTGGATCCAGATGGGAGGAGAGATGTAGAGGAGTAGAGGGAGGAAAATCCATAAACGGGTATACTATGTGAGAGAAAAATCTATTTTCAGTAAAAGGGTAAAATTCAGATTAAAAATAGGCTTGTAAAACTGATACTTCTTTACAAAAAAAATTGCCATATATACAAAAGGAATGAGTATATGTTCAATACAATTTGTAACTGAATACTTTTGGTACAATATATATTGACACATCGTGTTGTTTTCTTTTTCTTTTTTGGTTTTTCGAGACAGGGTTTCTCTGTGTAGCTTTGCGCCTTTCCTAGAACTCACTCTGTAGACCAGGCTGGCCTCGAACTCATAGAGATCAGCATGCCTCTGCCTTCTGAGTGCTGGGATTAAAGGTGTGTGCCACCACCGCCCAGCCATGTTGTTTTCAACATATTCAAGTGCCTCCAAGATAAAGTAAGTCCAATTTCATAATGCAAGCCATATTTTTGTTATTGCTGTATTTTAGAACTCAAACACACACACAAATACACACACACACACACACACACACACACACACACATACACACACATACACAGACACACTAAAGAATAGCTCCTTCAGTTGCACTTCTGTGAGTACACTGCTTAAGCTCCCATGCTTGGGTTTCCTCTTTTATATGCCCACAAGGCTCTCTTACCTCCTTCATGAAAAGACTGGGGTATTAGCTGAACATGCCTACAAACCATAGCACAGTGGTAGAAGAAGGAAAGATTGTGCAAGTGATGGGGTTGCTGTTGTTATCACTACATATGTAGAAGAGTGATTCTCAAAGTACGTTCTCTGGGCCATCAGCGGTATCTGCAAGCCTGGTCCACATGTGGAACTATGGAATAAGAGCTTTTCAACCAGACTGTGCCATCTTAACAAGATGCTCAGATGGTTCTATTGTGCACAGTAGAGCATGGGAAGCTACAAACAGAGACTATACAAATGACAGACACAGCACCCAGAAGCTGCAACTCATGCCCTACTTTTCAAAGGAAAAGAAAATTAGGGAAAACAGGCCACTGTGATGTAGAAATAACAAACTGTAAAAGGAAGTTTGACATAATGACAAGATCGAAGCTCACGGAATTCTAACATCAATAGTCGACTTCAATTGTAATGATTTATCAACAGCAAGACAGATTTATTGGGGGAGAAGAAAAAAGAAAGCAAAGGCAAAAATAAATGTTGCATGCTGGGAACATTTGTGAATTCATAGATCTCCTTAGCTAACACCCTAAATATGCTGCACAACTCAACTGAGAGAAAACTCTAAGGCAGATGATTTTTCTCCAAGTGGTAAATGGAAAAGGAGATCTGGAGAAAATCAAGTTTGCCTATATCTTTAGGCAATTCAATGTCATGGCTAAAAGTGTCTGACAATAAAAAGTGTGACTAAAATATTCTTAATAAAATTCTTGTTCCACGTGAGTAAATATACACATAATACAAGCTACTACCATTATAACAGTAGCATTAGTGCCGCTAGCTAGCATTGTTAAATGTCAACTCCTGTCTTGACACAGTTAACTTGACCACCATAGTATTTCACAAACAAATAATTGCACAAAAAGTTTCAGTTACTTGTCCAAATCCTTCAAACTAGAAATAGCCGGATTCTACTTGTGCATAAGAAATATCACTTTTGAAGCTACATTACTACCCATTGCACTGAAATGTACTGCCCACTTGACTTGGTAGTTGGGACAGAATAGGGTGGGGGTACTTAATGGGCAATAAAAGAATGAATTGCCCAGCAAAGAATTGAACAATACATTTCCAAATGATGACCAACTTTTTCAAACCCAGAAGTGTGTTCATTAATGGCTCTTTCAGAAAACAACTACTGTGCAAAATTATATTTGATAAACTGACTACTTGAAATGATACCGAATTTGAATATGAAGAACTTTATTTTTGAAAAGCAGTATGAGTGAGACTAATAAATCTCTCAAATCTATCTCACGTAATCATACATAATATTTTATTTCATATCCCCAGGTGGTGGTATAGAAGATTAATAGGAAAAGTCAATTTCTCCCAGTTAGTGGGTTTTTGGGTCGTTTTCACACATTTCATCCATTTTATTTATTTCAAGTCTCTCTGGGTAATTACAGCCAGATCTCCTTTTGTGTAACAAATCAATCATATCGAATCTTGTCATTCTCAGCCCCAGCCCCAAAGCTGCTGACAAAGATGAGGTAATAAGGGGAGAGAAGGTTGTCGGTACACCCCTGTGCACAGCAGGAGTTCCCGCTCTCTCTGACCTTCACAGTGCAGCCAGTCCCCAAAGGCTGGACTTGCATCAGCTTCTCAGACTGCTGCCCTTTGCAGGGTCATCGAAACCTTCTTCTGACACTTGTTACTACGATCTCCTTTTCCCTCTCACTCCCCAGTGGGTTCCAGCTGCAAGCTCTCGGTCTAATTTACTCACACTGTGCCCACGGCGAGCTATCTTGGGAGTGCCAGCAAGTTGTGGAAGGGCTCAGGTGCTGTGGGTGCCTGCCATCCATGAGATTCCAGACACCTGTACCACTTAAAGTCTTAACACTGTGGTCCTGCAAACTATGTCCAAGAGCTTGTTGCCTTTTCCTGTACCCGCGTCCCAGTCATTCCAACATTAATGTCTACATCAGGAGCAAAGAGCTTTCAGATGATGATGATGATGATGACAAAACAACAACAAAGTGCTTCACTCCACGTAAAATGGTGGACTGTGCAGCAATATTTGGGACCTTATAAGGAATGAGAATCCCAGGTTCTTGTACCTTAAGAAACTGTCCCTTTACCCACCCTTTTCCAGAGAAGGATGAAGAAAGTGTTTATGACCTTCTAAGCACTTCTGCCCCCAACATTAGATTCTCTCTCTTCTGGCACCATTTAATTGCATATATTTATTTAATTATGGTGTGTGTGTGTGAGTGTGTGTGCATGAATGTGTATCTGTGCAAGTGCATGTGTGTGTGCATACGTGTGTATGTGTGTGAGTGTGTGTTTGTGTATTCATGTGTGTGCATGTAAGCATATGTGTATGTGTGTCTGTGCATGTATGTGAGCCTGTGCAAGTGGGTGTGAACATATGTGTCTATGTGTGTGAGTACACATATGTGTGTGCATGTGTGTGGGGATACACGCCACAGTGTGCACTTGGGCAGGTCAGCAGCAGACTTGCCAGAGTTAGTTTTCTCCTTTTATCACACGATCCTAGGGACTGACCTCAGGTTGTCAGGCCCTGGCAGGAGATGCCTTTACATCTGAGCTATTCCTTTTGCCCAAGACTAAATTCTAAACCACTATGAGTTTTACTTCTTTTCAAATGTACCCTGTCTCTATTCCACAAGTACCAAGATTGTTTTGTTTTGTGACGTTCTATGTGAGCATATTGCACTTGATAACTGGCAATAAATTCTATAGCACTATTAGTAAATGCAAAAGCAATTGAAGAAAAGATCAGCTTAAAAATATAGTTATTTTTACCAAGTAGCCTCATTTTTTCATCTATATGACTAATTTATTATTACTTCTAATAATCATATCTAGAAATGAGATTTTATTACTATATATGTATATATGTAATTCTGTCATTCCTTTAATTATAACAGCATAGAAATACTCTTTAGTCAAATAAAATGTAACAATACATTGACGTAATGCATTCTTTCAGAAATTCATCATACAGGTAAAATATGCAGTACAATCCATTTTTCTCACTATTCAGCAGGTATATCTACAAATATCAAGAATTTCCTGAGTTGTGGCACAATTTTGAATGAGATTTTTATTCCCAACAGCATCTAAGTTTAGATAATGAGTTAAATGTCCTCTAGATACATGTCTTACTTGTTCCAGCAGATGGTTACTGTGTACACCAAGCCCCATCTTATTTGTTGCTGTGGTGATGGCTTCTCAAATAAACTTAAACCCAATACTGAGATGGTGTAAATACCTAAGACTGTCCACTTTTCTTTTTATCTCTGTTTTGTTCACTCAAGACACAAAGTCGCCACTGCTCATGTCACCAATCACAGCTGTCTGAATGAGGAGGTATTTCTCTGTTGGATCAGCTACAAGAGGAAATCCTGTTCCCGTGAACAATCCTGCTTCCTGTCTCTATGAAATAGAAGCCAGTAATAACAGGCACTGTCTTTCCATCCATTTCAATATTGGTCTGATAACTGCATGACACAGAGCAGGGGAAACAGTCTATAGACTGGCATGTTCATTGTTGGGAAGTTTATATTATTCCCAATGATAACCCTTTTATAAAACAGGTAAAGAAATAGTTGTACTAGCCTCATATTAAGACTGTAGTGGATTTCTCAAATGATTTTATTTAGTTACCATAAAAATGGTCATTTTAAGTTTGCTTTAGAAGAATATTCCTGTTTTTGTTTAGAAACATAATTCATTTAAGATGCTGCTTTAGTGTGGGTTACTGTTGTGTCTGTGGTACCAGTTAAATAACAGCCTTGTGACACAGAATGCTCTTCAGTGACTAGCTTTCTTACTAACAGTAATTGTGACCAAAAGGCAATGTGTTTACATAACTGTGACTTGCTTCACAAACTCCTGGGTGCTCTTTACAGAGCTCTGTAAAACAGGCTTATTTGTGATTTCTCTCTGTGTCTCTCTCTGTCTCTGTCTCTCAGAGTCTTGCCTGACTTATTTTGAAGACATGGCTGTTTATGTTAGCACATGCTTAATAAAATGGCCAGGAAAGTCACCAATGGCTAGATTATACCTTGTAATTATGTTAATTTAATTCTAGAAAAAATAGGTAAGAGGGGAACTACTGGACGCTCAGGAAATTTTGTACACATTTCAACTGAGGAGTTCCCCTGTCTTGTTTTGATAACTATGTTTGGCAGTTTACTTTATAGACAGTTAAGAAGAACTTTATTCATGGGTCCTTGATTTAGGGTTTGACACATTCTTTAACACATGGTTTTGTTCCAGTGGCACTGAAAATATGTCTCAGCTGTTACCATGGACGCATGAAGGAAACACTAGACAGGTTTCTAAGCCTGTGAAAAGGCTTATTTGGCAGTCAATGCCAATAGACAGAATATCCAGAAACAGTTTTCTGTGCTTCTTTGACCAGTCAATAGTAGGGTAAATTACTATGAAGCAAATCCCAAGTAATAATGTCTCTATTAACATTTCTGTTTATATATGCAAAGACACAAGGACTCTTTGAAACCCAACTCAGTTCTGTAATCTTAAATGCCAGTGAGTTATTAACTCTGCCAAACTTCCTCATTAGCTCATTAAAATGCAGAACTTTTATGATCTGTACATTAAAATCGATGTTTCTGTCTTTTGAAGACCGTCTGCTTTCCCTTCTCCCCTCCCCCTTCTTTTCTCCCTTTCCCCTCTTCTCCTTTGTAAATTATATTTGTTGACAAAAAGCAATTTTGATGTGTTGATTGAATTCTGGAACTCTGTAGTTTCATTTGACACACTCATCATCTCCAGTTTATTAACTCCTTGTCTGAATTTAGGTAAATAGGTACATGTGTGGTTTTGCCCCATTGTTCATCATAATGAATAGAAAACTAGAAACTGATCACGAACTGCTTTCATTCGTCGTCCATTTTTCCTTTCAATACATCTGCAGGCACACGCTCGCTCATTTCCTTGTGTAAGGTGGCTGAAACAAGACAGCTCAGACAGAGGAAGACTTGAGAGTGGGCTGTAATAACATCCTCACTCATGCCGGGAAAGGGAGTGAGTTAAGAGTGAGGCTCTCCTGAAGGCTAGGTCAGTGTGTTTTCACAGTTGCACAGTAGCGTTCTGGACCACACCCAAGGAAAGACCAAACGACACCACTCAGCCAAATTTGTTATTCAGAGTAATACTGGCTGTTTATCTTTGGTAAATTTCCCCCAGACACTATTTCATAAAATGTAAGCTTTTCAAATGATGACATGTTTTGTTTTGTTGTTTTTCTGACAATAACTCTACTGTAGAAGGATGAAGCAAAACAGAATCTCAGGTCCAATTGTGTCTTGTACGTAATTATCTGTCCACGAAGCCTGTGAGTCCTGGATTTTTAACTTCTTAATGTCAAACCCTTTCTGTGTCCTGGCTTACAAAGTGGCAGCGAGTTAATACTTGTCTTCACTATTCACTGCTTTCTCCTATGTTTTAAATGTACAGTATACAAAGCTTTAGAAAGAAACTTATAATTCACACATCAGTATTAAAATATTTGTTATGGGTTGCAAATTAGCATAGTAATATTAAGTTTTTAGAATACATTTCAAGAAGGATTTATTAGCATTAACTCCTGGGACTAAAGTAAAACCGTACCATTCCTTTACAGCCCATCTTTTACTTAAAGAGATGCCTAAGCCATGTGCCAGGGGACTTGTGTGTTAGTTTTGATGCTTAATAGTTCTAGGAATGTGAGGTGAGCTTAACCATTGATACTGTGGGGAGTCATGTTCCACAGGTTTCCTGCGTTTTTGCTTGTGTTATGAGCACAGGCATCCGTTAGTCTTGGTAGAGCTAAGACTGTCTTTTCAAAGACATTTGCAAAATGAACAGCATGGGAATTTTGAAGTAGAGCAGCCCTCATCCTTCTGCTTAGTTAGGTTTCCTGTCACTGTAACCAGATGCCTGACCAAAAAAAATTAAAGGAAAGAATCATTTTTTTGGCCCATGGCTCAGAGGGTTCAGACTATTATTAGTTAGCCAAATTGTAAGAATAGGATGGTGGCATGAGATTTTAGAGGAGTAGGTTGCTCACTTCATGACCAACAAGGATCAGAGGGGGACTCAGAGGAGCTAGGGCAAGACATGGTCCCAAAGATGCACTCCTACTGACCTGCTTTCTCCAGACAAGCTGTGTCTTCTAAAATTTCAACTGACTTTGAAAATAGTGCCACCATCTGAGAATCAACCCTTAAACATATAAGCACTGGAAAGGAACATTTCAATTTCTAATCAAAGCACCCCAGGAGAGAGGACACCTTTATTAGCTTTTGAGTACAATAATTATTCTCTCTAGCTATGGGTGAAAAGGAGCTTGTTGCTTTTGCAACCCATCATAAAATATTTGAGCTCTTGAGCTTTGGCATCTTAACTATACCACAAAGTCACTCAGTAGGAAAAGGGGTTTCATGCAAACACGTGCATCATGGATTTTGTTATTTTATGAGTAAGTAAGTGTTTTGCTTATTATACGAAAGTCTTACAATTTCTCCTGGTTATCATAATACTATAGTGGGTTAGTTTCATGGTGTGCAAGCTAAGTAAAACATATTTGGTCCTTCTGAGTTGTATTAGTTGGTTTAAATATGTTATTGTTTATTCTCGACCCAAATGCAAAGAGGAAAGTGAATCTTGGCTCATGCGCTCAGTGACACAAATTTCTGACACTAAAACTTTGCAAAGTTTCATAAACACTGTACCTTCAGCCCAGTTGGCAGTGAGAAGTGTCTGAGAAGGTGCCACAATTTGTCTCTAGACTGTCTCCCAAAGGCTCATGTTTTTAAAGCTCAGCCCTCCATATGCAACTGGTGGGAATTGGAAACTCAGATATGGAACAGAGAGGAGATCATCCAGCTGTTGCAGGCATGCTCTTTAAGGGAACTATAAGATCTCCACCAACGCTAACACCTGCCTCCTCTTTCTTTTTTGGTATGAGGTGAATGAGTTTCATCTGCCATGAAGTCTCACTATGATGCACTATTAGACACTTGGAATCAATAGACTAATCAACAGTACTGAGATCTATAAAACTGTGAGCCAAAACAAATCTTTCCACTTTTTAAGTAGATTATCTGGGACATTTTGTTACAGTAATGGAAAGTTTGTGCCTATGACTTGATTGGAGAGGTAGATGTGTTTAAATATGAACAAAGTATATGAAGATACATGATTGTTTAGACTAAAAAGAAGAAATTGGATAGAGTGTTACCTGCCAGGACTGTGAAATGGGAAGATGGGAAAATACATAGAATAGACTTTGATTCCAGTAGTAAAGGGGTATGTTAGTGTGCTAACAATGGAGAAAACAGTCTCATAGTTTCAAAGATTTCAGTCCTTGGTCACTGAGGGCCTGTAGTGATAGAGAAGATCATGAGAAGGGGATTCATGGTAGAGTGAGTATTCTCACCAAATAGTGACCAAGAAGAAACAAAGAGCAAGCCTGGGGAATATACCCTTCCCTGGCATGGCCCCCAGTAACACACTTTCTCTAAGTATGCTCCTGCCTGCTGCAGCTTCACCAGCTCCTAATTGTTCATTTAATTATGAATCCAGCAACAAATTCATCAGAGCCCTTATAATCCAGTTGTTTCCCAAGTTTCATCAGCTGGCAAACAAGTCTCTAACACATGGACCTTTTAAGAGATGTCTCATGTCCAAATAAGAAGAAGGTTTAGTTTTATGAAAAAACCCTGGAAGTATAGGAGCACTAAGGAAGTTATTGATATTAACAGTGACACAAAGCATGGAGGAGATAAGAATTCATGCCATGTCTCTCTTCATGGTTTCATAGGAATTCTGTCTGGTGCATGCTACGTGTTTGCAGTGACCATGATGCTTAAAAGAGATGGTACAGGTGGCAGCCCCAGTGCCATCCTGGTGGAAGGCTGTGGTGCATGTGTGGACATGGAGTGGTCATGGAGAAGTAGGATTGTTTGACAAGGGGTTCTCAAGGAACTAAGTTACATTTGATCAGGTTGATACAACACTGAAGCAATCTTGGTCATTCTCTTGATGTGGCCCCAGTTGTACTCATGGCTAGGGAGGCATGCAGAACCTCAAATTACACAGCAAACAAAGTGAAATGTGATGAATATCGTAGCAGAGCTTAGTGTCATGGAAACTGAGCAGGAAATATTTGAGCTAGATCTTAAGGGACGAATAGACTTTTCAATAAGCAGCTAATAAAACAAACAGAATTCTTTACAGAAAAAAAAATTATTGCAAAAGAATATGCTCTAGATTCCATTTCCAAGTTGACTCCTAAAATTTTGAATTGTGGATGCCAAATAATCAGCATTCCATGGTCAAGTTACAATTATATTACTGTTATCTAAGGGAACTGTGCTAAAGGGAAATATTTTATGTGTGTGTCTGTGTCTCAGAAACCTCTTATAGCAAAAAGTTATCTATAGTATGTGTGTGTGTGTATGTGTGTGTGTGTGTGTGTGTACGTGTGCGTGTGTGTGTGTGTGTGCATGCTTGTCTATATGTGTGCTTCCTAGTTGTTTAAACAAGAGACTAGAGCAGACATAAGCAAGCTAGAGTCGTGTGGGAAGAGAGACATTCAACTGAGAAAATGACTCCATCAGATTATCTGTAGACAAGTAGACAAGTCTGTGAGGTGTTTTCATGATTGACTATTGATGTGGGAGTGTCCAGCCCACAGTGAGTGGAGCATTCCTCTCAGCAGGTGGTTCTGGGATTATATCAGAAAGCAGGTTGAGTAAGTGATGGGAAGCAAATCAGTAAGCAGCATCCCTCTATGGCTTCTGCTTCAGTTCCTATCTCCAGACTCCCACCTTGAGTTTCTGTTCTGATTTCCTTTGATGTTGCATTGCAATATGAAAGTATAAGATAAAATAAACACTGTCCTCACTAATTACCTTTTGGTCATGGTGTTTATCCCAACTAACTTGTATGTGTCTGTATATACATTCTTTTGGTCTCCAAGTGTGTTTTGTGTATTAAATATAATTTCATCCCACAAATTCATATAACCATTTCATATTTGAAGTGAGTGTTTAACCCATCAGTTTTCCACTGCTTTGACCTTTTATAAATTGGTCTGGAGATTTTTGTATTTGATATAACTGTTATAAACATTCCAAAATATTAACACTTTTGCTTTAAATTTTATTATTGAGACCTTACACAGAGAGTTAGAAACCTTGTAACACTCAGCCCTAAATGGGATGTCTCCATCAAATCCTTTCCCTCAGAGCCCAGGAAACCTTACAGAAGAGGAAGAAAGAATGTAGAAGCTAAACAGGATGGAGGACAACAAGAAAACAAGGTCCTCTAAATCAGCATAAGCAAAGCTCATAGGAACTCAGAGAGACTGAAGCAGCATGCAAAGGGCCTGCATGGGTCTGCACCAGGTCCAAGTATATGTTATGGCTTCCTGATTAGTGCTTTTATGGGATTCCTTAATGTGTAAATGAGTGGCTCTCTGGTTCTTGTGTCTTCTCATGGGCTTCTTTCCTTCTGTTGGTTTGTTTTGTCCAACTTTGACGTGATAGTTTTTGTTTTATCTTATTCTAGTTATAATAATTACATTATTATTTTATTTAAAAATGAATGAATGAATGAATACCTAGCCACTAGGGTAAAGGTTAACAATTGAACTGTCATTTATGCCTGCTGGCAGAGGGAAAATCAGTTTTCTCCAATGGAGTGGCATTGGGTGTATCAGCCCCTCCAGGGAAGTCCTCATGCTTAGGAGTAGTTGATCAATATATAATGGACTCCACAGAATATTTTGTGTGCTTTTATTTGATAACAGTTTGGTGGGAAATTTTTTCTTTCTTTTTGGGTGGTGTTTTATTTAGTTATCTTGATTTGGGGGTTGTTGTTCTATTTGGTTCTTGTTCGTGTTTTGAGAAAACTTAAAGTTGGGTGAGTAGGGATGGGGAGAGGATCTGGAAGGACTTGGGGGAGGGGAAGAACATGCTCAAAATCTATTTAAATTAAAAATTGTTTTGAATAATAAAAAATTAAAAAGAAAATTAATTTTTCTAAATCACTTTGCTCCGTTAAAGTTAAGAATTTTCTTATGTTAAAAGGTAGAACTATGGGCTAGAGAGCTGTCTCAGAGGTTAAGAACAAATAATCTTTTTTTTTCCCACCCCATCCTCAAGAACAAATAATCTTTATCCAGAGGACCTGAGCTTGGTTATAAGCACCCTCATCATGCATTTTACAAACAGCCTATAATCCTATCTACAAGGAGATCTGACTCAGGTGACTTCCACAAGCAGCTGCACATACTTGAACATGCCCACACATAGGCATACACACATAGGTAATTAAAATTAATGAAAATGAATCTTAAAAATAGAAGCGATAGAGTGACTTTAAAACTAAATGATAGAAACTACCCAACAGCCATGACTGTTTACTTCTGAATGGGACCAGCAATCCTTGCTCCATGGTCCACTTTTGACATTGATGTCTGTATTTATTTTGCAGTCAATATTTTATAGCCTATGGCTGCTGTGGAATGTCATTCTGTATGCCATGAATATGTGCTGCTCTGATTGGTTGATAAATAAAACACTGATTGGCCAGTAGCCAGGCAGAAAGTATAGGTGGGGTAAGCAGGCAAGGAGAATTCTGGGAAGAGGAAGGGCAGAATCGGGAGTTGCCAGCCAAACACAGAGGAAGGCAGAACCAAGAAAAGGTACCAAGCTGTGTGGCTAAACAAAAATAAGAGTTATGAGTTAATTTAAGTGTAAGAGCTAGTCAGTAATAAGCCTGAGCTAATGGCTGAGCAGTAATAATTAATATAAGCCTCTGTGTGTTTACTTCAGGGACACAAAAGGGAGAGATTTGTCCCAACCGCTGGCCAGCTGGAACACAGGAAAACTTCCAACTACATATGGTATCATAAATGAAGGTAAAATATGTTGGGAAACTTGGAGGAAATAGGAAACGTCATACCACCTCCTCTTTGTACCATGTGACTTTGACATTTCTCCCATTATTACTGAAGTCTGTGTTTGTTTCCTATGAGCTTGGGTAGCTTGTGAATAAAATGGGAACAGTGTTATGCCTTCTATGGGCAGATATTGAAAAAAGTTGTGCATGTTACTGCTGTTTCTTTGTTGTCATACTGTGAGCAGTCCCAAGCAGTGCATTGAAAAGGTCCAGCTGAATTTCCCAGTGAGAGTTAACATCAATACACTAATCATGTGAATAGATGAGCCTTCAGATTTCCTACCAGTCTTCTCCTTGCTTGCACTGGTATATTATAATTGGAAGAGTAGAAAAAAGTTCACCTGAGTGGTTTAGTGGTTTTGTTCCAGTACATCTATCTGTTATGAACCTCTGTTTTTATAAGGTGAACTTCCTCTTTCTGTATCATATATGGATAGAATTAACAATTAGATCTTCATTCTCACCCAGATGTGACCACTGGGGTCTTCAACAATTACTGTCCTGAAAAGATATGCCCACTGATACAATAGTGGCATGAATATTATGAGAGTAAGCAACCAACCACTTTTTTACTTGATATAAGGCCCACTTCATGAGATGGAAGCCATTCCTGGCACTGTTAACAAAACCAAGAATCTATGATGAGATAGCTCATAGGCCCTAAGGGAGAACCTAATATTATTATTCTGCTGAATGGACATAATATTAGAATATGTCCTAATGATTTCTTATTCTACCCATAACAGGGGTATACATATTATAAAGGCAGAGGAATCTTCTCAAAAGAGGAGTCAATAAGATTATAAACCAGAGATGTTGAGTGACTTCAAGAGTGTTCTCTAGATACAATGGGCAGGTGTACATATGAACTCACAGTGATTGTGACAGCATGCACAAGACCCATATAAGCAAAATCTTGTCATGGGGGGTTATGAGGTGTGGGGGAGCTGTATTCCAAATCCCACTCTTACCTGAAAAGCTGTTGGAATTTGATAGTTTCTGGGATAATGAGAGTGAGTTTTCTTAAATGGTGTGACCCCTGTTGGGTCAACCATACTCCAGGGCAGGGCCTAATCACAAGATTAGTTGGACACAAATTGGGTTTGATGGGGTTTTGTTGTTGTTGTTGTTTGTTTGCTTGCTTATTTATAAGAAAACTCAAAGTTGGGTAGATTGGAAGGTGAGAGTGAATAGATCTGGAAGAAGTTGAGGCATGAGGTGCGTATGATCAAAATATACTGCGTGAAATTCTCAAAGAATTAGTAAAAATGTAATTTCTAATATACATATATACACCTTACATTAATACTTGAAAAATTAGATCAGTGTTTCAATGGTCTTTGAACACTGTTGACAGCAGACATTTAATGTTACCAAACATAGAAACACTAGCTAAGTAATAAAATGGTCATTCATAAGGATCCTTTTCAGTATCTGTAAATATAATCTGGGTAACTCATAAACAGGAGCCTCCCAGCTGAAGAATTTTATTATTGGCATTCCTTTGTTGGAAAAAGTAGACACTTAAGGGTGTGCCCTTAAAAATACTAAAATATCCCATTTGTTGAAAGCTTTGTGTTACTACTTAGAAGAAAATTTAAGTGAAGAGAAGGAATACATATAGTGCTCATTGTTATTTAAAAAAATAAAATAAGCAAACTAACATTTCTGGTGTGATTCGGCTGAAGGCTGCTTTCTGTTTCAACAATCATCAATGCTGTTCCGTCTGAGTGTCAGTGTCTACAGCTCTCCATTCCTCGCATTACTCACTTCTCATGGAAGAGAAGGAATGAACTCTTAAGCAAATGATGTCTCTATACAGAACAACCCACTGCACATTTGAATTTGTCCAGGAAGTTGACTTCTATGTCTAGACAAGAAGTTCTAAGCAATTTCTTTGCTTTGAAGTACAATATTCATCTTTAACTATACATATTGTATACATGTGTGTATAAACATGTGCATCCATGCATACAAAATGTTGTGTCATTATAAAGACCAAATCACTGTAGAATATTTTAGTGTTTTTTCTCTAGGTGTATCTCTTAGAAACTTGCCTTCTGAGCCTCCCACACTAGACTGCAGGGAGGCACAGTGTCTGCTGTATCTTGTAGGTGTGTCTCTCAGCTCATATACAGTAAGATCAAACACTTGTCAAACCAATGAAATGGCTTCTTCTAATTGCTGTCTCCTTTCCATTTCTTAACACAATTAGCAAAAGCAGGCTTCTCTCGTTCATTACTTCTTTCTGAGTTTAGCCAACATCCTTCTCACTTTGGAGAAACTCTTTACACCTAACCAAAGTGAGCAGTACTCTTTTGCTTGCCTAAGTCAATAGCTTTTTATCAGTCCCCACACTGTTGGATCTTTTTATAAAATTAAGCACTTACCCACACCTCATATTTGAAATTCCTTTTTCCCTTTTGGCTATTGTCAACCTATCCCACCCTTCTCCTTCTATGGAAAAACATTTCTCTTTTGTGTTTATATTACTAAATCTTGCCCATGAGTCTATTTACCAATCACTTCACTTGCTCTTTCTGGACATTTTCTTCCACTCCTAGGCCTTCAGCTGCCAAACCTTAGTTGACAATACCTAAATCAATGCTCACATTTTGGCATTATTTTCTGAATATTTTTCTTTGCATAGTGAATATCTCAATTCAGGTATAATATAAGGCAACTTTAATTTCAAAAACTAAAGGGGCCCTAGCTAGTTCAGGCAAAATAAAAGAGAGAGAGAAAAGATTCTTGCAGGAGAGCTTTCTGGGAAGTGTCAGCAACCCTAAGGGGTGGGCAATGGTTAGACTAAGAAGTCCAAGTTCAAACAGGAGGCAACAAAATATCTTATTCTGTCTCTGACTGGATTCTCACCCTTCTTTCCTACTGATGACTTCTTTCCCTTTAGCTCAGTGGTTTCCAAGTTTGCAAATCCCAAGTTTCAGCCACTCAGAAAAAAATCTGTATTATTTTCTCTCTTCCGTTTAAATAATCCATGGCAATGACTTCTAATGGCATATCCTAAAAAGAGGTTCTACCCTAATCTGTCCATTCTAGATGCAAAAAATAATTTTTAGAAAAAAAAATGGCAGCTCCTTGAAAACCATGTGCAGTGCAAAAGGCAAGTTTCAAGAGCAGGAAATAGGAAAATAATAATAATAATAATAATAATAATAATAATAATAATAAGAAGAAGAAGAAGAAGAAGAAGAAGAAGAAGAAAAAGAAGAAGATTCACTTGACAAGACTAATAAATTCCCAATTCACTATCCTAGACACACAGCACACAAAAAATCCAGCTGCCAAACTTAAAAATCATTCATTGAAGCAGACCTGCCTCCTGGAAAAATTGGAGAAAAGCAATCCATGTTCCACCAGGAAGGGTATGATCTTGCCCTGTTCGAGGTGGTAAGTGCTGAATTCACCCATCAACATATAAGCATTTTTAAGTCTGTTGGTCAAACTCTGAATCACCTAATGATTCTGTCTTTCCCAACCTATTGGCACTGCATTCCTCTCTTAAAACTGCCCTTCCAACAGGTCTCTTCAAACTCATCGTTTGTTTTTCCAATGGCTACCTAGCAAATATTACTACATCCTTTTTATTCAAAAGCCCTCACTACATATACAATAAATCAGATGGGTGAGCTAAAGCTCTTGGATCAGTCCCTCTTGATCCAAAGATCACTACCACTTCCATAGGAAACTTTTTTCCAGGAGTTTGAAATATCATGTCTATACAGCATTCTGGACTTCTGATTATGTCCATTTCTAGACTTGAAGTGACTTTGTTACTGTGCTTATTTTACAAAATCTTCCATAATCTTCTGGGTTTTACATTTACAATCCAATTTGGTCATCATCCTCTCCATGAAGCCTCTCAGAACATTACAGAGCAAGGCAAGCCAAGCCATCTTACCTACCTCTCCTTAACTTCAAATCACACTTTCAGTACTTTTCCAGGCTTCTGTGTTTGTTTTGTGCATTAGCACATTGGCAACCTTCTGCACATTTTCCTTCCTCCTTTAGAGTTCCACACAGGTCTGGTATAGAGAAAGTATATATGAATATTCATGAATGAAAAATATGTGTTTTTATTGCTGACTGCAGATTTGTAAAGCATTTTTAAATTATAAGAAATCTAATTTTGGTGGATTTCTTCATAAGAAAAATCACTCAATTTAAAAATGATCATCAAGCTCCCCTCTGTAATCTTTGCACTTTTGAAATAGTGGGACCACCACTAGTTTTCTTTTTTAGGCTGAGAATGATATACAAACAAATAACATTATTACACACCAGATTAAAAATACTAAAGGCTCAAGAAAATGCTTCAGGAGAAGGAGAAAAGGATTAACTTTGGTAGTTAACAAGCATTCCAAATGGGCTACACAAAGCAGAGGGTACATAGTTTTAAATGGCATCCAAAAGGTCATCTAAATGAACACTGTGTGTTTTCTTAATTCTGGATAAATATGGTACACAGTGTACAAACTCTGTCCTCTAACTCCTAAATTATTTTGTGTTTATTTACAGCCGCAGTAACGATTTATGATGCCTATAAAAGCCAAACCTAGAGAAACCTTCTCAAACACATAAACACTCATACATACACGGCTGCAAGTGTTCATCATCTGCTTGCCTGAGCTTTCAGCCTTACAGTTGAGCTAGTGGTGAAGATTAACATGCACTAGAGTGAGGGTAAACTGAGGCTTAGGGGTTGGTATCAGGATTCCTGTTTAAGGCCCCAAGTCAAATACCAAGCCAAGACAAAGTGATTTGCTGTGTACTCTCGCTTTAGAACTCACTCATCAAGTATTGAAAATCCAACTTAATGGCAAAACCTTGCAGAATACAGCACAGTGTTGCCATGCAACCCATTATCAATTATGCTCAGAATAAAACTGTAATAAGCAATCATGAACTTTGAGAAAATGAAGACTACCGAGCAAGGAAGTCTCATTTTCCCCCACTCCGTTGCTTTCTCCCTTATGTTATTGCAAGCACAGTAGGATCTGACCTGGGCTCAGGCAGCCTGGAGGAGCTCTTGCTTGCAGCCTTGGTTGCAACAGTCTGAATGAACAGCTTATGTGATTCTAATGGAATCACAGGCCTTGGTTGTGAGGGCCCTCCCCATTTACTTGTTGCCCACAAGGTTTTATATGAAGAGGACTTACTTTGAGGCTTTGATGGGGACCTGGCCCGAGGATGGGACTGCTGCTTTTATGACATTTGCCCTTTTTCTATGTGAGAACACGGTAAGAGGACACCATCTGTGAACCAGAAGCTGGCCTCATCAGACACCCAATCCAACAGTGCTTTAATCTTACACTTCCCAACTCCAAAACAATGAGAAAAAAAAGGCCTGATATTTCCCTTCAAAACAGATGAAAATGTCAACAAACTGTGGAGAAGCTACTGTTTTTCACTGATTTAATTCACCTAGTAAAAATGCTTCAAAGAGAGAATGAACTGTTTACATTTACTCCACCGAAAGTGAGATGGTTATATTTGGAAATTTCTCAGATTTTACTCTAAAAGTATTAATTTTAAGCAGTCAAAATTAGCCCAGATTTTTAACTCCACTAGATTAATTTTACCAACAAATATTTGGAGTTTTTAAGTCAAATTTCCCATAGTTGTGCTCTATTACTTTCAGTTGTATTATTTTGAAAATGTATTTTTGGTTCTTACATAATTAATGATGACTAATAACATACAGATATATTCCTAAGTGATTTCATTCTTGACTATTCATGATATCTTGTTTTTTATTTATCTGGTAGGGTAAAGAGTTCTAGGGAACAAGACGACCTTTTCATTCATGACCAGTAAAAGATGGAAATGTATTTTCCAAGAATAATCTTACTATTGATCATTCCTAATGTATATCAGGGTTGTGTGTGTGTGTGTGTGTGTGTGTGTGTGTGTGTGTGTGTGTGTGTGTGTTCTTCAGCCAGAGCAGGCCAGGCTAGCTCTGGTGAACACCAAAACTGATACCTGAAGAACCACTCTAGTGATCTGATGTACATGACAGGTATCTCACATTATATTAGACCTTTTCACCATTTAGAATAAGTTTATGTATAAGGGAACATTGGCGACAACATTTATATTAGTATGGACACCAATTGCTGTTCCTTTCTGTGTCCATTCTTATCCCTCTCATAGCCCTATCATCTCATCACTCTGATGTCACAAGCTCTTTCCCTATCAACTCACAGATTCCCACATCACGTTGTTTATAATTAATTCCCTCTGTGCTTTGTCACGTTGCTGCATTTTAAAGACTCTATATTTGACATCTTCAAAGAAGACCCCCATGTGAGTAAACTTCAGGGAAGAAGACACTGTGTTATTCAATCAATACACATTGAGTCCCCCAGAGCTGTTCAAAATCTGAGAACAGACTGGAAGCAGCAGAGTGGATTCTATTAGCAAATTGCAGGAGAAAGCTGAATTACTGCATTCTCTTCTATTCTAGTAAGATCTTTGTACGTTTTTGATAAATTAATAAATTTAAGTATAAAATCATCATCATGATTTTCAAATCTAACACCCACCCCCCCACCCCACCCCCCCCGCTTTTTAGACCTCCTTGTGGAATGAATGGTCTGCTGACAATTTACTATGTTTTTTCCTCAGGGCAACTTTTTGCTAATGTCAGTTCTGCATAGGTCCATACCATCCTTCAGTTCATTATAATAAAGACCTCTTAATAGTGAATTCTCACAGCAAAGCAGTAATTCTGTCTGTATTTTGAAGATGAAGTAATGCACAACCCAGGGACTCATCAGCCTTCCCAGAAACACCAATTTGTTCTCAGTCAACCTGATATTTTTTGTCTTAAACCAGGGAGTGGGAGGGAATAGGTTGAGTTCAGAGTTGATATTCAAGGGATCCTTTGGGAGTTTATTTAGTTCATATTATTAAACGAATTTTAATTCATTTAATAAACTAGTATTGATATACTTTTTCATTGCTAGCACAGTTATGCGTCTGTTTCTGTCATATGCTAAGGACTAAGCTTAGCTTTTAAGAGGATATTTACTCCCCATGTGTATTTCATAATAATTTTTATCTGGATATGGAAAAGCAGTGGTTTATCATGGAACTCACAGAAAAAGAGAATTAAACCTACTACCACTTAAAAAATTATATGCTAGTCCCATAAAAATAGCTGCTACAGTAATTTGGATTTGGGATAATAAGACTTAAAATGGCTGCTGCCAAACCTTTAATATTCATGAAGAACTAGTATTTTAAAATTCAGAGGCTGTTTCTGAATGAACACCAGTTCCCACTGCTTTTCTTACATTATCTGCTTTTGTTTTATTAATTACTTACCATCGTTTTGCCAGAAAATATAGTACTTTGTGTTAGAATAACAAACAGAAGGACTGGTTTCAACAACCGTGCATTATTGCTCAAAACATTATAATTAACCCTGCTCCATTTGTTCTCACACATAAACATTGTTGAAGGGAGAACTAATGACTCCTCAAAGGAACAAATAATTCAAAACTGTACCTAATAATTTATCGGCGTGCCTGGCCTAACTACCAGAGACACTGCAGCCAGAACTTGCTTAAAGCTCTTGGCTCCTGGGATGCAGAAAGAGCGTTATGAGATAGTTACCAGGAGCAGACTCTTGTTAATTAATGAACTCCAGACAGGGGAGAACAGGGGAGGGAGATTCTTTGCTTCTATAAAATTTCTTTTAAACAGTGGTCTCTCAAACCAAAGGCATCCTTCGGAACGCCATAAATAAACATCATCTGTGTCTGCTCCTTCTCCAGGGCTTTGACTCCTGCCCGTTTCCAGGAGAAACCTGCACAGAGTACTATTGTACCGCCACAAATCAGCACTACTGATATGGCCCTCCTTACAGACCAGACTCACCGGTGGCTACACTCTGTACTAGTTTTTCCCCAGAAACCTGTGTTTGGTCAATGAGAGCAAAATTACACCAAGAGAGCAGGACGGTGGTGGCACACACCTTTAATCCCAGCACTCGGGAGGCAGAGGCAGGCAGATCTCTGTGAGTTTGAGGCCAGCCTGGCCTAGAGGGTGAGTTTCAGCACAGGCTACAAAGCTACACAGAGAAACCCTGTCTCAAAAAAACCAAAAAAAAAATTCCTCCAAGACGAAGGTATTATTAATAATTCAGGTAATAAGTTATTATACAATAATGACACAGCTATAATCATAATGACTGATTTTTCACCAATTCTATCATTACTATTTAAAATGACTATAGGAGATTTCTTTCTTTCCTATTTTTTCCTCTTTCCCTCATTCCTTCCTTCCTTCATTTTCTTTCTTTTTTTCTTTTTTTTTAGTCATACATAGGAATAAACCCAAGGCCTTGAATCCACCAGGAAAACACTCTACCACTCTCAGCTGTGAAATTATTTCAATTTTTGTTTTAAATAGTGAGCAATAAAATCATTCTCCACCAAAATTAGTTTCTCTGTCTTTTACTTTACCACAAACAATGGACATAGGCCAAATGCTGGCTATTATAAGTTGTTAATGAATGGACATAAGCCAAATATTGGCTATTACATGTTGGTTATGAATGGGGACTTCCATCAGTAAGAGTCAGTAGCTTTGTTACATGCTGGTCTGCCAAAACCAGAGGTTTAGGAACTGCTTCATAGGATATGGCATTCTCCCTGTTGAGATTCCCTTTTCCCAACGATTTCAGCTTATACAAAGTTAACAAAAAACTAACCATTATACATACTAAAGACTGTAGGGGGATGGAGAGATGGCTAGGCAGTTAAGAGCACTGACTGCTCTTCCTGAGGACCCAGGTTCAATTCCCAGCAACCACATGGCAACTAACAATTGTCTGTATGTACCTCTAGTTCCAGGAGACCTGACACCTTCACAAAGACATACATGCAAACAGCAATGCATATAAAAGAAAATAAAACTTTAAAAAAGATTGTATAGCAGAGAACAACTTTTTGAACTAAAGTTTCCAAGTCCATAGTAATAAATATCTGTAGTAATCCTCCTAGGTCCCATAGGTTGATATAATGATAGGTTAAAGTAGCTGACCCATATAGAAATGACGAGTTCTGATCATTTGGAGTTCTTAGTGAGTTCATCAAAAGGGTTCAATGAATTTCAAGGCAGAAAAACATTACTCTTTTATTATTTTACTGAAGATGTATATGTGAGACACAGAAATTGAGAAGCCCTGTCCTGTGAAGATAATGTCATTGTGATCCTTCACCTGTGCTATTCCTCTACATTTCTAACTGAAATCCTGCTTCTATCCCTATTCATATCTAGTTTATGGGTCACCTTGAAACCAAACTGCATTTTTTTTGACAGAGAATTCTGATATTGTACTCTGTCCCACAGTCAGTCACATCCTATTTGCTCGGGATACAATGTAAGATCCTTAACCCAAACCTGCAGATTCTCTGTGGCCCAACCCCTGCATCCCTTCCTGTTTAAGGTACAACAGTTTCCAACCTTTAAAGATCCCTGGATGCTAAGTTCTATCCTCTGTTGAACTTTTTTTTTCCCCATGAGATATCACATATACATCCCTAGCTTGTCTAACTCCAGCTCATCTTCCATTCTCAGTTGACAGATGTTTTGTCCCTGGATGGCCAATCTGAATTCTGTCCTTCTCATAGAGAAAGAGTCTACATTTGTAGTTAATGCATATATCATCACTGTAACAATTTAGTTGGCATCTGTTCCTGAAGAATGCAAGTTGTATGATGGCACAGACTGACTGCATCCAACTGCTGTGTAATCATGGTACATATGGTATTAGCATAATATAACATGGACTCAAAATATATTATGAAAAACTTGACTCTATGAATAAGGAATACCCTATCAGTGCCTGAACAGTGCATCCTTTTCTTTGAAATGAATTTAAATTAATCCATTTATCTTAAGTCCTTGTGTCCAGTCTCTGAAATGGAATTATAGAGATGATAAGAAGGGGGTTCTTTTTAGAAAATTTGACATAAAGAAGTTTCTAAGATACAGAAATGGACTAAAAACAATGCAGAAAGACAAAGTGAAGCCAGGCGATGGTGGCACATGCCTTTAATCCCAGCACTTGGGGGCAGAGGCAGGCGGATCTCTGTGAGTTCTAGGCCAGTCTGGGCTACAGAGTGAGTTCCAGGAAAGGCACAAAGCTACAAAGAGGAACCCTGTCTCAAAAAAAAAAAAAAAAATTAAGTACTGCTTTTGTCTTAACAGCCATATTTGAAAACATTTTCATTTTTATGCTTTGTTTTCTTTTTTAAGTACTTTGACATTTTCCAGAAGGAAGATTTTTCTCCTCTCCAAAACATCAGAAAAGAAGTTTCTCCTATTGTGGACTCCTATGTCTTGTTTTTGACTGGGCTACCAGTTACATGCCCACTTTCTCCAATCAGCCATTGAGCTCAGAATAGAATCAGAGACCATTCTGTCCACATGAATTCACTGTGACTCAACTCTGAATCTATATTATTTTAGTAATAAAAAAAAGTTTTTCTTTTTATAGAGCTTTTGAGAATCAAGATATTTTCCTGTTCCAGGTCATTCAATAGTGCATTAAAGATAAACTTGAAAAAAAACATATTGTGTAGCTGCACAAGCATGATGTGGTTTTCTAACCCTGCATCTAAATTAAAAGCACCTTAGACTTGAAGTAAATGCATAACTGTAATTCTCACAGTACAGATATGATTTTATCTGAAAACCCAGGCAGTCACAATCCTTGGACTTGAGACATGCAGGTCTATGTCCTGGAGATGTATCTTACTGCAGGAGAATTGGTCCAAGCATGTGTAAGACATGGGGTACCATCTCCAGCCTTGTAGATAAATGACTGCCCCAGCAAACGAACAAACAAATGGCATGATTTTTATTTTCTAGATAAAGAGAAATGACTTTGACACCTCCAATTTAGAAAGATGCTAATATTGGGCTAACATTTCTTCCATAATGCAAGTAGAAGCAAAACCATAGCTTCTTTAATGTGCAGTGAAAGACTCATAGAATGCTGCTTTACTAGGAAGCCAATTTGCATCATTGTGATGAACGAATAAAAATGTGTCTACTTTGTCTACACTATTCATTAAAGCTATAATAAAAATAAAATAATAATAGGTATTATTTTATTCCTTAGACATCTACCTTGAAATGGAGAGATATAGCTCAATGATAGAGTAATTGTCTAAACTGCACAGAAAAAAGTCTAAGTAACTCCCACCCCCCCCCAAAAAAAGGAGGAAAGAAAGAAAATTTAATGTGTGTGAAAATATAATTATTTTCAGAAATGCCATTTTAAAAAAATTAAAATAATCCTCCAAGTACAGAAGGAAAAGTAGATAAATAATGATGGTCAGCTGTAACATAGATCTGAAAAGACCCAACAAAAATCGAACTGAGTGCTAGCAAGAATGCAGTAGGGAACGGTGCTCAAAGGATGACACACAAGAAAAATGGAACCTGAAACAAAGTCATGTGCTATATAATCGCTAATGAGTTCATGATTGCTCTGGTACCTGGAGTACCACTATTTACATTATGATATGTTATACACTATTATATTAAATACCATTATTAATAAAAAAAGACATACATACGTACCATGCTGCAGCAACGCAAGCGCTTACATGATAAAGTAAGCTTTATGCCAGCTCAAGCTTCTTCACAGTCCTCCAGAAATAGCTCATGGATATAAATACAAATGTGTATTTTCATATTTATGATAGGATACAGGGGCCTTTTGACTTATATTGCTTTTACATGTTTGCTGCCAGGCTTTATACAATACATGGACAGTGATTAAAGGACCAGAAAGAAACTGCATTGAGATCTTAGAAGATCCTACTTTATAAAACAAATATGTATTTTTTCATAATTTACTTATATAGCTCAATTTAATGTATATCTTTCTTTCTATTGATTGTTCTACCTAATACAAGTCATACTGTTTCTATGGCTTATACATACATATCTGTGTGTACTCAGTTTCAACATTAAGATAAACTCCAAGTAGTTTAGTTAAGGGAGCAATGTTTTTAAGGCTTTCTTATTCTCAGATAAGTCATCAATGGCTCTCCTCAACACATACAACTAATTAAGGTTAATCAAGAACCTGATCAAAACACATTATACACATCTTTGAAGTTCTCAAAGATGTATATAAAATATTATATTGAAAAAGCCACAAAAGAGTTACAAATTTTAAAAAAGAACTGATCTTACACCAATAGTCAATATTGGGTCTTCTAATAACTGCTTATTGCTACTACAAGAGTTTTTACAGATCTTTTAAATGTTCATTTAGTTCTGAGAGACACTAAACATATATCCATCTCTATGAACTAACTATAATTTATTTCTATTAATTGGTCTCATATCCTTTGTTGATTTTTTTCTTATTGATTGAATGATTTTATATATATAATTATTCAATATATATTGCAATTTGGCTGGATAGGATAATACATGTGCAATATAAGTACTTGGAAGGCAGAGGTAGGAAGATGAAAAGTTCAAAACCAGTCTGAGCTACATAGGGATTGAGACACTGTTTTCAAGAATCAATAAGCAAACACACCTGCTATGTGTTTACAATGCAACAAATTTCTCCACTCTTGCTGTTGTGCTTTGGATATATTTATAATATAGTTAGTATTAAAACCTGCAAGTATGTAAGTGTTGACTTTGTTCCTATTATGAATTATGGATGCTGTTATGAATTGGCTATATTTGTAATATAGTTAGTATCAAAACCTGCATGTATGTAATGTGTTAACTCTGTTCCCATTATGAATTCTGGATTTTCCCACTTAAAGTAATAAAAAATATTCTCTCCAATTCTCTTCTAGTATGTCTAAAGATTCTCAGCTCCCAGGAGATATATTTACTCCACTGAGAATACTGTCAATATAAAAACTGTATCCTATTTTCACTGTATGATTCCATGAGTTTGAGTTTCTCCTGCTCATGAAACCAACCAGCCAACCCAAATCCATGACAAAAAGGTACAGCATTTTGCCATCACTCCCAAGTGATTCATTGTGGTTTTTTGTTCATTCATTCTTCTCCATAACAGGCAGCAAGTGGCCTGTGTTTAGTTTACATCTTCTAGAATATAAATCACTGCACTGTTTGCTCCCCTGTGTCTGATTTCTTTCCATCAGCAACATAATTTTGAGATCTATCCAAATTGTTTTATGTGGCCGTAACTTATTCTTTTTTTATTGCTGAATAGTATTCAATTGCATAAATCCTGCATTTCTCTATCCATAAACTTGTTAATTATTATTTGGATTGCTTCCATTTTTGAGCTAACTTGAGTAAAACTTCTACAAGCATGCATGTAAGTCTTTATGTAGATGTATGCTTTTATTTATCCCAGATAATTGCATGTGAAATATATTGACAATTTGTGAGATAATTTTAATACCTGAAATTACTCCTAAATATTTGTACCATTTTCATTTCCTCCAACAAATGTGTGGTCATTTTACTAGCACTTTGTTTGTCTCTTCATTTTCAAATTAAGAATAGAATTGATTTTGTTATAAATAAAGAGGTAGAAATCGGTGCAGCAGCATCCTCAACTCCAAACACTTTGTTCAATCCCACTAATGGAAGAGCCTTCCTCTCTGTCTGAAATAAAATCATATATATGAGATTATTTGTACAATTTGCTGTTCTTCATCTGAATCTTTATGTACCACTTCCATATGATTTTCTTGGTAGGTCTATTTAGACAGGTGCTTTGTCTACAAAAAATTAATTTCAATTTCCAGGACTCTTTTCATGTGACCATAGTGCTACCATTATCCATGTTCCAAAGACCATCAGCAAAGCCTTTTTATCAAGCAAAGTTGAGTTTAGTTCTTCAACAGCAAGTTTATTATGCTACCATAAGCAGAAGAAATTTTACTCTGACCAAGCAGAAATGTCTCAAAAGGACACCAACTTGGGAAACCTAGGTTTTAGGACAGTGACTGGATCATTTAATTTTCATCTTTAAAGGTAAGATAACAGCTGATTTGTACAGTCTTTATGGTACAATATCTTGGAGCTGCTTAGCACACAGAGTGAAAAAAAACCTTTTCAAGTCTATCTTATTGAGTAGTTTGTAAGTCTATTTTAATAAACTACTTCTGTGAACTATTGTTTATAGTAATAATCTTTTTTTCTGTGGCAAATAGCTAATCAGTTTTTGCTTATTCTCATTGTGGTTTAAAATATGACTACAAATATGCCTGATCACAGTATTTTTCATCTTTTTATTTAATGTAGATTTCTTTAGTACAATATACTCTAAAGTTGTTTCCTATCCTTCAACTCCTCCCAGATCCTTACCCAACACTCACCCACCCAAACCTTATCCTTTCTTTCTCTCTTATTACTGTACAAACAGGCACATTAATAATAATAAATAAAAACAAACAAACCAGAACTGGACAAGTCAATCAAACAAAGAAAAAGAGCCAAAGAAATAGCTCAAGGGATACATATAGACATAGAGACACACATTTGCACTACACAGAAATTCCACAAAATCCCATAACTCAAAACAGTAATAAACATACAAAGGACTTTTAAAGAAAAAAACAAAAGCTCAGACAAAGCATCATGAGTCAAAGAACCTTCACAAAATGACATTGAGTTCATTTTGTGTAGGCCATCTACTGCTGGGTATGGGGCCTGTTTGTAAGACTGGTTTGTATACCCTGTGAGACACTATCGGAAAAAAAAAAACCAAACAAACAAAGAACAAACTTTTGTGAGCAGTTATGACTTCTAGATAGCTTCTAGGTTAGAGATGTGGTCTTACGTCCACTTCTTTCAGAAGCAGGACCCTCATCAGGCTCAGACCTGTGCAGGCCCTGTGCATGCTGCTACAGTCTCCATAAGTGCATATGTCCATCGGTCCTGCTGTGTTTAGAAGGCCTTGCTTCTTTAGTGTCGTCTGTCTCTTCTGGGTCTTATAATCTTTCTGCCTCCTCTTTTACAGGGTTCCTTGATTCCTGGGGATGGGGTGGGGGTACAGAGACATCCCATTCAGGGATGAATGTTCCAAGGTCTTTCACTTTCTTCACACTGTTGAGCTGTGGGTCTTGGTATTTATTCCCATCTCCTACAGAAAAAAAAGCCTCTCTGATGATGTCTGAGCATGACACTGATCTATAAGTCTAGCAGAATGTCATTAAGAGTCATTTTATGGTTACAATTCTGTAAAAGAACAGTAGTGTTTGGCTTTTCTCCTAGGTCTCTGGCCTATCTAGTCTCAGGTTCTTGGCCTCCTGAGCAGTCTTAGGGATGGGTTCCATCTCCTGGAGGGGGCCTTACATTTAGCAAGATATGGCTTGATTACTCTAACAGCTTTGTACCACTATTGTACTAGTGTATCTTGCATGCAGGTCATCATTGTGGATTTGTAGGTGGGATGGTGTTTACCTTTCTCCTTTGGTAGTTCGCAGAGTACCTTACAGTACCATGAACACTAGTCAGAAAGAGACAAAGCACTAGGTAGGCACCAGATCAATTTCTCCATGTTCAGTGAGTTATGTAGATGCTGCCTTCAGCAATAATCTTAACCTCAGTTTTTGGAGAGCAACCAATAGCATTTGGCAACAGCCTGGGTTGTTTGGGGGTTACCATGGTGTCTCTTTGGCCAACAAATTGTTTAGATGTAAGCCATGCCCAGAAATGGAGGCCTCATTTGATGACAAGAGATGTTCAGTGGGGGCTTCATCTTCCTCATCATTTGGCTATTCCATTTAGATCACCTTCATATATGTATAGATTTTAGGAAGCTACTACTGTATTAGGTCTCTCTACACAACCTCACAAATTGCCCTTCATTTTAGTTGTCCCTTCCTATCTCCCCTCTCTCTCCTTCTACTATCCCTCTCCCTGTTGGATCCTTTCCAGCCCCTTCCCCAATCCATAATAACTTTGGATTTTTTTATATGGGTCAAGGTATATTGAAAATTACAGAGACAGGAAGTAGCTTAACCAGCTTCAGATTGACAAGGTTCTCAGGATTCCTGGAATTTGTAAATGACTTTAGTTAGCTTGAGAAAACACCCAGAGACTAAATTCATGCCTTTCCCATTGTTTAGATTTAATCTTTACGTGAAAAAAAAAAGAATTTGGCTACATTAGCTGCCTTCATTGTATTATAGGCCTCTATTAGGCAAGATTTTGAAGTCTTCTTGGGAATTTTTGTCTCATTCTCTTGTTCAGCTCATGCATAAGCATGAAAATAAGATAATGGAAAAATGGGAGAAAAAGTTACGAATAAGAAAATAGTCTAAAGTGCATACGGGGGCTGGGGAGATGTCTCTATAGATACAGTGTTTGCTATACAAGCATGAAGAACTGATTTTGGATCCCAGACACAAAGCAAATGGCAGCATGGTAAAACCTCATTTCAAACTCCAATGCTAGGGGTAGAGAATGGCAGAGCCCCGAGGCTTGCTAATTGGCAAGTCTAACTGAATTGTCAAGCTCTGTTTTCAGTGAAAAATAGAACATTTCAAGAAACAAGAGAGGAGTAACTGAAAAAGATACAAACTTCAAAACCTAGCCTCCCCACATGCATGCAAGGACACACATACCCATGCAATACACATCTGAAGAGCACATGCTCACATACATGCACACACACACACACACACACACACACACACACACACACACAAAACAGAAAGTACACGAAACTAATGCATTAAAATGTAAAGACTAAACCATAAGTCTATGTAGTCTGTGATAAAATCAGATTCATAAACTTTTCATAACAATGAAAACAAAGCTCCCACTACCAAATTGACTATGCCCACTATCAACTATTATATTTCTGTTATACTTTCTTGTGGCTAATAATTGTGATTCAGATGGCTCTAGCCCCTGATTTTTTTTTTTTTTTTTTACTTATGGTTTGAATAAGAATGCCCCCAGAGGCTCATGTATTTGAATGCTTAGTCATTAGGGAGTGGTACTACTTGAGAAAGATTAGAAGGTACGGCCTTGTTGGAAGAAGTGTATCACTTGGGCAGGCTTTGAGGTTTCAAAAGCCCACAGAAGGTCAATCTCTCTCTCTCTCTCTCTCTCTCTCTCTCTCTCTCTCTCTCTCTCTCTCTCTCTCTCTGACTATAGATCAGAATGTAGTTCTCAGCTATTGCTCAAGTATCTGTCTGCATACCACCATGCATACCACCATACTTTCTGTCATGATAATAATAGACTCTTCCTCTGAATCTATGATCAAATCTCCAATTAAATTCTTTCTCTTATTATACTTACCAAGGTCATGGTGTCTCTTCAGAACAATGTAATAGTAACTAAGACAGAAGTTGGTACCAGGAGGAAGGTATTGCTGTGACAGACTTGACCATGTTGCTTGTTAGACTTTAGGACTTTGGATTAGGAAAGAGTTGAACATTTTAAGTAGGGCTTAATGGACCATACTAGTAGAAGTATGGAAGGTAGTAGTGCGGAGAGCAATGTAGATTATGACAGCACAGTTCAAAAGGTTTTAGAAGAGAAGAATATTAGTAAGTGGAACAGAGATTATTTTTGAGATATTTGATAAGGAATGTGGCTGCTTTCTGTTGTCCAAAAATCTGCCTGAGGCTAAGTGCAGACTTTGAAATAGTGGTGTTGGCAGAGGAGATTTCAAAATAGCCTAGTATTGACTCTGTCATGTGGTTATTAGTGATCACTTTTATGCAGATCTATAATGAAAAAGAGAAAGCGGAGCAAGGGAAAATACAAAATGTACAGTTTGAGGAGAAAAGGAGCACCAGGAAGTGTAATGGAGATAAATCCAGTGCTCAAGGAGACAAAAAGTTTAAAGAAAAGCCTGATGCTAAATGTATTAGAGGTAGTGGTAACCTCAGGACAAGAACCCACCCAGATAAGCTTCCAATTTGTGAAATTGAGTTAAAGAAAAAAATTAATCAGTGAAGTAAACCATTAACAATAGAAAGATGAGCAGATGCAACTGAACACCAATGAGGGGGTCATATCCTAGCCTCAGCAAGTAGCAGAACTTGGCAGCTTTGGCCATGTGGTTCTGGCTTTAGAGTCAATGATACAAAAAAAGAGTTGTGGAATCTCGCTCCACATCTAAAGAAATCTGCTGAGGCCAGGCATGTATCAGGGGTGTCCCTGAATGGAATTTCAGAGAGGCCATTATGAGAAGTTGTACAGGAGAAGCCTGGATTGCCTTGGAGACTTCAAGATGTTAGAGATGCCAGAGTCATGGGATACCTGCCAAGGAGAGCTGCTAACAGGGTGTGTGGAACCAGCCCAAGAGAAAGAAGTGTGTGGTAATCAACAAATCAGAAAAGAGTTGAAGATATGAAGAGTACTTTGACGTTGAACATAGAGATGCAAAATGTGCAGCTCGCCCTGCTGGTTTTCAGTCTTGCTTTGGTACAGTATTTCCTCACTATATTCTTCATCAAGTTTCCAGAAAACTAAGTATTCAGGCACTATTCTGTTTACTGTAGCAATATTTTTAAAGGGATTTACAACTCTACTCTAGAAAGCAAAATCTGCCATTCTAGAAATTTCCTATGAGACACCATATCCAAATGAAGAGATATATAATTTGTCAGATATTTGGATATTAAATTATGCTCAAAACTGTACTAACAAAATTGAATTATTATCTTATATTCAGAAATGTATTTAATTATTCAAACTACATTAATCAATATCAATTGGTCATTCTCTCCAAGAATTCTAAAGCAATTTACAGATATAGCTTTTAAATGAGGCTCTCGCCTACTCTCTGCTCCTTGGTCCTTCTGATGTCCGTACAAATGATTCAGATGAAACACATTGAATGTAATGTAGAAGACAAGAAGTGTTTATTGTTGAGTGGAGGACAGGACATCCTCAAGAGAAAGAAGGGAACAGTGGTCATAAAGATCATTACCCAGTTGTACATTTTGTTCAGGTGTCGTATTACTTCTGAACTATCAGGATCAGACAGCTTTCCTGATACAGGTTTTCTTTCAGTAATTAACAGGACCATTTGAGTTCAGTCAACAGGAAGGAATCATAACTTTCCTATTCTTTAACAGAAAGCCAGCCTGCTACACAATAATCTGGTCATGTTTATGGTTCCTGAATCCAGATTTAAATAATTACCTAGTAATGACCATCTGGGAAATTTAGGATGTAACTCTCCTACCAAGAGTACAAATGGGGCACATGCCCATTCTTCTGACCAGTTACATGAGTCCTGCAGTTCCCACTCTTGGTTTTACATGCTGCTGATTGTGAAGGAAGAGTCCATTTCAATGACCTCCAAGCCTGTGAATATCAACAGAACACCAAACAAGAGTAGTTTAATATTCATTGCAACAGAGGGATTTTTCTTTCAATCACCCTGAATCATTAGTGATATTACCAAGATATGTGTTGTTATTTCATTCATCTAGCACTGGAATGAGAATGGGGTCCTCCTGAAGACCCCTGCTCTAGGAAAGCATCAAGGTATCCCAGTTTACTTATTATGAACCTGGCCTTTTTATCAGCCATAATTATATCTAAGCTGACTGACCTAGAACTTACTTACAACATCTTCCATGGATGTTCAAACATCCATCACAAAGAGGGATGACTCATAAAGCTGAGGTAGCCCTAGTGCATCTTCGGCTTTTATCGTTGTTGATTTGAAATAGTCTGCTGTCCTCCAGACTGGCAACAACCCTCTATCCTCCTGTTTCATCCTCCAGAGTGCTGGGCTCATAGGCATACATCAACACACCTTATTTTGAAGGTATTATTTTCCTGTTAGTAAGCTTCTTGCTTTCTTCTTTCCTCTTGAATCTTTTTGGACTCTGCACTATAGTAGTTTTATGTTAACTCTCAAAAGCAGAATTCAATTCATCCAGTTTTACTATTTGCATAAAATCTTGTTCCACTAACAAATTTTTATCAGTTTAAGCAAAGCAAACCCTTTTGAAAGCATGATTTTTGAACTGAAATTTCCTTGGTTTCGTGACAGACTGTTGTTGGAAAATCATAACTGCAGTTCACTCAAGACTGAAGTATTAGCAAGGAGAGTCACGAATTTTCCATTTTCATTGTTCTCCGGTGCTTTCCATGCTCCCAGGGGTGAATTATGCAGAGGCAGAGAGCATATGATTTTCTCCTACCTTTCTTTCAAATTGCAGCATGAATAATATTACTTGATATTTAGTGGTGGTTCACAAAATTGCACTTAGTTTCTTATTTCAGAAAGATATTTTCTGAAATGTCTTGCTTTTGAACAGATCATCACAGACTTCGTAAATGATGCTTATTTAATGATATTTGTCGATGAAGAAGAAGGGAATAGAAAAGGCAAGAAAAAAGTAGCAACACGAAATAGTGCCCTTCAGTGAGCTAGATGCCTTTCTTCCTCCATCTACTTTATGATGTGTTCAAGGTATCTTGCATACAAATAAGTTCAGTGTGTTCTGAAGAAGGTAATTATCATGACCACTGAAAAATCTGATTTTTTATTTTATTTAAGGCATGGTACCTCCTGTCTTTATTCATAAATATAAATAAATAATTTTCATTTATCTATTCAATAAGAATTTGTTGAGGACTATATATTTTCCAAATAGTGTTTGTCTTCAGTGGTTTCACATTAATGTCAATAAAAATAATAAAATAAGGAAAATATCCTGTGAACAAAGGCTGAACACAATATACAAATAAAACTGAAAAGTTATCATTTAATAACAATATAATGTACACTATGCAAATTTATATGCAAGGGTTTTATAGATTAAAAAGTACCAAAAGCACATGAAAGATGACATGGATGACTAATGAGAAATTCCATGTCTTTAAAGGAGAAGATTAATATCATATATCTACACATCGGTTTATAATTAAAAAAAAGTTAATGTTCCTGTAGTGCCAGGGAAGGAGTTTCTATTGCTTTGGTTATTTTCAGTTCAATATTAATTCCAAAAGAAGTGGAAATATCCACTGAACCTAAAACTGTTTATATCTTTTGATATAATGTATTTCTAAACGCACATTCTCCAGAAATAAATATGAAAATACGACAACATACATTTATATATTCACACACACAAGGACACTGATTTCCACTTTATTTTGATAGCTAAGAAACCAAATTTCTCTCATTGTAGAAAATCTATAGATGCATTTAATGGAGTAACAAAAAGCCCTTAATCATTCAGAGATAAAGTGAAATGTAATGGCATGAAAATTTTTAAGTTACATTGCTAAATTAAATAAAATCAGTTTTAAATAAAATATATATTTACTACACTTCTCTGTAAAAGTAAAATTGAACTATTAGGGTATGTATAAAATAGTTAGAACATTGTAAGATTGAAAGGGAACAACTACAAATGACTTTTCCTCTAAGATTATTCACTTCTTCAGTATATAAATTGACACTTCTTTTATCTGTGTTAAAAGTCAAGCCAGGTGGTGGTGGTGCATGCTTTTAATCCTAGCACTTGGGAGGCAGAGACAGGTGGATTTTTGTGAGTTTGAGGCCAGCTTGTTCTACAGAGCGAGTTCCAGGACAGCCAGAGCTACAGAGGAAAAGTGTCTCAAAAAAACAAACAAAACAAAAAGTCAGAGCAATATGAGAATTCATACCAGCATTTAGTTGCTTTCCTTGGTATCTACAGTAAAACAGTCATGGATAATTTTGCTGCTCTGTCTCTGTACCAGTTATGACTTCTGAAGTACTTTTAACTTTGAAACTTTGCTGTCACAATTAATTCCTTAAGTATATAAGATCTCTATAAGATCTGCACTTGTGAAGTATTTCCCATGTTTCGTGCAGAACTGCTCATGAGTAAAGTGTCTCAGTTTCTCTCTGTATTTGTGAATCACTGCATTATGAATGACTGAATACCAAATAGAAAAGTTAACTAGGCTGGAATATGAAATGCAGTATAGTCATTGTCCTTTAGTGGCAAAATCCTGTTCTATTTGGATAGTGGCCACATCAATTGCCAGATAAAAAGTATGATGCGCCCATCCTGCCCCGGACTTCCCATCTGGACAAGAGGTGAGTGCCTGGGCTCAGTCTAGATCCCATCCCTGGGCACCAGCCACTCCAGGGAAGACCTGCCCAACTTGGCCACAGGTTCTGGCCATTGAACAAGATCCCTTCTACCCCCACCGGGAAGGCTCCCCTTCTCCAAGACCCCCGGCAGACCCTGCAATCTCCACCACGCCCTGCCCCCATGCCCATCATCGCCAGAGACCCCAGCCACTTCCTGAGACTTAGAGACCAGCCCCCAGCTCCCATCCTGCGCCAGACTTCCCATCTGGACAAGAGCTCCCATCCCACCCCTGAGCTCCCATCTGGACAAGAGAGAGAGATTTCCTGAATCTGTCAGCTCTGTCTGGACCAAGTGCGATGATAAGACCAAGAATGAAACCACAAGGAGATGGGCAGAAGTACATACAACTAGATGAAGAGCAATGCAGCATCACCAGTACCTAACCCTCCTCCAACATCTAGACCTGAACATCAAAAATTGGAAGGAGCAGAAAACAGCCTTAAAAATAACATCATGAGGAAGGTAGAGGCTTATATAGAAGGAATCACAAATGTAATTGAGGAAAAGACAAACAAAAAACTGGGAAGAACGCTATAAAAAAAAAAAAAAAAACTAGAGGAAAGGACAAATAAAGCAGAAGAAAACAATAAAGCCCTGGAAGAAAATCATGAAAAAGCAATGAAACAGATGAAGGAAACAGTCCAAGACTTGAAAAGGGAAATAGAAAAAATAAAGACACAAACTAAGGGAATGCTGGAAATGGAAAATCTGAGTAAACGATCGGGAACTTCAGATGCAAGTATAACCAACAAAATGCAAGAGATGGAAGAGAGGATCTCTGGCGTTGAAGATACGGTAGAAGAAATAGATTTATCAGTCAAAGAAAACACAAAAGCCAACAAACTCATGACCCAAAATGTCCAAGAAATTTGGAACACCATGAAAAGACCAATCCTACGAATAATAGGGATAGAGCAAGGAGAAGAATACCAACTCAAAGGCACAGAAAATATATTCAATAAGATCATAGAAGAAAACTTTTCCAACTTAAAGAAGGAAATGTCTATGAAGATACAAGAAGCCTATAGAACACCAAACAGACTAGACTCCCCAAAAAGTCCCCTCACCACATAATAATTAAACAACTAAATGTACAGAATAAAGAAAGAATATTAAGAGCAGCAAAAGAAAAAGGTCAAGTGCCTTATAAATGCAAACCCATCAGAATAACACCCAATTTCTCAATGGAGACTTTAAAAGCCAGAAGGACATGGACAGATGTAAAGCAGACAGTAAGAGACCATGGATGCCAGCCTAGCCTAAAATACCCAGCAAAACTTTCAATCATCATAGATGGAGTGAACAAGACATTCCAAGACAAAGCCAGATTTAAACAATTCTTATTCAAAAACCCAGCACTACAGAAAGCACTAGAAGGAAAATTCCAACCCAAGGAAGTCAGATACACCCTCAAAAATACAGGCAATAGATAAAGCCACAGCAGTAAACCCCAAAGAAGAAAAGTACACACATACTACCACCAAAAAATAACAGGAATGAACAATCATTGGTCATTAATATACCTTAATATCAATGGACTTAATTCACCTATAAAAAGACACAGGCTTACAGAATGGATACGAAAGCAGGACCCATCTTTCTGCTGCATACAAGAAACACACCTCAAATTTAAAGATAGACACTACCTAAGAATAAAACGCTGGGAAAAGACTTTCCAATCAAATGGTTTTAAGAAACAAGTGGGTGTAGCCATCCTAATATCCAGCAAAATAGACTTCAAACTAAAATCAATCAAAAGAGATCAAGAAGGGCATTACATACTCATCACAGGAAAGATCCACCAAGATGAAGTTTCAATTCTGAACATTTATGCCCCAAACACAAGGGTACCCACATATGTAAAAGAAACATTAGTAAAGCTTAAACCACATATAAAACCCCACACATTAATAGTGGGAGACTTCAACACCCTACTTTCACCACTGGACAGATCTCCCAAATCGAAATTTAATAGAGAAATAAAGGACTTAACTGATGTTATGACTCAAATGGACTTAATCAATATCTACAGAACATTCCATCCTAATTAAAAAAAGAATATACCTTCTTCTCAGTATCCCATGGAACCTTCTCTAAAATCAACCACATACTTGGCCACAAAGGAAATCTCAACAGATACAAAACAATTGGAATAACCTCCTGTGTTCTATCAGACCACCATGGTTTAAAGTTAGGTTTCAACAACAACAAAAACTACAGAAAACCTACAATCTCATGGAAACTGAATAATGCTCAACTGAAGCACCAATGGGTTAAGGAAGAAATAAAGAAAGAAATTAAAGACTTCCTAGAGATCAACGAAAATGAAGACACTACATACCCAAACTTATGGGACACTATGAAAGCAGTACTAAGAGGGAAATTCATAGCACTAAATGCTCACATAAAGAAGTTGGAGAAATCTCACACTAGTGACTTAACAGCACACCTGAAAGCTCTAGAACAAGAAGAAGCAAAGTCTCCCAGGAAGAATAGACACCAGGAAATTATCAAAGTGAGAGCTGAAATCAATAAAATAGAAACAAAGAGAACAATACAAAAAAATTAATGAAACAAAGAGTTGGTTCTTTGAGAAAGTCAACAAGATAGACAAGCCCTTATCCAAACTAACCAAGAAACAGAGAGAGAGCATCCAAATCAACAAAATCAGAAATGAAGAGGGGGACATAACAACAGACATTGAGGAAATCCAGAGAATCGTCAGGTCATACTTCAAAAACCTCTACTCCACAAAACTGGAAAATTTAAAAGAAATGGATAATTTTCTGGATAGGTACCACATACCTAAGTTAAATCAAGACCAGATAAACTATTTAAGTAGTCTAATATATGAAATTGGCATGATTTCTAACGGCTTCTTAATGGGGTAAGCAAAGCTATAGTTACTGAGGCATCAATTTCTAATCTGCAAAATGATAGTTTATTGGTATAGTTATTTGGTGGATGTTAGATTTCTAAAGTCACTGGGGTGTTAGTCTTTAGACTCAGAGACATGTAGACTGTCCTTGTGGCTCTTTGTAAACATAGGCATGCTAGGGTCCACTGAGCCCTGGCCTCCATCTTCAGTTGTGGATAGTCAGTAATCTTTCTATAAGCCTGTTAATAGGAAAAGGACTTCTGGAATACCACTTAACTTTTTTCAACATGGGTTTATTGATTATTTCCAGATTTCATACAATATACCACAAGCATACTTGCCTTTCATTCCCCCAAGGTCCACTCTGTGCCCTCCCCAAAAAAATGAAAAGAAGAAAATAATACAAGAAGACCAATTTGTGTTGCCCATATACTTATTGGAGCATGGTTAAACTCCCAGTGGCCAGCCCCTTAAAGATAACTGAGTTCTTTCCTCACCTACATCCACACCAGAAGCCATCCACTGTGAAGAGCTACATTTCAACATCTTTACCACAATTTTTAGGGGCTCTCTGCAATGACTTCTTATCTAGACTGTTTCTTTTTGGGGTATGGGGATAGAGGGACAGATTGTCACAGAAGCCTACAGTGTCTCTCATTCTCAATTATGAGTCTGTGGTCATTGATAGTCCTTCAAAAGAAGCTTCCTTGCCCTTAACAGCCAGTGGTAGCACAGATCATGAACTTCTACATGGCCTCCAGTAGTAGCACAGGACCTGGACTTTAACATGGCCTCAGGTGGTAGCCCAGGCCACAGATGTACACACGTCCTCCAGTGGTAATAAGGATCATGAGCATTAGTATGGTTTCAGGTGGCAGCACAGACAATAGACATCAGCATAGCCTCTGGCAGCAGCATGGATCATGGACATCTATACCTTCCCACCCCATTCCCAGGCTGCTGCACAGACCATGGAAGCCAACATGGCGTCTGGAGGCAGGGCAGACCACGAAGGTCTTTTGAGGAGACACAATCCAGAAAATGAACCATTCTCCATCTCTCCATCTCAGATATTGTGTCATTGCTCAGAGCCAGGGTGATGCTGTGGTTAGGCAGTGAGTTCGGGGGGCATGGGTAGGGGGAGCCCAAGAGAGCTCCAGACCACGGCACACATCAGATTTGACCCTTGTGCCTGTAGTCTGGGAGCAGCACCAGGGCCCCACACTCTCCTCCTTATTTATTGCATTCATAATCTCTCATGCCCTCCTTTTCTTTCTCTTTCCCCAGCAATTTGTTTTCTATCTATTATTTAGAAAGAGGACAGGAGGATGAGGAGGGGGCCAAATATGAGCAAAAGATGACAATGTTATAAAGAAAATTATTGTTTTATTTATTAAAAATTTAAAGGTGCATATAATACTACAAAACTAATATGATATATGCTGCTGCTACTGATGCATTGGCATTTTGATTTAACTGCTATATTTCAACCATGGTTTAAAGTTAATAAATGTAGGTTTTCTATGTAACTAGGTACCCATACAAAGATACTAGTTTTCACAAGGTTCCATTTCCTGGTATTTTTCCTTCCTTTGTGCTGCAGATCATTATGCCTAAGAAACAGAAGCAGGGAGAAGCAGAGTTTCCTGTGTATTGTTCTTCTCAAAGAAGGAACCTAGGACTCTGAAGCAGGAGGGCTTATGAGGAGTCCATTAAATATTAACAGTATTGGAAATACATTGCAGAACTTAAAGTGTAGAGGGTTGCAGAAAGTCCTTGATTTTAAGGAAACATGAAAAATAAAACTATGTAATATTAATGAAACATTCTCTAGTATCTTCCTTCTGATATGCCAGAACTTGACAAAGTAAACATTCCCTTCTGCAAATGTGGGGTTTTAGTGGTTCCCAGCAGAACCACACCCACAGTTTTTACTGTTCCCTTCTAAACCCTGACAGTCTGACTCAGGCTGCTGCCTCTTTATTCCAACTTTCTTACCTGAAGTTCACATCCACACCATGGTTCATGAATTAGTCAGCCAACAATGATTAGTCATTGCTATGAATTTTGTTGGATCCTCCCAAATAGATGTACTGAAGTCATAATTCCCAGTACCTCAATTTCTGGCCTTACTTGAAATATGGTAGCTGTATATGCAATTAGTTAAGATGAGGCCATTGTGGGTTAAGATAGGCCTTTCATCCCATTCATTGCTGTGTCTACAAAGACACAAACACACAAGGAAAATGACATATGAAAACTGAGATTGATAGAAGAATTGTTGGCTCAGAGAGAGGTAAATTGGGGTTGTGGTACTGTATTTCAAGATACTTGGGAGTTTGAAGCAAGAAGTACACGAGTTTGAGGTTATTCTGGCTTAGACCATGAGCCACCTTGGTAAGATTTTGTCCATACATATATGCATGCATGGATGCTTACATACATATATACATAAATTAAAGCAAAGAGAAAAACATGGAATATCTCCCTCAGAAGCCTCTACAGAATGCAACTTTACCCACACCTTGATTTGGATGCCTAGCTTACAGAAAAGTGAGAGATTTTCTGGCTTTTGAAATCACACAGTTTGGGGTACCTTCTTATAGCAGTCCTAGGAAATCGGTGTACCCAGCCTCTGCAATCCTTGACACCCACTCATTCTCTTAAAGAACTGTTAGGTACTTTTGTGCCTGTGTTATCCTCCCAGCCTACCTTTTTTTCATTCTAGCCATTGCCATGGCAACCAACAGCTTACAGATGCAACCTGGCAGCAAGGATCCTCATCCACAGTGGATATCTGTTGTATTTTCCCTCTAGGCTTGTAGGGGATTTCTGTTTACTGCTGAGACTGCACAGCCCTACCCACACATGGGCAAATTAGAGTGGCAAAGCAGTTAGCATCTGAAGGATAGCTGGCTGGACTAGAAGTGAGAACACTCACTGCTCTTCAATGTTGTCTCAATGGACAGTTTTCTCCCAGAATCACCAGGAGCAAAGGCTGCTAGTAATGTTGAAGATTGGCTTTCTCACCCTCTCTGTTTGTTTGTGTTTTCTTTTCTTTGTTTTCCCCTCATCCATCAACTTGCATAATCTTCTAATTTTATAAAGCTCTAGTTTCATGCTGTGCTTCAGGAGTGCAGAATAAATAAACTAAGGCAATCTCCATACACCGGCTTCCCAGTGTTTGGATCTCTGCCTACCAAATTCCATTTTATACTTTATTTCTTAGCTGATGTGCCTGAACCTCCTCAAAGTTTAAGGTCTTGTAACTGTGCCTGCCATTGCTATTGGGGTTGCTTACTGATCAGTTTCAGCTATTTGTATAGCCCAAGCAGGAAAGAAAAAACCACAACCAACTCCACAGATAAAATTAAATAACAACTGCAAAAAGACCATAAGTAACATATTTCTTATCTGTGTCAATAATTAAAAGTAATATGTAACTTGAGAAATATTAAAGCCCATGTTCCTCACTGTAGAGACAATACAGTTAGACCCAATTTTCTGAATTATTTTAATGACTTCTTGGTTTCATCTTCTCCATTTGAGAAACTTGACTATTATAATTTCACCCATATTCTCTTACTTTTTCTTTGTCCTCTCTAGTGTACTTAATTATGAATTGGAAAAAGACAATGTGAGAATATTTATTAGACTTAGTTAACTGATCAATGGTTCACGAAACAAAATTTACAATGGTGCTTTATATTGTGCTCAAAGTATTACTAAGTTGTATAAATTCAAACCTTAATTATTGTGTAGCAATGAATAAGATTCTACCAGTCACTCACTTATTTTGCTCATGTTTACTCCATGAACATAAAGCATAAAACTTATAATTCATCAACATCAAATAGTGTTTGCTAAGTATGTCTTCAGAGAGCATATTCAACTCATAGTTGTGTGGGGTTTTTTTGTTTGTTTGTTTTTTCTCTAAATATTGGCTGAAGGAATCAAGGTATTCAGGAAATTAAGGTATTTTATTAGCCTCATTCATTATTCTTTCCCTTCCTTGGTATTTTTTTTCTGAAAAAGACGAACTTTACTCTTGATAGAGAGGGTGTACTGAGAAGAGCCAGGAAACACATTGAGATAGAGAGTAGATTTGGTCCTTATTCTAGCTAAGATGATGATTGCATTTTTTCCCCATTGTCTGGAGTCTGACCTCACAGTCTTTATCAAGAATTTAAAGTATTATAGAAATATGAATAAAGTCATTACATTTTTCTGTTTTTATTTGTGCATAATGTGTATACGATAACTATAAATTCACTCTGCATGTTTTGTAGGCAAGATAAGTTGGTCAGTTCAAGTCTGAATAAACCAATATGCTTCTCCATTAGAGGTCAGTGAACTGACTCTCTAATTGGACTTAAAACTCACTCAACAAGAGGGAAATCATGTCTAGTAGTGGAAACTTAGCCAAATATCCAGGGTTAGTTGAAATCATGGACCTTGAAGGAAAAATCTATAACTGCCACTTTACCAAATCAGCATAATCCCTAACTAAAGTCTGAATATTTGTCCTTATACCCATAGGTAAGTGTAGTCTTCACCTCTAATCAAGGAAACTTCTCTTTGCAACAAAGACCATTACAGAAATTCACAACCAAACAAACTGCAGAGTTGTGTATCCCAACTGATACATCTCCAACAACACATCTGAATCTAAGTTTCAGGGATCACTGAAGGAGAGGGAGCAGAAAGACAGTAAGAGCCAGAGAAACATGGAGTGCTACGGGATTGTGTCTCCTAGAAATGTGAGAAACTACATCTATAAAGTCTCACCAACACGGTTCTCTAAACTTGACCTGAACAAGGATGATATCAACAGACATGCAAACATGGATAGGGGAACACTCATGAGGCCCCGACCCTACACAAAGAACTACAGGTAACTAAAGAATGTTGAAAGAGGGAGAAATCATCCTCCCCAGGGAAGAGCACACCAAATGTTTATCCAATACCAAATTGTCAGCATTGAAATGTAATTACAAGCAACATTATAAGGACTGAGCAGGTTGTATTTGTCTATTTTTTGAATACATTTACATATATGTATGTATCAACAAACAAAGAAAAAAGAGGCATAAACTTGAAAGAAAGCAAGGTTGGAAATTCATGATCAGGCTTAGAGGAAGAAAATGGAAGGGGAAAATTATATATTATGACCTGAAAAAAACTTCAACAAAGTTTTTATTCAGATAATTAGCTGACTGAAGCAATGCAGACATCATTTTATCACATGATGTTAAAGATGCTGATGAAACATGACTAAAATATTTCAGAATTTATAGTTGAATGCAAAGGAAGAAAGTAGTACTTCTGAAGCAACATTTTGGGCCCATAGGCAGGGTCATAGCTCATCAGGCCTTTCATTTTCAATGTACTCTGAGATGAAACAATTAGCATCATATGTTTTATTTTATTTTATTTTTATTTTTTTATTTTATAATTTAATTTAATTCTACGTATCAGCCAAGGATTCCCTTGTTCTCCCCCCTCCCCCTCCTTCCCCCCAGCCCACCCCCCATTCCCCTCTCCTCCAGGGCAAAGACTCCCCTGAGGATTGAGTTCAACCTGGTAGATACAGTTCAGGCAAGTCCAGTCTCCTTCTCCTAGGCTGAGCCAAGTGTCCCTGTATAAGCCCCAGGTTTCAAACAGTCAACTCATGCACTGAGTACAGGACCCAGTCCCACTGCCTGGATGCCTCCCAAACAGATCAAGCTAACCAGCTGTCTCACTTATCCAGAGGGCCTGATCCAGTTGGGGGCTCCTCAGCTATTGGTTCATAGTTCATGTGTTTCTATTCATTTGGCTATTTGTCCCTGTGCTTTATCCAACCTTGGTCTCAACAATTCTCGCTCATACAAACCCTCCTCTTTCTTGCCAATTGGACTCCTGGAGCTCTACCTGGGGCCTGGCCATGGATCTCTGCATCCGGTTCCCTCAGTCATTGGATGGGGTTTCTAGCAGGACAATTAGGGTGTTTGGCCATCCTATCACCAGAGTAGGTCAGTTCGGGCTGTCTCTCGACCATTGCCAGTAGTCTATTGCGGGGCTATCTTTGTTGATTTCTGTGAGCCTCTCTAGAACTTTGCTTCTTCCTATTCTCATGTGGTCTTCATTTATCATGGTCTTTTATTCCTTGTTCTCCCACTCTGTTCTTGATCCAGCTGGGATCTCCCGCTCCCCTAAGCTCTCTTTCCCTCGACCCTTGTCCTTCATTACCCCCACTCACGTTCATGTTGTTCATGTAGATCTCATCCATTTATCTATCATTGGGCGATCCCTGTGTCTTTCTTGGGGTCCTATTTTCTAGGTAGCCTCCCTGGAGTTGCGAGTAGCAATCTAGTCATCTTTATTTTACATCTAGTATCCTCCTATGAGTGAGTACATACCATGTTTGTCTTTCTGAGTCTGGGTTACCTCACTCAGGATGATTTTTTTCTAGATCCATCCATTTGCCTGCAAACCTCATGATGTCATTGTTTTTCTTTGCTGAGTAGTATTCCATTGTGTATATGTACCACATTTTATTTATCCATTCTTCAGTTGAAGGGCATCTAGGTTGTTTCCAGGTTCTGGCTATTACAAACAATGCTGACATGAACATAGCTGAGTAAGTGCTCTTGTGGTATGCTTGAGCATTCCTTGGGTATATGCCCAAGAGTGGTATAGCTGGATCTTGGGGGAGAATGATTCCCAATTTTCTAAGAAATTGCCATATTGATTTCCAAAGTGGTTGTACAAGCTTGCATTCCCCTCATTCATTGCAGTGGAGGAGAGTTCCCCTAGCTCTACATCCTCTCCAGCATAAGGGTCTTCAGTGTTTTTGATCTTAGCCATTCTGACAGGCGTAAGGTGGTATCTCAGAGTTGTTTTGATTTGCATTTCCCTGATGATTAGGGATGTTGAGCAATTCCTTAAATGTCTTTCAGCCATTTGAGTTTCCTCTGTTGAGAATTCTCTGTTTAGTTCTATAACCCATTTATTAATTGGATTGTTGGGCATTTTGATGTCTAATTTCTTGAGTTCCTTATATATTCTGGATATCAGCCCTCTCAGATGTGGGGTTGGTGAAGACCTTTTCCCATTCTGTAGGCTGTCGCTTTGCCTTGTTGATCATATCCTTTGCTCTACAAAAGCTTCTCAGTTTCAAGAGGTCCCATTAATTGATTGTTTCTTTCAGTGTCTGTGCTATTGGTGTTATATTTAGGAAGTGATCTCCTATGCCAATGCATTCAAGACTACTTCCTACTTTCTCTTCTAGCAGGTTCAGAGTAGCTGGATTTATGTTGAGGTCTTTGAACCACTTGGACTTAAGTTTTGTGCACAGTGACAGATATGGATCTATTTGCAGCCTTCTACATGTTGATATCCAGTTATGCCAGCACCATTTGTTGAAGATACTTTCTTTTTTCCATTGTACAGTTTTGGCTTCTTTGTCAAAAATTATATGTTCATAGGTGTGAAGATTAATGTCAGGGTCTTCAATTCGATTCCATTGGTCCACATGTCGGTTTTTATGCCAGTACCAAGCTGTTTTTATTACTGTAGCTCTATAGTAGAGCTTGAAGTCAGGGATCATGATGCCTCCAGAGGTTGTTTTATTGTACAGGATTCTTTTGGCTATCCTGGGTTTTTTGTTTTTTCATATGAAGTTCAATATTATTCTTTCCAGGTCTGTGAAGAATTGTGTTGGTATTTTGATGGGGATTGCATTGAATCTGTAGATTGCTTTTGGTAAGATTGCCATTTTTACTATGATAGTCCTGCCTATCCATGAGCATGGGAGATCTTTCCATTTTCTGACATCTTCTTCATTTTCTTTTTTCAGGGACTTAAAGTTCTTGTCATATAGGTCCTTCACTTGCTTGGTTAGTGTTACCCCAAGGCATTTTATATCATTTGTGGCTATTGTAAAGGGTGATGTATCTCTGATTTCCTTCTCAGCCTGTTTGTCAATTGTATATAGAAGGGCTACTGATTTTTTTGAGTTGATCTTGTATCCTGCTATGTTGCTGAAGGTGTTTATAAGCTGTATCAGTTCCTTGGTTGAATCTTTGGGGTCACTCAAGTATACTATCATGTCATCTGCAAATAAGGAAAGCTTGACTTCTTTCTTTCCAATTTGTATCCCCTTAATCTCCTTATGTTGTCTTATTGCTCTGGCTAGAACTTCAAGTACTATATTGAATAAGTATGGGGAGAGTGGACAGCCTAGTCTCATTCCTGGTTTTAGTGGAATTGCTTTGAGTTTCTCTCCATTTAATTTGATGTTGGCTGTTGGCTTGCTATAAATTGCCTTTATTATGTTTAGGTATGTTCCTGGTATTCCTGATGGCTCTAAGACCTTTATCATGAAGGGGTACTGGATTTTGTCAAATGCCTTTTCTGCATCTAGTGAGATGATCATGTGTTTTTTTTTTTTTTGTTTTTTTTTTTTTTTTTTTTTTTGAAGTTACAAACTATGGTTTTATTAACACTTCATTAGCCATGCCCGATCATGTATCAGAAGGCCTTATAATGTGATTTAAGTAGAGGAACTCAAAAATTTTTTTTTTTTTTAATTTTTATTTTGCAATACAATTCAGTTCTACATATCAGCCACAGATTCCCTTGTTCTCCCCCCTCCCGCCCCCCTCACCTTCCCCCCAGCCCGCCCCCCATTCCAATCTCCTCCAGGGCAAAGCCTTCCCCACAGACTGAGATCAACCTGGTGGACTCAGTCCAGGTAGGTCCAGTCCCCTCCTCCCATGCTGAGCCAAGGGACCCTGCATAGGCCCCAGGTTTCAAACAGCCAACTCATGCAATGAGCACAGGACCCGGTCCCACTGCCTGGATGCCTCCCAAACAGATCAGGCCAATCAACTGTCTCACCCACTCAGAGGGCCTGATCCAGTTGGTGACCCCTCAGCCATTGGTTCATATTTCATGTGTTTCCGTTTGTTTGGCTATTTGTCTCTGTGCTTTATCCGACCTTGGTCTCAACAATTCTCTCTCATATAAACCCTCCTCATTCTCGCTAATTGGACTCCCAGAGATCCACCTGGGGCCTAGTCATGGATCTCTGCCTCCAGATCCATCAGTAGTTGGATGAGGTTTCTAGCACGACAATTAGGGTGTTTGGCCATCCCATCACCAGAGTAGGTCAGTTCGGATTGTCTCTCGACCATTGCCAGCAGTCTGTTGTGGGGGTATCTTTGTGGATTTCTGTGGGCCTCTCTAGCACTTTGTTTCTTCCTATTCTCATGTGGTCTTCATTTACCATGGTCTCCTATTCCTTGTTCTCCCTCTCTGTTTTTGATCCAGCTGGGATCTCCCACTCACCCAAGCTCTCTTTCCCTCGACCCTCGCCCTTCACTACCCCCACTCCTGTCCAGGCTGTTCATGTAGATCTCATTCCATTTCTCTGTCGTTGGGCGATCCCTGTGTCTTTCTTGGGGTCCTGTTTTCCAGGTAGCCTGCCTGGTGATGTGAGTAGCAGTCCAGTCATCCTTGTTCCACATCTAGTATCCTGTTATGAGTGAGTACATACCATGTTTGTCTTTCTGAGTCTGGGATACCTCACTCAGGATGATTTTTTCTAGATCCATCCATTTGTCTGCAAACCTCATGATGTCATTGTTTTTCTCTGCTGAGTAGTATTCCATTGTGTATATGTACCACATTTTGTTTATCCATTCTTCAGTTGAAGGGCATCTAGGTTGTTTCCATGTTCTGGCTATTACAAACAACGCTGATATGAACATAGCTGAACAAGTGCTCTTGTGGTGTGGTTGAGCATTCCTTGGGTATATGCCCAAGAGTGGTATAGCTGGATCTTGGGGGAGATGGATTCCCAATTTTCTAAGAAATTGCCATATTGATTTCCAAAGTGGTTGTACAAGCTTGCATTCCCACCAGCAGTGGAGGAGAGTTCCCCTAGCTCCACATCCTCTCCAGCATAAGGTGTCTTCAGTGTTTTTGATCTTAGCCATTCTGACAGGCGTAAGGTGGTATCTCAGAGTTGTTTTGATTTGCATTTCCCTGATGATTAGGGATGTTGAGCAATTCCTTAAATGTCTTTCAGCCATTTGAGTTTCCTCTGTTGAGAATTCTCTGTTTAGTTCTATAGCCCATTTCTTAATTGGACTGTTGGGCATTTTGATGTCTAATTTCTTGAGTTCCTTATATATTCTGGATATCAGTCCTCTGTCAGATGTGGGGTTGGTGAAGATCTTTTCCCATTCTGTAGGCTGTCGCTTTGCTTTGTTGACCGTATCCTTTGCCCTACAAAAGCTTCTCAGTTTCAAGAGGTCCCATTGATTGATTGTTTCTCTCAGTGTCTGTGCTACTGGTGTTCTATTTAGAAAGTGGTCTCCTATGCCAATGTGTTCAAGACTACTTCCTACTTTCTCTTCTAGCAGGTTCAGAGTAGCTGGATTTATGTTGAGGTCCTTGATCCACTTGGACTTAAGTTTTGTGCACGGTGATAGATATGGATCTATTTGCAGCCTTCTACATGTTGATATCCAGTTTTGCCAGCACCATTTGTTGAAGATGCTTTCTTTTTTCCATTGTGCACTTTTGGCTTCTTTGTCAAAAATTATTTGTTCATAGGTGTGCGGATTAATATCAGGGTCTTCAATTCGATTCCATTGGTCCACATGTCGGTTTTTATGCCAGTACCAAGCTGTTTTTATTACTGTAGCTCTATAGTACAGCTTGAAGTCAGGGATCGTGATGCCTCCAGAGGTTGTTTTATTGTACAGGATTCTTTTGGCTATCCTGGGTTTTTTGTTTTTCCATATGAAGTTGAGTATTATTCTTTCCAGGTCTGTGAAGAATTGTGTTGGTATTTTGATGGGGATTGCATTGAATCTGTAGATTGCTTTTGGTAAGATTGCCATTTTTACTATGTTAGTTCTGCCTATCCATGAGCATGGGAGATCTTTCCATTTTCTGACATCTTCTTCAATTTCTTTTTTCAGGGACTTAAAGTTCTTGTCATATAGGTCCTTCACTTGCTTGGTTAGTATTACCCCAAGGTATTTTATGTCATTTGTGGCTATAGTAAAGGGTGATGTATCTCTGATTTCCTTCTCCGCTTTTTTGTCCATTGTATATAGGAGGGCTACTGATTTTTTGGAGTTGATCTTGTATCCTGCTATGTTGCTGAAGGTGTTTATAAGCTGTATCAGTTCCTTGGTGGAATCTTTGGGGTTGCTCAAGTATACTATCATGTCATCTGCAAATAGGGAAAGCTTGACTTCTTCCTTTCCAATTTGTATCCCCTTAATCTCCTTATGTTGTCTTATTGCTCTGGCTAGAACTTCAAGTACTATATTGAATAAGTATGGGGAGAGCGGACAGCCTTGCCTCGTTCCTGATTTTAGTGGAATTGCTTTGAGTTTCTCTCCATTTAATTTGATGTTGGCTGTTGGCTTGCTGTAAATTGCCTTTATTATGTTTAGGTATGTTCCCTGTATTCCTGATCGCTCCAAGACCTTTATCATGAAGGGGTGTTGGATTTTGTCAAATGCCTTTTCTGCATCTAGTGAGATGATCATGTGGTTTTTTTCTTTGAGTTTGTTTATATGGTGTATCACATTGACAGACTTTCGTATGTTGAACCATCCTTGCATCCCTGGAATGAATCCTACTTGATCATGGTGGATAATTGTTTTGATGTGGTCTTGGAGTCTGTTTGCCAGTATTTTATTGAGTATTTTTGCATCAATGTTCATGAGGGAGATCGGTCTGTAGTTCTCTTTCTTTGTTGTATCCTTGTTTGGTTTGGGAATCAGGGTAATTGTAGCCTCATAGAAGGAGTTTGGTAATGTTCCTTCTGTTTCTATTGTATGGAACAATTTAGAGAGTATTGGTATTAACTCTTCTTTGAAGATCTGGTAGAATTCTGCACTGAAACCATCTGGTCCTGGGCTTTTTTTGGTTGGGAGACTTTTAATGACTGTTTCTATTTCGTTAGGGGTTATTGGACTATTTAAATAGTTTATCTGGTCTTGATTTAATTTAGGTATGTGGTACCTATCCAGAAAATTATCCATTTCTTTTAGGTTTTCCAGTTTTGTGGAATAGAGGTTTTTGAAGTATGACCTGATGATTCTCTGGATTTCCTCAATGTCTGTTGTTATGTCCCCCTTTTCATTTCTGATTTTGTTGATTTGGATGCTCTCTCTCTGTCTTTTGGTTAGTTTGGATAAGGGCTTGTCTATCTTGTTGATTTTCTCAAAGAACCAACTCTTTGTTTCATTAATTTTTTGTATTGTTCTCTTTGTTTCTATTTTATTGATTTCAGCTCTCACTTTGATAATTTCCTGGCATCTATTTTTCCTGGGAGACTTTGCTTCTTCCTGTTCTAGAACTTTCAGGTGTGCTGTTAAGTCACTAGTGTGAGATTTCTCCAGCTTATTTATGTGGGCGTTTAGTGCTATGAATTTCCCTCTTAGTACTGCTGATCATGTGGTTTTTTTTTCCTTGAGTTTGTTTATATGGTGTATTATATTGACGGACTTCCGTATGTTCAACCACCCTTGCATCCCTGGGATGAAGCCTACTTGATCATGGTGGATAATTGTTTTGATGTGTTTCTGGAGTCTGTTTGCCAGTATTTTATTGAGTATTTTTGCATCAATGTTCATGAGGGAGATCAGTCTGTAGTTCTCTTTCTTTGTTATATCCTTGTTTGGTTTAGGAATCAGTGTAATTGTAGCCTCATAGAAGGAGTTGGGTAATGTTCCTTCTGTATCTATTGTGTGGAACAATTTAATAAGTATTGCTATTAACTTTTCTTTAAAGATCTGGTAGAATTCTGCACTGAAACCATCTGGTCCTGGGCTTTTTTTGGTTTGGAGACTTTTAATGACTGTTTCTATTTCCTTGGGGTTTATTGGACTATTTAATAGTTTACCTGGTCTTGATTTAACTTAGGTATGTGGTAACTATCCAGAAAATTATCCATTTCTTTAGATTTTTCCCGTTTTGTGGAGTAGAAAATATTTTCAATAAAATTGTAGAAGAAAAATTTCCAAATCTAGAGTATAAAGATACCCTTCCAGGTACAGTGGCAACAGAAGATTGAATAAATAGAACCCCAATAGAAATTCCATGTCATTTTATAGTGAAAACACTAAACATACAGAACAAAAAAGCTTATTGAAAGCTTCAAGAGGGAAGAGTTGATTAATCAGAATAACAGCTGATATTTCTATGGAAACTCAAAAATATAGAGAATTAAGAAAGATGTGCTTCAACCTCTGAAATAGCACAGTGCCAACCAACATTATTACACCCAACAAGTTTACTTAGCAAAACTTCAGGGGAAATAACTTCCCATGCTTAAAACAGACTATAGTAATTTTTGATCGATAATTTAGCTGTATGGAGGATACTAGAAGGAATATTTCAGACTGAAAATAAAGATAGACACACTCAAGAGACTCCAAAGGAAAAAAATAAATGATTCCAAGCAAAAGCAGAATAAGAAAACATCAAAATAAAAAAGTTACAAAAATTAAAGCACACCTTTTAATAATAATCATAAAATACCAATGGCCTCAGTTTCTCAAACAAAAGCCACAGATGAGCATACTTGGACCAGAAAACAGCATTTATGCTTTTGTTGCCTCAAAAAAGACACTTCACATTCAAAGACAAACACTAATTAGGAGTGAAAGGATGGGAACAGCTATTCCCGGCAAAAGGAATCAGGAAGCAAGTAGAAGTTGCTATAATATATGACAAAATAGATTACAAACTAGAACTGGTCAGAAGGGATGGGGGACTCTTCACATTAGTTAAAGGAACAGTTCTTCAAGAGGGCATTACAACTGTAAACAAATGCACTGAACACAGGTGCTCCCAATATTATTAAGCTAATATCACTAGATGAGAAGTCAGAGATTAATTCCAACATAGAAATAGTATGTAATGTTAATGCCCCTTGCTCATCAGGTGACAGGTATCCATACATAAAATAAGGAAGCATTAGAGCTAAATGACATAGAGCAAAATGGACTTAGATGTTCACAGAACAGTTCAACTAACATCAAAGAGTATACCTTCTCAGAAGACCATGGGACTTAACTACAAAAATGATAACATGTTTGGATGCACAGAATACCTTAATAGATAGGCCATGGTTAATACAACTCTTTGAATTCTATATGACCACAGCAGAGGGAAAAATAAACAAATAGACAATAGGAAAAAGAGAAAATTCACAAACTCAGAGATTAAACAGCATACTATTGATTGATGAATAGAACACTGAACAAAACAAGGAGAAAAATGTAAAGTTACTATAATTGAAAGAGAATTAAAATACTAAATATCAAAACCTATTGGGTACATATCAGGATAAGGCATTCCTAAGGGAGAGTAGACGATCTCAAGTGAATAACTTAATTGTATATGTTAGGACACTGTAAAAATAAGTAACTTAACTATGTACTTAAGATGCTGTAAAAGCAAGATCAAACCAAATCCAAATGTAGCTGATGGACAGAAATAACTAAGATCAGGGTAGAAATTAATGAAATAGAAACACCAAAATAATACAAATCATCAATGAAAGAAAAAACCGATTCTGGAAAAAAATAAACAAGATAAACAAACCCTTAGCCAAATTAACCAAAAGATAGAAAAAGAATTTACAAGTTAATAAGTTTAGAGACTCAATGGAAGACAATGTAAAAGATATTAATGAAATTCAGAAAATATGACATAAATATCTATATTACACTGCAATATTAGCTTTTTCAACTTGATACAATCTTGAATCACCTGACAAGACAGTCTCAATGATGGATTTTCTTCATTTAGTTGGCCTGTGGGTATGACTCTGGGAGTCATCTTATCTAAGTTAATTAAAAAACAGAGATACAGCCCACTGTAAGTGGCTCCATTCCCTAGGCTGCTAGTCCTGAACTGTATATGATTGGAGAAATCAAGTTGAGCACAAGCAAACAAACAAGAAAGTGAGCATGTGTGATGTCTATTCTTATTTGTCAACTTGCCTACATCTGGAACTAAAATCCCAAAATGGAAGGCACACCTGTGAGAGAATTTTGCTTAATTTGAAGTAGGAAGAACTACTTCTAATCTAGATCTTTAAAGTCGGAAGACTTGTCTTTAATCTCGATTCTGAGGTGGGAAGACACACACTTTTAATTTAAACCTTCTGCTGAAAACCTATGTAAGGACATGGAAGAAGAAAAATTTTGTTGCTCTTTTGTCTGCTTTCTCCACCTTGTTAGCAAGTCCATTTCTTTACTAGCATTAGAGTCTACTTCATGGTTCCAGTGTATATTGAAGACCAGCAGAGATAGCCAGCCTTGTAGACTAAGCAGCTATTGGATTCTTGGATTAGCTGGACTACAGCCTATGTCATTCTAATAAATCCTCCATATATAAATATATATGGAGAGAGAGAGATTCATTTTATAAGTTCTGTTACTTTAGAGAACCCTGAGCAATACATCCTGTGTGAATTATTTTTCCTCTGCCCTTGAATGGACATGGTATGTCCTCATTTTTTGAAAGATCAAGCAACTTCATTTGGGCATTTTGATGTGCAACTTTACTATGAGTGGACCTTTTTGGTTTGTTCTGCTGGGCTTAGGACACGTGCTTGATGCAAGTCAACAGTCTACTTACTTGATGGATTATTAATGAAAGTTCTAGGAAGGAATTATGAGAAAGGATCTGTAAGGGACTAACTGTTTTCCTCTTCTCTTTTCTATTTGTTCATGGATGTGAAAGCCAGCGCCTCAGCAGCTGTTTTGAATAGTGAGTGAATTGTCTTGAGGACATTAGCCACTTGCTATGTACTGACAATTGAACCTGGTGTCTGTAGAACCACCACACCAGCAGTGTTTTATTTGGTTCCATTTTATGGTAGAGAAAATAAAAGTTTTTCATTTTTAAATTTTAAATAAACAGTCTGCTATTAAACAGGTACCACAATTTAAATACATTCTCCTTTAAAGCAGAAGCATATCATTTTGTTCAGAGCTTTTCAGGCAAGCAACTGCACAGAAGATATTCAAGTGCACATGCTGGAGAAGAGAGATGGCTCAGCATTTGAAAACATTCACTGCTTCTGCAGTGGTTCACAGCTGTGCGTGCCTCAGTTGCAGAGGAAGTGATGCCTTCTTCTGGTGTCTGCTCTGGCCGTTGCTTCAGGCGGGAATACTTCCTTGCTATTGCTAAATAATTCCCTTTTTACCTGCTGAAATCCCAATTGAACATTACTTCACCTACAGTCTCTAATCTTCTGCTAAGCCTTGTTTTTCAGCTTGTACATAGTAGTTGCCATGAACCTTCATATTTAGAGCAAACCTCCAATGACAAATGTTTAAACTATAAAGCCTAAGAGAAGAATTCTTTTCAATTTAATTAAAAGTGGCAGGACAATAGAATTCTATATTCTTTTTTGTTTCTCTTTTGTTTCTGGTTATTTTGTTTTGTTTTGACTACATGTGACTATGGTGGTACAGACAAACCTCTCAAAGTCATGATCCTCTTCCTTCAGCCTCCAGAGTGCTGGGATTCTAGGAATATACCACCATGCTCAGGATTATTATTTCTCAAGGCTGTTATCACATTAAAAACTATAAATGCTCCTCTGAAATATAAAACCAACATTGCTGCATCACTATAAATATTACACAATGGAACTTGGAATCAAATCAATATTATTTTTATATCTTAAACAAGTTTCTATGATGTTGGTGTATGGACGAGTTGAATAATCAAATTAAATTACAAATTGCCACTGGATATAGAAAAATGAAATCAGAACAAGCAGCAAGCCCACTCCCTTCTCTTTATGTATACCGGATCCTCCCAAGATTTCCTCTTATTTATATTTTCTCAAGCATTGAGGAGCAGTTCTTTGTTCTATTCCTGCTTCAGGCTGCTTGCCCTATGCCTTCCTCCTCTCTCACACATTTCACCAGTTCAATAAGCCTATGTCTCTAATCTATTTTCAGTGTTTTCTCTTTTTCTTCCTCTCTGTAATTCAGTGCAGGGTTTTTGTTCTGTTTATTTTCTGTATGTCTGTCTTCTGGTTCACTAAACATTGGGTATCTTCTGTCAGCTCAGCTGCAACTTTATCCACTCAGCTCTGGATTTTCAGTCGTGGGATTTTTAAACAGCCAACTTGATAAAATACAATCTTCGTGACAGGAAGTCAGGCCAGTTAGGCCTCATATTTCCCCAAACTTTTTCTAAAACTCCTCACCTTTCACTTGCCTTATTGAATTTGTTAATCACACTTATTTTAATGTCTTTGCTGAGTGGTTCTGATGCCCTGATGATCTGTAGGATGCGTTCAGTTCCAATTTCCTTCTCAGTTTTGATCATGTGGCACTCTTCTTGGATTTCCATCCATTTCCTCCTACTTTCTCGGTGTCTTAACCATGCCATTTCAGTACCTGAGCATGTCTAAAGACTAGACATGTTCCGAGCTTTGTCTACAAATCCACTTCCCCTTGGGTCATGGTTCTGGAGAGTGTGCTTCCAGGTCAGCCACAGCATTTTTCCATTTCTGAGCCACAGAGCTGGCTGAAACTCCAGCACCTTTCATCTCAGACTCAGATCCACACCAGGACATGGCTAGGACAGGACCAAGAACCAGTGAGAAATGCCCTTCAGACGTGTCCCTTCCAAAGTGTTTCCCTTCCTCGTACTGCTCCTTCACTCCGCTGCCTCCTTGCCAGAAAAATGAGCCCAGCTCTTGCCAGAAGGGTTTTATGGTAGTTGGATGGAAATGTTTATATAAGATATGCTGTTGGAGGCAAGCTGAGAGATTTGTTGGATTAATTTCTTGACCTTGCCTTTTCCCTCCAGGCCTAACTGCATGTTAAGCAGATGGTATTTTACCAAGTTGAAATTTTTTTTTTTAGGTTTTTCAAGACAGGGTTTCTCTGTGTAGCTTTGCGCCTTTCCTGGAACTCACTTAGTAGTCCAGGCTGGCCTCGAACTCACAGAGATCTGCCTGGCTCTGCCTCCCGAGTGCTGGGATTAAAGGCGTGCGCCACGACCGCCTGGCACAAGTTGAAATTTCTTAAATGACACTAGTGAATATTTCTTCTGTAGACTTTAGAAATACTGGTAAATGTGCAGGGAAATGTACACTTTCAATGCTTGGTTGCCAGAAAGGAAGAAAAACTGGATAAAGGGATGCAAGGTTATCTCTATAGCTTAAATCACTTTTATCGTGCACATGCTCAGAATGAAATATACAACAACTGGTAGGCTGAAGGAGTTTATTTTTTATCATCAGTTATCGCAAGTAATTAAATTATATATCAGCAAGTCTTGTCAATGGATAAGTCCAACCATGGAGAAATTTCCTATCTTAATCTAATTTCTCTTTCTTTGCCTATGATAATATTATTTGGATCTGTATATTTTATTTTATTTTTTTTTTTTATTTTTTTTTTTTTTTGGTTTTTCGAGACAGGGTTTCTCTGTGTAGCTTTGCGCCTTTACTGGAACTCACTTGGTAGTCCAGGCTGGCCTCGAACTCACAGAGATCCGCCTGGCTCTGCCTCCCGAGTGCTGGGATTAAAGGCGTGCGCCACCACCGCCCGGCGGATCTGTATATTTTAGCTACCAATTTATCTTATATTTTGTGATAATTATGCACAAACAATAAATCCACACACAGAAGATATCTGTTTGGCTGGGGAGATAGCTTAGTCAATAAGTACTTGTCATGCAAACATGGAGACCTGAGTTTAGATGCCTAGTACCTACTTCAAAATGCATGCACTATGGTGTGTATCAGTTGTTCCAGTTCTAGGAAGACACAAATAGGTAGATTTTTATGCTGTACTGAAAACATTAAGGTGCTCATCTCAGAAGACTCTAGTTTGCTATGTTTATGGACTGCTGCTCCCTTCCTAATGCTACATTGAAGTGTAAAAAGTTGCTCACGTGATATCAATCTTAAGGTGAGATTGGAAGAGTATTCAAAATGTGGAGCTAGTCAGTCACGATGAAATGATGCCCCTCTTCATGGCATCTATCCAAATATAATTAAGCACAATTTTAATTAAGATCACCAACTATGGAACAAGGCATTATATGTCAACTGCATGTTGGTTTTAAATTTTTTGAAAAAAAAATTGGAAGGGTAATTAGTTCTAAACTCCAGAAATCTCTACAAGTTCATAATTCCCTCAGAGGTATGAGGTAGGTTCATAGCATGCTTAAGAATATACAGTGTCCAGGGCAAGGACTCCCCTGGGGATTCAGCTCAGCCTGGTAGATTCAGTGGAGGCAGGTCCAGTCAGTCCCCTCCTCCCTTCACCCAGGCTGAGCAAAGTGTCCTTGCATAGGCCTCAGGCTCCAAACAGCCAGCTCATGGGAATGGGGGATGGGTTGAGGGGATGGCGGTGGGGGGAGGGAGGACAGGGGAATTCGTGGCTGATATGTAAAACTAAATTAAATTATAAAATAAAAAAAGAATATGCAGTGTCATAATGGATCTCAGTTCTTAATTCAGAACCGACTGTCATCTTTAAAAATCCTACAGGGTTTCTTATTTGGCAATAGAAATCCATCCAGCAACATAAGATTCTATCTTTAAATGCACACTATTTAATCAAACTTAGTTATGAATAAAAGATTCATAAAAATCATTGGAGCTTCCTTCTCTATCTCCTATTCATAAGTTATTAGTATATTGCTGATCAATAAGAATATTCATTCTCTGTTTGCCTTTATTTGCTATCAGAGCAAGTGTCTGATCATCCACTGTAACCATAGCTTTCAATCTAATACATTAATATGCACATGTTTTAATGTTTAGATATATAATAACAAGGAAGATTTTATTTTAAAATACCATGAGTAACTATAAAATCTAAAATGAGATTCAGCTCAGATAGAGGAGAAAATATACAGCAAGGGAAATATCTTCAAGGTCTTGTTGAGTCTGTTAGAAAGGCCACAAAGGCTAGGTTCAGTTTTATACAACAAGCAGATAAGTGTTTTCATCTTCCAGCAGAGAAGACATCTTAAAGGGCATTTTAATTCATTTGCAGAATTGCCCTACTTTTAGGCTCTCTTAGTATTCTTTAATTTGCCAATAAGCCAGCCGTATTTAGAAACAAATGTTTCATCAAGGAAGTCAATGCTTAGTCTTTTGTTTCTGCACTTTTCATACGGTTTCTCTTTTCCTTTGAAGTCATGACATTTCAAATATTTTGTTTGCACAGAATAAAAATAAAACATCATGGGAATTGAGACTTCAAAGGCAACAAAGAAAGCCCAGTCACCGATAGTTAAGTGTGGACAAGAGGAAGTAATATACTCCTCCTGTGAAACACAAATGGCTCAGTATGATTCATTTTCATTGATCCTGCCACATATTGCTGTAAACAACGACAGCAACAATCTCAGTGCCTTCCCCTCTGCCATTGCCATTATCATATCTTCCTGTGAAAGTCAGGACTGAGCGATGATTTGACATCTTGGATAGGAAATTGAATTGATGTAAGAAATCAAGTAGAAATTCAAATCTCTCTGCTATGTCTCACAGGAACATGTAAAAATGACTTCCATAGCAGCAAGATTTTCTTAGATTAAATTAGGATTTTAAGAGAATGTTTATTTCCATCAGCATGACTCAAGAGATTAAAAATCTTCTTGCCTTCAAAGAATATGTTGTCCTCTTGAGTAGGCAAATCATGCATATGAAATGTCCAAAAGAGATATGGGGAGATATAGTGATTCATTTTTATTACAAAATAGTCTCAGAATTTGTCCATTTAAAATTAAAATATCTGTATCTTCATTATTTTTATTGTCATTGCTAAATATTTCCTGAATGTTTACCAATTCCTGAACAGTAAACTGAGTGTCACGATCACAAAGGCATATGGCTACACCTGCAATGTATGCCATCTGGTTGGAAAAGAAAATAAGTTTACATTGACAGATGTTCGTATCACCTCTATTACTCTTTCCCTTCTGTGGAACCATGCAACTCTTAAGCCTTTGGGCTTTGATTTGGCACAAATTTTTATTTCTTTTTCTCATGGCTGAAGAAACAATGGGAAATCCAACTGAGATCTCAGAGCATTACATCAGACTGGGCATTGGAATCATCCCTTTGCTACTTTAGCATCTAACCACCCATTTGTTTTTAGTTAAGTTTGTCAACAATATTGAAAGCTCTCAGTTTTAACGTCATTAGGGAAAATGTAAAAACACTTTAAATAGATGAATTTTTAATAATCTTCTAATCTTTTTGCTGTATCAAGTGTAGAATTTGAATCAATGCTTAGTGACTATTTCTTCTGGATTTTATGTCTACCTGAAACAGATATAGTCCTATAACAATTCTGTTTGAAGCCTATCACATCTAGTTACTTTCCCCACAGATGCTCAATAGGAACTGTAGTAACTAAGCAGAGCAGGAAGATGCTCTGCAAAGCTGAGTAGTGATCAGTAACTTGACATTTTACAAATGTTACCTAGTGGCCCATGTTCAGCATTTGAAGAACAAAGGAAAAATCACAAGATTAAAATTCCTCATACAAGGAACTGAAGCAAGAGGAAAAGTCAGTGTGGCCTTTGCTTTTCTGATCTTTCTTGTGACATGGTATCCCATAGCTTTTTCTGCAATGATTTGTTTGTTTTTGTTCCAGTGAAAACGTAAGTAAATGAATGCAGACTATCTTCCCAGAAGGTATGTGAAATGCTAAGTGATAGAGATTTTAAAACGACTTAGTGAATGAGAAGGATGATGACACAAGAAGGTGTGGGGTCTGTCAAAAGAAGGAAGTGCTGTTGCAGGATCTTAAGGTTCATGATGTCAATGGCTGATACAGTTCAGAAATAACATGCCTAATCTCTCCTGTTTATGGGAATATGGAAAAGCACTTATTTGTTAAAGTATTCTTTTAAATTCTGAAACCCAGAAGGAATAATTCTCAAGCAACCCTGACATTCACAACTTGACAACTGTTTGAAATACTGCTCTATCATGTATTTCTGTCTCCTCTACTCTGGGTGAATTGCATACCGGATGATGGGGTTTAGCATTAAGCTTTGTGTACAGTGTCTACTCACAGCTGTTAGTTCCTGAGATTTTTGTACTCTCAGCTCTCAAGCTTGTTGTGTTGTGTACCAAAACACAAGAAAAGGGGAAATTCACCATGTGTTGGCCAATCACTTTTCAGCAAAACCGTAATTTTCTCTAGTCACGAGAGCCTACACAGAAACACACATGAGATTAAAAAGTGAATATCTGTATGAGGATTCTAGAGCATGAGTAATTTGATGAAAGTTGGAAAGGCTGTGAGATAAAGTATTCCTTTTTTCTAGAATATTATTTTGGTGAGGGCCGATAGATGCTTGTCTGTGCTGACACTGTGCTGTGCATAAATTTCAAGTTCCTAGAAAGTCTTTAGGTTTATCACTCATAGATGACTTATCTTACTGGACATGCCTGTTGAAATAAAGGAAGAGGCAGCTCAGAAACAAGAAATCCATTTATTCAATACCTCCTTCAAAACTGCATATGATATGCTTGTCCTGAGGAGGAAATGGTAATCTTATAGAAATTCTGAAAAATCTGACATGTTTCCAAAGACACCAGAAAATAAGCAAGATGTCTATTTTAGTTAGCTAGAAATTAGAGAGGGACTTTGAAAAGTAGAGAAGAAACAAAAGATTTAAATTTAAAATAAAAAAATATAGTGTCAGAGGTAGCATTAATGGCAATAAAAGCTTAGGTGGGTAAGACATGATAATACTCATTATAATTGTCTAAAAAGTTCTCCTGTAAAAATTATGTCAGAAATTGTCATTGATGTTTAATGTTCAAATTAATATTTTCCTTAGAAGTAGAAGCATTATGTTTATGCTACAGATCAATAAAATTTATGAACAAATTAAAAATATAAGTGATCCATATTTGATCATTATATTATATTGAAATACCACAATGTGTCTGCTAAATATTGCGATTACTATGTGCTAGCCAACATCATCTTTATAAATGTTAAACAGTCTGAATTGAGCTCTGCACACTGCAAGTGTGTCAGATTATCACATTGTACAGCCTATCAGTGTGTACAAATAAATTACTAACTAGCAAAAATAGTATTTGTAGTTTTCCTATATACCTGCCACAATTGTGTGTTTTAATTTCAATTATTGTTACAATGACAATTTTCTCAACAGACAGAAAATTCCTATAGGCAAAGATACTTGACTTTCTCACTATTGAATATTCAGGAATTTAAAATGTTATAGATCATGTATATGCATTATACTTTACTAATTCTTCCTAAAATTCATCGTGAGACCTTTGTCTTTCAAATCCCTTTATTGAAACAACATAAAATATGAAGAACATCTTCAAAACATGTCATTAATTTCAACTACATACTTACCAGAAACCATCATCATTGTCAAACAACAAATATGTGCCTTTATCTTCAAGGTGTCCCTCAAATTAATCCCACTTAATTTTTCTTGTAAATTTTCAGTATCCAAGAAATCATAGATGTATTTTATATGACAACATATTAGTTTACAAACTTTACAATTGTTTACAACTAGAATTATAATGGGAGTTTACACACACACACACACACACACACACACACACACACACACACACACTTACCTGAATTTTTTTACTTACAATAAATATTTTGAGATATGCCCATTTTGTAGCATGACTCTATTTCTATTTTTTTTAGTGTGGAAAAATATTCTATTATGCAGCATATCTCAGTTTATTAATTTATCCACTTGTTGGTAGACATCTGAGTTTTTCAGGCTAAAGTTATTAAATATGAAATGTATACAATCATGAGTACATAATTCTCTGTATAGATACATGTTTCCATTTATTTTGAGAAAATACTAAGTGACTGAGTCTTACCACTAAACACTGTGAAAATGCTCAAATTTTCTCAAATCAGTTTAATTTGTTTTTAGGTCCAGCAGTTTACAGATTTTCATTCTCTCTATTTCATTGCCAGAATGATTCAGAGCAATGACATTTAATTGACACTAATCAATCTGTTTAATTCTAGCCATTCTAAAAGGTAGCTCATGTTTTTATGCTAATTTTCTTATAGGCTAATGTGAGATTTTTATCACAGTGTATTTCCCTTGCTTCCAATATTTTGACCATTGTACTTATTTTTAAACAAAATAGTATTTTGAAAATTCTTAATAAGTGTTAGTTTTGGAATTAGAAATTATTTCATTCTTTGTGGTTCATTTCTATAGTCTCTTAACCATGTTATTGATTACATTTTAGTTTTGAAGACTGGTTCACCTGTGGAATATAGTTTGACTCCATATCTAACATTCCTAGTTCAAGTCCCAGATATTTTCTCATATGCTTACTTTTAGTTCTATAATTTAGCATTTTGTACTTTGGACTCAGATACATTCTATACTAATTTTATATGATGCAAAGTAACAATTAAATACTTCTCTTTGGTTTTGTTTGGTTTGCTTGCTATTGTGAGGAGTTCCATATTGACCTTCAATATTTATATATTTTGTTTTTTAAAAAGAAAACTAGCCAGGTGGTGGTGGTGCACGCCTTTAATCCCAGCACTTGGGAGGCAGAGTCAGGCAGATCTCTTTGAGTTCAAGGCTAGCCTGGTCTACAGAGCGAGATCCAGGACAGGCACCAAAACTACACAGAGAAACCCTGTCTTGAAAAACCAAAAAAAAAAAAAAAAAGAAAAGAAAAAAAGAAAAGAAAACTATACAGTATGAATTGCCTCTTGTCAAAATCAGTAGTCCTTATGCACATTGTTCTTTATTTTTTTATTTCATCTCAATATACATATGTGAAATTTTTTTTGTTTTAATACCTTCATATGTCTTAAAACCAAGCAAAGTTAATATTCAAAGTCAATTCTTCTTAAAAGTCATTTGGACTGTTGCAGCTTCTTTTCCATTTACTTAATATTAAATATTAAAATAAGTTTTTAGTGTTTATTGATTGATTGATTATGTGTGTGAATAAGAGAGAGGGCATGAGTGTCATGGCAAGCATGTGGAGGTCAGAGAACAATTGTGTGGAATCCATTCTCTCCTTCCACCTGTATGTGCTTTCCAGGTACCAAACCTAGATGGCAATGCTTAAGAGGCAAGAATATCTACATGCTGAGCCATCCTTTGGGCCTTCATTTTAATTTTTAAAAAGGTCATTGAGATTTTTTTTCTTTGAATTGCCCTGAAAATTAAGGAAGGGAAGAGGGAAAGGAGTGAAGGACGAAGGGAGAAGTAAAGACAGAATGATTCAACTCTTTAATATGACTCATTTCCATTTATTTGGTCATCTTTATTTTCATTTAGTACAGTTTTATAGATTTAGCATGGAATCTTGAATACCTTTAGTTTTATATATATATATATATATATATATATATATATATATATATATATATATATACATCAGTATATTTTTATATTATTATAAATATACAATTTGTGTAATTCAATTTTCTGAATATTTTTTGCTGGTGTATAGAAACAGACCTGAATATTTGTTTAATATCTTGTAAGTTTCCTAATTTCCTTTCATTTAATAATCAGGTCTTTTTTGTAGATATCAGCTAGCTATGCTTTTTTTCAGTTAACACGTATATCATTATTAAACAAACATATTAATGCCTGGTAGTAGTAATACAAAATTATTTTGTTTGGTGCCATTAGATAATTTTCATCTTAATCAGAATCAGTCCCAGATGTTTTGTTTGTTCATTTGTTTAGGTGCCAGGTATAGATCCAGGGCCTCTTGTATGCCATGCTATACCACAACATCTTTAGCCCCTCTGTATCAATTTTTCTAATATAGTTGTCTTTATTATTGAACTATCCTTCCTGTAGTTGGGATTGTCTTTCAATCAAATTTGATAGCTAACTTTTACTCAGTCTTTTAGGTTATTTATATTTAATGTAATTGTCATTATGATTCTATTTAATTTACCATCGTGGCACTTGTTTTTTAATTTTTCCATTTAGTATTCATTTCCTTTTTCCTCTTTCTCTGTAATAGAAGTTTTTTAAGTGTATTTGTTATTTCTCTTGTCCCTGAAAGATGAATGATGTCTGCACATCATGGCCAATCTAATTCCAAGTTGTGTTGCCTTTATACCCTTGATCTATAATATAGGAACATTTTAAAACTTGGTCATGCAGTCCTTCATGTCACAAATCCTATGGCACATTGTCATTATGTCCATATAGCCAAGTATATATTTTCAAAGTCTGAAATAGTAACAATTAAATTATATATGTTACCATGCAGTTGCTACTTCCAGTGCTTTACAGGAAGCACGGAGGTTGGTGTCTCCACCGGGTACTGCTTTCCTTCCATTTGATGGATTGCTGTTAACGTTTCTTGTACTTCATGTCTGCTTGTGGTGACTGTTTCCTCTTGCATGCCAAACAAAGTTTCCTCTGAACTCCCTTTGAGTCATGAGATGTTCTAATCTGGCTAGTGGTATTAAGCACTTCTCACATTCTTGCACAGCAGACACGGTCACTTCTAACTCATTGGGGTGTTACCTCCTTGAACATGTGTATCATTACTCATCGGCACAGTCATAGGGTATTAACATTTACAGATTTCTGGAGAGTTCTATTTATATTGCTCCACTCTCTCTGGTACCCAGGCCTTCAAACTCCAGTTGCCTCAATCTACTCACACTCTCGGCTCAATTTCTCTATGGAGAAGTCTATTAGAACCTTCCTAGCCCACTCCTTCTTGCAGGTCTGGCATTCACATTCCCCATGTTTTCTTCTTTCTCCTTTGAATGCCAATGACAAGGGCGATGATTTCCCAGTCAGAATATCCACAGCTGTATGGTTTATCCTACCTGGGTGTTGTACTGGCAGACTGCTTCTTTTTGCTGACTCCTACTTCATGTAGCCTAAACTCCCTGCCTTTGAATTTGGCCAGAGAAGCCCTATACCTGCTCCATACAATGTCTAACAGCACTGCAGAACTGGTCATTCTTGTGCAAGAAGAGAAAACCCCTGTCCCTAACATCTGGCTAGGTCAGTGCTGTGGAGACTAGAGCTTCTCTGTTGGTTGCATGGAATCCACTCAGCACTGTGAGTTCCTGACCCCAGTATCAGACAAGTTGTTTACGCTCCTGCTCCATTTCTAATCTTCCTTGAACTCTCTCATTTAGAACCACTGACGATAGGACTGTCTTTCATTAGGAAACCCCTGACATGTAGGTTCATATCCATTCTCTTCCCTCCATTTCATTCACCACTTCTGGCCTATGCACATACCTCAACCAAAGAGCACCGAATCCTACGTTTTGATTGAAACTCAGTTTTCAAAGGTATTGTACCTAAGAAAGTGGGGAAACACAAGACTATGATCAAGACAATAGTCATTCCTTTGAGCAACACACACTTTTATGTGTTTATGTAAGACCTCTGAAACCTGTTCTACACACTTATTTTTTTTTAATTTTTCTTCATTTTTGAGGATTTCATACATATATACAGTGTCTGCTCCTTCATTTTCCTCCTCTAACTCCTCTCATGTCCTCTTAGCTCCATCATGATTTCATGTCCTTTTTTTGTTTGTTTGTTTTTGGATAACTCACTCGCAGTGCTCCCTAAGAGTGCAGGACCATACACAGGAGCATGGGAAACATACCAGTGGCCACATCTTCTAAAAGCAGTAATTCTCCCTCCTCCAGCAACTATCCGTTGACCGTAAATCCTCAGTAAGGGGCAGATCTTAAGGCTCTTCTACTCCATCTGTGCTCGAATTTGGGCTGGTTCAATTTTGTTCAGTTCTTGTGCAGGTGACTAAGCTATCATGATTTCAGGAGCACCACGGCCATGTCTTGTCAGGAAGACAATATTCAGCAGGACTCCTCCACATCCTCTAGCTCTTACATTGTTTTCGACTCCTCTTCTGCAATGGTCCCTGGGCCTTGGTGGTACAGTGGGAGTTGATAGTGATGTTCTCTTTAGTGCAGATCAACTTGTCTCTTATTCTTAGCACTTTAACCACTTCTTCATTTCTCTATTCACTGTTACCCACAGCAAAAGGAAGCTTCTCCAGTCATGGCTGAGAGTAGCTCAAATCTCTGGCTATAAACATAAATAATTAGACATAACTTTGTCAGTATGGTGATTTAGTAAAATAATAGTAGGGAGCTTTTGACTCAAGATCTACGGCCTCCCTGGCCATAGGTTTTTTGCCAGGTTTACAGTTCAAGGCATGAAACTCCTTCTTGTGAAAGAAGCCTCAGATCCAATCTACAAACAAAACCATTTTTTTGGAAGCTGAGGATCGAACCCAGGGCCTTGTGCTTGCTAGACAAGCGCTCTACCACTGAGCTAAATCCCCAACCCCACAAAACCATTTTTAACATGTTGAATTCAACTCAAATTTCCCAAATATCTCAAATGAGAGCGATATCAGAACAATTAGTCACTTTAGAGAAGAATAGAAAATAAGAAAACACAAGTCAGTTCCTAAGCTGCAGCTTAAGAAAGCAGGTGAATTGCACACAAGGCTGTGATATCTGAAGAAGGGAAACTTCAGAGCTCTACCCTGGATATGGCTTTGGAAGGTTCCTGTGAGTGCTGTGACCAAACACTTGAAGCAACCTGTACTCTGTCTGATTTTGTAAATACTAGAATGACTTTAAATGGAAGAAGCTAAAAATATTTGCCTCTGTGCTCTGTCCTCTGTCACACTTTGTGATTTGTTTAAATAGGTAGTTTCAGCACAGTGGAGGGATGCTAAGCACGGGATACCTAGCTCAAGTTACAGAGTTGGCAATGGTAGTAACAAATCATTTTGGTGAATATAAATTAGAAACTGAGTAAATAAAGTTTAAGTGATTATATAGTTGGAACATTGTTAATGTGTAAGCACTATTGATGAAATGTTGGATTATCATAGGAAACATCACCATCAAATAGTAATTTTTAAATTTTCCTCTATAAATTATTTTTGTTATTAATAGGAACCAGTAAAGTGAAATGATGAAAGGGAAAATCTTCCTCCCTTTAATACCATATTTTTCAATGATTCAGTAACATACTATTTGGGGTTGAACTGTGCCTATCAAATAAGCTATGTTGCAGTCATAAACCCAGCACTTCAGAATCTTAAGAATGTGACCTCAGGGTGTGGAAATGGGTGAGTGGAAATACAAGTTGATGTGCTGTGTTTGGCCAGTCAGTTTAAACAATGTGTGAACTCCAGATTCAATGAGAGATTCTGTCTCAAAAATTGAGGTAAGACTACATGAACTTGTTCCCTATCCATACTGGGATTTTGTCTAGCTTGATTTCTTGCCATTCTAATGGAGTCACAACTCTGTATGTTCACCTGTACTTCTTGGAATGGGAGAGTCACTTTTATTCAGGAGACTCTAAGAGGCTACCGATGTCAGTACATGACTCTGTGCCCAGACACACACTGATAGCACAAAGAGACTCAGTGAGTCAAAAAACAAACAAACAAAAAACAAAAACAAAAACAAAACAAAAAAACCAAATAACTCAAATAAGAAGCATGAAATAGGTAAAGAATATCCTGGGAAGAATGGGAAAGGAGTTGGAAGGGAGATAACAGGGATGTGAATTTGATTAAAAAAAAACACATTGTATACATGTTTGAAATTCTCAAACAATAGAAAAACAAGATGGAAAATGCATAAAAGACACCCAGTGCAGACCTCTGGCCTCCACATGCCTGTACTCACAACTACACATACAAGAACATGTATACATGCATACACACACACACACACACACACACACACACACACACACACGACTTTATTTGGGAAAGGAATCTGCAGATATAATCAAACTAAAGTGAGCTCACACTGGGTAAGTGTGGGCCTAATGACTGGTGTCCTTATAAGGAGAGAAAGCACAGACAGGAAAGGCCCTGTGATAGTGGAGGCAGGGACAGGAGTGCTGTCTGCCTGCCTGCTGAGAACTGAGGATTCCAACATTGCCCAGAGCTAGATATCCTAAATGTAACAGACGCTCCCACAGACCCTGAAGCTAGATATCCACAAAACAGATTCTAGCACAGATCCTGCCCTACTAAAATGTAGGCGTCCGTTGTCCTAGCCAGAAAAAGGTCAATTTATGTTGTCTTAAACTATAGTGTCTTGTGTGCACTCATCTACTTTGGCTGCCATAATGAAACATCACAGGCTGGGTGGGTTCAGTAACACAAATATGTTCCCTCACAGATCTTGAGACTAGAAATCCATGCCATAGAGGTTAAAACTTCATTTTAGGGGGAAAGTTTTCTTCCTTACTTGCCTGTGGCTGCCTTCCTTCTTATTATAGAGAGTGGGAAGGGACTGCAGAGAGAGACATTTAACCACAGTGGACTCTAGGTGTCAACATATAGTTAGATGGTGCACAACTCAGTACATAACAGTGTGATTTGTACGTGTGTGTTTCTCTCTCTGTGTGTGTGTGTGTGTGTATGTGTGTAATGTTTGTGAGCTTTTATTTGACTTTTCTTCTTTGTCTTTAATATGATCCATTCTTTCTGTGATATTTTCCAAGCAATACTTGGCTCATGTGGAAGTAAACATAATCCTACACCAAGGATGGTATCTGATGGAGTCTTAACAATTCAGAAAACATTATCTTTATGTCCGACAAAGAGCACACAAGCCAATCAAAGCATTTGTTAGGAATTTTGAAAATGAGATATTGACCACTGTAGTTTTTAGTTCCTAGAATCTTACCAGAGTTAAATTAATCTTTACCCACTGTGGAATGAACTTGCCAAAATATAAAGCCACAAAGAAGAACAGCTGACCCAGATTGGATGGAGAGAAAATCCTACAGAGAATTTTGTGATACAATCCGACAGAAATTGGCAGAAATCAGACATATTACAGAGGATTTTGAGATACTAGAGTGTTAAGAGATTGAACTTGAAATGTCTCCCACATGTGTTTGAATGCTTGGTCCCCAGATGCTGGTACTCTTTGAAGGAGGCTGTGAAGGTGGGATCTGCATAAACTGAAGTCTAGGATCTTGTTTCTTTTAAGTCTGCCTACATATATGTGTATTCTGTGCAGGACTTTCTTTTAAACTTTCAGACAAGGGGAGTGTGAAGAAGAGAAAAAGATAAAGACTGTAAAAGAGAAAAGGAGCAGAGAAGGAAAGGTACCCCAAAATGGAAGCAATGATGATGGAAGGGGAGAGAAAAGGAGACAGTTTTGTGGCTAGAAGTTGCTTGGAATTCTTTATGTATTACATCATCTTTCATTTCTCTTCAGGGGTAATACAGTTTCTTTCCTTAAAATAAATGGATCCAGAATGTAGCCGTATGGGTGCCCAGTATCACATTAGCTTCATAATAGCTTGCTACTTTTCAAAATCCATTCACCTTACTTTAAGGTCTATTTATAAAAGTTTCCTTTGAGAAATGACTTTTGGTTATTCTCCCCTAAGATCAACATTCTTCCACAGAGTGTGAAAATGATGTTAAAAATTCCTGCTTCTCTACAGAGCTACAATACTGTGTTGTCTAATTTAAGACTCATGTGGATTTTTAAAATTAGTACATACATACATTTTACCGGCATAAATATGTGTCCATCTCTGTTTACTACATGGCTTTTCTCAACAGCCAAGTCATGAGATTAGTTTAAGTGCCAGCCAACAGATGAATGGACAAATAACTTGTGATGAAATGTGTTTTGTGGAGTTGTTCATCCAGCATAAGGAAAAACAAAATTTTCTTATTTATAGAAAGGGGTAGAAATGGAGATCATCATATTAACAAAACAAGGTAGAGTCAGAAAGACAAATAGTTCATCTTTTTCTCATCTGTGGGATCTAGATTTTAAATAATAACAGCACATGAAACTATAAAGGTAATGATTTGGGAAGAGGAAATATAGGAATAGAAAGAAGAAAATGTAAGAGAGGTGAAATATGATGAAAATACATGACACAGATATATGAAAAATCATATAATGAAACACATTATCTGTATAATGTATTTTATGAATAAATTAAATTTTATAATTTAATTTATTATTAAATTAAATTAAATCAAAGTGGTAGCATCAACTTTATAAATAAAACATACAATTATCCATACAATAAATTTCCCATAAACAATTTCATCAATATTTGTTAAAATCTAATACCTATAGATAACTTATGGCTACAACTAAACAATAAGTGTAGTTTTGAAGTGAATATTGGAAGTCATTCAATTTGTGTTTGCAAGTAACACAGAAATAAATTGAAAGACATACAACAATGTTATTCATTTATCAGTAACTTAAGCGGCATTTCACAGATCTAGTAAAATAACTTTTGAGGATGAAAGTAAGTTTCTTAATTATTGTGTCATTCACAATCTAGTGGCTCTGAGGAAATTCCTTCAAGTTTAATACAGGCATTTCTTCCCAAAACATCTTAGGTGCAAGCCACAAAACAACAAACAAAGCAGAAGTCTGTAGCATGTGATGATTTCCGCAGCAGAACAATTCCTATTATAGTCTAATTAAAGATATAACTTGTTGACCCTGAGAATGTACAGGTGGGAATAGATGAACAGTACCAAATCAACCTACAAAAAGCTACCCAGCATACTACCATTTTCATGTATTGATCTCCACTAAAGAGACATGTTGGGAGGCTGAAAACATCAAAGAACCTACCACACACCTATATACAAACATGGCCAGGTAAGTGGTATATGGCTCCCACATTTTAAGAATTAGTTGGCAAGCAAGCTTAATAACAGTCACTTTCAACCTGTGGGTTTTCCTCAGTGAGCTTCATTCACAGATGAGACTGTCAGGGATGCTTGAGAACAATAATATTGCTCCCATGTTCGTCTCTGCTCAACGCCATAAGCTGCCTCCAACATCCTCTAACTTGGATGAACACGTTCCCCCTTGGATGTCCACGTGGAAGAGGCAGCTTGCTCCCTTTTTGAGACTTCTCCTTGTCTTTTGACATCTGCACACACATCGCCTACACTTTGCTAGGACTGTCCCCAGGAGGGAAATATGGGAGTGCCACCATGCATTTCCCCCATGAGCAAGAGACTTCTCATCCAGTCATTCTATGTAAGGGACAACTGTCTTCTCCTTTATCAGGTTAAAGAGAGACTGATACTCACTACTCAATGCTGCCCCCTCAATGCCAGGCACCTTTATACAGAGCCCAGCGAATGCAAGAAATGATCCACTAAGGTTGTTTGAAAGACAGTACCCAGACCATAAAAACCTAGGTAGTAGTGGTGGTGGTAGCAGTAGTAGAAGTGTGAGAGGGGTAATGGGCATGTCTTGAAGATATTTTTGACCCCTTGTGTCATGTGACTCCTCTCTTCTCAGACTTTTCTAGGGGTGTTACTCTCAGAAATGGCTGTTGAGAGTACAGCGACAGTTCTTGTGTTAAGTTCCTCCCACCCATCTCCTTAAAGTCCTACAGAACCTATTTCAGTAAGCCACACCTTCTCATGGCCCCACACCCTCTCTTACAGTCTCCCACAAGCAACAGTTGTGATCAGTTCCCATCAGTCCCTTCTGATATTCTTCATCGTCCTCAGCTCAGACATTGGATAATACTGGCTGGTCTCCTCCACACAGGGTAAGAGTGGGACACAGTGGAGTGGAATAAATATTAGTTGCTTAGGAAAATGAAAAGAAGCAAAAAAGTGGCAAGACGTTCCATTATGAGCACTGTTTACTCTCATAGTATTTTTAATCAACTCCAGAATGTACTTTGAATAATCATTTCCCAAGAAGAATTCACATTGCCCACTACCTTGACATTAGCTATTTTGTGTAAATGAATACCTTGAACTTATTTTGTTAAAGCCTATTTAGTTTGCAAACCCCAAGTTCCTTATGTATCTCCCATTAACTTGCCAATGAGAACCACTATCAAATAAAATTTCTCAATAATCTCAGTGGCTAAATATAATTTTCCTTCCTCATTGGGGGTAATTAACACTTAATGCAGGGGGAGGCACAAAATAAATCAACATTAAATTGGAACCACAATCTCATTTAAGAAATATCAGAAAAGATTTTGGTTGGGATGTTATCTTCAGAATAAGACCAAAATTACAAAAATACAATAAAATGTAATCTAATAGTTAACCAAACTTAGCTTATAATTGCAAATGTGATTAAATTCATAGAAAGGAGTAATTTTGTGTAAATCACTTGGAAATTTATATTATTGTATTAATGTTACATTGTATTCTATTTAAAAAATATTAGGGTTTGTCTGAGTTCCGGTTTTTATTGCTGTGAAGAGACACCATGACCATGCAACTTCTTTAAAGAAAACATTTAATTGAGAAGGCTTGCTTATAGTTTCAGAGGTTCAGTCCATTATCATCAAATGGGGGGCATAGGGTGTACAGACAGACATGGTGCTGGAGTTGAGAGTGCTACATCTTGCAGGCAACAGGAAGTCAGTTGAAAGTTACGCTGAGGGAAGCTTGAGCAAAAGAGACTTCAAAGCCTGCCCCCACAGTGACACACTTCCTCCAACAAGGCCATACCTACTACCAGTGCTACTCCTTTTGGTGGCCATTTTATTTCAAACCACCACAGGGTTAAAATGAATGCTAAAGTTAAAACAGTGGGATTGGAAACACTGAGAAAGATAAATATGAGGGGGTATCACTGGGCCCAAGATAGTTATGCTGTTCAGATAAGAGCAAGCACAGGCTCTGGGAAAAATAAAGAAGCCAGTCTGTGGAGGCTCTGGCCAGCTGGTATACAGAACCTGTGAGGAACAGATGCAAGGCTCTGTTGCCCTTTCTCCTAGTAAATTTCTCAACATTATTGGTACTTAGACCTTTCTATGTATTTCTGCATTTAATGCATCTAATTGTTACTGACTGAATTGTGGGTAAGAGTGGGTTTTAAGAAAGCCTTCACCTGCTCCAGGAAGGAAGATGCCCCAGAAATGAACAGGGGGAAGGGGAATTGAAAACCATGACTTGTGAGTTCATACACTAGGGGAACCCCTTTATCATTGTCTCGTGGCTCTGTCTGCCCTCCTCTCTGGAGGGAGTATTTAATCACACTTTTGATTTTCCACCTGATGAAAGAATCCTTGAAATCAACGTTTGTGTAGGCTATTATATACTTTGATGTTCAAATCATGTTTTTTAAAACTCCTGTCCCTTTTCCTGATCATTCTTTTCACCGTTCCTCAATTGTAAAATTGGTCGCTTGCTACTAATTTTAATGAAATGTAAATATTTCTCCAATGATGTCTTATAGTCATTATATATTTCTAAATACACTGGGGAATATATTTATAATAGACTGACCTTGCAACTGTAAAATAATAGAGTCAGGAGAAGCCTGGTGAACTAGAAATGTATACATAGACTAAACTGTTAGAGCAAATCGAAGTTAAATGATTTTTTAAAGGAAACTAAACTTTGCATGGTTACTTCATTTATTTTTTTAATCCTTTAAATATCCATATGTAGTGGGTAGCTGTTCCAGCTTTCACCTGGAAGTGCCACCTCCTTTGAGGCTTCGGTAACTGTCACTTCTACAAGGCAGAGCCGAGAGAGGACCCCTGAAGACCCAAGATCCAGATGGGCCGGCCTCTTGATTCCTGGACCCTGGACTCTGGAGGTAGACCAAGCAGAGTTCTCCAGAGAACACCGCTGGATTGCGCTTCACCTTTCCCAGATCCTGTTGTCTATCCCTTCACTTGTAAGTTACCCCACAAAATAAACCTCCCTTTTAACTATGTGGAGTTGCCTTAGTATTTTAACCAGTATCCATATATCAGTGAAAATAAATAAACAGATAAAATGGTACCCTGTATATAAGAAAAAAATTGATTGACCTTCCAATATGCTTCAAGAAATTAAAATGGAAATCTTACTCTACATTTTAAAATTCAACTATGCTTTTAAAATCTTAATAAATTGCATGTGTGTTATGGATATATGCACGTGTTTTCAGGCGGCTGTGAGGGCATGTGTTTTCAAGGAAAATTTCAGCGATCTTTTCCCAAGTGCTATCTACATTTTTATCTTTATTTTTGGGAAGGGATGCTCACTGGTCTGGAAATCACCAAGTAGGTTAAGCTAGCTGGGTAGGAAGCCCGGAGAATCTGCCTGTATCAGAGGCCTTTCCAGTGCTGGGGTTATATGTGTGTAATACCAGGCCCCGTTCTTTTTAACATGGTTTCTGGGAATTGGCTGCAAGCAATCACTTTACCAACTGAGCTATCTGCCTAGCCCACAAACTTTCACTGATTAATGTGTGATATGAAGCTAAGGTTCTATTAAAAATTGATATCAGTATTAATCAAAAGAATTGGCTATGTACAAACTATGTTCTGGGCATAGATATGCTGGTTCTGGGGAGAGTAGTTACTTAAAGGAAATAATACCTGTGCTTACTTTCTTCCAAACCCTGGTGGATAATGTTTCATACATAGTTTGATACTCTACTGCACTGTCTTGTTATCTCTAGCTGCACAACAAAACATACCATGATTTAATGACCTAAGGCTGTATTTTTATCATCTGCTCTTGTGAGTTAATGGGGTCAATTTGTGTACTCCTCACTGGTGGGTTATATATGGCTACAGTCTTATGCTAGGTGGAGTTAGTTATCTAAGCTATGCATACACAGGCTTATTAATTGATGTCATTGCCAATGGGAAACCCAGTTGTGGAGTACAATACCTGTTCCTGAATATTTGGGTGGCATGGGCTTCTCAAAGAATGGCATTGGTTGTCTTGATGTGGCACCCCAAGAATAAATACTCCAAAAGATTTGGAAGGAAGCTCAAGACTATGGTGACAATGCCAAAAGTCACAGAACATCACTGGCAACATTCTGTTGACAAACAAGTCAACCAGTCCAGTTGAGATTTAATAAGCTGAGGTGGCCATTACATCTCTTGAAGAGAAAGAGCTACCCTATGAAAGAGCAGAGGGAATGGTAGATGCTCTTGTTGACATTTTTAAGATATTGTCTACCATGCCTCCAAAGGTTTCTTCAGAAACTAGAGCTCCCTATTAGTGTCTACTCAAGATCTGCTTCCCCTGTACTTGTTCTTTTCTTCATTCAAAATAACATTTTCATGCCACAGCTTAGAGCCATGTTTTTGCATAGGAAACAAAAATCATATGAGTTAATCAATTAATGACTATGGAGCTGATGTCTAATTCTGGTAATATGTTTGTCATCAAATTGTAGACTTTTATGGCAAATGATTCAAAATAATTAAATGAAGAGATCACTTGGTACACTTGGAAATGTACCACAAATGGCAAGTGATTACTTAAATGTCATGTAATAAACTCAGAGAGCGGTAATACCTCATTTCATCTTCATAGTAACCCTGTGAGTTAGGTATTGTAGGACTATTTTCCAGGTGAGGTAATGCTTGGAAAAAGTAAAGAGCTTGGAAACAGACTGCTTTGTATCCAGGAAAGGACAGAGCTTGAATTTGCTCCCAGACATGTAAAAGACTCAGTATTTGCTCTCAACCACTACAGATATTGCCTCTTGGGCTTATAAAATCTGTCTCCTTTCCCAATAATAAAAAAAAATTTCCTGTGCTTCAATTTTTTCTAGAGTTTCACAAATCTTTATGTGAGAGTAATAGGATGAAACAAAATATAACTAATTGTTTTAGATAACCCTGCCCTTCACTGCAGACACAGTAGGGTACCTAGTGGGTATTATTATGTATATATACATGTGTATATCTAAAAACACACTTTATTAGTTACTTTTCTCATTGCTATGACCAAGTACACTATGAGAAGCAATTTAAGGAAAAAAGGCTTGTATTGGCTGATAGTTCCCGGGGTTCAGACTAAAATAGAAAAGCCATGATGGCTGAAGCATGAGATTGCTGACATTTCACCTACAGTCAAGAAACAGACTGAACAGAAGGTGCAGCTGGGCTATATGACCTCAAGGTTTGCCCCTTCCCACTTCTCCTAGCAAGCCTCTACCTCCTCAGAATTCTACAACCTTCCAGAACAGTGCTGCCAGCTGGGACCAAGTGTTCAAATGTATGTGCATATAGGGCATTTCACATTCACACCACACTACACACCTTGAGGAAGCCAACCTTCAGATTTTAAGTCTACCAAGCATCCCGGTTCACTCCAGCAAAATGGCTCCATCTTACTCAAATAATACTGAGTAATTTTTGGAACTAAGATTCAATAGAATTGCATTCAAGTGAACTAAGAAGTGATATGGTTGATGCTATTTTCATATTAAAATCAAAAAGACCAAATAAAATAAATGCATAAAATGACATTTATTCAGAATTTCTATCTCTACTTATATGAACATCTTATTTTATTGCTGTTGCACATATGAATTATTGGTGGCAGCAGCTTCTGGAGTTTGCTCTCCTCTCGTTGTTCTCAGATTGGATGGTTTATGTGCAGATGACCCAGGATTCACTCCTAGGAGTGAAATATGATCTAGGATCTTCCAAAATAGTGACTTCTCCATGGTTACAATAATTATATATATAATTATATATAAACCTTTGTTATATTAATATATATTTTCCCCCATAGGCTTCGTATACTTAAAGTTTAAAATATAATTAATTTAGAATCACTATGGTATATTTTTAGAAAGATAATTATAGAACATATTCATCATATATTTCCTATCATCTGTCTACCATCTCATCTATCTATCTATCTATATCTATCTATCTATCTTCCACACTGAGAATTAGGGTCTCTCTCTGTAAACCTACTATTGATAATATAATGACACCAGGCAATGAGCACCTGCTCTTTGAGCCTCTGACTTTTCTTTGTTTTAGGCCTCCAAGGAGTGTGCTGAGATAGTTCCTTGGCACATGACATCTCTAACCACTAACCATAATTCTTACTCATTATGCTGTTATTTGATGTTAAATAATTTTTGCAATTATTATTTATGCCACAACTTTTAGTTGAAAGACATTTATCCAAACCCAAAAGTGCTGGTTGATAACTACCTGTAATCCCAGCACTCAGAAGACTGTGGTATGAGGACCACAAGATTGAAGTCACAAGATTGAAGCCACCTGACTACATGTACATAACAAAACCTTTTCTCAACTTAAAGAGGGAGAGAAGAAGAGGGAGAAAGAGAGAGGAGGTTAGAGACAGGGATGGAGAGTTACAGAGACTGATTGACAGAGGGGGAAGGAGAGGGAGACTTTGTGTTTGTGTGTCCTCTCTTCCTTAGTGCTCTTCTCCAAGAGTCCTGGGATGATTTATCTCCCATAGCAAAAAGCACCTTAGACATGACTTGCAAGTCATGTCCACTTAAGGACAGCAGAAATCCTTGGAGAAAATATTCAATCTAAAGTTGAGTCAGAAAAATTACAAGATGAGCCCATAATATTTTGTTAGACAGAACAGGTAAAATATACAGAAAATAATGGGAAAAATACCAGGAAAAGTTCCATAGGGAAACCTACTGATCAAACATGGACTTTTAAATTTAAAGAAAATAATAAGAAAGTGGACCATAATGCTGTGGGATGTATGGCAAATGTGTTGCTAATTAATCAATAAAACACTGATTGGCCGTTGGCTAGGCAGGAAGTATAGGCGGGGCAAGGAGGAGAATAAAGCTGGGAAGTGGAAGGCTGAGTGAGAGAGACACTGCCAGCCGCCACGATGAGAAACAGCTTGTGAAGATGCCGGTAAGCCACAAGCCATGTGGCAAGGTATAGATTAAAGGAAATGGATTAATTTAAGCTATAAGAACAGTTAGCAAGAAGCCTGCCACGGCCATACAGTTTGAAAGCAACATAAGTCTCTGTGTTTACTTGGTAGGGTCTGAGAGGCTGTGGGACTGGCAGGTGAAAGAGATATATCCTGACTGTGGGCCAGGCAGGAAAACTTAAGCTACACCATAACTCATTAATTAAAATCTTTCATATATGTCAATACAAATGCATGAGTAAATTAAAATTTTGGTGAGGAATATTTATCTGCTTAAATTCAAAGTACCTCTACCGGGAAACATTAATTGCAAATACAATGAATATTGAAGATTATCAAAATTTATGTCACCAATACTCAGTTCTACTTGAAGAAAACAGGAGAATACAGTTGCTTTGTGATTCTTTTCAAGTTGCTGTGACAAAACGGTAGGCCAATACGGTGAAGAAATGTTTTACCAAAACTACACTCCTAATAATCTTCAACAATGATAGGGCTACCAAAGTTCCTAAATGGTAGAGAAGCCTGGTAGCCAAACGTCATGTGTGATTCAAGACTAGGTATTTCTTGAATAAATAACTGTATTGAACCTGAGAGCTAAATTTGAATGGAATTAGGATTAGCCAGTAGTAATGTCATAAACTTCAGTTTTCTCAAAACTTCTGATACTATTATTATGTAGGAAAGTATCTTTGCTTTTGTTATTTATTTTTTAGATAGCCATTCTATGTTTCCCAGGCTGACCTAGAACTTTCTAAGCAACACAAATTGTTCTCAAATTCATAATCCTCCTGTCTCCACCTCCCAAAGGCTAGAATTTCATGTACATATATCCATGTCCAGCTAGTTGAGACACATGCTGGTTTCTTACTTTAAAAAAACAAAAAAGATAATGCTATTTTAATTATTCCTGTGATTTTTGTTGGCTATTACTTCAAAATAAAGGTATTTGTAATACATTAAGTAGTAATTGCAAAAATTATTTAACATCAAATAACAGCATAATGAGTAAAAATTATGGTTAGTGGTTAGAGATGTCACGTGCCAAGAAGCTCAAAAAGCAGGTGCTCATTGCCTGTTGTCATTGTATTATCAATAGTAGATTTAGGATGTCCCAGACAGAACCTAATTATTCATGTGTAAGACAGACAGATAGCTAGATAGACAGACAGACAGATAGATAGAAAGATAAATGGATGATAGGTAGGTAGATAGATAGACAGTATTATAGACAGATGATGAGAAATAGATGTGAATATGTTCTATAATTTTCTTTCTAAAACCATAGCATAGTGATTCTAAACCAACTATGTGTTTAACTTTAAAATATATATATATATATATATATATATATATATATATATATATATATACACACACACACACACATATGTTTATATGGAATATATATTAAAATAAATATTTTAATATATGCTTCCAAAAGGTTTTGCATATATATATACATATATATATATATATACCTCCCAAGAGTTTCTATATACAAAATATAACCCCAAGAGGATTTAAGATAAATACTGAGATAAATGGAATGTACTACAAGAATTGACATAATCAGATCCTCAAATTAAGTCTAAAAATTCATTTTAAATGAAGATTAGATGTTAATGTTCTTTGACTTTAGTACATAAGTAATTTTTGACGTATATTTAACAACAAAAACAAAAGGAAAGCAGTTAACAATGAATCACTTCATCCAAAAGTCGTCAATCTATTTGCACTTTAAAAACTTCATTGTTAGGGAAGATTAGTGGCTAACATCTGAACTCATTAAACTGAGAAACTGAGGCAGAAGAATTGCCATGAATACATGGCATGGGCTGAGCAGTAAATTCTCATCCTGAGGCTCTCTCTCTCTTCTCTCTCTCTCTCTCTCTCTCTCTCTCTCTCTCTCTCTCTCTCTCTCTCTCATCTATCATCTATCTATCTACCTATAATCTATCTCTGTACATATGTGCATATATATTAATGTATATTCATATTTTCATGGCTTTGTGAATGTCCTAGTCTCATTGCTACTTTGCAAAATAAGAAATCTACATACAACTAAAGGTTTAAGTCTCCTTGACTCACTTTGCTCTCTTCAAAAATGGGAGTTATCAATTTAACTTAGAATAGGCTGACAAGTGACTAATCCTTGTTTGTCTAGTTCTTTGACGAGTATTATTCAGTACAATGGGATTAATATTTATTCATAATTCACAAGAGGGAGAACTAAAGTAATTTATGTAATCAATCTTTCACCATAAATTGGATCATATTAATTCTATTGACAAAATTTGGAAAAGCATCTGAGATTCCAAAAACAATCCTAAAACAATAATTGTAGCCATTTGAACAAATGACTGTGAAAAATACATATAAATAATGCTATTTTCCTTGGAATATTGTTGTACCTACAGTTATTATATAGATTACATAATATCCCAAATCTACCAGACTTACTGTTTTATCATTTTATAATTACATAATATTGAGTCATATTATCAATTCTTCCATAAATGCTTGATCTTAAAACAAACTCCTGAAGCTAAAGGGTCAAATCATATTTCAGGACTGCTTATACAATTTCTTTATTGTAATTGGGCTCTGTATTAATTATTGCTACCTTAAGTTTTCTGATTTAAATAATAAAATAAAATAAAAAAACAAAAGTCAGTTGTGGTGGTGAATGCCTTTAATCCCAGCGCTCGGGAGGCAGAGGCAAGCAGAATCTCGTTAGGCTAGCTGGTCTACAAAGTGAGTTATAGGACAGCTAGAGCCATTACACAGAGAGACTCTGTCTTGAAAAACCAAATAAATAAAATATAAAATGTAAGGAATGTTACTGCAAGCTCCTGCAAGAATGTGGATCTTAGGCACTATGTTTACTATACTGATTAGGCAAGTTCTCTCCTATTCCAAGCGCAACTTAAATGTTACTTTACCATCAAAAACTTCTCTGATGCCACCCCAACACACACATCATCTCTCCTCCATGTGCATAATACTGTCTATCAACACAACTCAGTTTAGTAATAAATTAAAAGTGAAGTGTACATCTTACTTATATTTCTACTTCTTTAATGTTTCCATCATAGAGCTTGATGCTTCAAATTGAGCATAAATAAGATCTGATTTGATGCTGATTTTCTGTTATTTAAAGTCTAAGGACATTTACATGGAGGAAATTAACTTTTGATGGCCCTAGATATATTAATGACTCTGGACAGAGGTAATTAATTGCTGAAACTGAATGGTAGAGAAACATTTTTTTCTAGAATAATGGAATGAAAGTTCAGGTTTTAGGGCAGGGGGTATTCTTTGCCAGGAAAACAATTATATGAGAATGAAATTTTAAGATTTATTTTGAGTTATACACTGATGGTTAAAGCAGGCACCTTCTTGGGACAGTGAAAAAGGAGGAACTGAGAAATTAATTTGTATGTTTAGACTGTATGGGATACTAGAGTTTCATTCTGTTTTTCTTACTGTTTAATGTTTTTATTTTATTAAGCAGTAAATACAATTCATTCTTTTCAACATATTTACTTTCTAAGTAACTTCGGACCTTTTAAAAGAATCACAATCTTAAATATGACTTAATGTGTATTGTCAGAAACTTTAAATATTATTTTTGAAGGTGAAGCCATTTTTAAATTCTCAGCCCAACTTATTAAGAATCAAGCAGCTTTTAAACAAACAATATAGGCCACAGATGACTCAAGTTGAAAAGCATAATAATAGTGATTGTCTAACATGCAGCAATTTTTCATTTAAAAAGTTTTAGTTATACTATTCAATTATGCCAAAGGTGTTTTTTATATTGTACCAACCCCCTTTTATAAAGAAAAAAACATCTCGTGTGGTGCAGCTCAGAAGGAAACCAAGAGCATCTGGTGCAGACCCTGTTTGCTTCCATGGATCTTTGAAGGAAGGCAAGGCATAGACACCGGTCATGGAAGAGAGTAGAGCAGATACCAAGAGCCTCAATGCCAGTCCAAAAAACTGAAACACAGAAGCCATAAGGGCATTGCATTTGTTCTGAGAATATTTCAGTGGATGAAATGCTGTGGGATGGTCTGTATGTCAAGTGTGTTGCTGATTGGTCAATAAATAAATCACTGATTGGCCAGTGGCCAGGCAGGAAGTATAGGCAGGACAAGGAGGAGAATAAAGCTGGGAAGTGGAAGGCTGAGTCAGAGAGACACTGCCAGCCGCCACCATGACAAGCCGCATGTGAAGATGCCAGTAAGCCACGAGCCACGTGGCAAGATATAGATTTATAGAAATGGATTAATTTAAGCTGTAAGAACAGTTAGCAAGAAGCCTGCCACGGCCATACAGTTTGTAAGCAATATAAGTCTCTGTGTTTACTTGGTCTGGTCTGAGCGGCTGTGGGACTGGTGGGTGGGAGAGATTTGTCCTGACTGTGGGCCAGGCAGGAAAACTCTAGCTACAATGAAACACTGAAAATATCCGAGTGGGAGTAACAATCACCTTGCCTTTAGCCTGGTAAGGTCTTATAAGTGACAATACTGCGTGGGAGAGTGTGCTGGTCATAAAAGGAATTGAACTGAATCTGAAAGCCATGGTAAGAAAGGCAATGAAATATCAAGCAACTCTACAAGGTGGAATCAGAAGGCCAAGCACGTGCTGGGTTTGTCTATCAGAAAACAGAATATGGACAGAGGAGCATGAGAGATAGGGGTGATAAAGAGAGGACACTGGCTCCAGCTTTGAATATACCATAGACACATGCAGTCATGTTTTAACATGGAGTTACCCAGAAAGGACGGAAACACTCAACTAAATTATGAACAGAGAGAGTGGAAGCTGCCCAAGCAGTCCATTAGTAAAGATAGTATAGTCTGGTTCATGTTGACATCTATTAAGAAAACCTGGGGAAAATAGGTCACATCCTTAGAAGAGGACATTTGCAAAACGGAACAAGTATGATAGAAGGCACAGTCAGTTGTTTAAGTTGAAAGGAAGTTTGCTGAGCTGGTTAAAAATAGGAGTAAGTTGAAATCATATGAAGATGTGATTTGCAAATATGATCCTCTGTAGCTAGAGTTTTCCTGCTTGGCCCACAGTCAGGACAAATCTCTGTCACCCACCAGTCCCACAGCCGGTCAGACCCAACCAGGTAAACACAGAGACTTATATTGCTTACAAACTGTATAGCCGTGGCAGGCTTCTTGCTAACTGTTCTTATATCTTAAATTAACCCATTTCTGTAAATCCATACCTTGCCACGTGGCTCGTGGCTTACCGGCATCTTCACATGCTGCTTGTCATGGTGGCAGCTGGCAGTCTCTCTGATTCAGCCTTCCACTTCCCAGAATTCTCTCCTCCTTGTCTCACCTATACTTCCTCCTGCCTGGCTACTGGCCAATCAGTGTTTTATTTATTAACCAATCAGAGCAACACACTTGACATACAGAACATCCCACAGCAATCCTCATTTAATTTGCATTAAAAAACACAAAGAGGACATTTTTTTTTTTCATTTTGCTCATTGTGCTATTAAAGAGCAAATAATGACTACTCATGCCACAAGAAATTTTTTAGCATGTAGGGGACTAGTAATGACTGGTCAGGTTATAACATGCCAAAAGTAGAAACAAATTTTTGTTATGTGCTATTGAATTTAATCGTTAAAATGTATGATATGGCTAGTTTAGCCATCTTTTACTTGAAGAGACAGTAAGGTGTTTATTCTATGCATTCACTGTATGGATGAGACTGTGGTCATCCCAGATTTACTGGTCCTCTGTAGGCACTCTTACCTACGACACTGAAATTTCACTACAGTCTGTAAGATATGGGGGGCAGCCTTATACTTGAGTAGAAAGAAGTAATCAAACTCTAGGCCACAGTTCAGTACATTGTAGCAAAAGTAAGATAAATTGTTAATCAATAATGAGAAGTAAAATGTATCTTAGACTCCTTGAAATGTTTCAAAAATCTCAGTTTAATTGCAGTTCATATTTCCCCTCTAACCACTTTACAGTCAAACTATGTATACCACATATTGACAGCCTGGCTGATGACAAACCACACTGTATAGGCAGAAATGACTCCCTAAGATTATAATGGAGCTGAGGGCTGAGGATGTAGCTTAGTGGTATAGTGTTTGTCACATAGTGTCCAAGGCCTTAGGTCTCAACTGCAATGGATCCTCCCCCCCCAAAAAAAAAGATTACAATAGAACTACCAAACTCCTGTTGTATGGATGCGGTAGCTGAAATGGAATTGTGGCACAATGCATTACTCACATGTTTTTGTGATGTTGTGTGAGCATCCCTACTGTGCGGCTAGTTGTATGAAACTACAGCACATAAAGTGACGACATCTGTTCCATGGATGTGTATAGTGACACGTTTCTCAGATGATGTCTCTGTCACTAAGCAACTGAACTGCATCTACAAAATGGAAGGCCCATGTCACATATGAAATCCCTCACAAGCAAGTAGAAGTAATCTATGTTGCAAGAAGTAAATAAGCCAATGAACAAATAAGCAAGTTATTAGTTTTTTTTTCTCCTCAAATTCTGTTGAAATCCCATTTAAGTTGTTTTTTTCTTTTTTTTTTTTTTTTTCTGGTTGAACACATTTCTTTCCCAGTTTTAAGATGGCAAGGATTCTCATTTTAAAAAGCCTACAGTCTGAGGCCAGGGGCAATAACTCTTCTAAGAGAGAATGTATCTTATACCATCTTTGGATACAATGTAAATCTCAGAGGGAATCCAAAGTTTTTAAATGAATTAAAGACATACTGAAGTAACCTTTATACTTTTAGCCATAAATTAGGCTGACTTAAAAGAACTCAGAACTCAGAAGAACATTCCAAAATTGGTTACAGAACCAGAGACTGCGTTTTATTTTTCTTCTTTTAAAGGAAGTTGTTCTTTATATGTTCTAACAAAGTTCATGGTTTTCCTTCTTTACACACTACCTTGGAGCCCAGACACTGAAGGAAAACCCAGGACTGTGGTTAGAATGCTCTGTCTAGTCACCTTACAAAGGCTCATTGAGAGGAAAACTGAGTATATGAAATGCTCACCTTAAATAATGAAACACAAGAAAGGAATAATTTTATATTAGCAAATTGTAGGATAACATCAGACATACTATTCTAAGTGTTTATCAACGAATTCTTTCTATTGGGATTATATTAAGATATATTAGTGTCTTAGTTTCTTTTCCTGTTGCTGTGATAAAATACCCTGACAAGACCAACTTAAGGGGGCAAAGGTTTGCTCTGGGTCACAGTTCACAGTATCACAGTCACAATCTGGAACAGAGAGTGATGACTGCAAGCTGCTACCAGTTCCCTTTCACCATTCATACAGTTCAGCATCCTCTAACTGTGGGGAATTTAAGGTAAGATCATAATAAACTTTAAAGCAGAATTAAAGATAGCTCATAAGTCATAAATGTTCAGAAACTTTGTCAGCTAAATGGCAAACTACAGTTTTGTTACACAAGTAAATATCTATTTACCGTATCACCCATAAAAACTGTCACTAACCATCACTATGCATAGTCTCTGTTAAGAGCCTTAATAAGAGAAGATATTCTGTTTCAGACCATTTAATGAGAAGCTATGTCAAAGGAGATCTTGATGGTGAGTGTAATGAACTACCAAGGCCTCTGTTCCACCACCTTGTTAACCCAGCATATGGACTTAGATCACATGTCAGGTATTGTTCTGATTCCACACACCGTAAGAATATATAAGAGCACCTTTTCAGAAAGTGCAATTCACCATAGAAAGTGCACAGACCATGGAAAAAGCACATGCCACCCAATTTCAGGAAAAAGATTGTGAACTATTCTAGTCCTGTACAAACCAAACATCTGTTAAATGGGTCAGTGAATAAGTGAATACACAAGTCCAAGATTTACCCAGTTCTAAACAAAATCTTTTTCACAATAGACTCTCTCCTTAGATGGGACCACAGCACTCCCCTCTGGGTCTCATGGTGGAACAAACTGGGAGTTCTTTCCACTTTGGCATTCCCTTGTCTCCCCTTCTCCCACCACGGACCTGCACAGCTGTGCTCTGCAGACTTTTTCTGTCATGTGCCTTTGTCTCCACTGTTTTCCGGTGTCTTTTCATTTCCTTCAATAACTCCCAATGCTTTCCAATCATGTCCCTCTTTGGAATAACATATTTAGATTTAGCTGATATAAATGGATGATATAAATGTAGCTATAGATGTGTTTTTCCGGTTCTGACTGTCTCCTTTACTTTCACAACACAGATGCTTATCTGCCACCTTATCAGATGTCCACTTTTGTTTTCAAGTAAAAATAACTTATCAACACTTCTTAAATATAAAATAATCAGCATGTCATGTGCTAGCTAGCATTTATAAACTTGCCCATAACTACTGTTAGCCTTCACCAGTGAGAATTTCCCTGTTCTCTGTAAATTGACCATTACTGAACCTGCAAGGCCCTGGATGCTCTCTTTTTGTCCCATTACAAATGTTTGTCTGGCTTTCCATTCTTTCATCAGGTTAATTTACTTACTCTTCAGTATTCTCCCTAAACTACTTCAATTGATAATGTTACTTAAGTGTTCTCCCTAACCTTCCACCTAGTACAGTAGAGCTGGCCCTGATAGCGTAGGTGTGGAAGAGCTGACCCTGAGGGTATGAAAGCAGGAGAATTGGACCCACCTCTAGCTCTCTCTACAAGGGGTGAACTAGCTAGGACAATGCTGGAGAGCTTACCATGGTGATGAAGATGGGGGAGAAACAGACGATTTGAAGAATAGCAGATTCAGGATTCCAAACTCATATTTATTACAAGGATACAAATCTGGAGTAATATAATAATTGAATTGATATAAAGTGAGTACTAAAAGACTTGTTTTTTATGTCATACTTCCTCAGCCCTTTGTTAATAATACACATTCAAAAGTACTTACAATAAATACATTTTTAATAGTCTAGCCTTAAGAATTTCATGACTGATCTTCCATGACTAATATTCTTCTAAGAAGTCGTATACCACTTTATTTTATGTATTGTAACACAATTTACATATTAAATAACACTATAATGAAGTGATTTGATAGAGGTTTAAACAGAACAAAAATGGGGAAATTTTCAGCGTGTAAAATACCTCTCCCTGAAACAAATTTTTTAAAAGTTTTTAAAGTGAGTTGGTACAACAGACAGTGACTAGTCATGTCCAATTCCTGGTGCATGGATGGTCAATGGAATAATCGTGACAAAGTCATGAGCTGATTATAAGTAAATTGTCCTCTGAGAATTATTGATGATTGTTCAAATACATATTTTACAACTATATCTTTTAAAAATGTATTTGAAAATTTAAAATTTCCTAATTAATACATGGGACCTGTATATTATCTGTATATAAATGACTGACTAATAAATGTATAGAAGACTGTAAAAATAATCTACTGCTTCTTAACCCTGAGGGTACAGACTTTCACATTCAATAAGAATCATTGGTTAAACCCTGTCTCGAAAAACAAAACAAAACAAAACAAAACAAAACAAAAAAAAGAATCAATGGTTAGGTCTAGGAGTGTAGCTCAGTGGTGGAACGTTTTCTAATCCTGCATAAAACCCTAAGCCTTACTGAACTGCCACATAAATGAAGGGTTCATTTTCCATAGCCAAAGTTAGTTTTGAAGAAAATTCTCTGTCCCATGAGTCTGCCTTTGTAAAATTAAGCAACTGTTCACACTTGAGAATTTCAGTGGGAGGGAACTAGATTTTTGAGTATTGAAGTATTCATTAAAGTGTGACAATTCATATTTAATTTCTCATGTGTTTACATTCAATGTCTATTTATGTACATACTGGTCATCATTTGGGATTCTATATCTTTTTGGTTTTAAGACTATATGACATTGTTTGCAAACTGGAAGTTATTTTCCAGAGGCCAAAATAAATAAAATTATTTCTCAGGACCTTTTGGAAATTGTTAAAATAACTAAATGGTAATTTGCATTGTGTTTCTATAACCATAAACCTGAAAAAGGCAAAAATGAAATTTTGATGACATGATTCTTTTTAGTTTCCCTTGAGCCACTCTCCCAGCATTTAAATCTCCTTAGAACCCATATATACCATAACAAGAAGTCACACTTGACTGGAAGGAAACTCTCTTTTTCTGCTAAAACAGACCAGATCGTTTCTGCCCTCTGATACTTGGGTTTATCTGAATACCAATTCCTGCAATGTGTTCAGTTATCAAACTCCTCTCATAGACATATCCTCACAACTGACCTTCACTGTAGTGTTGTCCAAACTTCTACAAAAGTCATTCTGCTTCACTGAAAAGGCCTCAAAGACTGAAGTTTGTAAGGATTCATGGGAAAATCAGCCTTGAACTTGACTATGAGATTTAACTTCTAGCACATCTTCTCTATTGTGAATTTTGATTTGCGGTTTAAAAATTATGGTCATAATGATGATAGTAACCCTGCTAGGGGAGAATAAACAATATAGTAATAGCTGGAGGAGCTTCAACTATTGTAAATAAAAAGCTGACAACTCATTTAAATATACAGGGTGAATAATATCATTTTCTTGTTGCTTTGATAAAATGCTGTGACAAAAGCAATATAAGGGAAAAATAATCTATTGATCTCACAATTACTAATTATAGTGCGTCAAGACAGGGGAATCTCGGCAACAGGAACTTGAGAGAACTAGTCACATTTGGTTTGCAGTCAGAACTAAAGAATAATGGATGGCTATATCACTTTCTCTTTCTTATATAGTCCAGGATCCTCTGATATAGTTAAGACAAATATTCCCACATAAATGAATGTATTCAGGACAACCATTCCCTCCTGAGCATGCTCAGTAGCCTTAATGTATTCAGGACAGCCTCTCCCTCACAGGCATGCTCAGAAGTCCATCTCCCAGATAATTCTAGGTTTTGTCAAATATATAATTATCCCCACCCATCACAACCCTGTACTCATCATTTGACACCCAAAGACCTTATTTTAAAGCCATAACCCTCTAACCCTTGTCCATAATCTCATGTTCTTCTCATAATATAAAATACAATTCAAGTTTGAAAGTCTACATAGTCATTAACAGTGGCAACACTTTAAAAGCCAACATTGCAGCCAGATAGTGGTGATTAATGTCTTTAATCCCAGCACTCAGGAGACAGAGACAGGTGGATCCTTGTGAGTTCGAGGACAGCCTGGTTTAGAAAGTGAGTTCCAGGACACCTAGGGCTGTTACACAGAAAAACTATCCTGAAAAACAAAATAAGTCAAAACCAAGAAGGAAGGGAGGGAGGGAGGAAGGAAGGGAGGAAGGAAGGAAGGAAGGAAGGAAGGAAGGAAGGAAGGAAGGAAGAAAGAAAGAAAGAAAGAAAGAAAGAAAGAAAGAAAGAAAGACAAACAACAACAACAACAAAAAACCCCAAAGTTCCTTAACTGTGAGCTTCTATGACATCACAAACAAGATCTGTACTTCCAATATTTCATGACACAGAGTAATCATCCTGTTCCCAAAGGGAAAATCTAGGAATGGTCAAACCACAGCAAAACCAAAATCCAGTAAAAAAGAAAAAAGCAAAACCCTCTACCACTCCGTTTCTAGTATCTGGGGTTGACAACATAATTTTCTGGCTCCTTATCTACTTCCAGCACACATAGACTCGGGGGCAGGATCCACTCAATATACCACTCATCTCTCTACATCTTAGGCTTCACCTTCACAGCCTTGTTCCATAGCCTCTTAGAGCCTCTCCACAGGAATTTCAGCCCTGCCGCTCATTGACTGGCATCACCTATTCTCTGTGACCACCTCAATTCTTCATCTTTGAAACTTTTGAAGCCAGTACCAAGTAGACAGTGATGTCTAGTTCAGCTGCCAGCTCAATGGCTTAGCCTGCTTGGACCAGAGCTATATCAACATGTGGACACTCACTCTAAAGAAATCCTATCCTGGTGTCTAATGCAGAGCATTGGTTTCACCATTGATGACACTAATCTCACTAATAGCTACAGCTATTCATTGTCTGCCTATTTGTCTGAAACTTTAAGCTTGCCTACATACCTTTCTGTCATAAAACAAATTAATCCATTATCTTTAAATTCAGCTTCCCTGCAGGTCTCAGGACATGACAGAATGAAGCCAGATTCTTCATGAAAACACCACACAATGACCCTGACCCAGTTCCAGATACAACCCTTGTTCTCCTCTAAAGCCCCAGGAGCAGTGCCTACAACGTCACATTTCTCTCAGCAAGAATGTCTTTCAAGTTCCCATTAGAAGAGCCCATTAAATTCTGCATCTCACATTCAATGGCTTTCCGGCCCAAAGCTTTAAAATTCTTCCCATTCCTCCAAGAAAAACGTCCCAAAGACATCAAATCAGCATATGATAGCAATGGCCTCACTTCTAGATATCAACTTCTGTCTTGGTCTCTTTTCCTTTGCTGTGATAAAATAGTCCAACAAAATAAACCCAACTACCATGCTTGCTTACATTAGAAGATCTCACAGGAGTCCTCTTCCCTAGTTGTAGCTGGACAGTCACAAGCTGAAGGAGGTGGAGATGGCTTGCAGGTACAACCAACCTCAAGGACTATCTGGAAGTCCTGCCTTTACTCTCTTCCCTAGCTTTTGGCATTCAGATTTACACTATTGTGTAGCTACTGGCCATTCAGCTTTACACCTTTGTGTAGCTATTGACCATTACACCAATCACAGCAACACATCTTCACACAGTGTACAAATACCCCACGACAATTTGGAGTTCTTTCTTTGGCTTTTTATCTCCCTTTTCTTTTAGGTTAATGAAATTTGTATGCATGGATCTCACATCTCCACAGCTAGACCCACCCATGCACATTATTACTATGTTCCCTATAGGGTCAGCTTTATTAGGCAACACGAAGAATGCTGTTGTCAGCCTTATTTTTCTAGAGTTGTGCTTTTCAGTGATTTCTTTAAGAACAACTAAATGGTTTGGTTGAAGGGGGAAAAAAGAAAGAAAGAAAAAGAAAGGGTTTATTTAGCTCATATTTCCAAGTTGTAATCCTTCATGCAAGAAAGGTCACAGTGGTAGCAGCATGAAGGAACTTGTCACATTATGTCTGTCATCAGAAGCGAAGACCAGGGGAAGCATGGGTGGTAGTACTCACCTAGCTTTCTCCACTTTTTTTCTCTCCAAGATCCTTCTCCACATCTATATAGGCCAAGATCTCATGTGGGCCTTCCCACACCAATTAATGTAAGGAAAAGAATCCCTCACAGACATGCTCAGAGGTCTCTCAGATGATTCTAAGTTTTGTCAAGTTAATAATTAGGACTAACCATCAAAGTTACAAGTCATTAATGCCCTTACTGTCTATGCTTTATATAACTATATGAAGCCTCTCATGCCCTAAGGAGAATTTTCTACAATATAAACAATAGAGTTCAACCATGACTCAACTATTATTTAGGACAAAAACAAAATGTCATTACTTTTATTCTATACCATTAGTCCTTATTCTTATTTCCTTTCTTCTCTTCTTCCTCCATGTTTTTCTCGAGACAATTCAATTCCAAAGGCACAAGGACAAAACATGTCTCCACAAAGGTGTAGGACAGAAAGTCTTGTGCCCAGGTTTGCTTTACCTTGTACTGCTTCAGTATGATGGGTAGTGGTTTATTCTTCCATGAGAAGAGCAAAACATACCAAAGCTGAACATAGGAGGTCTAGTCAGGTGGGAAGAGTTTTCTTATAGAGAGCAATAGCAGCAGTAACAAGAGACTAATCACATAAAGAGGCACGGACTATGTAAGTAAATACAATTAAGATAATACCACACAGTTTCCTTGTTGTAAATGAATATCCTGTAATTATAGAAAACAGAGCCCCCAAATAGAAAACATACGTTGATGTTCACTTAAAGTTTCAAATAATTGTGCCATGTGGGAAAAAAACCTCAAACCAAACCTTCATCGTGTGTGTGTGTGTGTGTGTGTACATACATACACAATGTAAATATAAATGAATTACCCAGTGTTGTGTGACTGTGTGACAAGACTTTTTCTGGGGAGACACAACACACACACACACACACACACACACACACACACACACACACACACACACGGGGAGCCCTTGACAGTCAGGATACTACTAAAGTCCAATTTGGTGAACCAATGAGTTTTATTGGGATTACTTACAAGAATGTGGGAGAGGGGTTACTTACAGAGGCAGAAATTACTCACAGACAGCTAAATTAACCAAGTCCATCCCAGCATGAGTGACAGCTCACAAAAGCGTTAATCCTGGAGCACACTGCACGGCCTGTAGGCAGCTCAGCAGGTCGGACAGCGTTTTTTCCAGGTGATCTAAACCCCTTCCAGGCAGCTTTCCTGGTCTCTACTTTTTCCAGGGTGCTAATCTGGTCTCAGAATCCCCTTGGCGGCTTGCAGTGTCTGAGATGAATCTCAGTGGTCTTTTTTGTAATTGTTGTTTACTATAACAAAAGGGAGAGAAAGGCCTAGTGAATCTGGTCAGTTTCTAGGACTTCCCAGAGCTATTTTGAGTTATTCACCTTCTCTCTTGAGGAGTTTTTATGCAGGATGGAATGTTTCAACCTGGAGAAAACTACATGACATAGAGGTAAGTGTAGGCACAAAATTAACAAAATGTCTGCAAGGAAACAGGGTAACCTCACCAAACCTAGGCAATGTCTGTATTAAATTCAAACCATGGTAATCTGAAGCCAGAGATAGCTCAGAGAGGAAAAGGAACTTGCCCTCGGGTCAGATGACCTGAGTTAGATTCCCAGGATCCATATGGCGGAAGGAGAGGACTGACTCCTGCAAGTTGTCCTCTGACCTCCACGTGAGGGTGTGGCTGGCACATGCTTGCCCATACACAGAGACAAATGATGAATGAAAGGGGACTTGGGCTTTTCAGGCTCATGAGAGATACCTCAGAGACAAAGCGAGGTCTCCCTCCAGGTAATTAATAAGCCAAGACACAGCCGTGCATGGGAGTGGGGGAAATCTGTGAAACCTAGTTCCAGAGTTGAGCAAAGCTCAGGGTCTTAGTAACTTTTCATTAGCCCAACAATAAATAAATTTTAAAAATTAATTTTTAAAAAGAATAATAACCCTCTAAAGTACTTTTTAAAAAAATAAACTTCAGAAAAAGTTCTTCATTTTTTTAAAAGAGCTTACATTTCAAGTAGAACTTATTAACAGAGCAATGCAAATTCGCAAAAAAAAATCTTTTTTTAATTTCTTTTTTTTCATTGGAAATAGATTCTCCTCTCATGCAATACATCTTGACCATAGTTTCCCCTCCCTCCACTCCTCCCAGCGCCTCCATCTCGCCTCCTCCCCAGATACACTCCCCCTCTGTTTCCCTTCAGAAAACAGCAGGCCTTCCAGGGATATCAACCAAACATGGCATAATAAAATGCAATAAGTCTAGGCACAAACCCTCATATCAAGGCTGGACAAGGCAGCCTAATAGTAGGAAAAGAGTGCCAAGAGCCGGCGAAAGAGTCAGAGGCACATCATTTTCACTAAAGAAGATGTATAGATGGTAGAAGAGTATATATAAAAACACAAAGCTACTTAATAAGATTGCTGTTAGTGAAGCTGCAATGACAGACACCCAGTAAATCCCTCTGGAATGGCTTACTTTTCAAATAACTTCCATATTCAAGTACCAGGGAGCATGTAGCACATTCAGAACTCTTTCACACCTCTCAGAGATATATGAAATGACTCAGTTATGTTGACAATGAGTTCAGTATTGACAAAATTGTTAGTAGGACATATCTCTTTAGCTCTTATATATTTACCCAAGAAATTTGAAAAGATATGTCCCATCAAAGACATATAACATGTTCATAGCAGCTTCATTTGAATATCCTAAATCTAGACAGAACTCATTCATCAGCAGTAGATCAATAAAGGACAATATTGTCTTGTACCACAGATTTTCTTAACAATAGAAATACTTAATATTGCATACTACAGTAGATATGTCTAAAAATTATATGGTAACTGATATATACAAGGCCAAAAATGTGCTTGCTTTTATAATTTCTTTACTACAAGAGTTCAGACAGCACACACTGATCTCCTAGGATGACGCAGTCACTTCAGTCATATCTCTCAAATTCAGTCAAATTCAATCTGAAGCCAGCCATGAGGAAGAACTAGATAAACCCGAATTTGTAGAAATTACACTAAACAAATGTGTCACAAAAGGCTAGAGAACAGAACCCAGAATGTAAAGAAATGCAACAACTAAGTGCAAAGACATTCCAGAGGTACGTTCTCTGTACAAGTGTGGTGATATATTGGGTCTCCCAATATATTGTGCACCCTAATAAAGCTCATCTGAGGATCAGAGGAAAAAGCCAGCCACTAGATTAAGCATAAAAGTCAGGCAATGGTAGCACACACCTTTAATCCGAGCATTCGGGAGGAAGAGATCTATCCAGATCTCTGTGAGTTCAAGGCCACACTGGTAACAGAGCCAGGCGTGGTGGCACATGCCTTAAATTCCAACACTAGTTAACCATAAAGGTCTGGAGGTCTGTACAGACATAAAGAAAGTGACAGAGCTGGGCAGAAAGAGGAAGTAATGTAGCTAGGCAGAGAGAGGAAGTGAGATGGCAGAATAGAAAGGTATATAGGTGTGGATATACAGGAAGTAGGTCTCTTTGGAAGCTGAAGAGTTGGTGAGGTGAGGTTGGCTGTGGTATGTCATATTCCTCTGAACTCTCAGTTTTAAGCCCAATATCTGGCTCCGGGTGTTTTATTAATAAGACCGTTTAGCAATTTGTCTTACGTACAAGGTGTCTTCAGACAACTGGGAAATTTGAATGGGATATGGGGATTGCATTAGACTGAGGGGCTGATCTGGAAGTGCTAACAATGCTTGAGTGGGCTGTGACTAGAAGGTCACGGCGTAACAAGATCCAGTCCCCAATTGTTCATGACATGGAAGTACTGAAGATGCCCTGCTTAGGAGAAAATGGTACATATTAGGAAGGGGTGGGGCTGCACATTAATAACTTACTCTCAAATGCTTTAAGAAAATGAAATTTAGAGGGAACATATCTGCAATCTTTTCTGAAATAGAGGAAATATGGAAATTTTAATTACTACATTAGCCCAGTCTAACTATATTAATCATATGCAGCATTTCAAGGTGTCCGCAGGCATGTCAACATGTAGACCACAGGTCACGTGCATGTCAAGACAGCTGTGCAACAGGACACAAATTGTAAACCTAAAAGCATGATGAATATTTTTTAGGTCATCTCTCCTTTTCATTCTCAGAGTTAGTATCAATCTTCTGTTTGGGCCCCCAACCGTCACCTCCTCCTGGCAAATCCAAGGGCTGGTCTTGCCTTTCTGTCCTGTCAGCCTGGTCTCTCCACAAGAGGCCTCTGTCTGGCTTTGGCTTTCGCAGACACAGTAGACACAGAGCTGTGCCTGCCATGGTTCTAATTTGGACCAGTCTCCTGTGGTTCTTGAATCCACTCAGTGTTGACAAGTTCCCCAGGGAGACAGTCCACCACTGTGAGGGGCTGTTCTTGCCACATGCAAACACAGGTGGGTACAAATCCTGACACTGAGCCTTCTTCCTTTGGCCTCCCACATTTTAGACTTCTTCATGATATTTAAGTCATTATTTATTTTAGACTCTACTCTTATTGATGACCCTTACTAACACATATGGATACCTTCTCATCACTAGCGAAGAACTGAACTTTGATTGCTACACATAGTCCTTGATAGTATTAAATATGAACTAACAGAATTTGGAACTAATTTCATTGATCCAAATATATTCATGTAAAATATTTTTAATGCTGCAGCTGTTTGTGTGTGCATACACCATTAGAATGTAAGTATTTGTGTGTGAGAGAGCACATGTGGACGTGTGCACATATGTATGTTTGCATACATTCATGAATATGCATTCATATGAGTATGTGTGTGTACATATGTGTGTGAGAATGCTTATGTGTGCATGTCATGGGTGTATGCAGGCCTGTATATGTGCATGTATTCATGAGTATGTGCAAGTATGTGCACATGAGTTCATGTGTGTGTACATGTGAGTGTGTACATGTGGGTAAGCATATATATGCATGTGCATGTGTTTGAACCTATGTATGTGTTTACACATGTGTATGTTTATGTGTGTGCTTGTGCATGTGTGTGCATGCATGTATGGGCATATTTATGCATGTATGTGTGCACCCATTTGTGTATGTTTGTGTGTACATGTGTATGCTTGTTGTATGCATGTTCATGAGTATATGTTCTCATGAGTATGTGTGTACTGTGTATGTGTGTACATGCATATGTGTGTGAATGTGCACATTTTTGTGTGTTTTGTGCAGTGAGTGTATGTGTGAACACATTTCTATAAGAGCATTGTGTATGTATGTGTGTGTGCACATCTGTATGTGTGCATCTGTGTGTGTGTGTGTGTGTGTGTGTGTTTGCACATGCACTAGGGACTGAACCGAGGTCTTTCTTCTCAATATGCTATGTGACTGAGCTAAACACTCAGCCTTCAAATCCTGTTTTATTTCAATTTTATTTACTTATTTTATTTTATGTTATGGGTGTTCAGTCTGTGTGTATAAGTGTGCACCATTTCATTAATAACTTACTCTCACAGTGCTCACAAAGGACAGAAGAGGCCTTACCCTGGAACAGGTGTTATGGTTGGTTGTATGATACACGTGGTGCTGAGAATTGAACCTATGTCCCTTGCAGATACAGCCAGTGCTCTTAGCCATTGAACCACATCTCCAGGCCCTCAAATCCTATTTAAAATGCCTGACAGTCAGTATTAGACTTGATTTCTTAGAACTATTTACATAAAAATTCTACTATGAATCTATTTTTGGACATGTTTGAGAAAATGCGTTATAAAAAGAACAGAGAAGAACGAAAAATGGTTTTTCTGTTACTTTCATGATACAGTTTTGTTAACTGATGTTTATAACTATTGGAAACTTAATTCTCTTCAGTTTCTTAGAGTTTTAGAAATATGTGGTGAGGGGTGTAAATTAACTTTTGGCATTCACTTTATGCCTCCAAGTACATATTTCTGGTAGGAAGAGTTAAGTGTGATAAATACAATATTAATAATTATTCCTAGAAAAGGATAGGCAAGGAAATCCTGAAAAGCTGGGGGTACAATTTATACTACTAGTATTTGGGGTTAATATTCTGGTTTCATTCATTTTTTTTTCAACTACGTTAGTAACATTTCTACTGTTTGCAGCTCTGGTTTAATTATCATTTGCCTCTTACTGGCATATCTTAAGTACTGTCCTTTGTCCATATTACACCCCAAGCTCTGTCTCTGAACATTCTCTCCCCTGCCAAATATTTCATGAGGTTATTACAGTTAATGAACTTCTGATGAACACTCAAGGCATTTCAGATTGGACAGGTAAGAACTTGGATGGCAAGCATTACCTTTTCTTTACTCTCCCAAGGGTGTATGCTGTGCCTAACCACAGTTCTGTGTTCTTCTCAGCCCTCGGAATATTTGCCCAATGTTCAGGATTAGGAAGTCCTCATTTTTGGCTGGAATAGTTTGTTCCACAAAGCCACTGTTCCCACTTTTCTGCCTCAAAAGTTACTAATTAGATGAGTTCTTGGACTTGCCCCTACCAGACAAATAAATCATTAATAGTTCCATTGATCACCAAAAATGTTCAACCCCTCCCCAAGAAATGCTTTTCATCTCTTTTACCTCCCAGCAAAGATTTCCAGTGAAGTAACCTAATATTATCATCTGGCTGTTGGTATTTAGAAATGTTTGGAAATCTATGCCCGTCTTCCCACTGTATATTTTAATAAGACAGTTTATTTTCTAGTTTTTAAAGGTTAGGAGATGGTGAGAAATTTTGATCTAGGATGAATCACAAAGAGAACATAATTATTTTCTGATTGAGTGAATGGTATTTGAGATTTTTGAGCTTGTGAGATTTACATGAGACATTAAATTGAGTGAATACTGTCACGTGTTGAGACTTTGGTAGATGTTACCATGGGGGAGGTGACTTTTCCATGTGTAATGGATGTTAATTAAAAAGAAAATCTTCCCTGCCATAAAAGAAAACAAAGGAAAAATAAAGCAGATATTCCCATAAAGTCTCTGGAAACAGTAACCATTACCCTATTTGGAAAAGAAGATCTTTTCAGGCGTGAAAGTTAAGAATGTTAAACTCAGTAGATAATCATGAGTCAGCTTAGCAGACCATAAAGACAAAGCAAGTGTCAGCATGAGAGAAAAACAGAGATGTGTTTGATACACACAGTGAAGACAAAATCACAGAAGGGAAAGTGTGATCTGAAAGCAGATCCCAAGCCCAGAAACGTGAAGACAGTCACCAGAAGCTGAGGAGACAAGGAACAGATGGTCCTTTAGTATCCCAGAGAGAAAATGGCCGCAGAGACACCAAACTTCTAGCCTCCAGATGGAGAGACTGAATTTCTATGTTTTTTAGTTACTGAGTTTGTGGTAGTATTTTTTTATTTTTTTACAACAGCCTCAGAAAATAAATGTAGCATCTTTTTCTCTTTTGCAGCTGTGCCCATTCTATTTCCAGGAGCTACAGAATAGCCAAACATAAATAATACAGATTAGAACATTATAAATTATGCACAACTATTCATATACAAGGAGTATTATAAAAGCTAAATATAGGAATAGATATATTACAATATCCTATGGGGAGACAGAAATTACTTGGAATTAAACTCTTCTTAACATCATTAAACTACATACTAGACAAAAACATCATTTGAAATATGATTGTGGCTGAATTTACTCAAATTTCTTAAGTTCAAATTGTTGTGGACATGTGTATCTGGTATATTACTGACCATGGGATATTTGAAAATATAACAAATCATTCATTTAATAAGCCAGTTACTCCACTTTCCACTGTTATTTATATTCTAGTGTGGATAATGAACTCAAAACAGATCAATAACTATTTGCTTCTAGACATGACCCATATATAATTACATACAATAAGAAATAAACACATACATGGAAAAGAATGTTATTTTCAGTCTCCTTCTAATTTTTCTTGATGTCTACTTTTATGGATGTTAGCAGGGAAACAGCTACTCAGGTAGAAATTACATTTCTCAGCTCCCTTTTCAGCTATATTCAGCTCTTTCACCATGTTTCATATCATCTAAACCACTTTTTTCCGTCTTTTATTTCTTGGCTGAAATGTGGAACAGCCTAAGCATGTGGTTTGTGAAGTTGTTGATCCTTGAAATAAAGTATGTGAGTGCTCCTGAAGTACATCTTTAAGAAGTTGTCGCATTGTCATGAGTAGCTCCGGTTTCTGGAATGTTATATAAGAGAGAAAAACGCACATCTATCTTGAGACTCTTAGTTCTGGATTGTTTAACAGAATCTAAGCGTTCACTTTACCAAATAAATATTTTAATTTGCACAGGGATGGAAGGCCTTCATGAGAAGGGAGCAGATAAAGTAAGAAAGCAAAATTCTGGTGAGGCAATGTAACACACAGCTACACAACATCTCTTCTAGTTTACCCCACTTGGAAATCAACCCAAGATGTCAAAGGATATTGTACAGCAATTTCCTCTAAGATAAAGCATTCCATCTGGAAAGGAGGCTTGTTAAGACACAGAATGTTATAAAGGGAGGTGAAACATTCTGTCCCATGGGAAAGCTTGTTAAACTTGGGAAACAAAGAACTGAATCATTTCAAATAGTCCCTGAAACTGATCAGATTCACTAGGACACTCACTCCCAAAGCTTATATAAGGGGGAAGGATTACTGAGAGTCACTTATAGACAAACCATGGTGTCTGAAAGTGGCTCAGGCCCCCTGAGCTGCCTGAAAGATTCACTTTCCAAGCTACCACCCACGTTGGATGACTTTTGGAGGTACAGCTCTCTTTGAGTCATTTCAGCTCCTGTAAGTAATTCCTCATTTACATTTCTTTCAGGAACTCCAATAAAATTCATGTGTTCAACATGTTGGATTTTGATGGTATCCCTACTTTAGTCTATTAACAGTTCCCTATCTAGGGTGAGTAAGTTTTTGTTCATTTCTCCCCATTGGTAGTTAAACAGCACAAAAGGTAAGCAACTTTTTTCACAGGTGATTTGAAGAATTATAGATTAAGAAGAGGGTGTGAAGAAAAAGAACAAAAGTGGATACCAGAGTATACTGAGTGACTGACTTCTGCAAGTAATGAATGCTCTACCTCACTAAGAACTCTTGGGGAAATTTTTTAGAGCATTACTCAGAATATCACCCTAAGATATGAGAGACCAAGGTACTTATAATCACCCTCCATGGAGTTCCTCTGAAGGCATTAAAGATCTGCCATACAAGATCTTCACCATACAAGAGCTGAGCAAGCCCTCAAACAGCAGACAGAGAAACTTCTCATCTCAGTGAGGATAAAGACCCAAGCACCAAATTTCTCAAGTCGACAAGTATAAATATTCAATTTATGATTAGAAGCAGTAAGTGTTCTGGAAATGGACTACCTTACTGCAGATGAAGTCAGAGGTAGACCAGAGGACTATGTGGTAGCACATTAATAGCTCTGATACAATAGCTGCAGCCAAGGTCCAAATCCTGGTTCCATGCCATACTATAGTATGAAGCAGAGCAAACTGCTTAGCCTCTGCTTCTCCATCTTTTCAGCTGTAAAATGAAGATAATTACAGCACCAAACTACCTCATAGTTTTTTTGCCTCATCCACAGAGTACTTTTTATCTATAGCATCTAGAACAGTCCACATCACATGGTAAGCCTAGAACAGTAACACTATTACCAGATGTAAAATTATTTTAGGCTTGATTTTTGTATTAATTATAAAGCCACAATTTGTTTATTGGTAAATTCTTGATTCTTGTCATATAGAAGCAAATTAGTTTCTTATGACCCATATTCTCAAAGAGCTGCCATAAAATAGTTGTGTAAGATTTCTCTAAGAGGAAATGTGCTAGCTGGGCCAATAATTGAGCTTGCTTACTGAAAGGTCTGAAGGATAGTCAAAAGAGTTTCATGAACCTGTTTTCTTATTCCCACATTCTTAGAGGAAATTGTTGCGCTTCACAGAAAGCTCAACAATAAAAAAGTAATGGAGGTTGTTGGTCAATAGAAGAAAATAAAGAATTAAGCAGTCTGTTTGTTTGTTCATTTTAAATGTTTCTTAAGGAGATGGTACTAGTGATTAAAAATGATCCACTGTACAATAGGAATAGGCATTGAATTTTCCCAAAGTTGCTGGTAAAGAACTCCTAACATTCATGTGGAAACAGTAGACAATAGAGCCCTGTGAAAAAAATAGGTGGAATTCCATATTAAAAATTGCATCCATCTACAACCCATTTTTAAATTGGATTATCTGGTATTTTGATGTCTAGTTTCTTGAATTCTTTATATATTTTGGAGATCAGCCCTCTGACAGATATAGGGTTGGTAAAGATCTTTGTCCATTGTGTAGGCTGCCATTTTGTCTTGTTGACAGTGTCCTTTGCCTTACAGAAGCTTCTCAGTTCTCTCTGCCTTACAAAGATCTCATTTATTAATTGTTGCTCTCAGTGTCTGTGCTACTGGTATTATTTAGGAAGTGGTCTCCTGTGCCAATGAGTTTCAAGGCTACTTCCCACTTTCTCTTCTATGAGGTTCAGTGTAACTGGATTTATATTGAGGTATTCGATTCATATGGACTTGAGTTTTGTGCATGGCAATAGATATGAATCTATTTGCATTCTTCTACATGTAGACATTTAGTTATGCCAGCATCATTTGTTGAAGATGCTTTCTTTTTTCCATTGAATAATTTTGGCTTCTTTGTCAAAAATCAGGTGCTTGTAGGTGTGTGGATTAATGTCAGGGTCTTCAATTTGATTTCATTGATCAACATGTCTGTTTTTATGCCAATAATAAGCTCTTTTTATTATTATAGGTCTATAGTAAAGCTTGAAGTCAGGGGTGGTGATACCTCCAGAAGTGCCTTTATTGTATAGGATTGTTTTGGCTATCCTGGGTTTTTTGTTTTTCATATGAAGTTGAGTATTGTTCTTTCAAGGTCTGTGAAGAATTGCAATGGGATTTTGATGGGGATTGCATTGCATCTGTAGATTGCTTTTGGTAAGATTGCCATTTTTACTATGATGATCCTACCTATCCAAGAGTGTGGAAGATCTTCCCATTTTCTAATATCTTCCTCTATTTCTTTCTACAGAGATCTAAAGTTCTTGTCAGATAGGTTTTTCACTAGTTTGGTAAGAGTTATTTGTGGCTATTATAAAGGGTGCTCCATCTCTAATTTCTTTCTCAGTGCATTTATAATTTATATATATGAGGGCTACTGATTTTTTTTTTTTTAGTTAATCTTGTATCCTGCCACATTACTGAAGGTATTTATCAGCTGTAAGAGTTCCCTGGCAGAATTTTTGGGGTCACTTGTGCATGCTATCATGTCATCTGCAAATAGTGAAAGTTTGACTTCTTCCTTTCCAATTTGTATCCACTTGATCTCCTTTTGTTGTCTTACTGCTCTAGCTAGAACTTTGAGTACTACATTGAATATGTGTGGAGCGAGTGGATAACCTTGTCTTGTTGCTGATTTCAGTGGAATTGCTTTGAATTTCTTGCCATTTAGTTTGATGTTGGCTATTGGCTTGCTGTAAATTGCCTTTATTATGTTTAGGTATGTTCCTTGTATACCTGATCTCTCTAAGACCTTTATCATGAAGGAGTGTTGGATTTTGTCAAAGGCTTTTTCAACATCTAATGGGATGATCATGTGTTTTTTTTTCTTTCAGTTTGTTTATATGTTGTATTACATTGACAGATTTTCATATGTTGAACCATCCTTGCATCCCTGGGATGAATCCTACTTGGTAATGGTGGATAATTTTTTGATGTGTTCTTGGATTTGGTTTGCCAATATTTTATTGAGTATTTTTGCATCAATGTTCATGATGGAACTTGGTCTGTAATTCTCTTTCTTTGTGTCATCCTTGTGTGGTTTGGGTATCAGGGTAACTGTTGCCTCATAAAAAGAATTTGGTTGTGTTCTTTCTATTTCTATTGTGTGGAACAATTTGAAGATTATTGATATTAGATTTTCTTTGAAAATATGGTAGAATTCTGCACTGAAACCATCTGGTCATGGGCCTTTTTTTGGTTGGGAGACTTTTAAAACCTACTTGATCATGGTGGATGATTTTTTTTTATGTGTTCTTGGATTCGGTTTGCCAGTATTTTGTTGAGTATTTGTGCATCAATATTCATGAGGGAGATTGGTTTGTAATTCTCTCTTTTTTTTTTTTTTTAGAGACAGGGTTTCTCTGTGTAGCTTTGCGCCTTTTCCTGGAACTCACTTGGTAGCTGTGCTCTGCCTCCCGAGTACTGGGATTAAAGGCGTGCGCCACCACCACCCAGCTAATTCTCTTTCTTTGTTGCATCTTTGTGTGGTTTGGATATCAGGGTAACTGTAGCCTCATAAAAACAGTTTGGCACTGGGCAGTAGTGGAACATGCCTTTAATCCCAGCACTTGGGAGGCAGAGCTATGTGGATCTCTGTGAGTTCGAGGCCAGCCTGGGCTACAGAGTGATATCCAGGGACAGGCACCAAAACTGCACAGAGAAACCCTGTCTCAAAAAACAAACCAATCAAACAAACAAACAAACAAAAAAACAGTTTGGCAATGTTCGTTCTTTTTCTATTATGTGGAACAATTTGAAGAGAATTGGTATTAGCTCTTCTTTGAAATTCTGGTAGAATTCTGCACTAAAACCATCTGATCCTGGGGGGGGTTTTTTGGGGGGGGAGACTTTTAATGACTAAACTATTTCCTTAGGGATTATAGGTCTATTTAAATTGTTTATCTGGTCTTCAAGGTTGGATAAAGCACAGAGACAAATAGCCAAACAAACGAAACACATGAAATATGAACCAATGGCTGAGGGGTCACCAACTGGATCAGGCCCTCTGAGTGGGTGAGACAGTTGATTGGCCTGATCTGTTTGGGAGGCATCCAGGCAGTGGCACCGGGTCCTGTGCTCACTGCATGAGTCGGCTGTTTGAAACCTGGGGCCTATGTAGGGTCGCTTGGCTCGGCCTGGGAGGAGGGGACTGGACCTACCTGGACTGAGTCTACCAGGTTGATCTCAGTCTGTGGGGAATGCTTTGCCCTGGAGGAGATGGGAATGGGGGGCAGGCTTGGGGGAAGGTGAGGGGGACAGGAGGGGGGAGAACAAGGGAATCCGTGGCTGATATGTAGAACTGAATTGTATTGCAAAATAAAAATAAAAAAAAATTGTTTATCTGGTCTTGATTTAATTTTGGTATGTGGTACCTATCCAGAAAATTGTCCATTTCTTTTAGATTTTCCAATTTTGTGGAGTACAGGTGATGTGGATATTGTTATGTATGTTGTGAATGTGCTTCTCTGATTAGTTAATAAATAAAATATTGGTTGGCCAGTAGCCAGGCAGGAAGTATAGGCAGGACAATCAGGAAGAAGAATTCTGGGAAGGGTCAGGAGTTGCCAGACACAGAGAAAGCAAGATGTAAAGACAAAACTAAAAACAGGTACCAAGGCTCGTGGCTAAACATAAATAAAAATTATGGGTTAATTTAAGTGTAAGAACTAGTCAATAGTTAGCCTGAGCTAATGGTCAAGCAGTTTTAATTAATATAAGCTTAATTAATATAATTAATATAAGCTTTTATATAATATAAGGTGATTATTTTATAAACAGCTGCAGGGTCTGTGGGGCTGGGCAGGACCAAAAAAAACTTCAGCTACAAATGGCACCCAATATGGGGCATGTTTCCACCAAGAACCTAAAAATACTTAATAAACAATTCTAAACAGAGCCAAAACCAGGTTCCTGCTTCATGTCTCATGTGGGCAGCCAAACACTATAACATGTGGGCTTGAGCTACTCTATGACAGGTTTGTGACATAAGGGTTAGAGCTACAACATAATACATTTTATCTTCTTCTTGACAAAAATAGTCATTTGAACAAAATACTATTTTTACCTAGACTACTTGACAAAATGTTGTATCAACTGGACTTGCAGGAAGGTGACCACTAAACTTTACAAGGCAAGATGGTCCTTCAGGTTCCTGCTTCACAGAAAAAAATGCCAAACATTCTACAGGACACACACACACACGCACACACACACACACACACACACACACACACACACACACACACACAAATGACTAAAAGACTCTAGGCCTGTAGGCTAAACATGGATACCCCAATATTATAAAACAAAAAACAAAAACAAAAACTTTAGGTAACTGTCCAGGTAGCTAGCTGTCTCTGTCATTCTAGATTTTTGAAAGTTGCTTACAATACATTTTTCTGTTTAGTTAGGTAATGTTATATCTTTCTGAGGTCTTTGATGTAGTTAAAGACTACATAGTTATAATCATAATTTTCTTCGGTTATAATAAAAGATAAATTATATGTAAAACTTTAGACTCACAATTATAGGATAAATAGGATAGCTTCTTTAATTTTGCCAAATATAAATAAACTAGATATTATAACTATAATTCTTACTCAATAATTGCTTTATTATATGTAATTTTAATATGTTAAAGTTAAAACCTTCCTTTTTTTAAAAAAAAAAGGGAAAATGCTGTGGATATCGCTCTGTATGCTGTGAATGTGTTGCTCTGATTGGTTAGTAAATAAAATGTTGACTGGCCAGTAGCCAGGCAGGAAGTATAGGTGGGACAAGCAGAAAAAGGATTTCTGGGAAAAAATCAAGAGTTGCCAGCCAGACACAGAGAAAACAAGATGTAAAGACAAAACTAAAAACAGGTACCAAGTCTCATGGCTAAACATAAATAAACATTATGGGTTAACTTAAGTGTAAGAGCTAGTCAATAGTTACCCTGAGCTAATGGCTGAGCAGTTTTAATTAATATAAGCTTCTAAGTGATTATTTTATAATTGGCTGTGGGGTCTGTGAGGCTGGGCAGAACCAGAAAAAACTTCAGCTACATACAGCTACATACAGCTACATACAGCTACATACAGCTACATACAGGTTTTGAAATATGATTCTCTGGATTTCCTCGTTATCTGTTGTTAGGTCTCCCTTTTCATTTCTGATTTTGTTAATTTGGATATTCTCTCTGCTTTTTGGTTAATTTAGGTAAGGTTTTGTCTATCTTTTTTATTTTCTCAAAGAACCAACTCTTTGTTACATTGATTCTTTGTATTGTTCTCTTTGTTTCTAATTTATTGATTTCAGTCCTTAATTTGATTATTTCCTGTCAACTACTCCTCCTAGGTGAGTTTGCTTCTTTTTGTTCTAGAGCTTTCAGACATGCTGTTAAGTCACTAGTATGGGATTTCTCCATCTTCTTTATATAGGCACAGCTGGGGGCCTGCATGGGACCACACTATGCCCTCTCAGTGTGGGTGACAGTTGTGTGGCTTTTGGGTCCCCTGGCAATGGGACCAGGATTTATCCCAGGTACAGGAACTGGATTTTTTGAGCCCATTCCCTATGGTGTGATGCTTTATTCAGCTGTGGGGGGAGGAGCTTGGTCCAGCCCCTACTTGTTATGACAGCCTGTGTTGACTACCCAAGGGAAGCCTTACCCCCTATGACGAGGGGATGGGGGTGGAATGGGGGAATAGGGGGGAATGGAGAAGGGGAGGGAGGGGGTATGTATGTAAAATGAAAAAAATTTAAATAAAAAAAAAATTGCATCCATCACTTGACAAAGAGGAGCACCCTGAGAGAAGGGGAAGCAGATGGTATGAATGTGATGCATTCCATACATTGCCTTGAAGATTTACAGATACACATTGTTTTAACATTCACAGTGGTATTTTGAATAACTGTTATCATCAATGAATGCAGTTTATCTATCTCATTGAAAATTCAGGCTTGTATCAGATGATTCAAGCAGATAGAAGATGCCATAAGACCCTAAGTAGAAGCTGTGGATCTTACCCGAGGCATCATGGCAAACCTTGAAGATGAGAAAAGCGTCCTACATCTCAGCAAGCCAGTGCTCATCTATATAAAGCAAAGAAGGCAATATCAGTTCCGTACCAAATCTATATGATGTCAGTTTCCATAGACTCAGTAGCAGAGGTTTTGAGAGATGATGGCTTGGGGACTCAAATGGTCAGGAAAAGTGAGTTGGCAAAAAGAGTAAAATCAGTAAAATTGCAAATGAGAGCAAGAGAGGTGTGCTCCACGGGGTTGGGTTGGGTTGAGAAATGAAGCTACATCAATAATGAATCTGTCATGAGCTCCAGGTGAAGCCACGTGTACTAAATTTTGGTAGACAGACACAGGATAACACCCAGGCTTTCGGTTTATTTTGCTCTCTCTTTTCAGTCAAAGTCTTCTGCTGACATTTACAAATAAGACATCTTGACTGGGATGTTTGAAATCTCAGAAATTCAAAGGTAATTCTTCACTTATTTTTTATAAATCATTGTGTGGAATTTAATTTTATTTTATATTTTTCTTAGATTTAATCAATAGAATATAAAATATATATCCTATTCATATATATACTATTGATTCATTTACACACACAAACACACACACACACACATACACACACACATATGAATAAAATCAATGTCAAAATAGTCCCGATAAAATTTCTTTACAGTAATATAGAGTGGAGTACTTGTGTTTTGTGAATTTAAATCTGATAGCAATTAACAATTATCCCAACAAACAAGGAAAAAATTGGATTAGCTTTTAACCTGGCACTTTGAGAAATTTCACTTCAATACATAAATTCTTTCTTGTGTGACATTGGGAAGTCTCTGCCCAAATGTTCTTCATACAATAAAAATTAGGCTTTACTAAATAAGTCTGGTATGTCTTATTTTATGGCTTCCTCAAATAGTTTCAGAGATAGTTAAATATTGTAAGCATCGATAGGGTGTTTTTCTAAGTTTTTTTCTGACTTCTTTGTTTCTGAGCACACAAAAACACACACTGAAGTTAGCTACAGTGTAAATTTAAGACCATAGAATGTTTGACTACCAAGTTCACCTAGGACTTCTAACAGCAATGTAGGTCAGAGAAGCCACTCTCAGGCTTAAAAGACCATTTGAAGGACTTACAGACTTCACTAAAGCTATAATCCATGATTATTGTTTATTATAAAGAAAAACTCATTAAATGAGCCTAGGGGAAGAAACACATAGGCAAGTGCCCAGAAGATTTCTTAGTGCAAATAAAGTTCAATTATTCTTAGAATGTCTCACTCTCCCAGAAGAAAAAGAGGGGGGGGGGTGACAATAGGAATTGAGAATTCTGAACCCAAGGAGGCTCACCTGTGCTTAACTTATGGTTTTGAGGACTTCACAACATGTTTGTGATTGATCAGTTCACTGACTCACTTCTTAGTTTCCCATATTCTGGGATCTAGCTGATAGCATGTGGCCCATAAGCCTACCATAAATTACCACTGTAGCATTGATATCAGATGTGCTCCAGGGAGTCCAGTACAAAGGTACTCCTGTCACTCAGGAAACTCAAAGATAGTCCAGCAAGATGGCTCAGTGGCTCAGTACTTGCCGTGAAGCCTGACAACATGAATTCCTTTGCTGGAACCCGCATCACACAAGGAAAGAACCAACTCCTACACTGTGGCGTGTACATACACAGACACACAGTCACACTCAATGTGTAATTAAATAATTTTGGAAGGGAAAGAAAAAAGAAATTCAAAAAATTTAGAAGTTATTTCGCAGAAGTCAGAGACAGAGTACAAACTTTTTCTTAGGCAAGGGCAATTTTTTTCTTCCTACAAAAGCCACTCTCTGGACTTTGTCTAAGTGTTTCTTACAGCAAAGCAATGATATTGGTCTGAGCATCTGCATTTAGCAAAGTGTTTCCATTACTCATCAGTAATGCTCTTATAAATACACAACTCCTTTGGAGCAGCAAGTGCAAAGCAAGGATAATTTTTTTTTTTGTTTTTGTTTTTGTTTTTCGAGACAGGGTTTCTCTGTGTAGCTTTGCGCCTTTCCTGGGACTCACTTGGTAGTCCAGGCTGGCCTCGAACTCACAGAGATCAGCCTGGCTCTGCCTCCCAAGTGCTGGGATTAAAGGCATGTGCCACCACCGCCCGGCTAAGGATAATTTTAAACTAAGTGACTAGTCTTTCCAACAATGTCATTGGAACACACACAATTTTGTGTTTTATTTTACTCTTATTCACATGTGGAAAGTACGATAAAGATTAGGCAGTGACTGTCTAAATTCCTTTTTTCCATAAGCCATTCTTTCCCTATTTGTACAATAGCACATCACCTGGAGGCTTAATTTGATTCTCATCAGTATCAGCACTCTAGACACAAACTACTCCTGTTACATCTTATTATCTTATGCCAGTAAATGTAACCTGAAAATCAGAGTGCAAAAGGTCCTGTGGTGGCTAATTGCTAAGACCCATTGTCTCCTCCATCACTGATAACTAAGCCAGGCCATCAGCATGCTACATGAAAGACATTCCTCCCTAGTAATGCCAAGCAACCTTGTCAAGTTTCCAAACCATGAGTGAATCATCCTTGCATCATCCACTATAATTTACCCAAGAGAAAATGTAATCCATCTTTCTCAGTCATTGATTGTGGAGGTAGTAATATAATAATTGATTTCCCTGATTACACAACCCATTCATTCATCCCTCTACTCAGCCACTAATACTTTTTAGTTCTATTGACTATTCTTTTACACAAAATTCTGTATCTTTGGGGGTTTTTAGTTCTTAGTCCCACTAGTTACTTATTTTATGCAAAATTGTGTATTTTTGGAAAATTGGGTGTGTTGGCCACTGTGGAGGTCCAGCTATAAGCTAAGAGCAGTCCAAGAAGCTCATGCCCCTAAACACATTCCCAATCCTACATGATCAGATTACCCGGGTACACAATTAGTGAGTCGTCTACAGTAGGCAATGCAGCTACATTTTTTACTGTATTTTTATTAGTTCTTAAGTTCATCAAATGAAAACTCAAGTCAGCTCATTAGGTCCTTAGAAGTTTGCCATAAAGTTTTAAAATTGGCTAGAGCGATGACTACTCAGCAGTTAAAAGTTTGTTCTGCTCCTACAGAGGACCTGAGTTTGAATTCCAGCACTCACAAAAGGTGGCTCAGAACTAACTGTAACTCCAGATCCAGGAGCAGCTGAGTCATCTGGCCTTCACAGGCAACTCCTTGTGTGCACATATCTGCAGACAGACACACATTTATATATATATATATATAAATATATATATATATAATTTTTAAAAACAAATAAATAATGAATCTTTAAAAATAAAACTTTAAATCCATAGTTAATTTTTTTTGTATCTGTTGTTTATTTCAAGATCGTCCCCACTTCTGGCACTCACAATTGCAAGCCTGGTCCCCAAACCATTATATTAAGTAAGAAAAAGGATCATGGAAGTGACATGGTCTCAGCAAGAAAACAATGTAGAAATACCAGGACCTCCCAGCTCATCTCCTAAGGCATTGCAGAAAAGTGAACAAACCTGTCTTGTGAGAAGAGGATGCTGTTTGACTCCCTTCGTATTCAGTGTGAGAAGACACACAGGAAAATATAAAACTAAGCCATTCTCTTTTTTATCTGTCCAATTGTCAACAAATGTTCACATTGCTCATTTCTTACTCTCCATGCTACCATTCCCTGGGGATTATGTTCTTCTGCCCACTCTTAGAAGGTATAAGCTCTTGTGTTTCTTAATTGGAATAAATGTGACTTGGCCTTCCCAATCATCTCTGTTTTCTGTTCCAGTCCTTTTATAGTGTTTTCATCTGCTACCATGTGTGCAAATCCCTGTCCAGAATGTCTATTCCTGTCTAGACTCATCCATGCTCTCCAGGGGCCACTGGCATCAATCTTACTTGCCAGGTATGCACAGGGCCTTTCCTTGGAGAATCTGCCCCATATATGTGAGCAGTCTCTTTCTTGTTAGTGACCAGAGGAGTTCTTGCCAGCAATTTGTACCTCAGAATATGTAAGGGAGACATAACTGAGGTCCAACCTATTGATATAGCCCCCAATATTTCATTTTAAGTGCCTATGTAACCACATCAAGAAAGCACACCAGAATACTAACTTTCCACTTCCAATCACCTTTCAAACCTGGAAGGATCCCCCAACAATGCACCTCCCAAATTCTCATGGTTATTTTGCTAAGGCTGTGTGCCATGAATATACCATTTTAATAAACCATTGTCATTCATATGCCTGACTACATGTCCAAGGTAGTAACCATAAATACTAGTCTACATTAACCACTTGTATGAACTTAAGCAGCAAGATAGTAAAGTTTCACTTCCAACTTGATTGCACTTAGAATAACAGAGGAAAACATCTCTCGGCATGTCTGTGAGGCCATTTCCAAAGAAGATTAGTGGAGGTTACTCTGAACATGGATGGCATCATGGTATGGACTGGAGGCTCATTCCAAATGGAAAGGGAAAAAGTAGAACACCAGATGAGTGAGATACACCCAAATGTGAGCAAGTAGCTTCAACATCCTGCCACCATGCCTTTCCTACTATCATGGCCTGAACTCTCTCAAACTATAAGCCAAAGTAGGTCCTCCCCCACTTATGTTTTATAGATGTTGTTATGGCAACAAGAAAAGTAGCCAATACTGGCAATAACTGGTTTCTATTTGTCCTGTCAAATTTATGAGAAGATGGCAGGATTACAGATTTTCTCTTTTAGAATACTAGATGAAAGTGTTCCCAATGTAGACAGAATATCCATCCACATGATACAGTCAAAGAAGAGGCAGTAGCTTCACATAATATCTACTAAAATATTGCAATTTCATTCAACATCCCACTGCAATCATGACATTTCTGAGTTCTCCCTAACTAGAGGTTCAGTTAGCATGTGAGCAACAGGTTTTGATGTACAATGCATTGGACTTCCCTTTCAAGAAGTGACAGTGCAGAGTATTACTTCTGTACTCCCTGGAGAGTTTACTCATATGGATATAGCCTTGGGTCCCTTGATGGATTTTAGGTAAATGTACCTGGACTATTTGGTAATCTAATCTTGTTTAGATATATGCAATTCAAGGTTATTCTTCTCACTGTCATTATTTACTTGTGATTTTTGAAATTAAGAGACTAGCATTTTCTTAGGTTCTGTCAATGCAGGGGAAGAATTGTGGCAATATTGATTTACTCTGCTACCAAAAGTGTTTTGTTATGGAAGCATAGTAGCAGACCTATGATATTAATACTCAGAAGGTAGAGGCAGGAGGATTCTGATCAGCTTAACCCATTCCATACCAATCGGACCCACACAGGAAAGCTTTAGTGACCATCAGTAGCTTTCATGATATAAATGAAATATAGACCAAAGATACATCAAAAGATTTTTTACACCAAAATAAATGACTACTTCTTCAAGGAAACTCTGAGAAATTTAATAATGAAGGTAGAGGGCCTAAAGAGAAGTGGAAGGAAGCAAGATTATCAGTTGCACGAGACATGCAGTAAAATGACAATCTATCAGAATGTTATAAACAATTTTACAGAAATGCATTTGAAATTTTAAATATATTGGTCATAAGCCTAAGAATTGAACCAAGAAACAGAAATACCCAAAATCTCATAACGATTAGTGTTAGAATTTCTATTAAAATGTATTTTATTAATGATGTTCTTAAGTGAAACAATAAAATTGGCTAGCACTATGTAGATCAGAAGAGGGTGGGGGTGAACTACATATGTTACAGGGTATTGGGTCAATTTTTCTACAGATACAGTGTACATTACATCATTTTATTATCAATAACATTCATTATCTATTCTTTCATCTTCAACATTTTCTGGGTTTTGCAGTTTTTATTAAAAAATAGTATGATTTCTACTTGGGCATACTTTTATGCACATCTGTGATACATTTGCAATTTTTATTGGATACTTTGACCTTTTTGTATAAATAGACCTTCAGAATTCATAGAAATTAATAAAAGGAAAGACAAATATAAAAATCTGAGAAGTCAGAAATATGCTCTGCAATTTCTAGGCAGCAATTATGTGCTGTCATTACCCAAGTGTCCCCTGACATACCTGCAGTGCCCATGGGTTGGTAAAGGGCACAGAAATGGACCACTCCACAGACGGTTTCAGGGAACACTGTCTGCTGTATTACATGTGAACAACCACCTATCTAGTGGAAGCTTATCAACTGTGATTGGTTAACACATTACCTGGGGATTGGGCAGTGAGCACTCATACTACCAGGGTCTCTATTCGGAAGAAGCATATTAAAGAAGATAGGGAGAGTGCAGACACGTCAGCAACCCAGCTACAGACTACTCAAGCTACTTCAGAATTCAGGGTTCATATTCAGGAGCGTAGTGTGCCAGGCTTCTTATTTAGAAGTGCCGTGTACCAGGTAGGCTGGCCACCAGGTCATGCCTGCATTTTCTCCTACAATTATGTTACACAACTACAAAAATGAGGAGGAAGAAAAGTCCCTGAGCATATTCACCTTTATGATACCTGTTCCTGAGTTCCCTGGCCACTTCTGCAGCACCTGGTCTCCGGTGGATGACTTTTGTACAGTTCTCTACTATGTAATTTTCTTATGCTGTTTCAATAAACACTGTGGAGGTTCATCTCGAATATGTTTTTGTTATTGTTGTTGTTTTATCTTAGTGAGTTCTACTGCATGTATATGATGTCTGTTATTATTTAAGTAGAAATAATATTAATAAGATAAAATAAAATTTGCTTCAAGGAAATGTTGGGAGCAATGTAGTTTAAGTATCAACTGTGTATTTTCATGTATTGATAACTGTCTAAAAATTCACAATACTTTCTTTCCTATCTGAAATCCTTTACTCCCCAATTGAAGACACTAAAATTAACTCTTATAGATATTCTAACAAGTACTGAAGATATAACAATGGTAAAAATAACATATTGTTGAATTGGCAACATGTCCAGTTGGTTTAAATTTTATATAAACAACTTCTAGATATGAGTAATTGCTCTGTTTATCTGAAGTTTTAGCCTCACTAAATTCCTAGTAATTTTCAAACTTTTATTTTGTTTACTAATCATGTTTATGACAATCAATCAATCCTGTCTAACATCCTTCCCAGTGAGCAAGGGAGGCATTAATCAATCCTGCAGAAAAGTGTAAAATGACATCCAATATAAGTGCTTTGAAGGATAAATTCAGAATGCAAAAGAAGAAAGTCATTGGAGAAGAACCTGGCTGAGAGGGAACATCGGGAAGCTTTCCTATAAGGAGAGGGTAGATCTGAGACACTGTGTGGTGGGGAAAAGAACCAGAACTCCAAAAGCATTTTAGATTCCAGCTTTATATCCAAGGAAGACTATGTCCAACCTCAACGGAACAACAATGCCTGTCAGGAGCCACTGGCGTCTGTTCCATGTGGCATCAGACTGGAAGTGAAGAAAGAGGCTGAGCACTGTAACCCTATGCATGATGGTGTCACAGGGCCATTTCATTTTGGTGTCCAGTTCCAAACAATAGACATTTACCGAAACCAAGGAAAGAAAACTTGCTTGGTTCATCAGGCCTGCATTTCTGCCAGAGAAGTACAGCTGGTTTGAAACAGCAGAGAAGACTAATTCTGCAAAGACTGGTACGGGAGGTGCAACTTCCCATCAACTTGCCTCAAAGCTGCCGGAGATGAGTGTCAAAAATGGACACACCCTGCACCGCCTCTGGCAGGATGAGTGCTCTCAAATTTTCCCAGCTGAACAGTTTGTGATTTCTCCCATTCACGTTTTCCATATGCTTTCAATACAGAAATAATTTCCTCGTATTCACTATTCAAACTTAGAATTTTATCATTATAATGATAAGAATAGTTCTGCCTCTGAGATGTGTGTGTGTGTGTGTGTGTGTGTGTGTGTGTGTGTGTGTGTGTGTAGGGTTCCTTTAATTATCTTATTTGTCTCTATGATGTTTGCAAAATACAGTGGGCATGCTAGCTACTGCATGATCTGTAGGGATGTGAAGACCTAGGTGAGTTGCCCGTCACTCTTCTGGCAACCCATGGCAGAACTGACTCCTCTACCTTCTTGTTTGCAGCTGAACTGTACTAGGAAGAAATGGAAAGTGCATATTTAACTGACCAAAAAAATCCTTATAAAAAGTATAAATTTAATAATGCCAGATCACAAAACAGGCAGCTAATTGGCATAAATATAAAATGATAAATCACTGTGTCTAAAGCTTTCACTATTATGACAGTGTTATTATTGATAGCATATGCTATAAACTCACCCAGTAAGTTTCTCTCTCTCTCTCTCTCTCAGTCTCTCTCTCTCTCTCTCTCTCTCTCTCTCTCTCTTCTCTCTCTCTCTCCTCTCTCTCTCTCTCTCTCTCTCTCTCTCTCTCTCTCTCTCTCTCTCTCACACACACACACACACACACACATTATTTTTAAAACATTACGACGTTTGGTAATATTTCAGCCTTGTCTTGATATCTAACTATTTCTTAAATAAAAAAAAATAAGTATTCCTTAATAATCGCCACAGCTTGTTGGAGAAGCTAAAGAAATCTGTATTTTTAATATCTCATTAATTGTGATTGATACTTTTGATGGGTAAAGTAATGTACGTGGTTTGTCAAAGGAGCTGGTTCCTGTTTACTCTATATTATAACATCTAGAGAATTCCTTGCTTTGTGCTGGAAACTTCACTTTCAAAATCCTACCTTTCAAGTTAGTATCTACCTTGATTCTGAGAAAAAATGACAGATAAGTTTAAAAAGCCAATGATTATCTCAAAGGTATTAAACTCCAAAATGATTCACACTTTTAAAAGACATGCTTTTTCAACCCTGCTTTGGACGTGGGATCAGAAGGGGCATCTCATCCTCAGACCTTCTACACTCAAAGCAACTCCATTTGCATCTGCAGCAGGAAAGATTTCAAATAAAGAGTTTTAACTTTAAAATGTAGTGCCATTAGGAATTTCAGGACAAAAGAACATCTCTTGGTGCATTTCATCCCCTGTGTGACCGTCTCAATGTGCACGCAGGCTCTGCCTACCAGTTCAAAACTGCCTCAAATGTAAGATACATGGACACAAAGTCACACCCCTAGCCAAAGTGCTATTGACATTGGACTTCTGGGGGAGGGAGAGTCAACATTCTCTAAGAGTATAGATCTTTTTTATTAGTAGGGGTAGCAATTAAATTTGATTTTAGATTGGTTCACACATATATTCAATGTGTATGTTTCAGCCTCACCCCCCCCCACCTCCCTATCATTTCTGTCAACACCCTTCCTCTTCACAGGACTATCTCTCATGTTCATGACTACTCAGTTTATGTCCTATTGAGATTATTCAGGATTGTCTGTGTGACCGAGTTTGGAGCTTTCTGTTAGGGCCCAATGAGCTCAGCAATTGCTACCCAGTTAAGGACATGGGTTTCCCACTCTCCCACAGTCTATCATTAGACAATAGTTTAGAGGTAGTTGGTAGGGCTCCACAAATGACTTTTCCTTTCTTATTGTTGCTCATACTAGTCTTGTGTAGGCCTAATGCAGGTAAATACAGTTGGTTTGCTTTGTTTGTTTTGTTCTGTTTTTGTTTTTTGTTTTTTGGTTTTTTTTGTGTGTGTGTGTGTGTGTTTTAAGAGACATGGACACAAAGGCACACCTCTGGCTAAGGTATTATTGACATTTGATAGCTGCTGTGAGAAGGAGTTAATTTTCTTGAAATGTATAGACCGTAAAACGTCAACACCACAATGGAAGGTCACATATCTATGAACACATGGGTAGCACAAATTAGAGTTCATGTGTTTAAACCAAAAGGGTGCTGTCTTAGTTAGGGTTTCTGTTGCTGTAAAAAGACATCATGACTACAGCAACTCTCATAAGCAAATATTTAAATGGTGCTGGCTTACACTTCAGAGGTTTAGTCCATTCTTGTCAAGACAGAAAGCATGGCGGCACACAGGCAGACATGGTGCTGGAGAGGTAGCTGAGAATTCTACATGCAAGTCAGCAGGCAGCATGAAGAAAGTGAGACACTGGGCCTGGTTTGCGCATTTGAGACCCCAAAGCCCACCTCCGGTGATACAATTCATCTAACAAAGATACACCCACTCCAAGGCCACACCTCCTAATAATGCCACTCCCTATGGGCCTATGGGGACCATTTTCATTCAAACCACCACAGACACAAAGTGGGGCAGGTAGGGAAGGGGAGATGAATCTGGGAAGAGTTTGCAAAGAGATGTGAACAGGATCAAAACACATCCTATGAAATTCTCAAAAAAAATCCGTAATAACATATATATTAAAAATTAATTGAAATAATTGTGTCTAGTCTAGAGAATGACCTGACATTCTACAGCTTTTACATATTTATGGACCAGGCTTCAACAGCCATTAATGTCCCATTTAGGGCATTAATGTCCAAAACCATTGCTGGTCCTCTGCACCTTGGGGAGCCTCTGCCCATGTCTGGGCAGTCACTGCAGTTCTTTGTAAGGAAAGATTTCTCTGATCAAGGCTGGGAAGGTCTTTTTGATAGTGCATTTACTGTGACGCATGAGACTATGGCTTTGTAAAGATGGACTGGAGTCTAAAATAGTCATTTAGAGCCACTACTGACCATGTTCACAGATGGTACAGAACTCCCCCCTCTTCAGCAGTGTGATGTACAATATGAAAAGTTCCAGAGCCCAAGTGCTGTGATGAATGCCAGGTTCCCACAGCTTTGTGTGAGTGATCCTGGAGAATTGTTCATGGTCCTCTATTCTGCTGGCCAGAAACACTAAGAGAAAAGAAATTATCTAGAAGTAGGCCAAGAAGAAGGCTCTCCAAGGCCTCCCCACTTCCCAGAAGGATTTTACAGACTGAGTTCAGACTAAGACAAGTGGAGAAAAAGTATTACCTTGAAATGAATGATTTAAAAAAATTCTTTGAAACAAAAATTGAACTAACCACATTCTTGTGGGGTGAGACACAAAGAGTGGTTACTTAGATTATAGTCCTAGGGTTAGAAAAATGCAGAAATCAGAAATTCTAAAGGAATTTGGACAGGTATGCTACCCCTCTCTCTTTAGGCCATGGAACCTCTCTCTACCTATCTGCCTTTTCTGGGTGTGGAGTCAGATTAGGTGTCTGGGAAGCACTTATTTCGAGACTTACTTGAGGCTAGCAGGTTCAGTGGGGTCCAGGTCTGCACACTGTTTAAATTGCCATTGCTGCCAATCCCAAACTCTGCTTGATATTGCTGCTACAAAGAGTAAATTTCCATATGTCCAAGGATCCGGAAATGCTCCCCTTAATTAATATCTTTCCTCTTACCATCTGATGCCTGTCTGGCATTGCTTCACTGGGGTCTTTTCTCCAGTCCTGTGAGGTAACCTTTGTAATTATGTTTCTTTGACAGTGCTGAGAAGGGGTCACTGTTGGGCAGATGAACTTACTATGATAACTCTACTAAGAAATCAGAAGTCCAGTCACATTTCCAAAGCTGTGGAGGAGTTTCATTTCTTATGACTCAGCTTCTGTTATTTGCAGTTGTAGAATAAAGTTACTGGAAGGTTTTGAAATCTGTGAAAGTGTTACATTCTCTCTGCCATTTAAACTCAGCTCAAAAAACTAACAGAGAGCCGGGCGGTGGTGGGGCTCGCCTTTAATCCCAGCACTCGGGAGGCAGAGGCAGGCGGATCTCTGTGAATTCGAGGCCAGCCTGGGCTACCAAGCAAGTTCCAGGAAAAGGCGCAAAGCTACACAGAGAAACCCTGTCTTGAAAAACCAAAAAAAAAAAAAAAAAAAAAAAAAAAAAAAAAGAAACCTAACAGAGAAAGGAACTCAATTCTGACTAATTAGTTCCTTGTAAGACTTGTCACTTGGGAAAAATAGTATTTTAGATGTTCTTACTAATCTGTAGAATGTTTTCCAAAGTAGCAGGGGGATAATAATGGTTACTTACGTCCAACTGTGTTTTACCTGATGGAAGTAAATTACTGTAATTTTAAGTAGCCTATTACCATTTCTTGGGTTTTATTCCCTAAATGTTATCATTATTAGTATTTACAGTCAAAGAACACTTTAAAGAAGATTTGAAGCCACTAATACCTAGAAGGAAATGGTTCTCAATAGGACATCCTCTGACATCTATTACGAATATTTTGATTCATTGGTTCCTCCAGCAAAGACTTCTGCATCACTCTGCACTGGTACATGGATCATTCTTGCCACTAGTTTTGTGGATTACCTTTAATAGAGGTTTCATCACACATAATATCTGTTCAGCTAACTTGGTTATAGCTTCCTCATTCAACTCACATGGGTTTTATATGAACTTGGCATGCCATACATCCCCTCATAAACCTTGTTGCATCTTTGAACCAATGCCAAAAGATCTGTGAGAGTGTATGAAATGGACTGAAGTCTGTTTTTAAAGTTTGCTTTGTAATTATCAAGTATTATAGGAGGTTCTACGTTGTTAACATCTGATGTATCTGAATACATCCTCAAGCTGTTAGAGTGTGCCACTTCCCTAATCAATGAAGATTAAACATCTCAGCATTATCATGTTGATGTGGATAGTTGGTTTGCATTGGCTACTCAGCTCATAGTGAAGTCTTTTCAGTTTGAAAAGTAATTGAAATGACAAATAGTCACTTCTATCTCATGTAAAATCTTGATAGTTGTTCTATTGGAAGGTCTGCCTCAGCCCACCCCCCTCCAAACCCTGCCCCTCAGAAAGCCCATCAAGTAGCAGCTCCTCCCCTGGAGCTACTCAACACAGCTCCTACATACATACTGGTATGTATGCTCCAGTTCATAGATCTGCCACATGATTTCTCTTCCTTCCTTCCCCAGAGATCACCCAGGAGTGCTTTGTTCAGATTAAACCTAGTCTTATTAATTAGGCTTGGTTTGGCTTGTTGCATTGGTGGAGAAACCCATGATTGGGAATTTAAAATATTTATCAATAGTAAAATGAGTCGACTGTAGAAAGTGTTACTTATAAAACTTCTTGATTGTCTTCATTGATGAATACAAAGGAAGCAAACAAGCCATGGAAATAATGATTGTTCTGAAGTCCAAAGAGAACTAAATTGAAGGGCTTAAGATGCATTTAATGCAATGCTGTCTGCTTTGCCTCTGGATCTTGCTATATTTAGAAAGAAGGCAAATCTAGTGGGGGAATAGAATTCTAATGGGTTTGAATTCTTAAGTCCAAATTTGTTTATTCATTGTGAAAAAATAAGTAACTACAGTCATGTTTTTGTATAATATTGTAAACATTTGCTTGGTTTTGTATCTAGCTTCTTAGAAAATTCTTTTTAGTTGATGTTATTGTAGTTACAGTTGCTGGTGTTCACTGTTTATTTTCTTTGAATCAAGATTGTATGCTGATTTTCAACAATGGTGTGACATAAGAATTATAGAGCTATATCAAGAACAATCTGTTTCACCTGATGTCTAGCATGTTTGCCTGCCTGCTGGTATATTATGCAGATTTTAAGATTTAGCTTAACTCCATTATGCAAACAAAAGTCTTGGCCCTGATTCCTGAAGTCATGTCATAGTCAAATCAGGCATGAACATAAAACTACCAGTTTTCTCCTGAGTGAGGTAACCCAGACTCAGAAAGACAAACATGGTATGTACTCACTCATAGGAGGATACTAGATGTGTAACAAGAATGACTGGACTGCTACTCACAACACCAGGGAGGCTACCTGGAAAACAGGACCCCAGGAAAGACACAGGGATCGCCCAATGACAGAGAAATGGATGAGATCTACCTGAACAGCCTGGACTTTGTTAATATGGTGGATTACATTGACAGATTTTCATGTTGAAACATCCCTGAATCTCTGGGATGAGGCCTACTTGATCATGATGGATAATCTTTTCAGTTTAGAGAAAGAGAAGGTGGAGAGGAGAAGCAGATCTTGGAGGAGATGAGGACAAGAAGCTATATTCAGAGATTACTGGTTGAAATTTATTTTCAATAAAAAATAAAATAAAATAAAAAAATAAAAATAAATAAAACTACCAGTTTTCAAAGAAAACAAAACTTACAGATTCCCATGGTTCTATAATTTCTAAAAAGATAAGTTTGAATGATGAAACGTCCAATGAGAGGTGGGGAATTAGTGAAAGAAGAATGTCACTAAAACTGGCCATTTTTTTAAAAATATTTTTACTTTTATTACAGCTGCTCAAACCTCCCAGATTTACATATTTACAACACAAACAGCTAGTTCCTGATTCTGTATGGCCACCTAAACAATCAAATACCTTTGTTTTCAAACTGTTTCCAAATTACCAGCATTTTTAGCATGATATTTTAACCCGATGTTGTGCCCCTTCTCTATATTCCTTTTAAAAGAGATAAAATGTTTTCCTTGCTGGTGCTCGATGTTTTCTTTTACCATATGATAGGTAGGTAGATAGATGGGTAGATAGACAGATGTGGAGGATATATTACTTGAAGTCTTAATAAAATCCTCAATTGAGCTTTCACTCCATGTGATGTCTTCTCTCCAACTCTCCATGATTTTGTAGCTCACTATCCTTCTTCTAGTTAGTTATTTGCTCTGGTCTCCTTTGCTTGCTCTTTTAATTACTCACAAACATTGCAAAATATTTAGCTTGTCTCTGAATCCATATGCAGAAGTTGCTGCTCAACAATCTTTGCTGTGCTGTCAGTATTTCTAAGTCATTCTATGGAAGAGTTGGAATACACATTGCTAAGTTTTCTGTATTCAAGTCAAACTAAAGATGATATAATTCTTATTTTCTTTTTATCCCACAAATCAGCCTTCTGACCTGGATCACATGGTTCCATTTAAAAACTCAACTTAGTTCTTTAAAAAAATTTTAATGAAAGAAATTAAAAAAGAAAATCTTACAGAAGAGATAAACTAGATTCCCTTTTTGCTTTATTTTTGTACTAATTCTTGACTCTTGTTTCAGATATGTGTCCAGCTGTATACATTTGTATTTTGCATCCCAATTTAAAGTCTACGGTCATGAAAGATCCTTGCATTCATGTTTTAAACTTCACCAAAATAGTATAGGCTTCTCATTCATTCACAGATAATTATTAATGTATCTTGATTTATTTTTATACTTCTGTAATAAAATATTCAACAAAAGCAACAAGGAAGAAAGGGTTTATTTTGGCTCATGTTCAAGATACAGTCCATCATGGCTGGGAATTCATTGTGGCAGTAGTGTGAAGCAACTGTCACATTGCATAATCAGTCTGAAGCAGAGAGCAATGAATGGAAGTGCTCAGCTTACTTGTTCTAGTTTATGAAGTTCAAGACTCTGTTCTGAGAATGGGTATCCCTCCAAACAAAAGGGGTCCTCCTACATCATTTTAGGTAATGACAATTCCCCATAGGCGTACCCAGAGGCTCATTTCCAAGGAAATTCTAGATTCATCAACTTAATAATTAACACTAAGCATCATCGCATGTAGATACAATGTTCAATATGTTGGAAATGTAAAAAAGCATGAAATGATGCCTGTCTTGGAAGAGCTTGTATTCTCCTAAGTGAGTGTGTTATATACACAAACAAACGTATGCCTAACTTGAATTCTGGAGAACAGAGTCCAGAAAACTCCCCAAGAAGAAATGAATAACCATGATTTCCCATTCTTGTGATTTTTGTTCCACCACGTCTTCAGTTTTCTCACCTGAAGTCAGCGTGCTGAATTTTAATTAGGGTAGGTTTAAGATGTTAGTTTTGTGCCTATTGTCTTCTCTTCTTTCAAATTAATGTAATTCTTGATAAATAATTGATATACAAATTTCTCTTCAATGAAATTGAAAAATAACAGCAGAAGTGTTTTTACAGAGAGATACCTAGGCTTACACGTAGAAGAACTGAAGCTATTTATAGGAAGAATTTCCCTAGACACAAACGTTCCCCCTTTGCCCAAAATTTAAATTGAGTCATTGTAAATCACTCCATATACGAAGGTCCAAACCCCCTGTAGTATATTATGCTTCCACACCAGCATATATATGAAATTTCATACTGATATATACTGATGCTCAAAACATAAATGTCAACAATATTAGGACAATGCAGCAGATTTTCAACTGTCAGTCTTTTTGTTTCCTTCCTACCCAAAATGCAGTGTACTTTGATATGATAGTTGCGTACCTTAAAGCCTAATAAAGATGAATTTTATTAGAGTGTATTAAAATTCTTGAACTTTTATTATACATAGCAAAATTAGAATTCCAGTCATACCGAGAAAGGAAAGCGCAGATCATCATTCTGCAAACAGAAACATCGCCACTGCTTTCACATGACTGCTTTCTTAAAACCTCCATAAACAAGTGACTTCTGTATTCTGGCTCCCTTAGCACACACGTGTGGAGTGAAGTGTTCCACTCCCTCCACGGATCTGTTCGGTTGTTGACATCGTTCTTTGTTCAGTCTTTAGCAATTGCTTTATGTTCTGCTCTCGGTGCAGTATTTCAAAGATCGAGAGCTCCTCTGAACAGCTAGATGCTCGTCCACCCTACACTGCCCACGCTGTCACATCTGGAGCATCTTTTCCATGTTCTGCTCCATGAAGCTTTTTGAGCTTCCAATGACCACATTAGTCTATAAAGTCCTGGGAAGCTGCTTGCTTCATTTCTGAGAAATCACAGGACAGCCCAGGCTTCTGAAGTTTGTGCCCTTATTAGGACTTTGACTGAATGGCCTAAAAAAAAAAAATCTCATTTTATTTTATTCAAGCTTCTGAACAACTTAAGATTGTATTTAAGTGTCAGCATTGTATTTAAGATAATGGTGGTAAGTGTGAAGTAGCAATAATAAAACTGGAGCTGACTGTTTCTTCTTATTTTCTAAGAAGGTTCATCTTAACAATTATTTTGTGGGTTATAAAAAACTATAAAACTTTTTCTATGATCTATACAACCTGGTTTTACATATTGAAAATACCTATATATCTTCTTGAGGATATTTCCCATGAAACTATATATAAATTTTAATCATTATGTCTTATGATTCCTCTGGCATATGGCATTTTATTAAATGATTCAGGCCAAGACATAACAATCACTAACAACTAGAGAACTATAGACTCTCAGACTTACCTCAACACTAACAGGTACAACCCCTCAGACAATCACATGTAGTAGAAAAAATGTGGAAAATTTCTTTTGTTTCCAGCCTACAGAATTAAAAAACAAAAACACGCCGGGCGGTGGTGGCACACGCCTTTAATCCCAGCACTCGGGAGGCAGAGGCAGGTGGATCTTTGTGAGTTCGAGGCCAGCCTGGTCTACAGAGCTAGATCCAGGAAAAGGCGCAAAAAAAAAAAAAAAAAAAAAAAACACAAATCCAAAATATGAAGATATTTTGTTAAGAACTAGCCTAGAGATAGGGCATAGTTCTCTGTCTTCTGCTGCCAGTTTCTATGCTTTGCACAACCCCGGAGATACAAAATAGCAATTATTTAATGTAACATGAATTCTAAAAGGTCTTTTAATAAAAAACCCGGTACCAGATACTGGTGTAAATGCTGAAAGATCAGAGAGACAAAGGAACAAACTACTTCTTACCTGTAGGACTCCTCAGCTGAAAAGCCTTTAGTTCCTGTCTCCTCATACCTTATATACCTTCCTCCACCCACCATATTACTTACTTCCTATTGATGGGATTGAAGGCATGTGACTTCCCACACACTGGGATTAAAGGTGTGAGCCACCACTGCCTGGCTCTGTTTCTCTCCTAGACTGAGTCAATCTCATGTAGTCCAGATGGATCTCTGCTTCCCAAATGCTAGGATTAAAGGTGTGTGCCACCACTGCCTGGCATCTTTGTTTAATCTAGTAGCTTGTTCTGTCCTCTAATCTTCAGGCAAATTTTATTAGAGTACACAATATATCACAACGTAAGATTCTTAGGATTATAAAAGTTCCTGCCAATTTTTAGAAGTTCCTGTTTTAAACATTTCTCAAACTCTGTCTCTGCCCAGCTAACTAGTCCTTCTGTTCCCTTCTCCATCCCATGCAGCTGAACCCCACTTCCCAGCATGCTTTGCCCTAAACCTGACTTCAGTAAAATTTGAAAATTCACTAGAAGAAACAACACTGTGATATCCCTCAGCACTGCAAAATCCTGTATGAAAATCTGGCAAGAGAATAGATTGTCTAGACTTGAGAGGCCTCTACTTGCTTAGGACTGTGCGGAGAATGATCTGTTAATTCTCTCATTTATAACAATGTACAGTCCTGTTTCAGGATGAGCAAATGGATATGGAAATGTGTTGCTATTTGGAAATTACTAATACAGAGAAAGGACTCTGGAATCGAAGCCAAACCTGAGACCTTGCCCGAGCTCCACGCATCGTGGAAGATGGTTACAGGACTAATTTTCAGAAATGAACTTTCTGGAGATAACATGGCTTCTTGTAACTTGGTGTATATTTTACCTTCATTCAAAAGTGTAAGTGGACCCAGACATGATCTTACACCATAATCTTCATTTGTCTAGCTAGAGGGCCTGACATGTACAATATGATGTAGAACATCTGCACTTGAGTCATAGGAAAAGGTTTACTCTGTGCAGCCCAGTGTTATCAAGGGGACTGAATTACAACTTTTTAAAAAAATGTGTGACAACAATCAAAGAAATTCGAATTTAACTGCCAAACATGATGCCAATTAATTGATTAGCTAGTCCTAAAGATAACACATTCAATTCATAACAGTTATTACAATGAGTGCAATAAAAGAGCTGGCAAAGATATTCTATTGGACAAGGCTAATCAGAACAATGAAAAGGCTGATTGGAAATCCAGTGCACATATATGAATATCATAAGGAAGCCATCATTTTCTCATTTATACTTTTATATATCGAGCTGGAGAGATGGTTTCATACTCCTTGCAAAGGAGCCAAGACCATTGTGTTCCCAGTGTTCATGTCCTGCAGCTCCACTGCCAGGGGATCTGACACCTTCTGTCCTCTATGAGCAACTACACTCATGTGCACATATAAACAAAAACACAGACACAAACACACACACACAATTCAAAAGGAAAGTAAAAATCTTTAAAATTTTTATATAGCTATAAAATATATCGGTCCCTTTAAAGTTGTTCAGAATTTCACCCAATTAAAGCTATCTAAATAAAATTCCTAATATCACCTGTTCTAAAATGATTATCTGTAAAAATATTAAATCACAAACATAGTGACACTTTTCATTTTTGTTTTGTGTGTATCACGTAATTTTTCAATTGGATATGTTCAACTGTGAAGTAACTCAGAGTAGGTGAATCAGGCAGGTAGACCGGCATAAACTCAGGCATGTTCAAAACATAAATCAGTACTCTCAAGTTTAGAGAAAAACATACAAGTAAATCTCTCCTGGAGAATATAAAATACATCACCATCCAGTTTCCAAATAGGCAAACCACGCTCTAATTTCCCTGTAGGGTGATCTATTGGCAATCTCTAACAAGCGAAAATAGATTTCAGAAGATTCTGCCATCAGATTCCCTGGGTTCTATTCAGTGTAATCTGAAGACCATGCACATTGGAGTGATAGCTGATTACATTTTCCAATTGTTTTAAAAACAGTCGCCTTTATCTCAGTACGCACAAAAGTCATTCTTCCTGAATTTCCAAGGAAGGTTAAATAATATCCTTGTGTTAAAATACAAACAGATCTTTTGAACATCAAGAAGCCTAACAATGTTCTTTACCACAGAACAACTGACTCAGTATAATCAGCACTGGTGCCAGCATGCAGAAAACCTGGTACTTTCTGGGGAAGCATCAGGGCAGAATTTCCCCAAGGCAGGCTGCTCCTCCCATGCACTCACTTACCACACAATTATGAGCCTGCTTTGCTGGCTGTGGAAATTATTAACCCTTCCAATAACATGCTCGTGGAACAATTATTAAAGTCATCCTAACACTATGCATTGGTTTCACTCTCATCTTGTTAAACAGTTAAGACATGAAAAACAAAATGTTGTTGATCAAACACCTGGCACCAAATGTGGTATCTACCGAAGGATGGACACTAAAACTACTACTACTGTGCAAGTTTCCACTGAAAAGCTATGCCCATCAATCACACTAATGTCCCCACAAAGGCAATATAGAGCCCATCCATAACATCACTACAATGTTAAAACCATTGCCAAGCAAAATATCAAAAGGTGAGTAATTAAGATAATTTAGTGTAAGGGCTGGGAATTTAGCTCAGTGACAGAGCACTTTCCTAGCAAGCATGGACCCTGGGTTCAGTCCTTAGCTCTGAGAGAGTGAAAAAAAGAACAGAATTTAGCATAAAACCCTAAAGCTTCATGTTTGTCTGTAAATGAAATAGAATTTTCATGACTAGAAACCAAAAATGTTATAGCAGAAGACCAAGAAAATGTTTTGTACACAAAACATAACATCAAGAAAATCATGAGAAGTTTGTAAAAAAAAAAAAAAAAGAAAGAAAGAAAAAGTAAGTGCCTCACACAAGATATATGTTTTTCAACTGGGTGAAAGTGCTGAAAGTTAGGAGAAACTAAGAATCATACACTAACAAATGTAAAAGTATCAAATGAACAGAAGAAACAAAAGTACAAAACTATGGTTCAGGAAAATATTCTTAAGGAGAATATAAATTCCCATGGTCACCACAAATATCCAACATAAAATCTTTATAAAGTATTAAATGTCTCCTTTGAAAAAATGTCCCTCAATCGGAGAAAAAACAAATTATAAGTTGAGCAGTAACATAGGTAATAAGTATAATTAATTACACAGGGACAAATAGCCAAATGAATGGAAACACATGAACTATGAACCAATGGCTGAGGGGTCACCAATTGGATCAGGCCCTCTGAATAGGTGAGACAGTTGATTGGCTTGATCTGTTTGGAAGGCATCCAGGCAGTGGAACCAGGCCCTGTGCTCATTGCATGAGTTGGCTGTTTGAAACCTGGGGCTTATGCAGGGACACTTGGCTCAGCCTGGGAGGAGGGGACTGGACCTACCTGGACTGAGTCTACCAGGTTGATCTCAGTGTCCGCTGGGGAGGCTTTGCCCTGGAGGAGGTGGGAATGGGGGGGTGGGCTGGGGAGAAGGTGAGGGGGGCGGGAGGGAGGGGGGAGAACAAGGGAATCCATGGCTGATATGTAGAACTAAATTATATTGTAAAATAAAATTTAAAAAAAGATAAAGTAATTTCATAAGTATAAAATTCCATGTTTGTGAAAAGGATAAAAAAGATGATCTAAGAAAAAAAAAGATTTTATAACTGGGAGATAAAGACCTTAAGAACCAATTTTTAGAAACACAAATGAAAATAAACAAATAAGAAGAAAAATGTCCAATAAAATATGAAAATATGTTTAACCTCTATTATAAAAGTGTAGATAAAAATGTGAATTATGTCACATTATCATAATCCTTTATTAAATAAGCAAATTATTTGTGAGGATATATTAGCAACACTAAAGAGAAAATGAACACCCATATAAAGATTGCGGTCTTTAGGAAAGTGTCAATCATAACTGCAATGTGCTAACACACCCACTAGGAGAAAAAACTAAGCAGTAATTGTTCTTTGGCAAGAACTGGGGAAACTGTAAACTTGGTGCATTGCTGGAGGTCAGGGGAGAGTACATGAGGGGTCCACTGTGGAAACCATTTGGCAGCTCCTCATAAAGCTAAACACAGGAAAGCCATATGTCCTAGTAATTGTAAGAAAATATCAGAAGGACTGAAAACAAGAAATGATTGAAGACATGCGTGCAATGCCTACTGCAACATCACACAGCTGAAACAGTGGAGAGTGAAGCAATAAAGTCTTCCAATACATAGGCATATGTAATATATACATATATTACGTGTATATGTATATGAATTACACGTAATATGTGTATATATTACATATATATGTGAGTTATATGTAGCACATGGATATACATGTATATATTGTATATATAATGGAATATTATTCATTCATGGAATGAGTTAAGTTTGATACATGTACCAAGAGGGGAGAACTTTGAAAACATGCTAAGTGAAATATCGTAAAAACAAAAGCAGATAATACATGTACTCTATGGTTGAATGTATGTGGAATATCTATAGTAAGCTGGTTTGTATAAACAAAACATAGACTATAGCTCTCATGAGGTAGCAGAGAGCAGAATGAAGAAATCATTTAATCAGTGCAGAGTGCGTATTTAGAGTAATTAAAACTTTTGAAACCTGAGAGTGCTGACCCTTGCCCAATCTTAAGAATGTAAGCAATACTAATGAATTGTATACTTTAAAAATATTCAAATGGGATTAGAGACAAGCTTAGAAATAGAGGCTTGAAGGAATGCCAAAGCCCTGCGTTTTGTCCCTAGTAACACAAGAAATAGGAAACCGAGAAAAATTATCCTATATAGAGAACTTATTATGATGAAATCAACATAAAATCTCTTTAAAATTCCTGCATATAATATTGCTTAAAAGTTCAAAAACGAGGCCGGGTGGTGGTGGCGCACGCCTTTAATCCCAGCACTCGGGAGGCAGAGCCAGGTGGATCTCTGTGAGTACGAGGCCAGCCTGGGCTACCAAGTGAGTTCCAGGAAAGGCGCAAAGCTACACAGAGAAACCCTGTCTCAAAAAACCAAAAAAAAAAAAAAAAAAAATTCAAAAACAATCTATAAACTAAGAAAGAATATCTGATATATCTGATGAAAACATATATCTGATTAGAGAAATAAAATAAAATTCTACATCAAAGAAAGAGAGGTCATCAATTTGTGAGAGGGAAGAGCACAGGAAGGGTTGGAGAGAGGAGACATGAGTGGAACTACAAAGAGGAATGGGAAGAGGAAAACTGATGTGATTTTATTATTATTTTAAGATATATTACAAATAAATAAAAATTATGAAAGAATTTAGAAATATAACTAAAAATATTAAACATTAAATGATAACTGCTGATATAGGGGGGAAAAATTCAGAACAGACACAACCCTAGAGTTTACACTAACAAAAATACACAAAAAGATGTGCAGCATTATTTATCATTAGGAAATTAAAAATTTTAACAACAATGAGGTATCACTACACACTTTTTAGAATGGCAAAAACTCCTATCATGGAAACCATCATATGCTTGAAAGAATTTTTGACGACAGGAAACCTCAGCCATTGTTGATGGGTGGGCATGCACAAATGGAATGCTTTGGAACACACTTCTACATTTAAATGCACAGCTAAACACAGGTTTACCACAAAACCCAGAATTTCCACCTTAAGGTATTTACCCAAATGAGATAATAAACGTTGTATTAGTTATTTTTCTTGTCAATGTGATGAAATATTGAACAGAAAATGCAATAGGATTTATTTTGCCTCATGGATTCAGTGGAATTTCAGTGTATCTTAAAGATGCATAAAGAAGCATGATAGTATCCATGGAGTGAGAGGTAACACCTCCACATCAGTAACCAGAGAGCTGATCAAGCATAGACTGTCACCTTCGAAGGCCCAACTCCTTCATCTGCTTCCACTGGATAACACCTACATCCTAAAGTTTCTCCAATCTCCCCAATCAGCACCACGGTCTATTTGTACATTTCACCTTCAGACAGTAACATTCCATGTCTGCACCCAAAAAGCTCATAACTATCTCTTAGTGCAAATTTCTTTCAACCTAACTCAAAATTCCCATAATCTTAAGCATCTCAATATTGTTCAAAAGTCCAGGGTTGTTTGTTTGTTTTTTTTTTAATTTTGCAATACAATTCAGTTCTACATATCAGCCACGAATTCCCTTGTTCTCCCCCCTCCCGCCCCCCTCACCTTCCCCCCAGCCCGCCCCCCATTCCCAACTCCTCCAGGGCAAAGCCTTCCCTGCAGACTGAGATCAACCTGGTAGACTCAGTCCAGGTAGGTCCAGTCCCCTCCTCCCAGGCTGAGCCAAGCGATCCTGCATAGGCCCCAGGTTTCAAACAGCTGACTCATGCAATGAGCACAGAACCTGGTCCCACTGCCTGGATGCCTCCCAAACAGATCAAGCCAATCAACTGTCTCACCCATTCAGAGGGCCTGATCCAGTTGGTGACCCCTCAGCCATTGGTTCATAGTTCATGTGTTTCCATTCGTTTGGCTATTTGTCCCTTTGCTTTATCCAACCTTGGGCTCAACAATTCTCGCTCATATAAACCCTCCTCATTCTCACTAATTGGACTCCCAGAGATCCATCCGGGGCCTAGCCATGAATCTCTGCATCCAGATCCCTCAGTAGTTGGATGAGGTTTCTAGCACAACAATTAGGGTGTTTGGCCATCCCATCACCAGAGTAGGTCAGTTCGGGCTGTCTCTCGACCATTGCCAGCAGTCTGTTGTGGGGGTATCTTTGTGGATTTCTGTGGGCCTCTCTAGCACTTTGCTTCTTCCTATTCTTATGTGGTCTTCATTTACCATGGTCTCCTATTCCTTGTTCTCCCTCTCTGCTGTTGATCCAGCTGGGATCTCCCGCTCCCCCAAGCTCTCTTTCCCTCGACCCTTGCCCTTCACTTACCCCCACTCATGTCCAGGCTGTTCATGTAGGTCTCATTCCATTTCTCTGTCATTGTGAGATCCCCGTGTCTTTCTTGGGGTCCTGTTTTCCAGGTAGCCTCCCTGGTGATGTGAGTAGCAGACCAGTCATCCTTATTCTACATCCAGTATCCTGCTATGAGCGAGTACATACCATGTTTGTCTTTCTGAGTCTGGGTTACCTCACTCAGGATGATTTTTTCTAGATCCATCCATTTGTCCGCAAACCTCATGATGTCATTGTTTTTCTCTGCTGAGTAGTATTCCATTGTGCATATGTACCACATTTTGTTTATCCATTCTTCAGTTGAAGGGCACCTAGGTTGTTTCCATGTTCTGACTATTACAAACAATGCTGACATGAACACAGCTGAACAAGTGCTCTTGTGGTGTGGTTGAGCATTCCTTGGGTATATGCCCAAGAGTGGTATAGCTGGACCTTGGGGGAGATGGATTCCCAATTTTCTAAGAAAGCGCCATATTGATTTTCAAAGTGGTTGTACAAGCTTGCATTCCCACCAGCAGTGGAGGAGAGTTCCCCTAGCTCCACATTCTCTCCAGCATAAGGTGTCTTCAGTGTTTTTGATCTTAGCCATTCTGACAGGCATAAGGTGGTATCTCAGAGTTGTTTTGATTTGCATTTCCCTGATGATTAGGGATGTTGAGCAATTCCTTAAATGTCTTTTAGCCATTTGAGTTTCCTCTGTTGAAAATTCTCTGTTTAGTTCTATAGCCCATTTCTTAATTGGACTGTTGGGCATTTTGATGTCTAATTTCTTGAGTTCCTTATATATTCTGGATATCAGTCCTCTGTCAGATGTGGGGTTGGTGAAGACTTTTTCCCATTCTGTAGGCTGTCGCTTTGCCTTGTTGACTGTATCCTTTGCTCTACAAAAGCTTCTCAGTTTCAAGAGTTCCCATTGATTGATTGTTTCTCTCAGTGTCTGTGCTACTGGTGTTCTATTTAGGAAGTGGTCTCCTATGCCAATGCGTTCAAGACTACTTCCTACTTTCGCTTCTAGCAGGTTCAGAGTAGCTGGATTTATGTTGAGGTCCTTGATCCACTTGGACTTAAGTTTTGTGCACAGTTACAGATATGGATCTATTTGCAGCCTTCTACATGTTGATATCCAGTTTTGCCAGCACCATTTGTTGAAGATGCTTTCTTTTTTCCATTGTGCACTTTTGGCTTCTTTGTCAAAAATTATTTGTTCATAGGTGTGCGGATTAATGTCAGGGTCTTCAATTCGATTCCATTGGTCCACATGTCGGTTTTTATGCCAGTACCAAGCTGTTTTTATTACTGTAGCTCTATAGTACAGCTTGAAGTCAGGGATCGTGATGCCTCCAGAGGTTGTGTTATTGTACAGGATTCTTTTGGCTATCCTGGGTTTTTTGTTTTTCCATATGAAGTTGAGTATTATTCTTTCCAGGTCTGTGAAGAATTGTGTTGGTATTTTGATGGGGATTGCATTGAATCTGTAGATTCTTTTGGTAAGATTGCCATTTTTACTATGTTAGTCCTGCCTATCCATGAGCATGGGAGATCTTTCCATTTTCTGACATCTTCTTCAATTTCTTTTTTCAGGGACTTAAAGTTCTTGTCATATAGGTCCTTCATTTGCTTGGTTAGTGTTACCCCAAGGTATTTTATGTCATTTGTGGCTATAGTAAAGGGTGATGTATCTCTGATTTCCTTCTCTGTTTCTTTGTCCATTGTATATAGGAGGGCTACTGATTTTTTTGAGTTGATCTTGTATCCTGCTATGTTGCTGAAGGTGTTTATAAACTGTATCAGTTCCTTGGTGGAATCTTTGGGGTCGCTCAAGTATACTATCATGTCATCTGCAAATAGGGAAAGCTTGACTTCTTCCTTTCCAATTGGTATCCCCTTAATCTCCTTATGTTGTCTTATTGCTCTGGCTAGAACTTCAAGTACTCTATTGAATAAGTATGGGGAGAGCGGCCAGCCTTGCCTCATTCCTGATTTTAGTGGAATTGCTTTGAGTTTCTCTCCATTTAATTTGATGTTGGCTGTTGGCTTGCTGTAAATTGCCTTTATTATGTTTAGGTATGTTCCTTGTATTCCTGATCGCTCCAAGACCTTTATCATGAAGGGGTGTTGGATTTTGTCAAATGCCTTTTCTGCATCTAGTGAGATGATCATGTGGTTTTTTTCTTTGAGTTTGTTTATATGGTGTATTACATTGACGAACTTTCATATGTTCAAACACCCTTGCATCCCTGGAATGAAGCCTACTTGATCATGGTGGATAATTGTTTTGATGTGTTCTTGGAGTCTGTTTGCTAGTATTTTATTGAGTATTTTTGCATCAATGTTCATGAGGGAGATCGGTCTGTAGTTCTCTTTCTTTGTTGTATCCTTGTTTGGTTTAGGAATCAGGGTCATTGTAGCCTCATAGAAGGAGTTTGGTAATGTTCCTTCTTTTTCTATTGTGTGGAACAATTTAGAGAGTATTGGTATTAACTCTTCTTTGAAGATCTGGTAGAATTCTGCGCTGAAACCATCTGGTCCTGGGCTTTTTTTGGTTGGGAGACTTTTAATGACTGTTTCTATTTCGTTAGGGGTTATTGGACTATTTAAATACTTTATCTGGTCTTGATTTAACTTAGGTATGTGGTACCTATCCAGAAAGTTATCCATTTCTTTTAGGTTTTCCAGTTTTGTGGAATGGAGGTTTTTGAAGTATGACCTGATGATTCTCTGGATTTCCTCAATGTCTGTTGTTATGTCCCCCTTTTCATTTCTGATTTTGTTGATTTGGATGCTCTCTCTCTGTCTTTTGGTTAGTTTGGATAAGAGCTTGTCTATCTTGTTGATTTTCTCAAAGAACCAACTCTTTGTTTCATTAATTTTTTGTATTGTTCTCTTTGTTTCTATTTTACTGATTTCAGCTCTCACTTTGATAATTTCCTGGCATCTATTTTTCCTGGGAGACTTTGCTTCTTCTTGTTCTAGAGCTTTCAGGTGTGCTGTTAAGTCACTAGTGTGAGATTTCTCCAACTTCTTTATGTGGGCATTTAGTGCTATGAATTTCCCTCTTAGTACTGCTTTCATAGTGTCCCATAGGTTTGGATATGTGGTGTCTTCATTTTCGTTGATCTCTAGGAAGTCTTTAATTTCTTTCCTTATTTCTTCCTTAACCCATTGGTGATTCAGTTGGGTATTATTCAGTTTCCATGAGATTGTAGGTTTTCTGTAGTTTTTGTTGTTGTTGAAATCCAACTTTAGACCATGGTGGTCTGATAGAACACAGGAGGTTATTCCAATTATTTTGTATCTATTTAGATTTGTTTTGTGGCCAAGTATATGGTCGATTTTAGAGAAGGTTCCATGGGGTTCTGAGAAGAAGGTATATTCTTTTTTGTTAGGATGGAATGTTCTGTAGATATCGATTAAGTCCATTTGAGTCATGACATCAGTTAATTCCTTTATTTCTCTGTTAAGTTTCAACTTGGAAGATCTGTCCAGTGGTGAAAGTGGGGTGTTGAGGTCTCCCACTATTAATGTGTGGGGTTTTATATGTGATTTAAGCTTTAGTAATGTTTCTTTTACATATGTCGGTGCCCTTGTGTTTGGGGCATAAATGTTCAAAATTGAGACTTCATCTTGGTGGATCTTTCCTGTGATGAGTATGTAATGCCCTTCTTGATCTCTTTTGATTGATTTTAGTTTGAAGTCTATTTTGCTGGATATTAGGATGGCTACACCCGCTTGTTTCTTAAGACTGTTTGATTGTAAATTCTTTTCCCAGCCTTTTATTTTTAGGTAGTGTCTATCTTTGAATTTGAGATGTGTTTCTTGTATGCAGCAGAAAGATGGGTCCTGCTTTCGTATCCATTCTGTAAGCCTATGTCTTTTTATAGGTGAATTAAGTCCATTGATATTGAGGGATATTAATGACCAGTGATTGTTCATTCCTGTTATTTTTTGGTGGTGATGTGTGTGTACTTCTCTTCACTGGGGTTTACTGCTGTGGCTTTATCTATTGCCTGTGTTTTTGAGGTTGTATCTGACTTTCTTAGGTTGGAATTTTCCTTCTAGTGCTTTCTGTATGGCTGGGTTTGTGGATAAGTATTATTTAAATCTGCCTTTGTCATGGAATGTCTTGTTCACTCCATCTATGATGATTGAAAGTTTTGCTGGGTATATTAGTGTAGGCTGACATCCATGGTCTCTTAGTGTCTGCATTACATCTGTCCAGGTCCTTCTGGCTTTCAAAGTCTCCATTGAGAAATCGAGTGTTATTCTGATGTGTTTGCCTTTATACGTCACTTGGCCTTTTTTCCTTTGCTGCTCTTAATATTCTTTCTTTATTCTGTACGTTTAGTTGTTTAATTATTATGTGGCGAGGGGACTTTTTTGGGGGTCTAGTCTGTTTGGTGTTCTATAGGCTTCTTGTATCTTCATAGGCATTTCCTTCTTTAAGTTGGGAAAGTTTTCTTCTATGATCTTGTTGAATATATTTTCTGTGCCCTTGAGTTGGTATTCTTCTCCTTCTTCTACCCCTATTATTCGTAGGTTTGGTCTTTTCATGGTGTCCCAAATTTCTTGGACATTTTGGTTCATGACTTTGTTGGCTTTAGTGTTTTCTTTGACTGATGAATCTATTTCTTCTACTGTATCTTCAACGCTAGAGATCCTCTCTTCCATCTCTTGCATTCTGTTGATTATACTTGCATCTGAAGTTCCCAATCGTTTTCTCAGATTTTCTATTTCCAGCATTCCCTCTGTTTGTGTCTTCTTCATTTTTTCTATTTCCCTTTTCAGGTCTTGGACTGTTTCCTTCATTTGTTTCATTGATTTTTCTTGATTTTCTTTCAGTACTTTATTTTTTTCTTCCAGGACTTTATTGATTTCTTCTAATTTGTTTGCCCTTTCCTCTAGTTGTTTACAGCATTCTTCCCATTTTTTTGTCTTTTCCTCTACACAAGCCTCTAGCTTCTTCATGATGTCATTCATAAGGCTGTTTTCTTCTGCTTCTTCCAATTTCTGATGTTCAGGTCTAGGTGTTGGAGGAGGGCTAGGGCCTGGTGATGCTGTATTGCTATTCATTTTGTTGTATGTGTTTCTGCCTTGACGTCTGCCCATGTCCTTGTGGTTCGTTCTTGGCCTTTTCCGCACACTTGGTTCAGACAGAGCTGACAGGTTCAGGAAGTCTCTCTCTCTTGTCCAGATGGGAGCTCTCTTGTCCAAATTGGAAGTCTGGGGCAGGATGGGAGCTATTGTCCAGAAGGGAAGTCCGGGGCAGGATAGGAGCTCTTCTCTCTCTCTCTCTCTCTCTCTCTCTCTCTCTCTCTCTCTGTGTGTGTGTGTGTGTGTGTGTGTGTGTGTGTGTGTGTGTGTGCTCCAGAAGGGAAGTCCAGGGCAGGATGGGAGCTGGGGGCCGGCCTCTAAGTCTCAGGAAGTGGCTGGGGTCTGGGCGGATGGGCGTGGGGGCAGGGCATGGAAATTGCAGGGTCTGCCAGAGGTCTTGGAGAAGGGGATCCTTCCAGGTGGGGCTAGAAGGGAACCTGCTAGGTGGCCAGAACCTGGGGCCAAGTTGGGCAGGTCTTCCCCGGAGTGGCTGGTGCCCAGGGATGGGGTCCAGGCCCAGCTAGAGCACTCACTTGTGCTCCAGAAGGGAAGTCCAGGGCAGGACGGGAGCTGGGGGCCAGCCTCTAAGTCTCAGGAAGAGGCTGGGGGCTAGGGCGGATGGGCGTGGGGGCAGGGCGTGGAGATTGCAGGGTCTGCCAGGGGTCTTGGAGAAGGGGATCCTTCCCAGTGGGGCTAGAAGAAAACCTGCCAGGTGGCCAGAACCTGGGGCCAAGTTAAGTCCAGGGTTTTTAATGAGATCCAAGATAAGCTCTTAACCGTGGGCTGTCAGTAGAAGGGTAGGTAGGGGTGAGGACAGACAGAGGGCAGAGGGGGAGAGAGACTTTCAATATGTAATGTCACAGATTAAAAGTTCCAAAGAAAGCAATGAGACAGTGCCCCCTTCTTCCCATCCAAGATCCTATGGATCTAGTATTACCCTTGTCTGCATTTCTGTCTGCATTCTGCTTCAGTTCCCGTAATTGAATGGCCCACTAAACTCTATAGGATTTTAGAACTTCTCTATGCTGCAGCTCACAATATTTCCAAATTTCTCCCACAAATTAATTCTAAAGGCCCAAGAAACAAATGATGGGATGTTTCATATCAATGGCTCCACTTACAGGTACCATGTTTCATATTAGTTATTTTTATCACTGCTGTGATAAAATTCCTGAAACAACCTAGTTGATGAGACAGTTATTTTAGCTCCTGATTTCAGAGGTATTTCAGTCTATCATAGAGGATAAGACATTGCAGTACAGCACATCAGCTGCTTCTTACTTCCCGGTTAGATAGACAAACAGCAAGCTAGATCAGAATCAGGCTAGATGACATCCCAAGACCAAAACAGAGAGTCCTACCTTCATCACTCAAGCCTTACTTCTTAACAGTTCCACAGCCTCCCAAAACAGTACCAGCATCTGGTACCCATATATCTAAATACATAACCTGTAGTGCATACTTCACATCCAAATCATAACACATAACCTCTATAAACCTGCACATAAATGCTTAGTATGGACTTCATTCATCAAAAACTCAGCACAACCAGGATTTCCTTCAATTGGTGACTGGGTAAACAAACTTGACATATCAGACAATGGAATAATATTCAACAGTGACAAAAAAATGAGCTATCAGTCCAGAAAAGACATAAGTGAAATTCAAGTACATATTACTCATAGGAAAGTCTAAGGAGGCTACATATTATTATTCCAATCACAGCAAAGTCTGAAAACAGGAAAAACTATAAGAAAAGCAGATTTTTGCTTATCAGGATTTCAGTTGGTATTGGGGGAAGAATAGTGGAATTAGGTAACATATGGGGGATTTTTTGGTTGCTGAAAGTATTTTGAATTATACAGTAGTGATATATCTGATATATAATCATTTGTCAAAATTCAAATTAATTTATACCAAAAAGAATAAACTGAACTTTATCCAAATTTTGAAAACATAGTTTGTAGGGTTCCAATAAGGATTGTAAAATAGGATAATTTGTCGTTCAATTGTGAAACAACCCCCACAGAAGCTAATAGAGGAAAACCTACTAACCTACATAATTTTGAAAATGAGTAAAATCTATATAAGACTAAGGAAAAAAACTGTGTCTAATCACTGTACTATAGTAGATAAAGTCATTTCCACATGATTCACCTTAACAGGTGAGTAAACACTTCTTTAATTACTGAAGACACATTTATGGCAACTGAAATCAGACATCGTTCTAGGAGGTGAAACATTCCAATAAGCAAGGGAGGAGACCAGAACAATCCACATAGTAGTGGATTTGAAATGGAATTGTCAAACAGATCTCATATTTAGTTAGTTGTAGATTTTTATGTATATATGTGTGTGTGCACACATATATGTATGCTAATGTGCATATGTATATACATATATGTATACAATGCACATACATGTCAGCATCTATAACAAGCTAAATGTATGCATATTTGTGTGTGTTTGTCAGTATACACACATGTATCTAATTATTCTGTCAGCTAATGTAGCCAAGTAGAAAAAGCAATCAGAGTATACCTGGTGCTCAGATCTTGGCATTGAAATACTTTTAAAATGGTATAAAACTTAACCATGTTTCCTTGGAGAATTGGCTGATTCTAGAAATAGAATATATATATATATATATATATGTATATATATATAATACTGTATATAAATAAATTTATATAAATAAGTGGAAAAGGACTTAAAATTTTCTAATGGGGAAAAAAACTTAAATAATCTTTGTAGATTATTCAGCCTAAAGGCATAGAACATTATTCTCTCTGCTTTAGTGTAGACTGTACTTTGTCACTCTGTTCCAATGAACATTATAAGAGAAGAAAGAAGAGACAGTCATTTCAAGGTATGAAAACATGGCAGATCTCAAGTCCATTGATGAAGCCTAACAGTCAAGAATAAGTTATATGCCGGGCGGTGGTGGCGCACGCCTTTAATCCCAGCACTCGGGAGGCAGAGCCAGGCGGATCTCTGCGAGTTCGAAGCCAGCCTGGTCTCCAAAGCGAATTCCAGGAAAGGCGCAAAGCTACACAGAGAAACCCTGTCTCGAAAAACCAAAAAAAAAAAAAAAGAATAAGTTATACTGATATTAACAGTATGTGTGCTTCAAATGTGTATGAGAACGGCTTTTAACTCAAGGAGGTTACTCCTAGAAATTACCACCATATTTATTATGGACAGCAGTGTGCAGTCCTGTAAGGTCATCTAGAACACAGAGGGCCTGAGAAACTTAAAATCAGAGGCACCTGAGGAATCATGACTTTTATGTGCAATTTGTATTCCAAATGGGTCCTGGATCTTAGATAATAAGAACACAACTTTAAGGGTTGAGGGAAAGAGAGCTTGGGTGAGCGGGAGATCCCAGCTGGATCAACAACAGAGAGGGAGAACAAGGAATAGGAGACCATGGTAAATGAAGACCACATGAGAATAGGAAGAAGCAAAGTGCTAGAGAGGCCCACAGAAATCCACAAAGATACCCCCACAACAGACTGCTGGCAATGGTCGAGAGACAGTCCGAACTGACCTACTCTGGTGATGGGATGGCCAAACACCCTAATTGTCGTGCTAGAAACCTCATCCAACTACTGAGGGATCTGGATGCAGAGATCCATGACTAGGCCCCAGGTGGATCTCTGGGAGTCCAATTAGCGAGAATGAGGAGGGTTTATATGAGCGAGAATTGTTGAGACCAAGGTCGGATAAAGCACAGAGACAAATAGCCAAACGAACGGAAACACATGAAATATGAACCAATGGCTGAGGGGTCACCAACTGGATCAGGCCCTCTGAGTGGGTGAGACAGTTGATTGGCCTGATCTGTTTGGGAGGCATCCAGGCAGTGGCACGGGGTCCTGTGCTCATTGCATGAGTCGGCTGTTTGAAACCTGGGGCCTACGCAGGGTCCCTTGGCTCGGCCTGGGAGGAGGGGACTGGACCTACCTGGACTGAGTCCACCAGGTTGATCTCAATCTGTGGGGATGGCTTTGCCCTGGAGGAGATTGGAATGGGGGGCGGGCTGGGGGGAAGGTGAGGGGGGGAAAGGGGGAGAACAAGGGAATCTGTGACTGATATGTAGAACTGAATTGTATTGCAAAATAAAAATTAAAAAAATAAATAAATAAAAATAAAAATAAAATAAAAAATAAAAAAAGGTAAATATAAGTTACAAACCTGACCAAAATGTTGACAAACCACATAGCTGATAAAATATCTATGCCTAAAATACACAAATCATTCTTGAACTAAGAGAGTAGCTAAATTTTGAAACTAAGCGCAGAGAACCAAAACTCTACTATTTTTGCAACAACTATATGTGTACAAAATTCTTCTAAAATACATATTTTTGATTACTTACATAGTTTTTAATTTGTTTAGACATTTATTTTTAATTGTTTCTTTTCTTTTTGGAGATTATAATATTACAGCATTTCCAACTTTCTTTTCCTCTCTCCAAATCTTCCCACATACCACTTCCTTGCTCTATTTCAAGCTTATGGCTTCTGTTTTTATAAATTATTATTCCTAATATGACCTGCTCAATATGTATGCAACTTGTATGTGTTTTTATGGCTTAACTTTCAGTATTAGGTAACCAATTGGTGTGATCTTCCCTAGGGAAGACTTTTTCTGGCTGCTGTCAATGTTCCTGTAGTTCTCTGTGTAGGTTTGAGGCCTCCTCAGCTTTTCCTATCAACATTAGCATGTATATTATTGTCCTTGGTAAGCTCATGTTTAGTTAGTCATACTGGTGAGAATTTATTGGTGTAGCTTCTGACTTTCCAGGCAGAATAACCCTCAGGGTGTGGTAGTGTCATGATTTGGCAGTAGTCAATAGTGCTCTAATTGCACTTAATGCCCAATCAACAAGAGGGAAATCATGTCTGGTACTGGAAGCCTAGCCAACTACCCAGGGCTAGTGAAATCATAGATCTCAGAGAAAAACTGACAAATATCACTTTACTAAACCAGCATAATCCCTAACTTCATTCTAAACAGCCTTCATCAAGAAAACTTTGCAACAGGAGAAGGCGATTACAGAAGACCACAACGAATAGCAAATCAAAATGCAGAATTGTGGAACCCAGTCACAGCAGATTATATATCTACAATACAACTCCCACAACTCAGTCTCAGGGATCACTGCAGAAGAGGGTTGGAAAGATTGTAAGAGCCAAAGGAAGGGGAGTTTGCTGTAAATTTTAATTTTTTTTAATGTTTGAGTATTTTACCTGCATGCATCTCTGTAATACATGTATGTATTTAATATGGCAGTTTTTGTTTAATTTACTTTGTTTTCTTCTGTGAAAAGTTGTTACTGTCTACTGCTTTATACTTGAAGAGAAATAGTATATGAACCCCATAGAATTTCAGAGTAGTTCTCTTCCAAGAATGAGAATTCCTGTGTTTATTTTTATATTTATAATTGCACTATGTAAGTGCTTACTGAGGACAGTTTTGAACACTGTTTACATACTTTTCCTATCATATATTCACTCACCAAGTTAAAAAATATTCATGAGTCATGGAGTCTGGATGATGTGCTGCATTTGTTTGTTTTTTTGTTCCAAATCTTAAGACAACTGAGAAATGTATTGGGATAATACCAATACGGAAACTTGTTATGAACCCCAGCAATAGTATAAAATATGTGAAATTCGTATTTGATCATGGATATTAACTCTGTTCTGCAGTCTAGAAAAGTCAATATCAAGGTGCAGTAGATCAAGTGTTCTGGGAAGAAAACTGTATTCATATATATGGCCATCTTCCCACATGCTGGAGAGCCAAAAGAAAAAAAAACTCCCTTGATAGTTGGAGCAAGCACCAGTCTCATTCATGATGGTTACATTCCACGATGTACTCATTTCTCAATGGCTCCACCATCAAATACCATCACACTTATAAATTAGAAGCTCAACAAATGAATTGGGGAGCAGAGAAGAGACTCAGCCCACAGCTGTCTCTAACAGCCAATTATGCTGTCTTCCCCAAAGCCTTCAAAGTACAAAATGACTTGATCTACTTTCTTCAGAGAAAATATTACTCTTCGAATTTCCTCCCTGGGTTTTCTTGTGTGTAGTTCTCCTTGTTTTAGCAATCTCTCTACACATTCAAGTTTATGAAGAATACAAGGAGCTACTGCTAACACATTAACATATTAAAATAGGCTATCAAACTAATAACCAGGCTTACCTACCTTGTTACTAGATTTTGTAAAAAAAAAAAAAAAAAAAAAAAAAAAAAAAAAAAAAAAAACTATTTTCATAAAATGTAGGCACAATAAACAATTTTTAAATTATTGCCCATAATAGCTTTGCTCTATAGTGGTAGAATGGAGTAGTAGGGACAGAGACACCAATATATAGCTCCAAACTCTTTAAAAGTGTTTACTCTTTGGCCTTTTGTATAAAAATTTGCTGGCCTACATTTTATCATATCATTTGTGTTGGAATGTAAGAATAATTCTGCAGAACAGGGGATAGCAGCTCTGTCCCACATTGCTTTTGCTTATTATATACATTGCAGGTAACTTATAAAGGTTTTGCGTAACATGAAAATTGTAGATAAAACTACAGCGTGAGCCAGGCTGTGGTGGCGCAAGCCTTTAATACCAGCACTCGGGAGGCAGAGGCAGGCGGATCTCTGTAAGTTCGAGGACAGCCTGGTCTACAAAGCAAGTTCCAGAAAAGGTGCAAAACTACACAAAGAAACCCTGTCTCAAAAAAACCAAAAAAAAACAAAAAAAAAAAAACAAAAAACCTACAGAGTGAATGTTGTGGTAATAATAGAAAGATGAAGTTCTTAAATGGTAATTTCTCAAAACATCAATATCTAGTAATTATCAAAATATCTGACATTATTTAATTGAGATTGATTATTATTGAACAAATTACAGCACAATTAAATGGATTTCACAACTGGTATTTTCTAAAAAGGTTTGTGGAGACCCAGAAAACAGTTATGTAAGGGTGTACTTCTGAGTCTTACCTCATTCAATAGTTGTATTAAGGATTATGTGTTATACACCAATCAAATGTGCACAAGAAAAATTTGATATCAATGGATAAAATATTGACTGAAATAATAGTTATCCCAACAATGAAACAAAGGGCCAGTTATATTTTCTTATAAAATGCCATTTTATAAGAACTGAATAGAAGTCCTTACTGTGATAAACAAACCATCCATTTAGATCTCATAACTTCACAACCTAGTAGGACATCAGTGTTGAGAGTTAAATGACCTTACTTAACATGATTCCTCTTAGAATGGAAGTTGCCAAGATTTGATTATATTATTAAGCATTAATTGGAATATCTTTCCCTAAGTATGGAAGGAATGTCCATACAAAATCCTGATGGCATTTCTAAGAGATACAGTCTCATAGAAAACCTCATATTCCTCTGACTCTTACAATCTTCCCATCCTCTTTTCCACAATGATCCGTGAGCCTTAGGTGAGAGATTTGTGTTGAACATGTGTTAGTCAGGACTGAGAATCACATGATCTCTTGTTCTCTGCATTTTGATTAGTTATGAATTTTGCTCCCGATTGATTATCCAATACCAGTAGTCAATCCTGAGATGATAAAACATACAGGTAACACTATAAAGCCTGAGCAAATTGTACTTATGAGTGTGTGTGTGTGTGTGTGTGTGTGTGTGTGTGTGTGTGTAAAACAACAATTAGAGAAAAATAGGCCATGAATTTGATAGAGTGCAAAGGAAATGCATGGGAAATGATGAAGGGAGGGAATAAAATGAAACCAGGAGGGAAATATAATTATATTATAAATTCAAAGCTTAAAGAATATATGATAGTTTAAAAATTGCCAGACGTCATTTTTGTGGTATTGAATTTGAACTTTTATGGAACTTTTCACAAACTAGAGCTTGTCTGGAGATCAACAGGGGTGGTGAGGAATTTCAGGTTAAGATAGAAGAAAGGAGTTGCTTTCAATCTCTCTCCATTTAACTTAATGTTGGCTATAGGACTGCTATAAATCGCCTTTATTATGTTTAGGTTTGTCCCTTGCATCCCTAATCTCTCCAGGACTTTTATTATGAGGGGGTGTTAGGTTTTTTCAAAGGCCTTTTCTGCATTTAATGAGATTATAATGTGTTTTTTTTTCTTTCAGTTTGTTTTTATGGTGGATGACATTGATTGACTTTCATATATTGACCCATCGCTGCATCTCTGGGATGAAGCCTACTTCATCCTGTTAGATGATCTTTTTGATGTGTTCTTAGATTCAGTTTGCAAGTATTTTATTGAATATTTTTGCATCTGTGTTCATAAGGAAAATTGGTTTGTAATTCTCCTTCTTTGTTGAGTCTTTATATGGTTTGGGTATCAGGGTAACTGTGGCTTCATAAACTGAAGAACTGGGCAATGTTCCTTCTGTTTCTATTTTGTGAAATAATTTGAGGAGTACTGGCATTATTTCTTCTTTGAAAGTCTAGCCGTCTCTTGTCACCAGACAAGACTTTCAGTGGAGGGACTGTCTTGCATTTAAATGAGTTGTTGGCTAAGGAGGTCCCATGGAAATTCTTCAACAACAAAGGCTATTGCTAACACAAAAGGTGTCTCCTTGAAAACTGACAGAGAGGTCCCATGCCAAGGACAACACCCACACAAATCATTGAACACAGGGAAGTGAATTTGGTGCCTACATGGAGTCTTCAACACTACGTTCTAATATATTTTGTGCAAGTACTCTAAAGTATACAGAAAGAGAAATTTAGACACCAACCCAGTTCTGACCTACAATCTGTCTTGCCTGCAAAATATGCTAGGGCAATGGCATGGAACTTGTGGGAGTGGTCAACCAATGTCTGATTTGATTTAAGGCCCAATACCTGAGAGGGAAACAATGTCCAACACTGTTTGGGTAACCAAGAACCAGAGCCTGCATAGCCTAGAAAACCAAATACTACTGGTCTACACAAAGAAAAGGTATTAATAAACTGACTCTACTGTACTCATAGATATAAGTGCCTTATTCAGGCCCATCATCAGCGAGGCTTCCTTGGCAGCACATGGGAACAAATGCAGAGACTCACAGCCAGACATTGTGATGGGAGAGAGTCTAAATGAGAGGTCTCCATAAAACTCCTCCCCTCAGAGCTTAGGGAATCCCAAGGGAAAGGAGGAAGAAAGATTGCAAGAGCCAGAGGGGATGGAGAATACTGGGATTGCAAGTGTTCTTATAATCAGAATCAACTAAGCAAGGCACATATGAGCTCACAGAAACTGAAGCAGTAAGCACAGGACCTACATGGGTCTGCACCAGGTCCTCTGTGCATATATTGTAGGTATTAGCTTAGTATTCGGGGGCTTCCTGACTGTGAGAATGACTGGGTCTCTGACTCTTGTGCCTGCTCTCAGACTCTTTTTTTCCTGTTGAGTTGCCATGTCAAACTTTGATAACATAGTTTTTGCTTCATCTTACTATATTTTATTTTGTTGTACTTGTTATCTTTGAGAAGTCTGATGTTTTCTCATGAGAAACAGGAAGAGAACAGCTCCAGAGGGGAGGAGAGGTGATAAGGAACATGGAAGAGTAGAGGAAGAGGAAAGTATAATCAGGATATATCGTATGAGAAAAGAATCTATTTTCAATACAAGGAAAAAATATGGAAGAAAGATTTAAAAGGGAGGTACCAGAGAGAGACAATTTTTTGTCTTATTTACAGCAAATAATCTTTAGAGCAATGTTAAATAAAAATTTAGAATTGATCAAATTTTAAATTGATCAAATCAGCATGAAGAAAAGTACTGAATGATTTCACTTATGTTTGAAATGCATAGCATGTTCTCATAGGACTTGAGAATGTTAATTCAGAGGCAGGGAGGTTCAGTGGGGAACAGAGTTAAGGAGAAGCTGAAGAATGAGATGAATTCACTAATTCAAATCACTCTTTTCCCTAAGTCACATGACAGCAAGTCAGTGTGTGTCCACATCATAACGTAACCACCAATAGCAACAACAAAGATCTTAAGTGTTTCAACCAAGACTTGATAAGTGTTAAAGAAAAGGGTACATGGCTTCAAAGCACTACAGGGTACCAGATAAATAGTCGCAACTGCAACTTTGCCTGTCCTGGAACTCACTCTGTAAACCAGGCTGGCCTGGAACTCATAGAGATCCGCCTGACTCTGCCTCCTGAGTGCTGGGATTAAAGATGTGAGCCACCGCCACCCAGCTTAAATTCTTTTTTAACTTAAGTGTGATGAAAGAAGGGGCTACGTTTAGTTAGGTATATATTCATTATCACCAAACTCATAAAATCAAATGAGAAAGGTTCATTTATTGGTCAAATTTTAGACATTATTTCCTGAGCTCTTAGAAGAGTCTATTACTCAGACTCTTTTGATGTTGTTTCTTCAACCTTTCCCATGTACCAGTTTTGTACTTTCTCGAATTCTTAGCCTACTTTCCAGTTGTTATTATTATAACACATACACACATATGTTATTAAAAAGTTTTCAAACAATATATTCTGTTTGTTTTGTTTTGTTTTGTTTTTGAGACAAGGTTTATCTGTTTTTTTGAAACCTGTCTTGGAACTCTCTCTGTAGACCAGGCTGGCCTCAAACTCATAGAAATCCACCTGTCTCTGCCTCCTGAGTGCTGGGATTAAAAGTGTGTACCACCACTGCCCAGCCATACACTATATTCTGATCACAGTTTCCCTTCCTCTAACTCCTGCCGTGTTTTTCCTACCTCCTCCACACCCATTCAACTCTATGCCTTTTCTTTCTTGCTTTCTTCAGAAAGCAAACAGGCAAACAAACAAAGTAAAAAAATTAAAAAAAAACAAGACAAACACACAGACACACACACACACACACACACACACACACACACACACACACACTCACAAAACAGGAAACCATAATATACTGGCAAAAGTCTAATATGACCCAAAATGCCCAATTGAAATAATATGAGACAAAAGTGTACGAACATAACATTTGAGTTTGTTTAGAATTTATGTATCATATCTTGAGGAGGTTTTGAAGGAAATGCCTTAGTCCAAGTATCTTGCCATGATACTCCCACTGCCTTTATTACCTAGACCTATGCAGCTATCCATTCTTGTCTTCCACCATGTATGCTTTGAGATTTATGAAAGTGGTGATCCTTGACACCACTCTACAAATTTGACACCTTCATATAATTAAATCTAGCCATCTAAGATTTCTGCAAACTGGTTTTAAGTATGTCAGCCCGTAGGCATCTGTGTATTGTTTTTCCTTCATGAGATCATGTCTAAATCTCATTATCTTTCTCCATCTCTGTTTATCTAGACTGCCTTTTAAGGTTCAGTTTGTCTGTTCATCCAAGAAGTCTTATGTAATCATTCAAACAATCTGCCTGTGCCAACTTCTGCCCGTCTTTAACTTTTCTCATCCAGGACAAAGGACATTATTTAACTACGTAGTTCTGTTTCTAAAAAAAGATCTGCCTCATGTGATGTCATAGCCCAGCATACACCTGGCTACAGTCTGCCTCCAAACAACAGGGGTTCAACATACAGCTAATGACAAACTTCAAATCTTAGGAGACCCAAGCATTCTGCTGCCTCTGAAAAGAATTGATCCTGCATGAAAGGATAAAGGAGATGCCTCACAGATTCTCTGGCCCATCATTCACTGCAAACTGATTATTATTCAATTCCCACTTCATAGTTAACAGAAATAAAATTGAAGATTTGTAGGTACGTGCACATGAAGAAGGATTTTGGCAGGGCAACTGCCAGAGCTGCTTGTGCAGACTTATGTATTAAGTGCTCTGACAGGCAGATCTAATATACCTTTCTTCACAATGAGAAAAGTCACATTCACTTCCATTTTTATCCTTTTTCTCCTTGAAGTCTTCTTTGCAGAATCATTTTAATACATTTATCTCTTTCCCTGGCTTGTGAAATTACTCATCCCTGGGATGTGTAAGTGAGCAGTGTCCTATTACACCATGGGATTAGAGGCTTTATGAATCATTCCAAGATGAGAAAAAATGTTTATGTAAGAAGCTTTATGTTTGTATGAAAAGGGTACAAAGAATTTTTAACAACTCTGCTTCTAGGTTCAAGAAGGTTTATCAAATTATACACAAAAGAGGCTGCAGACACATATCATGAGCAATATTTCAATAAACACAAGCCTTCAGGAGAGAAGGTATTTTGAACTGGGAGTTCAGCATAAATGGTCATTGATTTCTTTTGAGAAACCTAAGACTCCAATGCATTAGAAGGGAAAGTCTTTAAGCCTCAGATCAGCACATGTCACTTCTTTAAAATTGAATTTTAACTACCTTAATCATAGGAACATATGTGGTCTATGGTAGGTATACATTTTTTTGAGAGAAAAGCTTCTAAAATGACTTTTCTTTACACTGAATGTAAAAAGCTCTGAACATTTTTCAGAATAACAGGCATAAATGTTAAAACCCAATGGGTAGCTGCATTCTACTTGAAATCATGTGTGCTACCAAGTTCTGAAATTTTAAGTTCATAATGAGTAAGCCAGTGCATGTGTGTTTGTGTGTGTGTGTGTGTGTGTGTGTGTGTGTGTGTGTGTTTGAGAGAGAGAGAGAGAGAGAGAGAGAGAGAGAGAGAGAGAGAGAGAGATGTATGCTCAAATAGGACATATAAGGCATGAGGACCAGAAACTAGAAGCATTTGGCTGGTTAAGCTTTTAGGTTTTGAGCAGCACAGTTCAGCTGAGAGCCATTCGGATATGAGGACACAGAAGCTTCCAGTCTGAGGAAACAGGATCAGCTAAGAAGTTGGCCAGGTGAGGTTAGCTGTGGCTTGTTCTGTCTCTCTGATCTTCCAGTGTTCATCCCAATACTTGGTCTCAGGTTTGATCTTATTAATAAGACCATCTAAGATTTTTGCTACACAATACTGTTCCAAAAAAGTCTTAATAGAGTAAGCTGATTTTAAGGAATAAAGATGAAATCATGAAAGATCTTTCTCTCTCTGATTCAGCTAGACTTGCTAGCTAGAAAAATCCCAGAAATCTTCCTGTTGGTGTCTTTCCTGGATTATGCCTTTAATCCCAGAAAGCGAGCCTTTAATCCCAGGGAGTGATGGTAAAAGGCAGAAAGATATATAAGCCATGCTTGGCTGTAACCTTGAACAGATGGATTTCTGCCTCTGGAATGCTAGGATTAAAGGCATGTGCTACCACTGCCTATCCTAAGTATCTAGTGGCTTTCTGTTCTCTGACCCCAGATAAGGATAAGTTTATTAGGGTACACAATATTTTGGGGAACACAATACCACCACAGTAGTGTCTCTTTGTCATATCAGAAAGGAACGCTCTTATGGAAGAAATGCCTAGGGAATAAGAGTAGGACTGGGAGGCTGAGCTGGGCTGGGGGCTTGGGGACCTGGACGGTTGGGGTAGGGTGCAGTGGGTAAAGTGCTTGCCAGGCAAGCAGGAGGATCTGGGTTCAGATCTCTAGCAGCCTTATAAAAATGGGACCTCATGGCTTGCACCTATAACCATAATCCAGGAAAGACACCAACAGGAAGATTTCTGGGATTTTTCTAGCTAGCAAGTCTAGCTGAATCAGTGTTCTCCTGGAACAATTACAGAAGGCACCTGTGATAGTTTGAATGTAAATGGCCCTCATAAACTCATAGAGAGTGGCATTATTAAGAGGTGTGGCTTGGTTGGAGTAGATGTGGCCTTGTTGCAGGAAGTGTGTCATTGTGGGGGTGGGCTTTGAGGTCTCCTTTGCTCAGTGTGACACTCTGATCACTTCCTGTTGCCTGCAGATCAGACTTAGAACTCTTAGCTCCTTCTCCAGCACCTTGTCTGCCTGCATACAACCATGTCATATCTGATAATAATGGGCTAAACCTCTGAAAATGTAAGCCACCCCAGTTAAATGTTTTTCCTTTATAAAGGTTTCTGTGGTCATGGTATCTTTTCATAGCAATAGAAACCCCAAGACAGCACCCTGTGTTGATCTACAGCCTCCATGTTCATGTGCATCCATGTGAACAAACACACATACACAAACACAAATACACATGTATACACCTACACACAAAAAGAAATGGTTAATAGTGGAATTAGCGCTGGGCTTAAGAAATATGTGCTTGAGGTTAGAAAGTCTGCAACTTGCAGTAATGAGATATGATCTTTTTGGTGATCTTTCCTCTGCATATTTTTCTAGCATGATTGTTTCCAAAACCACTTGCTCATAAAAGATATCAGAAGGTGGTACACATATATAGAAATGGATAATTGAATACAACTCAAAATACTTTCATTACAATGGATATGAGTACATTTCCAGGTGTGTGTGTGTGTGTGTGTGTGTGTGTGTGTGTGTGTGTGTGTGTTTAATTTGATACCCATTTTTCCTTTATCTTACAACAACTACCTGATTTTCTTCTAATAAACCATTCAACCCATACGACAGGCTTTGTGATTGAGGCAAGTTTTCTGAGATGCATAGTTAAAATTATAGATATGAAACCACTCCATCCACACATCAAATTCCAATCCCTAACCACAAGATGGTTGAAAAGCGTATCAGTTAGAACAATTGATTTATGAGCCAGTTTCCTTAGACTTGAACTTTTAGAAAATAGGTCAAGGGTTTCCTGAGCTTACTAAATTGGTTAAGTCTAATTGGTAGCTAAATTTGTCAGGGGCTGATTCTACGTCAATATAGGTACGGGTGTAGTGGTAGCAGTAATGCTACAATAATACAAACCAAAATGGCTGCATTATAGAGGGACAAGCTGAGGGAAGGGCAGCCCAGTAGAGGGTGGGGTATGCCACCCATACACTGTAACAGGTAAGGACTGAGAGAGATATTGGGAGAACTTGGCGGCCAAGTCTGCTTTCATATGTTAAATAGGAACCTCAGCCATTTGTCCCAGGGTTTGAGACTTAAAGGACTGCATAATGAATGAATCATCAATATGGTATTGCAGGTAAAGGTACTTGCTGTAAAAGTCCTGGTGACCTTAGTTTAATTCTTGGAACCTGTAGTGGAAGGAGAGAAGCAATCCCCAGAAATTTCACTCTGACTTCCACATTGTGTTGTAGCGTGCTCACACACACACACATACACACACACAACCACCATTACCAACAACAACAGCAACACCATCCACAAAAAAAAAAAAACAGTAAATAAATAAAGCAATTAAAAAAACTCTGGAACAAAGTAATATTTATACCATTTGGGGTTGGTGTCTGATAACAGCATGTGATGTGACAGGTAAGTAACTGTGTTGGCTGGTTTTTGGTTTCACTTTGATTTTTGTTATTTTCTTTGTATTATTTATTTATCCATCTATTTCTTTATTGGCCAATTTGGCATAAGCGAGAGTCATCTCAGAAGAGGGAATCTCAACTGAGAAAGTGCTCCTATCAAATTGGCCTGTACAAAAGCCTACTTGGCATTTTCTTGATTGATGATTGATGTACAAGGACCCAGCTCACTGGGAGCAGTGCCATCCTCAGATGGTGATCCTTGGGTGTATAAAAAAGCAGGCAGGGCACGCAATGGAGTGCAAGCCAGTAAGCAGCATTCCTCCATGGTCTCTGCTTCATTCCCTGCTTCCATCTTCCTGCCTTGAGTCCCTACCTTGGCTTCCCTCAGTAGTTACCTGGTTTCATGCTGTGGAGCTATTCGCGTCTTACTTCCTGTTGACTGGATGTCTCTCAGGATTCCAGAGAAACAGTTCATAATTCTTTAGCTGATGGTTCATTTTCTTTGGCTACAATGAAGCATGCTATCTTTGCAACTTAATTCAGTTTCTTCTCAGCTCTGACTGAATAAAGACCTGTTCTCCAATTTCCACATATGAAAAATAACCTCCTGAACGTTGCCTCATCAGGAATGGACCCATCACCTGTGCTTTCTGCTCAGTTACTATTTAATTCAGAAAATGAAAGACTATGGATTAAGTACAGAAATTCTCTGGGTCTGGACATACCTCTCTCCATCAATGCTTTGAGTGCACATGTATACGGCTGTGCAATACTCCATATATTAGTTTAATCCTTGGGTGCAAGCAGGGCAGCCAGACAATAATGCAGTGTCCTGGATGCATCATTATTTATCACACATGCTGCTGTCTCAGCATCAAGGCTATGGAAGAGAATGAGGAAAAAGCACCTGGCCGCTTAGAATCATTAACTTGTTTTCCATTTTTGCCTTTCTAAATACGTGAACTCATGAGCCTGGCTATAACAGACCTGAAGTAAGCATCTGCTGAAGGAAGATGGGGATTGATGACAAAAGGAAACCATTTAGTACAGTCGGAATGAAGAAAAGAAGGAGATATTCCATTTGCAATATGCAAATAGGATAACGCAGCAAGAAAACTGCCTTATAAGCCAGGATATGGTCTTGAAAAACGGCCCACTAAACTGTCCTCGTCTGTCTCGCTCAGCCTTTTGTATCTTAATAAGGAAGCCTGAGGATTAGTAGCAGCATTTTCTTCCAGTGGAGGGAACATTTCCTAAGAGCATTAAGGTTTGCAAAGAGGTCAGAATCATAAAAGACGGCGGGACAAATGAGATGGTGGAAAGAAAGCAGTGTCCTGATCAGTATTTTGTCAACTTGATACAAGCTACAGTTATCTGGAAAAAAAAGCCTTGATAAAGAATATCAAGAATGCCTACAGGAACAAATATAGAACTTTTTTTCCCCCTCTCCTTTATTTTATTTTTAACTCTGCAATATCAATGTGTGATATTTATATTTTTTATATTTTTAAAAAATTACTTTTTATTTTTCAAATATTGTATGAGTTTTTAATTAAAACAGAATTATACCACTTATCCTTTTCTTTTTCCTCCCTCCAGCCCCTCCCAGATCCTCTCCCACCAACCCCCCACATGTTCCTCCACTCTCAAATTGATAGCCTCTATTTCTTTGATTATTGTTTTTAAATGCATTAAATGTGTGTGCAAATGAACATAATTACCAGTTACTGATTGCTGTGGGATGATCTGTATGTCAAGTGTGTTGCTGATTGGTCAGTAAATAAATCACTGATTGGCCATTGGCTAGGCAGGAAGTATAGGCGGGACAAGGAGAAGAATTCTGGGAAGTGGAAGGCTGAGAGAGACACTGCCAGCCGCCATGATGACAAGCCGCATGTGAAGATGCCGGTAAGCCACGAGCCATGTGGCAAGGTATCGATTAATAGAAATGGATTAATTTAAACTGTAAGAACAGTTAGCAAGAAGCCTGCCACGGCCATACAGTTTGTAAGCAATATAAGTCTCTGTGTTTACTTGGTTGGGTCTGAGTGGCTGTGGGACTGGCGGGTGAAAGAGATTTGCCCTGACCGTGGGCCAGGCAGGAAAACTCTAGCTACAACTGATTCTGTTTTTGGTGTTTTATGTATATATGATTTCAGGGATGACCACTTTGGATTGGATAACCAGTAAGGGGCTCAGCCTTGGGGGAGGCATTTTCTTAAATAATGGTTGATGTGGGCAGGCCCAGCCCACGGTGGGCAGTGCCACCCCTGGGCAGGTGTTTCTGGCTATATAAGAAAGCAGGCTGAGCAAGTCACGAGGAACAAGCCAGTAAGCAATGTTCCTTTGTGGTCTTTACTCTGGTCCTGCCTGAGTTCCTACTTTAGCTTCCCTTAATAATGGTCTCTGGCTTGAGAGTTATAAGATGGAATAACACTCACCCCACCCCAAGTTGCTTTTGGTCATTGGGCTTTATCACAGCAATAAAAGCAAATTAAGACAACTAGGTAGAAAGATACCAAGAAAAGGAGAAAGACGAGGTGACAGTGAACAACAGAACAAAACATCAAATGTTTCCAGATCTTGGAGACTCAATCATTCAGGCCAAGATGTGATCATTTCAGTTCATATGAAACCCTCAGATTTAACTTTCCTACCTATCTTTGGCTGCTTTATAATATGAAAAAAAAAAAAAAGTCATTGAACCAGTTAAGCACCTGGTATGAAGTTTGGAACATGGACTAGTTTGGACAGGGACAAGGTTGTTTCTGAGAAACAACTACAGGATATATCACCAAGTGGAGCCCAAATGAATGCTAGAGACCCTGGTACAAGGTCCACAGAGCACTGGAAATGAAGTTGAGACCATCATTCAATGACTGATCTCACCACAAGTATCTTCTCACATTGTCAGAAAAGCCAGAAAAGGTGCCACTCCATCCAGATAGTACAGACATCAAGAATAAAAGGACAGGGAGACAATAGTACTTTAGAGACTGGCAGAGGGGTAGGAACAGGGCAGTGCCTGAGATTGGCAACTTCTCCACCTCTCACCCATTACACAAGATGTGTAGACACCACTTACGATGAAAAGTAAGCAAGAAAATGTGACTACTGAACAATCACTTTTTACTGGAGAAACAGTATTAGCCATTTGAAAGGATTGTATAGATTATTTAATTAATTTACAAATCAGATTATAACTTATTCTCCTAATTCACCATGGGTACTGGTTGTTTTTTCTTACATAAGGCTATAGAAAGATTTGTTTTTAGTCTCCTTATATTAGAACTTCTCCTGTGTTAGGACTAAAATCCTTCCTATTCAATCATTTGCTCCCTGTTCAACATCCTGGATAAAGAAAAGAAATATTTCTTGTCATACTCTACAAGATGTGCTGATGTTCCCGAATAACCAATTTGCTACATTGATGAGAGAAATTGAACAATAAACAGTCACAGCTGCACCTAATTTTATCAAAGCATGACCTGTCTTGTTCCTTTTTCTCCCCATAGCCTTCTTTGCTCTTGCCCTACCTAATGTTCTGGGCCATATATGCTTTCATAGTCATGTATAAAACAATGTTCCCACATCAGTTTGGTTACATCCTTCGTATTCTTCCCATTAGGTTTCAATCTATTCTGACCACAAGTCCATAAAACAGAGTGGGGGTTGTTTTATAGACTAGACTAAGCTGCTCCAACTCAACCCTCTTCCTTTGACCTCTTCCTTGAGACATAACTGAGACCTCAGATGATTATGTTAGCGTAAGATGGCAATATTGTAGAGAAAGACCTAAAAGTTGTACTGTGCATGTGATTTTACGTTATAGTCACAAAAGACTTTCCATTTATACAATTTTCCCCAACTCACTTTCGTGCTTTTCAATTGGTATATTTGTGGGAGTGGGTCAATCAGCACACACACACACACACACACAAAAATCACTGAATAAAAATGTCTCAAAAAATTAACTTTGCTTAAAGACTTGAATAAAAATTATTACATTCACATGGATTAATGCTTCAAAAGAACTCCAAAGAAATTTCATACTAGAAGCAGGAACTTCAGATTATAGTCCTGAGTCATTCCATAGCTTAGTCAACCACACATGCTGCCTACATGCAAGGCCAAACTTCTCCCGGGTTATAGGAGTGCTAAGGGTTAGGTTTTCATAAGCACCTGTGAATCCCAAGAGGGATCATATGTGAGGGAGAAGTTGATCCAGGGTAGTAATTACAGCTTCCAATGAGGGATTTCAGAATGTGTTCAAGGTGATGTGACATGCAGACTTTGACAGGAACTTTTGGAGGAAAGCAGAGTTCTTGAATGCTCAGACATGAATTGTCACTATTAAATAAGCTAAGGTGTATCAATTAAGTTTGGGAATAAGTGAGATCAGGAAATTGTAGTCACATAAAACATAAATGATGCTGTTGTTTGGGGTATAATATATACAGTGTGTATGTGTGTGTGTGTGTGTGTGTGTGTGTGTGTGTGTGTGTGTGTGCGCGCATGTGTGTGTTCCACTGCTGGACTGTTTTTTAAAAATTAGAAACCTGAGTACTATTCCAGTCATAACATTTAGACCTTCATTTCAATCCCATAATGGTTAGCTTAAGTAATATCTAAATATTTCCTGAAGCCACAATATCCTATTTTCAGCAACAAACTCTAAATCATTCTTCACTGTATCCGCTGCTCTGACTCGGAGCTTGTGGAACTACCGTGGGCTCCGTTAAGACATGCTGACTGCACTCACACATGAAGTGAGGCTGGTCAAAGAAGGGTGTTTGAAATTGTTGCTGCAGAGGGATAATTTAGAACAATTCTATCTCTATATGCTACGTATGACTGAGCCTGGTATGGGCACTTGTTTCTCATTTAGTAGAATCACCTAGTGATTGCTACAAGGCCAAGAGCTGTCTTTGAAATTACAGTGATTTGCAATTAAGGAAGAGTTGTCTGTTATCACCACACAATAACCCAGCTGGCCATAGTTAAGGATGCAAATAATTTCCAAAGACATCTGGTTTCGGTGTTCCTCCTTATCCAAAGTGATGTGTTAGATGCTCACACAGAAAGAATATATAGTACATTTTAGTGACATCTGTTTCAAGTTAGAGTTAATTAAATTTCATTTGTATCTTCCTCCTCAAGAAAATAAATATCTATTAGAAGATTAGAAGGTAAAACTTTATCTGTTGTAAATGCTTTACAAAGAGGGAAATAGTCAATCATAATGAAACTTATAAAATATTTCATTATACTATGATGCAGTCTTGACAACTATTCCTGGTAGCACTATTAAGACAATGAGCAGTTAGCACCACCAAGGCACTGTGTTTAGAAATCTCCATTCATTAATCTTTATTAAGTACAATAATAGTGGTATGGTGTCAGCTCTGCCATTGATATGATTTAAATGACTAAAGGGACGCCAAGAAGTAAGTTCTAGAGAAAGGGACTGTCAGACTTGCCTACATGGCTGGACAGCAAAGTCCACATTGTACAGAGATATGGTGGATTTTATAATGTTATAGTGACCAGATCATCACGTGGCAGTTGACAGTGTCGTATGCAGAGCCCCACAAGTATTTTCCTTACTAACAATCCCTTACTATATGGCTGCTGTGCAGTACATGTCAATACTTCACAGGGCAATGTGGCCGAGTTTTGCTGCAGCAGCCTCAGGGACTGTGGACTCTCTAAGCCTTTATGCCATTGAAATTCCAAGTTGCTTCTTTCTGCCTGAAGTTCCTAGTGGCGTTGCTGTGAGGATTCAGGGAACTAATCCATATTGCAAATACAATGAAAATAATTTCCTGATGTGTGAAGTCAAAAATTTTCCCCCAAAATGGAAACAAATGTTCTAGTAATGAAGAGCCCGCAACCAGTCATTTGGGAGAATGCAAAGGTCTGCGGCAAATGCTAAGAGGTCAGTAGCAACCACTTGTCCTCCTGTCCTTTGGCTGTCCTTCCCTTGTTGTTGAAGTGTGCCTCCTCCCCTCACACAAGATGCTGCCTGTAAAGCTGCTGCTCCTCTCTGGACAACACTGGGTAACCTGACCTTCGCTCTGGAACAATTGAGATGACTGCAAGAACTGCAGCCGAGCAGGCTCTGCAGTCTTAACTTAGAGCAACTAACTCATGCCAGCATGGCTATGTTACAAGGAGACCGACCATAATGGGGACGGCACTAGCTAAGGCATATTTTAGTTTAAGTTGCTTTGAGTTGGTGGTCTGATTAATTTTGTCTTTATAGACATTCGCTGTGAGAAATACTAGAAAATAAGAGCTCATTTCAGTGAAGTACCATTTATAAAGTCAGGTTACAGAGTAGATTTTTCATCTTTTATTATTTAAAATCATAGTCATTAAAGAACCCCCAACATGGCACGTTACAGGGCATTGTGGTGCTAAACTGGAGAGATGCTGGGTTAGAACGGCTTGTAAGGGTGTTACAAATAGAGATAAATCATGAACCAGAAAACTGACAAAGTATTCTACAATACTCCTTGAATTTATAAAATACAATAGGTTTCCTCCAAAGGCCAATGACGTTTTTACTGATTCTCATGGCAGCATTCTCCTGCAACCTGCTGATGTGACTATGAAATGCCTGTTCTGAACACACATACCCAATTAGAGGCTGAACATTGTATAAAGTTTCCCTAAACAGATAGATGGTAGATATATAGATAACAATATAAACTCCTATTAAGTTCAGCTTATGACTATATACTCATAAATCTCAAAACAATTCCAAAAATAATAAACAACAGATATTTTAAATTATAGTTTCTTTTAGTATAATATGTTTTCTTCTAAATTATAAGCTAAATTATGAATCTGTACATTGAGTAAGGAATACTAGAGAAAGTGGGGCTTTTGATATCACAGTTCCACTCTCTGTGAAACCGCCAGTTTCCAGAACTGGTAGTACACCTGTTAGGACCACTGTCTACTACAGCTGTCCATGCTTCTGCTCTTCAAAGTCACTTAAAACAGAAGACAACTGATCACTCACACACCTAAAGGGATGTTTTACCATAGATCCAGGAGTTAGCCACCATTTTCCCCTTGAGTTTAACCCATGCTGTCTCATCCACCTAGTAAACTGTCCACAGCTTCTCCAAGTATTCATTCCTATCACCCCACAGTCTCCAAAGACTCCCACAGGCAAGGTGCTTATATTGTGTCTCAGTAAGTAACGATTTCCTAGACTCCTTCAAGCAAACTTACTTTTGTATTTCACCAACTACAATTATATAATGTGCCCACTTTTATTTATATAAAAATAAGGAATCATCTTGAACTAATATCCACTAGTTAATGAGAGAAATACTAGACTCTCCTAAAGTAAATGGCTTCTCAGTAGTTCAATAAAATCATTGTTTTATGCACATATAGCAGGAGCAGAGGTTGGAAGGAATCATAACTATTTAAACATTAGAACTAAAATTTTCAGGTAAAAGTTTAAAAAAATAAAATAATAATTGAAAAAAGGAATATAAGCTTGAAGTGCTTTTAGAGAAAATAAAGTGAAAAATACTTTAAGGTTGTCAATAACTACAAAATGTTGGATTTTATATAAATTAATTTTAGAGAATACTGGAATCACTAAAATGAAAAGGGTAAACTATTCAACAAACAACAAATTTGGGGAGTTGGGGTAATAGATTATAACAATTTTGTCAACATTCTTTTGGCTCTACCCAACTATCATCAGGATGATGTAGTGGGTTTCACAGATGAAAGTTTTCTCTGGTAGATAACTATTTTTAGGTGATAAAATTCACAAATTATAGAAAACTTTCCTTACAAGATACCACATAACACTCATAAAACAATGAGATGCTTATTTCTCTAGATGAGTGTGTTGATAGTCTGCTCACAGAGTTTTATAAATTCAAAATCTAAATTTGAAAATTCTTCCTAATTCCTTTCATTAAATCAGATGTTATCTATGATATGAAAACAGCTAGTGTAATGAATGCAATGATGGTTCTTCATGGGTCATGTAAAGCCTGTTATAACTGAGTATTTCCTTTGCAACATTAGAACAACAACAACAACAAAAGATACTTCAGAGAGCAGCCCACTGCAAAGCAAGGCCATGACTCACTTCAAGCCCCATGCTTCCCAAATCTTTATTTTCTGGCCCCTCAAGTCATACATAAGTATTCCTGAAAAGTGAACACTCTGCTTTCCAGCCCTCTCTTCCCTAGTGCTCACATGTGCCTCCAATCCTGAACTTGATATTAATGTATCAGCTCAGATTGCCTTTCATGGGCCTAAGCTTCTATTCAAAACTAGGTAATGTGTAAAAACAATGTCCACATTCATTCGTTGCTCTTTTAGTGGGCATTGACTGTCTCCCAGTAACTATAAAGATATATGCATGGCTTTCCCTTCATAGATGCCAAAAATCATCTATTTACCCCAGATAGAGAGGGTACCAACAGATCAATAAAATGATTCTGTTCAAGTCTAGCTTCATGACCCAATTAGTTCATAGCGGTTCTATACAGCAGAATGGGTGACTCACTTAAAGATACATGGCATGTGACTTATAAGTAGCTACACAACTCAGAAGTCCCAGCCCAATATTTTTTAATCTCTTACTGAGTAGTGCTTCACTTTTGGTGGAGAGAGGCCTCACGAATGTCTCATGAGCTTCATGGACCTTATGAGTGAGCTTCCCCATTCCTTCAATGAAGGCCAATCCCCTAAGGATCTCCCAGGAGTCATCATACCAACTCTGCTTCAAGTTACTTATACTGATGGCCAGCCTTGAGGAAACAGCTACATTACAGATAACAGGACAGGTGATAACTATAAACACAGAGGTAATGCCTAGAGAAAATGAGGTAAAATGGTAAAGCAAGCAAACAAAAAGATTGAGTCAGTAAAAGGAAAGAAGAGAAGAGGTCCTACAAAGGATGTAGGTATGGAGGAGGAATTCTCTGTGAGCCAGTTCAGAAAAAGCAACTGAGGGACAACATTTGTTTATAAATAATTTAAAAACTTTATCTTACAACTATAACATGTATTGCTGTGTTAGCAAGTGGATAACTCCATAGCTCCAAATAGTCACCCAGTAGACTTAATACTGATTCATTTAGTCTTACTTGGCTCTTTATCACTCTAGGTGGGGGTGTGAACCAGGAAGAGCAGGACCTAAAAGTGAGGCAGACTAAAGTCTCATGCAACAGCCAACTTTATTGAGAGCTTCAGATATTTTATATTCTGGGGATTAAAAAGAGTGACCTAAGAAACATATACAACCACAAGAATAAACCACATGTGGCAAAAACATGTTTTTCCATAGAGGCATATGAATAGCCACTGAAGTAAACTCACTCCTATCTGCTACACCTAGGAGGAGCATGAAAACACATTCCAAGAACAATTCTGTTTTATGGAGGAACTGAGGTCAAAAGACTCACATCTTGTTTTCTTGGAGTTTTCTCACAAGTACTCAGAATTCTTCTTGCATGACTCCATTCTTGGACTGTGTTCCAACACTTGGGTGCATATGTTTAAATTTCACCATCTCTCAGAGCAATATTTTAGCCACTAATTTTATAGTCTGTTTGTAGCCCCTCCGAAATCCAATAAAGTATTGAACCATTATTGTAACATTTGTTGAACATGGAGAGAGAGAGCCAGAGCCCAAGCATAGCCCATGGTTACCATGGTCCATACAATGACTTGGAATTAGTACACTGTATCCTAGACAATGAATTGAAAGGCTTGGTGTTTAATGACTTCCCCTTTGGGCAACTTTCACTCTCAGTACTGTAAATAACTCTCCAACTCCTCTAGACTGAAGATTCTTTCATCTGCCAACTGTGTTAAGGAGTACCTAATCCACAGATAATGGGCCAGACAGGTAGAGACAACCACGCCTGTCATTGTTATGCTTGGTGTGAGAACTTTGAGCTGTTGGTTATAGCTGGGTAGACTAGCGGAATTAGCTAAAAACCCTTCTGAGTTTTCAAAGGAGTTTCTCAACACTGAGAAGAACAACTGAGTCAGCAACTCAGTGTTTAACCTAGATCCTCACAAATGATCCACAGAACCATTCCTCTCTGGACTGAGAGCTAAACCAGTCCTTGTAGCTTCCCCAATTTCCAACATGTCATCTACAGATTTAGTTTAAACATTCATTGCTAAACACACAGGTAGCATGATTAATCCTTCCTACTGCAGGTCTTTACTGCTCCTCTGTTTTCTTTAGCTCTCCATAGTTGTTTCAGTGGGATCCTGAATAAAATGCTTTTTCCACCTTAATAACCCCCACTCACTTTTATTGTATACAGTAGGTGACAAAATTTCAAAGGAGGAAAAGACATGAATGGTCTAGTAAAGAGTGTCAAAGCTGTCTTACTCCTTTCTCAGCAGTGTTGGGAATGTAGAATCAAAGGCTGATACTCATGAAAGCATATGAAATTTTTCTTAAAAAATCACAAATAGCAAAGTCAGTATAGAATTCAATGTATTATTTAAGAAACAGTGATTTAACTGAAACTCATATAACATACCTGGAGTGAGACACCAAGGGGAAAAATGTTTTCTAGAAGTATTCCTATTTGACCAATTTGGCTCTTGAATCATTCACTCATTGTACAATGTGATATTCATTCAAATGTCAACATAATTTGTGGGCTCAGTACAAGATGAAAAATAGAAGACTCTTTATTCAAAAGTATTAAGGAAGTCAAGAGAACATTGCTGAATTCATTTTATGAGGCTACAGTCACCCTGATACCCAAACCATATAAAGATTCAACAAAGAGAATTACAGACCAATTTCCTTTATGAACATAAATACAAAAATACTCTCAAACTGAATCCAAGAACACATCAAAAAGATCATCCACCATGACCAAGGAAGATTCATCCCAGAGATTCAGGGATAGTTAAACATATGAAAATCAATCAATGTAATTCACCATAGAAACAAACTGAAAGAAAACAAGAATCACATGATCATCTCATTAGATGCTGAAGAAGCCTTTGACAAAATGCAACACCCCTTTATGATAAAAGTCTTGGATATAGAAGGGGTGCAAGGTACATACCTCAACATAATAAAGGCAATGCACAGCAAGTCTATAGCCAATATCAAATTAAGTGGAGAGAAACTTGAAGGAATTCCACTAAAATTAGGAACAAGACAAAGCTGTCCACATCCATTCAATATAGTACTTGAAGTTCTAGCTACAGCAATAAGACAACTGAAGGAGATTAGGTGATACAAATTGGAAAGGAAGAAGTCAAAGTATCATTATTTGCCAATAATATGATAGTATACATAAGTGACTCCAAAAATTCTATTAGGGAACTCCTATATAAGATAAACACCTTCAGTGCAATGGCTGGATACAAGATTAACTCAAAAAGTCAGTAGCCCTCCTATATACATGTGACAAATGGACTGAGAAAGAAATCAGGGAAACAACACCTGTCCCAATAGCCACAAATAATATAAAATATCTGGGGGTGACTCTAACCAAGCAAGTAAAACACTTGTATGATAAAATTTTCAAGTCTTGGCAGGAGGTGGTGGTACACACCTTTAATCCCAGTACTGGGGAGGCAGAGGCAGACAAATCTCTGTGAGTTTGAAGCCAGCCTGTACTACAGAGTGAATTCCAAGACAGCCAAAGCTACACAGAGAAACCCAGTCTTGGAAAGGATCAAAAAAAAGTATTTGAAGAAGATATCAGAATATGGAAGAAACTCATGGATCAGTGGAATCAAGATAGTAAAAATGGCCATTTTATCAAAAGCAATCTATAGATTCAATACAATCCCCATAAAAATTCCAACACCAAACTTTACAGAACTTGAAAGGACAATACTCAAATTCAAACAAACAAACAAAAGCAGAATAGCTAAAATGATCCTGTATAATAAAAGAACTTCTGAAGTTATAACCATCCCTGATTTCAAGCTGTATTTTAGAGCTATAGGAATAAAAACTGCATGGTATTCACATAAAAACAAATAGGTTGACCAATGGAATCTACTTGAAGACTCAGACATAAATCCACACACCTATGGACACCTGACTTTTGACAAAGTAGCAAAAATTATACAATGGAAAAAAGAAAGCCTCTTCAACAATAGTACTTGGTTTAACTGGAAGTCAGCATTTAAAAGAATGAAAATAGACCCATATTTATCACCCTACAAAAACTCAAGTCAAAGTGGATCAAAGACCTCAACATAAAACCAGGTTCACTGAACCTGATGGAATAAAAAGTAGGAGTAGCCTTGAACATATTGGCACAAGAGACAATATCCTGAACAGAACACCAATACAGTAGCCTCTAAGATTAACAATTAATAAATGGGACCTCATGAAACTGAAAAGCTTCTGTAAGTTAAAGGACACCATAAATAGGACAAAATGGCAGCTTACAGAATGGGAAAATATTTTATCTACTACACATCTGATAGAGGTTTAATATCCAAAATATATAAAGAACTCAAGAAATTAGACATCAACAAACCAAATATTCCAATTTAAAATGGGATATAGATCTAAACAAAGATTTTCAATAGAAGAATCTCAAATGGCTGAGAAACACTTACAGAAATGTTCAACATCCTTAGACATTTGAGAAATGCAGATCAAACCTACTTTGAGATTCCATCTTAAACCTGTCAGAATTGCTAAGATCAACTAGTGACAGTTCATGCCAGTGAGGATGTGGAGCAAGAAGAATACTCCTCCATCACTGGGGGTAATGAAAAATTGTACAGCCACTATGGAAATCAATATGGTTGTTCCTCTGAAACTGGTAATCAATCTACCTCAAAATCCAGTTATACAACTCTTGGACATATACTCCATCCTACTACAAAAACACTTGCTGTATCTTTACTTATAATAGCATGAAACTGAAAACAATCTAAATGTCCCTTGACCAAAAGACAAAAGAAAATATGGGTAAAGAAAATGTGGTACATTTACACAATGGACTGTTACTCGGCTGTTAAAAAAAAAATGACTTCATTGCAGGCAAGTGTATGGAACCAGAAAAAAAAAATCATCCCTAGTGAGTTAACCCAGACCCAGAAAGACAAACATGGTATGTACTCACTTATAAGTGGACATTGGCTGTTAAGTAAAAGATAATCAGGCTATAATCCACAGACTCAAAAAGTAACAAGAGGAACACATGGATCTCCCTGGAAAGAGGAAAGAGAATAGATTTTGCAGGTGAACTGTGGGAGAGTAGGAATGGTTACAGGAGAGATAGGGAATATGGAGGGAGAGAGTATGGGGTGCGATGACTGGAGTTGGAGAGCATTTGGGGGTCAAGTGGAAACCTAATACAGTAGAGACTCCCAGGATTTTATGAAGGTGGACCTAGTAAGGACTCCTAGTGAGGGGTGAGGAGTACGGAGCCTGAACAAATCTTCTGTAACCTGGCAGCTTCCACCAGTGGGACTGGGACACCAACTCAACCACAAAACCTTCAACCTACAATCTGTCCTTCCTGAAAGATGTTCTGGGGCAATGGCCACATAGAACATGTAGGAGTGGTCAACCAATGACTGGTCTAATTTGAGGAACACACCATGAGAGGTAGTCCATGCCCCATGTCACCTGGATGACCAAGAACTAGAGGCTGGATAGCCCACAGACCTGGAATAGAAAAGGAAAAAATCAGCACAATGATTCCTAAAGCTATTCTGTTATATTCTTAGATCAGTGCCTAACCCAATTGTCAATCTGAGAGGCTTTCTCCAGCAACTGATGGGAGCAGATGCAGAGACCCACAGCCAAACATTAGTGGAGAGAGTCCAAATTGAAGATCTCCTTTGAGTCCCTCTCCTTGTAGCTCAGGGAATCCTGTGCAAGAGGGGGAGGAGAATTGTAGGAGCCAGAGATGTCAAAGATACCAGGAGAACAGGGACCACAGAATCAACTAAACAGGGATCACAGTGGCCCACAGAGGCTATAGTGGCAATCACAGAGCCTGCATGGGTCTGTCCTAAGTCCTCCACTTATATGGCATATATGTTATGGCTGTTAGCTTTGTGTTTTTATGGGACTCCTAACAGTGGGAATGGGGATGTCTCTGACTCTTTGCCTACTCTTCGGAACCTTTTCCTCCTAATAGGTTGCCTTGCCCAGCCCTAATATGAAGGTTTGTGCCTAGTCTTATGTGGTGATATATTGTGTCCCCCAAAATATTCTATACTCTAATAAAGCTTATCTGAGGATCAGAGGAAAAAGCCAACCACTATATTAAACATAGAAGTCAGACAATGGTAGCACACGCCTTTAATCCTAACATTCAGAGGCTAAGACTCATCCATATCTCTGTGAGATCCAGGCCACACTGGAAACAGAGCCAGACATGGTGGCACATGCCTTAAATTCCAACACTAGTTAACCATAAAGGTCTGGAGGTCTGTACAGACAGACAGGAAGTGATGTAGCTGGGTGGAGAGAGGAAATGAGATGGCAAAACAGAAAGGCATATAGGCCTGGGTATACAGGAAGTAGGTCATTTTGGAGACCAAGGTGTTGGTGAGGTGAGGTTGTCTGTGGCTTGTCCTATTTCTCTGATTTCTAAGTTTTTCACCCCAATATCTGGCTCTGAGTTTTTATTAATAAGACCATTTAGCAATTTGTCTTACAGTCTTATTGCATCTTTTTATGCCATGTTTGGTTCCTATCCCTGGGAGACCTGCTATTTTCTGAAGGGAAATGAGTGGATCTGGGGGAGAGGGGAGGTGAGAAGGGGGACTAGAAGGAGAGAAGGAAGGGAAAATTGCCGTTGGTATGTATTATAAAAGAAAAGAAAAGAAAACAAGAAAAAAAGAGGGAAGGAAGGAAGGAAATAAACTCAAGAAATATAGCACCAATGTATGAGAGCATTCTGTTAATTACAAAGCACTTGTGATTGGCTAGGTAAGTCCTACACTCAAGAGCACAGCTCTTATTTTTCCTGCTCATCACACAAAGCATAAAAATATGAAAAAAAATTCTGCTTTCAAGCAGTTTCCAATCTAATGTGGAATTATCATGTTCAAAATCTGTAAGCCATGGCTTACTAACTAAATGTAGAACATTGAACACTTGGGTCACAGAAGGAATGAAGGAACAAACATTTTTGCTGTCTGGAAAGGGCGATAAAGGCAGATACCCCAAGGAAAATTCTCTCCCCAGAGCAGTGACCACATGTTATTGTTTCTATGAAGCCTTTTGTTGCCTTTTAAACTACTATTCTTTCAGACAGAGCCACATGGACTTTGATTCACACTGACTGTACTTCAGGTCATGGTCTGTCTAATCAAGGCATCCCTAAATTTAATTAAGATCTACTCACATTGTTCTCGTGGCTCTCCAGATCTTGCCTTCCATATGTTTATTATAAATTTTTAATTTTGTACTTAATTTGATGATTTTGTGTTTATTTATAACTGGGTACATGTAGGGTCCTTTCTCCATTGCTGTTACTTGGCATGTATCTGCACACTGAGCTTTGGGTGAGAGACAAAAATGTGTTTGACAAGTAGATATGAAATAAATACCTATTAAATAATAAGTTTAAAAAACCCAATAGAGGTAAGTAATGGGGAACAAGAAGCTGAAAGGGAGAAAAGTGGAAATAAAAAGTTGAGTGAGCCTGAAAACTGTAACTGGGAGATGGGAAAGTCTATGTTGGCAGAGTTATGACTCAACCAGGAAATAGAAGGAATTCACGCCATGGAAAGAGAATGGAGCCACCACAGTTGGGAAAGCTCAAGTGACCAGCTGTAGCAAGCAGGCAACCATGGAGGTTACTCTGGATACCTTTTCTTTTTCCATGATAACTTTTCTTAAAGCAGAGGTAAGAATGAATAGAATTGTATGTTAGAGGAGGCAGTTGTCTAAATCAGTTTTGTAGTGGCACAAATAGAAAGGAGACAAACAGTGAGAGCAGTAACTAACAGAAGGATTGGATTTAACCACCAGACTTCCAGTCCTGGGTAGCATTTTTAGAATTAATCTCCTCCCACCCAATTTGTTGTCTAATTAGTAGAGAAACTAATAAACCACTGTGCATTTTTCAAAAGCTGGAGCCTAAATTGAGAAGCACTTATGAGCTCTGAGTGTACTGACCACCTTGGTTTCATTCTTCCTCACAGGAGATTGAGGCATCTTTTGGTTAGCTTATACTTTTAGAGTAAGTTTCCAAATGGATTGTGAAAAGAGTCCAAACCACTGGAAATATTTAAGGAAAAGAAAATCCCCCTCCCCCAAAATATTGGGACTAACAAAAGCTATAAAAATAATTTTTTAATTCTGGGAAAGGGCTTTTTAAGGTTAGATATGCCAAACAAAAAATATATGAGAGCATTCTACCAGCTATTACAAATCAATGGATTGACTAGCCCCCAGGTTAGTGTAAGGCAAAAGTGCAACCATTTCTATGACAAGAAGGGAGAATGCTAGATTAGTGCAGGAAAGAATTATTTCTGTGTACTCTCTAATTGACAAATGACATATTGCAACTTTATATAGCATGTAAGTTGGATGACAGTAATGGGATTGCTTGGTGTTTAATAGCTTTATTGTTTTAAAATGTTATTAACATGCTTTAAGATTGAATGGCTTCTTTGCTGAGACTATTACCCAGATGTCATTCCTAATATTATTTTTTGTTGCTATTCATTCTGTAAACTTCCACCAGGTAATCTGTAAAAATGAACTTAAGCCTTCTCCAGATCCTTTATAGGTTTGAAGAGTGCCTTTCAAACTACACAAATCTTTAACTAAGGTTCAGCAGTAACAGACAACATATCCAGTGCTGTGCTGAGTGTGAGTGATAACATAAAAACATGATACTACACTGAAAAAGAAAGAAAGAAAGAAAGAAAGAAAGAAAGAAAGAAAGAAAGAAAGAAAGAAAGCCATATAGACCTGCTTCACATGTCACATTCTAAGACTGCTGAATAAATGAACTAATTTAATACTATACAGAATAGCTAAGTTGCCTTGGAGAGAGAGTAGCTATAATGGTAGCTTCATATGGAACAGAAGAACAGATACTGAGTCTCAGTGAGTTGGTTTACTGTTAATGTCAAAACTTGTTAGCATTGACTAGGTATAACTGTTTAATCTACAGATGCCCCAGCTTTGGCAAACATTCTATAAAACACATATTGCTGCACCCCTTAGCAAGGTCTCTAATTCAGTATCATGGCATTAAGGCCCAGGAATTTCTAAGTAGTATAGAAGTGGTGCCAGCTTTTCAAAGACACAGTGGAATGCAAGTGAGTGGTGTCAATGTGAGACAAGGCTATATCAGAAGGTGGCAGAATCTAGAGGGGAAAGAGAGTGCCTTACAATGAAACAGAAGTATTAGATGGATGGATAGATAGATAGATAGATAGATAGATAGATAGATAGATAGATAGATAGATAGATAGATAGATGATAGATAGATAGATAGATAGATGATAGATAATAGATGAATGTATGTTGATAAGAAAAAGAAGAATGATAAACGTAACTCTAGACAATATTAACAAGGATGAATCTCATTTGCCCCTCCACTTCCCAAGCTTCCAAAACTGAATCCTTTCATATACAATTGAGATTTTCTATGCTCTAAGTGCAAATCCAATGTAGTGAAAACCTGAGAGTCATGGAGATGTTGGGTTGTGCAATAGAGGAAAAAAATCTCAAGAAGTAAAAACAAAGAGACAAAGAACAGGTAGAGAAAAGAAGGGAGCATCTTTAAAGTAACTTCCCGCCCCTAAGAATCTAAGTGCAAACAGCCACCTATGATGGGAGGTTGGTGGCATTGATAGAAGTCCTTGGGAGAAGGCGCCTAGTGCGTCACATACCCAAGACTGCGATCACGGAAAAGGGAAGCAGTATTTGTTGCAGGCACACTGTGGTGTGTTCGATTCTGGTGACGCTTTGAATTGTTCCTCGTTTGTCCTCTCTGTTGCTCTGCATGTTGGCATCGTGAAAGCCTTTCACAGGTGAGGGATCTGAGGTTCAGAAATATTAGCTGTATCCATTGTGACAATCCAGCAAGTGTCGAGGTTAGGAGTTGAAGAGGCCCCTCTTGCTCCAATGCTCATTCACTTTTGTTATATATGTGGGTTTTCTTCTGCTCAAAAACTGAGAACAATAAAAACCATGTCCAAATTAATCCTCTCCCTAGTTCTACTGTCTAAAAAAAAAAAAAAAAATCTTGCATTTGCCTTTTCTTAACAGTGAATACTATAGCCATTACCATACTAAAAATCTAAAAGTCAAACTGTACCTTATGTTATTTCCTCAGAATTCTCTAGAGAAAGTATAGAAACATGGAAAGTGTAAGCTCTGGGGGCCAGCTGGTCTGATTTACATTGGTTGTTATCACTTCAGGTCATTCTGTGTTTGCAGCTAACACACCACGGTGAGGGAAATCATATCAAAGTGACTGATAAACAATCCTGTACAACACAACTGGTAAGGACACAAGTAAAAAATCAAATGTAATTCCTGCCGTATTACACATTTTACAGAGGTAGCATTTTCTTCTCTCTTTTAATGGTAACAAGAGCAAGACCACTCAGGAAATATTTTGTACTTGTTAGTCACGCCCCTTTGTTTCTCAGCTTTCCCTTATCTTAACCCCTGTACTCTGGTTTCCTGTTCTGCTGGTCTCTGTTTTGTAACTCTTCTAATCTTTGACTGAGGGGGGAAATGTCTTTTGAATCATTATCGCCTCATATAATACTTGCTAGCCATATCCTAGAGAAAACAAGCTATTGGCAAGCCAAGTTCCAGGCATCTGAAATCACATAGGCTTCATCACACTCTAATTTACATTTCCAATGGTCGTGTTTTTATGAAATTAGTTTTAATATATATAATTATTTACACAGATATGCTAATTATAAAAGATATGAAAAATATAAACACTTATTTAGAAAAGAAAAATAAACCTCCAAAATCCTATATTCCATGTGTATATATGTGAGTTGTGTGTCTAAAATTGTTTTCCAAATGTTCCTTTCACTTCACATCATATGAAACACTTTTTCCTTTGACATTAAGAAATAACAACATAGCATTGAATGGTTATACAATATTTCATCACACAGTTATGCCTTCTTCTTTTACGTGTTTATAATACCCCTAGGGAAAGAACCACATACATCTATTTCAGCTCCCATTGCTAGAAAAATGAGACTAATGAGAAAAGACCTAGTTGCAAAGCAGATGCCTCTCAACAGCCACTTACCTAGACACTGGGGAAATGCACAGCTACTGTATAGCTGAGGCTTTGTAGCAGGGGGATTGCTTAAAGTGGCAAAAATGCAATCTCATGTCTTGCCTTAGGGACAGGTTTTCAATTACAAGCTGTTGATTGCTACTATAAAAATATCCAGGGATATGCCATTTAGTTTTTATAGGGGTAGCAATCATTCTCTCTCTCTCTCTCTCTCTCTCTCTCTCTCTCTCTCTCTCTCTCTCTCTCTCTCTCTCTCTCTTTAGATATTTTTATACGTATGAGTGTTTTTTCCTAAGTGGATGCATATGGATCATATGTATGTGGTGCACATGGAGATCAGAAGAGGGCATCAGATCCCCTGAAACTGGTATTCCAGAGATGTTGGTAAACTACCATGTGGTGCTGGCAATCAAAACCAGGTCCTTGGAGAGAGCAACATTTGCTCTTAACCACTGATCCATCTCTTCAACATAGCAATCATGTTCTATAAATATTTTTGACACAATTAAAGAATAAAAAAAAGTTTCTATTTTCAAATTTTTATGATGGAGTGTTTTCAGGAGGAAAATAATGAGTTTCCAATCTAAAATGAAATACACATAGGTAAACTGATAGAAGTTTGTTTTGCCATCGAAAGAGGCAAGTAAATGTGTTCAAATGTATTTTATTGCTTCAGGATCAAATTGTTCTCTCAAGTCTCCACTCACAGCTACAGTGTGAATGCAGTCAGTATTTGCTTTCCACAACCCTCACTCTTAATCTGAAAGAGAGAGAGGAAGGGAGAAAAGAAAAAAAACTCACCATCCTTAAAATCATTTATTTCTGTGTTACAAAAGATTACTTAAATAGCTTCTAAAAAAAATACATGAAATCTTATGAGATATTGAGGTACCCTGGTTCACTACTTTCTCAGAGATGCTGCTAAATATTAGCTACATTAGAACATCAGCGATTAAATAATTGGATAAGTACCACAATTAATCATCATTGCTGATCATATACTACACATGTAGACACAAAACATGCAATATTTTTAGGGCCTAATTACTTAAAAAAAAACAAACAAAATAGCTATTTCAGTAAGACACAATGAATGGAAACATTCTTTTAAATCCTATACAACTACATGGGGGAGAGTACAATATCTAGATTTCAATAATTTACAATGTTAGATATTAAAGAACCATTCTGATGTTTCTATGACAGTCCACACACAAGTTTACTGTGAGCAATATTTTTGGAAGGTACGGTGCTATTAGGTACCAGCTATGCCTTTTAACTATTTTACCTAAGTCCGCTTCCTACTCTTTAATTACTTCTAAACAACGTCAATATGTTTGATCAAGATAATATATTTGGTTAAGAAAGGTATCAGAATTTAATAATCCTGTAGGTGAAAACACCATTTGTTGACTGTCTCTGTCACCTTCGGATGGGCTGTGGAGGCATGATCACAGCAGGGGCAGACTGACCCCTTCTGATATCAACATTTATGAGGGGGATGGCTCTGTACTCTCCATGCTTACCTTAAAGATCACTTAGATGTCTTCAGGAAAGGCCTGCAAACATGTCAGAGGCCATGCTGCCCTGCTTTGTTGATAGACTGTCTGGCATTAGTCACAGACATCTTGGAACAGCAACTGTTTTTAATGGCAAGCTACCATGGCCTCTAGAAAAAAAAAATCTTTGCACTTTTCCAAGCAGAGGCATGCTTTCCATTCCACTGTTCATATCTGTCTTTAGAAGAAGCTGAACGTGATTTGCTCTTTGACAAAGAGAAATAACTGCAATTTTGGCTCCAAATTATTTAGCATAAATAAAAAGTGTTGATTGCCTATGCTTTCATTTTGACACCACACAGACTCAGTTCTTCCTGTCTCTTCAAAACCATCTAAAGATACCATCTCATTTCAGAACAAAAACACAAGAAATGGGGATCAAGCATGCTTCCCCCTCCCTATTTTCAAATAACTTTGTGGCAAAGAATCAAAATATGTATAGATATGACCTGCAAATTCTCTGTGGTTAAAATATAAGCTACTTAACACTAACTTGAATGTTCCCTGCCTTATACATGCCTTCTCTGCAATCCAGGACCTTGAAGAAGGCCATAAAAGGGAAGGAATATAATTTTGCTTGTTGGCACTTACTGAAAAGCTAAAATAGAATAGGAACAGCAATCACTTTTGCCAGCTCCAACCAAAGTTGTGAGACATCCCAGAAGACCGTAAGTTATGGGGGAATGCAGTTTTCCTGCTGTCAGCTATGTTTCAGTGGAGTCAAAGGGGTCATTTCACCAATATCAATCCAAAGAATCAGAGAGCAGTTGTGTAGACGGAAAAATTATTTTACAAAATGTACAGTTGTATACAAGGATATAGAGCATTTTTAATGTAGTTTTAATTTGAAACATTATAGTCATTTTTCACTTCTTGTTAAGAATGAGGATTTTGTGATGTTAGCTTTCAAGTGCAGAAATGCCAAATTTGTAATAATGCATTTCGTTTTCAGGTTAATGAACCAGAAGGACGATAAATAATTTATAATTCATTTCAAAAATTTCAAAATCTTTCAGGCAAGTGTGGATGCGTGAATGTTAGCTAAATCACAACTACATAATAAATGACTGGAATCCCACAGTGTCAATCCTGTTTTTAAATGGGAATCATTGACTCTCTATAGGGCAGTTTAACTCTTCAAATCACAGTAATTTATGTATTCAGTTTTCATGCATGCTTTGAAATTCTTAAATTTTGAATTAGGGGAATATATCTGAAATTACGACCTACATAAAGAAAGTTGAGAGGATGCCACCATATCCAAACTCTAAAAATGAATGATGGCTATGAGAATGTTTTGCAGTAATACATACTTCAGCTCACCTGAAAAGAACTGTGTGGGCTACTGCATTTGCATCATTATAAAGATGTAGGTTTTCATGTGTAACTATGAGAACTTTGAGAGATTATCTTCATTTCTTTTCAAATTATAATTTTCAATCTACATTATAGCCAAGAGAACATAACTAGAATACAAATCAAATCACGTCTGTGTTTTAGTTAATAAAAAGAAAGTTAAGCCATTCTAAAATTACTTTACACCTCTCTATGAAGAGGAAATTTTATTAAATTTTATTTAAATATGAAAGCTTTTTGTCAAAATATGCATGTAGCATTATCTTCTTATGGAGAATGTGTTTCCTCAGAGAACAATGTCTATGATTAAGGCCAACATATCTTTAATGTAAAAAGATGGTTTTTAGAGAACCTGGATCCTCGTTTTCTAGCTTAACCGGTACCTCTTTTCTTCCTTCCCCCATGCCCTCACTCACGTGTTCAAGTCCATCTTGTCTAATGCACACTCTATTTCCTGGCTAAATCAGGTCCTTTTCAGACTGTCCAGGGGTTCCCCATGGACAGAGCAATGCAAGTGTTATGGAAATACATCCCTAGGTTACATATCAATTAAAAGTATACTACACAATGTTGTGGACTGACTGGCTTCTGTGTCTTTCAATACTGAGTGAGCTCTTATACATTTGCCAAATGGATTTAGGCAATGGATAAGTTTATATACAACATTATAGGGAAATGAAATTTTTTATTGCTATTTTTTTTTATTTTTTTATTTTTTATTTTTTTGGATTTTTTAAAAATTTTATAATTAATTTAATTTTACATATCAGCCACGGATTCCCCTGTCCTCCCTCCTCCCGCCCCCTGCCCTCCCCCCAATCCACCCCCATTCCCAACTCTTCCAAGGCAAGGACTCCCCTGGGGATTCAGCTCAGTCTGGTAGATTCAGTTGAGGCAGGTCCATTCCCCTCCTCCCTTCACCTAGGCTGAGCAAAGTGCCCCAGTATAGGCCCTAGGTTCCAAAAAGCCAGCTCATGCACTAAGGACAGGTCCTGGTCCTATTGCCTGGGGGCCTCCTAAATAGTTCAAGCTAAACAACTGTCTCACTTATCCAGAGGGCCTGATCCAGTTCCATGGGGGCTCCTCAGCTATTGGTTCATAGTTAATGTGTTTCCACTAGTTTGGCTATTTGTCCCTATGCTTTTTCCAATCATGGTCTCAATATCACTTGCTCATATAATCCCTCCTATCTCTCACCGATTGGGCTTCTGGAGCTCCACCTAGGACCTGGCCATGAATCTCTGCATCTGCTTCCATCAGTCACTGGATGAGAGTTCTATCATGACAGTTAGGGTGCTGGCCATCCGATCACCAGAGTAGGTCAGTTTGGGCTTTATCTCGACCATTGCCAGTAGTCTATTGTGGAAGTATCTTTGTGGATTTCTGGGGACCTCTCTAGCTCTTTGCTTCTTCCTATTCCCATGGGGTCTTAATTTATCATGGTCTCTCTTTCCTTGTTCTCCCTCTCTGTTCTTGATCCAGCTGGGATCTCCCACTCCCCTCAGCTCTCCTTCCCCCGACCTTTGCCCTTCATTACCCCACCTCACATCCAGTTTGCTCATGCAGATCTCATCCATTTCTCTGTCATTGGGCGATCCCTGTATCTTTCTTAGGGTCCTCTTTACTAGGTAGCCTCCCTGGAGTTGTGAGTAGCAGTCAAGTCATCTTTTGCTTTACGTCTGGTATCCACCTATGAGTGAGTACATACCATGTTTGTCTTTCTGTTGTCTTTAGTTGAGAACCATTAAGTAGGGCTCATCTACAGACATGGGGAAGAGAGGTAAACAAAATTGAAAGAGATGATGAGCAAATGGATAGGATTTGGTGCCAAATGTACACAGAGCTATTTGCAAGATTCACGAGACACTTAGTTGCCCTTTCAGAAAAGTTTTGAAATTGGAAGAGATAGTTTCAAAGGATTTGTATCATCACATTTTGCATCTTAAAGCTCTCCACTGAAACAGACCTAAAACAATCTATTCTACTTGGTCTGTAAAGTCCTTCAAGATGTGGCTTCAAATTGCCTCTCTGGTCCTTGTCAGCTCTCTACATGCTCAGCATTCTGCATCAGCCTCAAACACACTAAATGCTTTGCTGTTTCTAAAACGTGCTGGTGAATGCCACGTTGTCTGTCACTCCTGTGCCCACATCCTCATCCTGTCGGCACCAACACTGAAGGTGCTGCCCTCAGGAAGCTGTTCCCAGGCAAGCTAACCGTCACCTTTGCTCTTTATCAGAGTACTTTGTGTTTCTTTCTTTTTCTTTTCTTTTCTTTTTTTTATTTTTTTCTTGTTTGTTTGTTTTGGTTTGGGGTTTTTTTGAGACAGGGTTTCTCTGTGACTCTGTGTATCCCTGGACCTGGCTGGCCTCGAACTCAGAGATTTGCCTGTCTCTGTCTCGTTAGTGCTGGGATTAAAGATGTGAGCCACTACTGTCTGACTTACATTTCATTAATAATAATACTATTATGAGGTTATTTAAAGTTTCCTAGATACCCTCCAACTTACAATAAAAAGTTAAAAAGAAAAAGTGCTTATTAGGATAAATAGATTACTAAGTTTTGCTGAGGATATGATGTATGCTATAATGTATACAAGTGTATTTCTTTGCTGCTGAAATGAATCAGAGGACTTTTCCCTTTCTAAGAATGTTGAGATTTTCAGGGAGCGGGGAACCCACGAAAGAGGAGTCAGAAAAAATAAGAGCCAGAGGGAATAGAGGACACCAAGGAAACAAGGCCCTCTAAATCAACATGACCAATGCACAGACAAGCAAACTCACATAAACCGAAACAGCATGCACAGGGCCTGCACGGGTCTGCAACAGATGGAGTCCTAGAGCTGAAAGAAGTGGACACATGCCCCTCCCTAACCCAGAAGCAATTGCCAGTTGATAACCACTTGCAAATGAAAATTTAATTCCCTCCAAGGGAGGCTCACTGGGAAAGCAACTGCACACCTAGCAGTTAGATGGTGAAAAGAACATGAACTCAACCTCATCTTTGGAGTTTCCTTGTTTCATAACGTCCTGTCAGGACTCTTCCTGTTTGTTTGCTTGTTTTGATTTTATGATGCTATTTATTTTTTATTTCATTTATATTTTTTATATAATACATTATATATTATGCCTGAATGGGCAATGAGTAGGTCACTGTCTATATTTGTTTCTTGTTCCTTCTCTTGGGAGCCTTCCTTCTTTGTTTGCTTTGTCCAATACCCATGTGTTGTTTTTTGTTTCATCTTATTATACTTTATTTTATTAAATTTTATTTTATTTTATTATCATCCCATAGATGCCTGCTTGTTTTCTAATGAGAGACAAAAAGGAAGTAGATCTGGATGGGAGGGGAGGTGGGGAAGAGCTGAGGAGAGTAGAGGGAGGGGAAACTATAGAGGGAGTGGGAGAGCAAGGAAAGAGAGGTCTTGATAGAGGCGGACATTATGCGGTAAGGGAGAAACCTGGTGCCAGGGAAATTCCCAGGAACCCACAAGGTCGACCCCAGATTAGACTGCTAGCAATAGTGAAGAGGGTGCCTGAACTGACCTACCCCAGTAGTCAGATTGGTGAATACCTGTCATCATAGAGCCTTCATCCAGTAACTGATGGAAGCAGATGCAGAGATACACAGCCAAGCACCCGGGAACCCAGTCGAAGAGAGGAAAGAGGGATTATATGAGCAGGGGGGCAGTCAAGATCATGATGGGGAAATCTTCAGAGACAACTGAACCAAGCTCATAGAAACTCATCAACTTTAGACCGACAGCGGTGGAACCTTCATGGGACTGGACTAGACTCTCTGCATGTTGGAGACAGTTGTATAGCTGGGTCTGTTTGAGGGGCCCCTGGCAGTGGGATCAGGATCTATCCCTGGTGCATGAGCTGGCTTTCTGGAGCCCATTACCTATGGGCCCATTACCTTGCTTGCCCTTGATGCAGGGTGGAGGGGCTTGGTTCTGCCTCGACTGAATGTACCAGGCTTTACTCTCCTGCCATTGGAGAACTTACCCTTTTGCAGGAGAGGGGGGTAAGAGGGGGATCTTTGGTTGGTATGTAAAATGAATAAAAAATAAAAATAAAAATAAAAATATATATTATATGAGAAAAAATCAATTTTCAATAAAAGGGAAAAAAGAGTATTGAAGTTTTAGATATTGTTCAATATTGTGCAGGAATGCAAAAAATATTCAAATAAAATAAATTTGCTGAAATTTTTAAAATGTGTTCACCTTTATTCTCATTTTTAGAGATAAAGTGTTTAGATGATTTCAACATAAAAAGTATCTAAAAGGTTATAGTGTTGCTTTAAAACGTTAAAATACAGTTAAGTTGTTGATTCTTACAAATGGAATGCTTGAATCTAAAGATATTTGTTTCAAATGTGGGTGTGAGTATTCTGAAAAGATTTGGAAATAATAGTTTTTCTTTTCAAATTTTTAATTGTCACTCTTTTATAAATTAAGCAAATCATCAGAATTTAGCTTTTTGGAATGGAGCATGGGACATGCTCTGGCTTGTATGAAACTTGTAACATGTACAAATGTCTATGTTTGCCATATTCTCTGAAGGGTTAATATATTCCTGGTTCCTAGAATATTGTAAAGCAAAAGACAAAGTCATTGAACCGTTAAAAGACAGTTTTAAAATGTCGTCCTTTGTTGTGGTGAATACAGAATGTAATCCTTTGTTTATCACACAATTTTCCCTTAGAATGAAAACCAAAAACATGCTTAAACTGTTACAAGACCATTACTCTTCTGCATGTTGGGAAACACACAGATACATTGTTACCAATCTACAGAGCCACTAAGGTGTGCCCAGGACCACAGAGAAGGGCACTGGGACAGAGCTGTTCCATTTCCATGCCTGCTAATGGATCTGTTCCTTGTGTCAGGCTAAATTAAACCCATCACACACATTCTGTTACACAGTGAAATATTTCTCCACAGGAAAAGACATTTCTCAGCTAGAATGCTCATGTCTCATTCTGTGATCAATCCTTCCACAGCTCCTCTAGTCCCAGGAACTCACTCTGCAAGTGTCATCATGAGTCTATACAAATCTGTTTATTCTAAACAGCAATCCTCCTCGACTCTTACCCATCACCCCCTTGTCTCAGTCATTTCTAAAGTTGAGACAGCATAAAAAGATAAAAAGTTATAGGATACAAAACCTAGCAGTTTTGTTTGCCTTTTTTTTTTTTTTTTTTTTTTGGTTTTTCAAGACAGGGTTTCTCTGTGTAGTTTTAGTGCCTGTCCTGGATCTCTTTCTGTAGACCAGGCTGGCCTCGAACTCATAGAGATCCGCCTGGCTCTGCCTCTCGAGTGCTGGGATTAAAGGCATGCACTGCTGCCTGGCTTGTTTGCATTTTTAAGTTGATAATTTGGTGCAGGAATATTTCGAGAACTATTCTGTTTTGATTAGATGAATCACTCTGAAGAAATGGCTAACTATCCCCCCGCCCGCATCTTTCCAAGATTGGGATGTTTATTGTGAAAGTTAAATACCATTTTTATAAGGCACATTCTCAACAAATGTTAAATTCTAATTAAATGGCTGCTGGGTTAACTACAGAATTTTAGACCACAAAAGATATGTAAATGGGAAAAGGCAGTGAAGTACAGAAGAAACATACAGAGATAGTTACATCACACCAACAAAGCCTTTAGGGGATATTTATGAATGGAGCTCCATGAGCTTTTCCCAGAATACTTAAATAAATACCTGTTAGTTTCTAAATGACACAAGTATGTGTTTATTCAATAAAGTATTTCTCCATTTTGTCATGATAGACTTGGTAAGACATTATAGTCAGGTATTATTTATATTGTCTGTTGTACTATAAATCTTTAAAAATCCATTTTTCCTTGTCAAATCACATCTAAAGCAATATTTTTAAAAATTTCTCACTCCTGACAGCAGACAAAGGACAATAAAAATAGTGGAAGAAATACCCTGTATGTATTTCTGTGCTTCCCAGTAGACTCCTCAAGGTAAACCATCAACTAAAGCAAGTTTCCATAATGATGAGTTGGGGTTTGAGAAAGCCAGAGGAGATAGCCTTGACTGGGAGAATGAAAATACACATCCAATGTCCATGTCTTTCCAGCAGCCTTACTTTTCACACTTTAGGAAAATCTTGATGGTGCCTGTCTTTTGGAAACAGCCAGCGGGAAAGTGAAAGGGAGGTAAGGACAAAGGGGACAGTTAGGACACACAGAGGCTGGCCATGTTTCTTCTTATCAGGATTTCAGCTGTGATCCAGCCATGATTTTCTAACTACCTGTTTTCTTATTCTCCAGCTAATTCTCCTGTTGACAGGATCACTTTGTAATAGATATGTCTTGGTCCTAAATCTCTTTCTTTGCACTCAACTGAAACTTGCCACATTCTCTTTTTTTTGAAAACAGTATGTGCTTACTTCCAGAGACCCTTGGTCATCCCTCCCTCCCAGCTTCCCCAACCCAAGTCTGGCTGGATAATGAGATGCACAAACCCTCCCACCTTGTACAAATGTATGTTGTAAGCTGAGCATATAAACCATTTCCATTTTCTCTCTCTCTCCCTGTTCCTGCCAGCCCTCTTGGTTCCCCTGGGCAATTCTACTTCCATTCAATACATTCATGTATGATTTTATGGCTCAGTATAAGAACCTCATGTCCACTAATGACAGAAAACCTGTTTTTTTTTTTTGTCTTTTTTGAGATTGCCTCAATTCACTTAATATGACCTAACTCATTCTCTATAATTAAAAAATTATGTCTAAAAGAGATTTTCAATTCTGCTTTTGTGGTCACAAGTTAGAGGTTTATCAGTTAGTGTGTGGACCAATGTCTTGGAATGAATGGGGCCTCTTCTTATGAAATAGAGATTTGAAGCTCTTTGGCTCTTCTGGGAGGAGACCTGTACAGAGAAGATTCTGAAGCTCATTTGCGTCATCCCATCCCATCCAATTCCTGCCCTTTCTTGTCTAGCTCATGAGAGTCTGGGGTGGTGTGGAGGGGTGGGGGAGGAGAATAAACAGAGCTTTCACTGGAATTAATCCCAGCATCCTCTTAACCAAAAGTTAGGAAAATTTCTAAACATCTCTCTTCACTCTTCCCAAAGCTATGTATGCCTTTCTGTTTGGCTGACTTCATGGTTCTATCAGTCCTCCAAATTTCCTGTGTAAAGGCCCCAGATAAGGCCCAGGTGCTCATTATATCTAGCTTATAGAAACCCTTGTTTCTACCTCACATACTCTCCAAGTTTACACCCATGTTCATTAGTCAGTGTCTTCTTCACAATTGTTTGTGTCTTTGTGGGTGCCAGTTAAGGATCTAGATTGCATAGATTAGCAAGCCTTAGAAAAGGAAACTTTTTATGGCATTGGGATAATTACATTAAGAAGAAAAAAAGCCTCAGAAAGACAAAATACGTCATTTTCTCTCATTTGTGAGTCTTAGATTTTGCATAGATGCATGAAATCATATATGTACAAGATGTCATTATGAAAGTAAAAGCAAAACTCTCTAGGAGACACAGGAGGCTGACAAGAGGAGGGAGGGTGTTGGGGTATGGGAGTTGTACACAATGTGCATTATATGCTTGCATAAAAAGTGGTCTTATACCACACAGTGTAATAAAATTAAATTAAAAGCTAAAGTGAAATCTGAACCCAATCACTACTGTTGATCATCAACATAAAGGGTAAGGTGGTCTGTGTCTCTGGCATCCTTGACATTTGTGATCATTAGACCCTCACTTGTACCTCTTCAGTGACCAATATCAATTTCCAGGCTAAGACCAGGGACAATGAAATGGTCAACAGAAGCTATACGAGCTGACATGGCTTGCTCCTTCAAAGAGTTCTCTCCACCTTGTAGCCAATCACCTCTACATACATTTCACTGCTGAACACTAGATCCAGAAAGAACTAGAAGGTGGATTAATTTAGCTATAGTCATCAGTCTTTGTACAAAAAAAAGTTATGCTTTCTTAGGAAAGGAAGAGTATTAGATAACAAGAAGCCTATATCAATTAAGAAAGAATAAGGTCCATCTTTTTTATTGGCTACTTAGCCCTTTATTCATAACAGAAAGATCTCTTATTTTTCTTTTACTAAGATCAGGCATAAGGACTAATTTTGTGTCAATTTAGCTAGACCATGCCACTCAAGTACTTGGTCAAATACAAGCATAAGTGTCACAGTAAAGACACATTTTTTTTAGATATGGTGAACAATTTTGAATAAAACAAATAACCTTCCATAGTGAAGGTGGGCATCATCTAATCAGCTGAAGGCCTTAAGAGAAAAAGGAATTTCACCTCTAGACACAAATTATGTCATCTCAAATTTCCTTGGACTTCCATTCTTCTGGTTTTCCTTTCTCCCATAATCAACTCCTTAAAGTAAACCTGTCTCTTTCTGTGCAAAGATATAAAATATTTGAATTTGTAAATCTTTGTATAGATCTATGTAAAGATTTACCTATATGTGTATATAATTTCACACATGTGTTCACAAACTATCAGTTCTTTTTCTCTGTCTAAATACATCAGATTTGAGTTTAGGGTCTGAGATACAGTGGCTAAATTACTTTGGAAAGGTACCTAGGACTCGGAGTTATGTGACTAAATCATCAGTTAAGACATTTTTCTATATGAAGATGTACCTCAGAGGTAGAGCACTTGTCTAGCACTTGTAAAACTCTAGGTTCAGTCCTTTGCACTGTTACAAAACATATTATCAGACCTTAAATATGTGTATGGTAGACTGGTGGGTGTGATGGGACAATGGTAGGGGGGAGAACTGGGGGGAATCTTAGATTTTCTCATTATTGTACTCTGATGTCAACTATCCACCACTTCTATTGAATTAGCCTTTTTAAAATTCGAAGGGATGGCTGTATTACTCAGTGAGTGGAAGTGCTTGCAGTATGAGCGTGAGGACTTGAGTTCAGTTCTTCAGCATCCATGTAAAAAGATGATCATGACTCACATAGGCCTGTAACCTCAGCACTGTCCGAGGCAGAGATGAGATTTCGGGAACTTGACGAGAAGCCACCCTAGCTCTAAACTCCTGTCTCAAAGGAATTGGGTAGAAAATAACAGAACAGGAGAGCCAACACCCCCTCCTCTGGCCTCTATACATATGTGCACAGGCATGTACCCCTGTACACACACATGTTCATGCACCAAACACACATATACTATAATCACATGGACACATACACATATACCACAAGTACATACATTACACATACATATACAAACACACATGCACATTACATACACATATATGACTTACATTTATACATATATTAAACCCACCACACATATACCACACTTATATACATACATACCAGACACTCACGGACACCTACAAAAACTGAGCTTTCACATTCATTTATTTTTGAAATTAATTTTATTTGAAATTTTATTGTAATTCCAATAAACAGCAACTTATTTTTTACTTTCATTCTAGTTCTGATAATGAAGTGTGGTGACTAACCTCTTTTTCTAAAATTTTCAGGTGGGGACTTTTGGGATTAAGGGTAACATGGTTGGCAAGAGTGTTCAAAATAAGTTCTCTGCAAAATACCCAATGAACCTAAAGTGATATTGTTCTAAGAGGAATCACAACTGAGACTTGGTTACTACAAAAGGGATTCCATCATGTGTGTAGGGAACTGTAGCAAGAGTTCTCAGGAAATGGTGACAGTTGAAGCCAAGCAGTTTGCAGTGTCTTGTGTTAAAAGCATTGCTTCGTTAGGCCTAAGGCTGATCAAGCAATGCTCTACCTTCCATCTAAGTGGGAAATGACCCAGACGTTCTAGCTCTTGGTCTGATGACCTCAGTGATGGGGTCATTTTAGCACCCATGTCTGATCTGATGGTGTGCCGTGGTAGAGCAAGTAAGTCTAACACTGGGATGGCACATCCTTTTTACTGCCTGAAACTCATTATGCACAAGAGATACTCAATAAAAACTTGTTAAATAAATAAGCCATCTATGACACCGCAACATAAAACTGGACTTCAAAGGTCAGAGCAATGTTAGATGCAAGTATATCATGTTATTCTTAATGAGATATTCTTAGTAGACATAGGTTCATCGCAAATAAGAAGTCATTATCCTTAAGAAGCAAATCCTTGCTCTCCAGCTATAAGGATAGTTCTAGAGAAAAATGTTAGGACTAATATGAGAATCAGTAAATGGCATTTTCAACAGTCTTACCACACAGTTTCCTCTTTTTCATTAAGCTATGTGGAAACAGCTCTGTGGGAGTGGGAGAGCATTTTTAACTCAATATGGTGAATGTGATACAAATGGTTTGTTATTCAGGCTGATTCTATCATTGACCCAAATGAGTTCTTTGTGAAATCTGGCTGGGCTGTTTTCTGCATTTCATCAAGCTAATTCTGTAATAGCTTCAGCAGAGCTGCTGTGGACTAAAGTCATATCAAGATACAACTTTAAATTCATAATTTAAAGTCTGTAGCAATGCATGTGGTGAGAGCTTCATTTGTACTGTGTCTTATTTAATAGGTTCTACTTTCAAATTCTGAATTTGAAATATTTACTCTGTCTGGACATTGGCAAATTTATTTAAATTTCAACAATTCTATCACCTATATTAAATAAGGATTATGGCAATAATAATAACAGTGTCATGTTCTGATAGGTTCTGACTTTGAAGATTGTATAAAAAATGTTCATGTCAAATTCTTAGTACCTAACACTCAATGAGAATTTCAGAATTATATAAGTTTTACATTTTAAAACAAAATGATGGCTAGGTTAATTGATAGAAATTGCTTTTCATTTTAAAATATAAGTGAAATCTTTTTAAGTGGGTATAATTACAATCATCTCTAATAAGTAGAATTTTGTGTTCCTACATGAAAATCCTGACAGTATTGTAGTTTAAAATATTTCCTTTCTCTGTGGCTTAGGGGAAATGTTCTCATGAAATGAAAAAGTCGTACTTCAGATCAACGGCACTGAATCAGAGAGCCTATGAAGAATGGAACTCAGTATGAAGAATGAAGAGTATGGAGAGACCAAACTGTGCAAACAGTCTAGAGCAACAGGCATGTGGAACTGAGGCCTCAGCACTGGCATTCATTATTCATTGTGGTTACACATCCTCCACCTGTCAAGCATTGCTACTGTTGGAATCTTGTCTTTATATTAGGACCTGTAGGGTTCTAACAAGGTGATCATGACTGCATGAGCTGCTTTCAAGGAACCTGATGTTGTAGCTATACTTGTTATTGTAGTTTATAAATTTGAACCCTAAAGTGTCAGACATAAGAAAAAATAACATTATAAAAGGCTGTGCTCAGGAGAAACCAGAGAGAAAGCATAACTCAGTTGCCTCAGGATAAATGTTTGAATAGCTAAATACCATGTGACGAAGGAACTGGTTTCCAGCCAGAGTCATGGGGCTGAAAGCTGGAACTGATGGCAGGAAGACAGCCAACCTCAGGAAGGTGAAAGCAGGTCCAGCTTTCAGAACCCAGGCTAGCTGGATGAGGGAGCAAAGAGACAACAGTTCTTTCCAACAGACTGGCATTACCTGGCATTCCTTCAAGCTAAGAAGCAAGCCATGGCATGAGTTGGAATCCCACACTTGCTCACAGACTTTAAGAAGGAGATTTTTGATCAATACCTCTCAAACAATTCTGCTGTGGGAACGTCTGATTCCTGTGTTTTTTGTTGTTTTTTTTTTTTATTTACCTTTAATCACTACTTGGCAACAGTACAACTGTTCTTGAATCCATATTTAACTCACATTCCTATCCCACAACATTCTTATTCTACCAGAAACAATGCTAGTTTTAAACGTGAAGCAGGCAGGCTTGAGTTCTGTTTTTCACTTTACACACTTCGCTGCCATTGGTTCTGATGTCCTCTGTATCCCAGTCTATGGTGGGAAACCTTCAGGCATGGAAAAAGTCTTATGTAATACAGTGACTATCAATAACATTAAAATCTTCCTGAGTATTTCATACTTAGTGTCGATTTTTATTTCTATTCTAAGTGGCAGTGTAGAGAGAACATACAGCCAAACAGATCCCATTTTGAGTTTCGAGTCTCCTACTCCTACATTCCTTATAACTTTGAGCAAATGATTTAACTTCATGCACCAGTTTTGCATTCTAAAACTGGGACGTTGCCAACTGTTTTCAATTATTTCTCTCCCCTCCCTCACTCCCTCTCTCCCTCCCTCTCCTCTCCCTCTCCCTCTCCCTCTCCCTCTCCCTCTCCCTCTCCCTCTCCCTCTCCCTCTCCCTCTCCCTCTCCCTCTCCCTCTCCCTCTCCCTCTCCCTCTCCTCTCTCTCTCTCTCTCTCTCTCTCTCTCTCTCTCTCTCTCTCTCTCTCTCTCTCTCTCTCTCTGTGTATGTGTGTGTGTGTGTGTGTGTGTGTATGGGTAGGTATAGGTGAATGTAGTACCAGTTGATGCTGGAAGATGTCAGATCCCTGAAGGTTAAGTGATAGGTGGCTTTGAGCTGCCCAGTGAAGGGGCTCAGAAGCGCACCTGGTCCTTATCCACTGAGCCATTTCTGTAGACTCAGATACTGCCAATTTTGGAGAACTCTTAGAATAAGGTAAGAAAATGCTAGCATATGATAAATACTCCATTGCTTTTTCATTATTCTTCTTATCACTAATTATATTTTCCCATATTATCAAGTCACTCTTAAATGTTTAAAGGACACAGCTCCAAAAAGAACAGAATGTGTGGAATGCCTGTGATGGTGCTGGTACTTACTGTTGCTTCTAGAAACCTCAGTGCTCAATTCTACTCTTTAAGATTTTTGTTTTCAGTGACTGAAAAAAGGAAGTATTTCTTTTCCTCAAAATAAAACAAGACTTGGTATGAAAAATTGGGAAAAAAATAGGATGAAAGTTCAATGGATGTTATAAACATGACAAAAAAAGTTAAGAGAAAGTTGGAAGAAAGCAAAGGATTTGGTGGTCTTGTGTTGTGGAATAGAATATTTGTTTAGCTAAGTAAAGGTGTGTTACATTTGTGCTGCAGAATAATTGTTTAATAAATGTAAAGATGTGTTGCGTTTGTTTACGTGGCATTTGTTTGACTATGTGTTGCTGTTTCACCTTGCCTGCCTAGGGCACCTGATTGGTCTAATAAAAAGCTGACAGTCTAATATCTAGGCAAAATAGGGATAGATGGGGCTGGCAGGCAGAGAGAAAAGAGAAGTCAGTCAGCCAGCTGGGGGCCAGACAGACAAAAAGACACAGAGGAAGCAGGAAAGCAGGATGGACAGTACATAGATGAGGTAAATGTGCCGCAGGGCAGCACGTAGTTTAATAGAAATGGGTTAATGTAAGTTAAAACAAAAACAAAAACAAAAACAAAAACAAAAAAAGAAACCTGGCTAAAAACGAGCTAGAGCTAATGCCGAGCACTCATAATTAATAAGTCTTTATGTCACAGTGTGGTGGCTGACAGTCAAAGAAACCCCCAACTAAAGTCTTCGATATTCAACATGGTGACACAGGGATGGGATGAGAAAAGGGAAAAATGGGGAGGGGAACCTTCATGAAAGTCAATACAGGAAACTCTGCCATGTTAGGTAGTAGACTCTTCACATGGCACTATCATGTTTAAAATTCCTTTAGTTAGACATTACTCATAAAATGTTACACAGAACTCTCATCCAATGGGCTTCAGAGTAGTAAATGATTTAGAATGAAGTTATTTTATAAGATAAAATTTTGCACAGCTGCTAAATCCAGTCTGCTCTACTGATGTGTAGACATTTGATGACATCTGTGACATCAAGTCACAGGTAGTGATTGTGTTCTTGGCATTCATCATGCCTGATGTTTGTTGTACTTCAGAGAACTTCTAAAGAACTTGGAAATAAGGATCCCAGAGAACTCATCTAAAAAATTCTGAGGATTTTGGGTATACCTTGACAGGTTTGTACTTAACTCAGTTAAAAGGGGACACATTTTAAAAGTGGTAGGAATTACTGGAAAATACTCTCTATAAAGATAAATATTATAAAATGAACTAGACAGAGTGGATGAGATCTAGGCTGCTGACGTGGAAACCTTATTAGTACACCAATAAAAATGGTACAAAAAAGGCTGAACCACTGCCCAAAATTATGTTCACATAAAAATGAGGACTCTCCATTAACATTCTAATTTAAACTGAAGTACTATTTTTCAAAGAAACATCTATTTTAATTTCACAATTTTAGTGGTGCTGTAGCTATTATTACTTTTAATTTAATGCATAAAATAATTCAATTTAATTTCTCAGAAAACTGTTATGTAAGAAATGGAAACTCTTGTTATTCTAGATGTTTCAATTGTATTTAGTTGTCAATGCTTTCCTGAAAGGAATTTTATTTTTCTTTTCTGTTTAATTCAGTGTTTTGAATTTTTAAACTCTTGGCCTATATTTGTAAGCATTATTCACCCATATTCCTAGGTCAATCTTTCCATTATATTTACATGTCAGATACAAACAACATACCACTTTTCACATGTATAAAATATTTAAAGCTGGATTTAAATTACTCTAGACCTTTGAATTTCCATTTCTTAAAACAAATCTGAAGACCAGGATTACTATTTATTACTATTTAATTCTATTTAAATTGCTCCTACTCTCTAGAGCAGGCTTTTGCTTGTCACTAGGAGCATAATTTAGAGACAAATGTTTACAGTCGTTTTGTTTCAAGGTTTTAGAAATCTGAGGCAAATATTTTAAATAGTAGTGTCTAACATTTCTACAACACTTCATTTATCAATCATCGCCATGAAAATTGGTATTCTATGTAAGTGAAAATTCCACAGAGTAGATCCTTATCATGTTAGCTGCCTTTGTTTTCCATTTCAGTCTCTTTGCAGGAACTCTCCCATAATGCATTCCACACTGATTTCCTGTGGGAACAAAAACACTAACAGAATTTTGTTAATACTCTTTCAAAATTCAGAATCTGTACTTGATCTTGTATGGCCACCTTGTTTTTCCAAGAGCCTTCTTCCTTTGTATCTCTCAGCACTATTTGACTTCATAGATGATCATCACAAATGTAAATTAAGCACAAAAATGTTATACAATTGCATATAATGTGAAAAGCAAAAATAAGTGATAGTCCTCAAGACCACATTGTGACTGCCATGTAGCAACCGAAGATACCTCACTGGTCTCTTACTTTGTTCCAAGTGCTTAGGGTTGTTCAGTGATAATTTCTGTTTCAATAAAAGATTACTGCAAATTTCCAGAGAACTTGAAACTTGAACACCTAAATGCTCTTCTGAATGACTCTTGTTAAAAGACAGGACAGCAAGGACTTGGGTAGACTGTGCTACATAAAGGAGCTAGCCAGCTGTTAGTTTAATGCTGCTGTGACAAATTCTTGAGGCAGTTTAAAGAAGGAAAGAGTTCATGTTCATACTTTCAGATGTTCCTGTCCATGTTTGCTTGGATCTGTTACTTTCTGACACTCTGCACAAGGAGGAAGAACATTACTCAGCAGCGTGTGTTGGAGCAAGAAGTTCGCCTCATAGGGGCAAGAGGCAAAACTCCAAGGAGAAACTGAGGACAAGATTCATCTTCTCAGGTTACATCTCTACTTCCTCCAAACCAGCCCCACCTCCTATTTTTAATTACCTCCCAATAATACCATCATACTGTGAATCATAAAAGCATTAATCTAAGGATTAGGCCATAGCCCTCAGAATCTGGTCATCTCTCAGAAGTCCATCAGCAAGTAACTGAGTCCCTAGTACATTGGACCACGGGGTACATTTTCTTACAAATTGTAGCACCTTTGTTTTAAGAGGCATGGCTGCACAGACAATATCCATCTAGTAGTAATATTTTGCTAGCTATCATTGAGGGTTATTTTCTAACCAGTGTAACCAGTGACCCTTCTCTCTCTCTCTCTCTCTCTCTCTCTCTCTCTCTCTCTCTATATATATATATATATATATATATATATATATATATATATATATATATCACTCATATTGTGGTTCTTGTCTTCCTTCCTCATGATTATTTTTCTTCCAATCTTTCTGTCCTTTGACACTTAAAAAACAAAGCCTAAAGCAAATAGACATAAAATAGGTATCTACAATACACACTAATTTTTGTCTGTAACTGAAAAATCTAAGAGTCAGTTTAAACCAGGTAGATGTTAAAAAACAAAGATGAGGAATAATCCATAAACCATTCACTGTTTCCCTCTTCAAGGAGATCAGCTAGATAGCTGGATCACAACTGTCCCCTCCCCACAAACACACATGAAATCTGCTTCTATTGAGCCCTACATTCTAAATCTCCACCTTCATCCGGACTTTCCAATAGCCTATCTATCACTTCAAAACAATGGTCCACTGTTCCATATAAGCCGACTCTTGGTTTATTTGTTTTGTTCTTGCTTTAGTTTATTCTGTTGCAGTGCTAGAGAATAGACTTGCATTTTCATGAATTCAGCCTAGCGTTTGAGCTATGCCCCAGGCCTATGCCAGTTCTTAGTGGTCTTCAAACACAGAGTGGAAGCTCTCATAGTATCAGAACCTGGTTTGGGCACTGGTCTTCAAGTCTTGAAGCAGAGAGAAAGCAACATTGAATGTGTTCATTGCTTTGATTTCGAATCCAAAGGCTAACAAACTTAAAATTGGCTAAGAGGCTGCAGGAAATTCCAGTAACAACTCCCTATCATCATTTCCCAGTGTGTGTTTGGTGAAAGTTGGGCCTTCTGAATATCAGTCCAATACAAAGTTACTGTGGGGTGCATCTTCATGGCAGAAAACTACAGTCAGAGACCTTATAGGTAGTTGTTCCAAAGTCAGAAAAGAAAACATTACAGACCTTGACTCAAAGCCAATTTGTCAGACCCAGGATGGAAAGCAGATCATTGTGTTGCCTCATCTAACTTTTTATTGCAAGAAAGTTTCCATTTTTGAAAACCAACTTGGCATTTCATAAAAGCTCCCTTTGACAAACTTTGCCCTCTTTAATTGCCAAGGCCTTTGGATTCCAGGTTCTGTAGGCCTAAGGACATTTGCTCAATAAATTACAAAGAGCTACAGAGAGAATCATCCCTGATATACAGCAGCTATTAACTTGGAAAAACAAGCGAAAGAAAAATTGAGGAACCTGCTGGAATTTCCAGCATTGGTATCTCATTCTTGGAAGATCTTTTTGAGGAAATAATAGTTGCTGGAGACACATCACAGACAAAAAAGTACTGCTTGAAATTTTTGTAGTCCAAATGATTCTAGGCACAGTGTCTACCTACTGGTTGGTACAGGTGCCTGGTCTCTACTACATGTGTTTGAAGATTATTGCATTAAATGCTTATTTAGCAGGTTAGATAGATGTGGAAAGGAATGGTTGTCACCCCTCTGTTTTGTATGTTGGTTGAATAAGAAAGAAGAATCATGAAAAGATATAAGGCAGAGAAGACATGCCAGCTGAGTGACATATCAGAAGGAAGTAAAGACACTAGATTTTCCTTTTTTCTCAGAAAAACTTTCTTGCCACGACAAGAGCTCAGGAAGGTTGATTTTATGCCTATATACAACAAGGCAATTTCTTCAATTTTCCATCTCTCTCTAGTGCAACGCTGTCAAAAGAATCTCTGTAATAATGAAAAAAATTATTTTAGTTGTCTAATAAAGTATCAAATAGCTATATGGCAGTTATGCTCTTAAAAAGTAGCAGATGAACAAGGATGTTATCAACAGACATGCAAACATGGATAGGGGAACGCTCATGAGGCCCCGACCCTACACAAAGAACTATAGGTAACTAAAGAATGTTGAAAGAGGGAGAAATCGCCGGGCGGTGGTGGGGCACGCCTTTAATCCCAGCACTCGGGAGGCAGAGGCAGGCAGATCTCTGTGAGTTCGAGGCCAGCCTGGTCTCCAAAGCGAGTTCCAGGAAAGGCGCAAAGCTACACAGAGAAACCCTGCCTCAAAAAACCAAAAAAAAAAAAAAAAGTAGCAGATGATACTATACAAATAATTTTTAAATAATTTAATTAATTTAAATTTAAATAGCCTCCCATGGTTATTGGCTACTATGTAGAGCAGTGCTTCAATAAATGTTGAAATTATTTCTCCACCTTTCATTCTTATAAAATTTAGTAAGTTATTGCTTATATTTTGGTTTTAGTGAGTGTTGTAATTTAGTGCATAATTCTGAGAAGTCTAAAATGAGTCATGGAGGTAGCCTTAGTGCTATTACATTAAAAATGATTCCATGGGACTGGGGAGATGTCCCAGTGCCATACTTACTGCCCAAGTGTGAGGACCAGAGTTTAGATCTCAGAAATCTACATAAAGGCCTGATAGGTATGGTGACCAGCCTGTATTACCAGCACTAGAAGGAGACAGTAAGCTGGCTAGCAAGACTAGCAGACTAGCTGTATCAACAAGCTCTAAGTTTGATTGAGAAGTCTCCTTAGGCGTGGTCATGGTTCACTGCAAAAAATCTTTTTCTTGGGACATTTTTTTTCTGGATAATTTGTCCTTTTTCTTCAGATGTCTCATTTTCCCAGAGTTCTTCAGATTCCTTAGTTAGATGCCTTCATTTTCCTGAAAGACAAAAACAAAACCCTTGCCAACCCTAACTTTGGGGAGGTTCTAAATCTAATCTTTATCAATTTTGACTTATTATTTCTCCTTAAATTTTTGCTTTATTTTCTAAAGCTGTTCTATCATCCAGAGCAGCATGGTTTTATACAATAGGCATTAGGTTCTTTAATTGCTCTGGGAAGGAGTTTTCTCTATGATAATAGGAAAGGACTGAACAATTTGACATGGGGGTCTGCGAGAGCTCCCTCAGGGTGTTTCCCTATGGCAAAGGCAAGGGATGACCTTGTCTGTCCCTTGTTGACCTACATTCATTAGTCCAATGTCTGTCTTTGCTACACCTTTTGCATAACCCAGAAGGGAGGGATATTCTATTGGAATTATTCCTTGAAAAAAAAACATTATTTCTAGAAATGCCCTATTTACTGTCCCTTTTTAGGTGACCTTGTTTACTGCAATTGAAACATTTGACATTACTGTTTTTCTTCAAACCTCTGAAAATCACCTCTCATATCCAAGCATCATCATGGTCATGAGATTCAATATTAATTGTATCTCGGATCCATTCCTCCAAAGGTGATGATCTTGCCTTGAACAGCCTAATTACCCTTTTGCATTGTACATTAGCATTTTCAAAAGCCAAAGATTCAATTATTATTTGTCTAGCTTCTGAATTTGGTATTATTCTATTCACTGTTGAAGTCAGTCTATGTAAGAAAGTTTCTTTTGGGCCCCATACAACTTTAGTAAATGACTCAATTTTCTTTTCTACTTCTTCAATTCTGTCCCAAGCATTCAAGGCTGCCATGCAGCATAAAGCCAGGGTATGGTCAGCATATAAATATTGTCTTTGTATATCAGCATAATTGCCTTCTTCAAGAAGTTGATCTTGGGAAATTTCCATACCTCTAGTCCTGCTTTGTGGTTCAATGGACTTGCTTCATCCTTCCACCAGGTCCTCCATTGTAACTGGAGACCAGCCTCTAAAACTGCTGTAACCAAATCTCATCAGTTTTGAGGAATAATTCCATTACAAGTTGACCACAAGTTTAACATCTGCTTCACAAAAGATAAGTGGATGCCATATGAGATTATTGCTTCTTTGAATCTCCTCAAATCTAACATTTACACAGGAGTCTAATCAGCTTGTACATAGTCTTTGAATATGCAGTTCCTGTAAGGTTACTGGATAAATTAAGGTTGGCTTATTTAAAGCCTTAGGCTGTTTCTCTGTAACCTCATAATGCAATGTTGTGATTGGTTCTTTAAATCTCTATGATCTATTTTAAGAAGTTTTTCAAAAACCTTTATCTTGGCACTCATATTAACTAAGTTTTTAATGATAAAAAAATGATGGAATAAATAATATTTATAATTGACATTACATAAACCCCATCAACATTAATTATCCTCTCATTTAATTGTTCCATTTTCAGACTGTCTATTGTTATCATATTATCAAACAGAGATCAAACTCCCCCCATTGTAAAAATGTTTCCCATTTTTTGATGTAGGAAAAAACTCTCTTTTAACTGATTTCTCCCTTTAAGAAATTCTGATGGACTCACCAAATCTTCTGACAGTGACAATTCAGATGATGGTGTGGTAGCAACCTGAGGAGGGGCCCAGAGAAAGCCGAAACCTGCTAGGAGAGGAAAGAAGCAAAAGTTCCAGCCATCTCACCAACTCCATGAATACTCTCACTGAATGTCTCTGAGTCCTCAGCCAAAAAAGCACTCTTCAGCTGAAAAAAGCTCTAGTTCCTGTCTCTTCACACTTTATATGCCTTTTTCTGCCCTGCCATATTACTTCCTTCCTAGTGCTGGGATTAAAGGTGTGTGATTCTCAAGTACTGGGATTAAAGGAGTGTGCCACCACTGCCTGGCTCTGTTTCTCTTTTAGACTGAGTCAATCTTATATAGTTCAGGGTGGCTTTGAATTTACAGAGATCCAGATGGATCTCTGCCTCTGAATGCTAGGATTAAAGGTGTGTGTCACCATTGCCTGGCATCTATGTTTAATCTAGTGGCTTGTTCTGTCCTCTGATCTTCAAGCAAATTTTATTAGGGTACAATATATCACCACACTGATGACCTGAGTCCAGTCCCTCGTGAGGGAGGGAATGTCTTCCAAGTTCCACAGATACACATGGCTCCCACAAACCCACAGAGATACGTATAGACACATGTGTGCATGCACACGCATAATAAATAAATAAATGTCAGCAATTCTGCAAATATACATGAATAATGTCTGTTGAAAGACAGAGAAGTGTGGTTCACTTATATAAACAGCATAGGCCCTGGAAGAATGTGCTTTCTGGAAAACCTCAGCCAACAACATAGACCTACTTTCTAAGTGGTTACACATGTGAAGAGAAAGAGATAGAGAACAAGTAAGAAGAAAGCTGAAAGAATAATTGCAGCTTTGTAAGCACCAATGTCTTAAGTCATATGCAAATGAAGTTAATATGTGACATGCCAATCCATATTAAATATGAGGCAGAGAAATCCCTTAAGCCCTCACCTACAATATATTCCACTGCTTTGGTCACATCAGGGGGCCACCTACTCAGCATACCTGTCTTTCCCTCCACCATCATCATTCAGCCCACCTGAGATAGCCCCCTGGTGTCTTCCACGTGAATTTGAAGACCCCTGTACCAAATGATTTCTACATCTTTTGTACTTCTAGCACCTTTTGCTTCTCTGATAATAAATTCACTACATCTCTAAAATGATGAGAGGGGCCTTTGTCTCATCAAATGCTAAATATTGGGGGTTTGATATGTTTTATAAGTACTATAAACATTTAAAGGAAGAACTTGAATATTATTACATGCGACCCATTTTTGCCCATGCCAACTGCTCACTGATTGCTGAGTGAATAAATGATGCAGAAGTTCCTAACATGGAAAAATCAGTACATGACATTTTCAAGCTGAGAAATTTGATTTTGTCAGAATTCACCTCATTTTGTGCTTTTGCTTATTTTCATCTCAGATAAAACTGTGGTGATAATTAAATTCATAGTAAAAGTTTATAGCTGCCTGTTATAAATCCTCAGAGAATGCCCATTGTTACAGTTTGGTTTCTGTGGCTTGTAACAAAACACTGGCCAGAAGCAAATTGGGGTGCAAAGTATTTATTTCAGTTTACATTTCCACATAACAGTCCATCATTGACAGAAGTCAGAACAGGAATTCAAGTAGGAATTTGGAGGCAAGAACTGAAGCAGAGACCATGAAGGAATGCTGCTTACTGTGTTGCTCCCAGGCCCAGGTTCCATTTGTCTATTAGCCTAGGCCCACCTACCCAGGGGTGATACTGCCCACAGTGGACTAAACCCTCCAACAATCAACACAATTCCCCACAGGCCAATCTGATGGAGTGAATTCCCTGATTGAGGGGTTTCTCTTCCCAGGTGACTCCAGTTTTTGTCAGGTTCACAACTGGACCTATGATGCCCATGAAGTAAATGTCTGTCGTGTTACTAGTATTTGTGTAAGTAGTAACTCTGCCTCCATTCCCCTCTTTTTCCTCATACCAGTCTCCATTCTCAGACCCAGAAGTCTCTTTCAGCAATTAGCTCATAATATGTGGTAGGAGAGTTCCCTTTGTGTTCACTCTGCTTAGGGTTTACGAGCTTTCCTAATCAGTAACTTTATGATTTTTCAATAAGTAGAGAACTTTTACCCTTACCTCTGCAATGTTTTCTTCTTTTTGGAAATTATTTATAAACTAGGCCATGTGATAATTATCCCTAAGGTTATCAAACATATTTTTCAGTAGTTATTTGTCTATGCATTATTTCAGATGATTTATTTCTATTGTTACTAGATAGGTAGGTAGATAGATAGATAGATAGATAGATAGATAGATAGATAGATAGATAGATGTAGATATTCAGCTTTTCTTCTGAAATGAATTCTTACTGTTAATTTCATCCAGTGAAATTCTCTTCTGAGATACTCAATTTCATCATTACACATTCCAGTTTTTTTCCTCTTATTAACATTTCTCCAATATCCTCAAGGTCATGGGGAATAGTTGTAATCAAAGTATTTGAACTGATGCTGCCATCTCTTCCTTTCTAGAACTGTTTCTGTTGAGTGACTTTTCTCTGGGTGAGCTACAAAACTTTATCCATCTTCACACATTAAGTTATTTACTATCAGGCGTGAAGCATTGTGAAGGTTAGGATGCTGAGCCAGATTTTGTTGTATTCCTTTAAAGATTGCTATGGTTTGATCACGGTTTAGAATGATGATCTTTTAAGTCTCCTTTTTTAAGTTATTTCAGGGAAGTTAGAAAGCCTTCATTTTGAGAAATGTTAGCTCCACTTCTCTGATGTAGACCTTTCTTTGGGCTTTATTGAATATTAAATGTGTCCAGTAAAGTATATCTGCTCTACTTGACAAGAATTCAAAACTCTCCCAGCAATATGGATTATGTGCATTGTTTTTCACCCCATTCCCACTGTTTTTTTGTTTTTGTTTTTTTTTAATTTTTATTTTGCAATACAATTCAGTTCTACATATCAGCCACGGATTCCCTTGTTCTCCCCCCTCCCACTCCCCTCACCTTCCCCCCAGCCTACCCCCCATTCCCACCTCCTCCAGGGCAAAGCCTCCCCGGAGAGGACTGAGATCAACCTGGTAGGTTCAGTCCAGGCAGGTCCAGTCCCCTCCTCCCAGGCCGAGCCAAGCGACCCTGCATAGGCCCCAGGTTTCAAACAGCCGACTCATGCAATGAGCACAGGACCCAGTCCCACTGCCTGGATGCCTCCCAAACAGATCAGGCCAATCAACTGTCTCACCCACTCAGAGGGCCTGATCCAGTTGGTGACCCCTCAGCCATTGGTTCATATTTCATGTGTTTCCGTTTGTTTGGCTATTTGTCTCTGTGCTTTATCCGACCTTGGTCTCAACAATTCTCTCTCATATAAACCCTCCTCATTCTCGCTAATTGGACTCCCAGAGATCCACCTGGGGCCTAGTCATGGATCTCTGCATCCAGATCCCTCAGTAGTTGGATGAGGTTTCTAGCACGACAATTAGGGTGTTTGGCCATCCCATCACCAGAGTAGTTTTATCTGAACGTAGAAGACATTCCTAGCCTGGACTCATGGGGCTTCACCATATGCATACATATTTGCAACCAAAGTACTACAGAATCCCTAGTCATATTCAGGTTTTAGTAAGTATTTCTTTACTTGATATCTATATCTCGTGATTTGCCCTATAAATTCTAACTGTTGCTACATCCTCCAGTTGGGGTTACTGTCTCCCTGACTTTGATGAGACAACCAGGTTTATTTTCATTTTCTCATTACTTAGTTACAAAGTTCAGTTGCCTCCAAATAAGAATCTCAACTCATTTGATTCTTTTCTTTAGGACCATTAACCTGAACTGGCCAGTTTCTAAAAATAGGTGGTTTTTAAAAACTTTTTCTCATGTTTTATGGTTGTTTATAAATAAACATATTGCCATTCCCTTGTGGCCAGAAGCAGAAATCCCCTAGATTTCAAACATGATTTCTCATACTGTGATTTCACTTTAGTGATACAAAAGGTCCCCTCTGCTGTGTTTTTATGTCTAAAAATAAAGTATTCTTAGGGGTTTGCTTTTTCTTATGGTATTGCCTTTTTATATTTTCAAGAAAAATCTAAAGCATTATTTGATCTAGATGTTTGTTGAATATATGAGATCACTGGGGGGACAAGAATCTGTCAACTCACAATTCTATTTATTAGAGATGATACTTTTGGTTTCTGTCTATCAGAAAAATAAATTTTAAATTTTAGTGAAAACACAAACTTATTATTATGACTTTATTATAATTAATTAAAGATAACTAAAGGGTTATTTTATTGTTGTTTGACTTTTGCCTCCTCAGAGTTTTATGCACCTTTGAATTTTAATTAAAATCAAGTTGATGTGAAATGTTCTCGTATGAAAAGTGCCTGAAAGATGGTTTTACACACAACTGTGAAGTGGAGTGGTTAGTATCCACTCCAGATCTAGAAGTGGATGAGCTCCAGATCCAAACAGCAGGACATCATCCTGTTATTAACCCTAGAGGGGAGAAATGTGGAAAAAGCCCTGAAATTCACAGCAGCACATTCAGCACCCCCATAGCATCAGTAAACAGTTAGTTTAAAATCCTGTTCCAATGGAGTCAGGAAATTTACCAGATGCAAGTGGTACATAGATTATACTGTACCCGTGGTTTCTCAATATTGTTCATGACTTCATAGTAAAACTCAACTAAAACAGTTTTGAGTACAAAATTGACACATACTGATATAGACGGGCAAGAATATCCTAATAAAATTTGGTATTGGCACAAATCCTATTCTCAAGGACACTCTTAGCCTAGTAATATTGTTATATTTATAAATTATGTACATACGGTGAAGAGTAATTTTTAAATACTCATATTTTTCTAAAAGTCATGCCAAATAAAATTTATTGAGATAAACAAAAATGTTACTGCAACATGTTTATAGTGAATTCTAACCTTAAGCTCTTGGCAACGTTAACAGGCATTTAGCATAAACTTATTTTTAAACGCCCAGGCAGACTACAGGGAAGGAGTGAGCAGGCTACAACAAGAGGTCTGCATATGCGGGTTCTGCAAAGCAACATACACAAAGGTACCCTCACTTTCTCTTCTCCCCTGTGACTAGTTGTGAGACATTTTTTAAAACAATATCCCTTTTGAGAATGCCAATTATGAGGGATGATAGAACATTGATTCAGCCTCATTTCTTGCCTTTTGTTATACAGTTAAAGCTTCTGTTGTTTTCTTGACCAAGCTAAAATAAAACAGATGCAAGTAAATCAGACAAAGATGTGGATTTGGCATATGAGTAGAGAGAGGGTAGAATTAATATTTTTTCCTTATTGTTTAGTTAAGCAATGTTAAGCACATTCTGTTACTGTGAACAAGGGGCAATGCTTGAGTAGTAAATTGTTACATTTGCTAGTTTTGAAATTGAAATGGGGAAAGCATTAGAAAAAGAGAGAAATGGGCAGAAACTTGATACTAAAAATCTCAGAATACTGAACAATAGGGCAGTTCATGCATTAACTCATTCAAGAGATGGTATGTATGTATGTATGCAAGCATGTATGTATGCAATGATATGTAATGTTTTGCTGAATGACATGGGATTATACTTACACTACCTCAAAATGTAGTGGTCATCATCCTATTTTTACTCTGTAGTGAGTCAGTTTTAGAATGCATTAGTGTTTAATATGAAAAAATTTCCAAAATTAGTATGCCCTTGTTTGAATGTTGTATTCCTCAAGATTCCTAGGAAGAAGAGTCATTGGGATATACATAGAATTAATTACAGGCATTGGCTCATATGATATGGAAGCTGATATGCCTTAAGATGTGCTGTCTAAAGGTGGAGATTAGGGAAAGCCATGGGTGAGAGAATAATGTCCAAGTACAGAGGAGATGGATGTCCCAACTCAAGGAAGAAGAATTTCCCTTTCTCTGCCTTCTAGTCCATTGCAGATTTGGTGTATTGGATGATTTCTGTGCATGTGAGAGAACCTCCTCTTTACTTACACTACTGACTCATATACTAACCTCTTCTGGAAGTAACTGAGAATCCTTCAGCACACTCAAGTTGATAGACAAAATTAACTGTCTTAGGTGTTTTCAAAGGAGGCACAACTAAATTTTAGCTGAACAAAACCAAAACAGCACATTGGTGCTGGGTCCATGTACTGAGGCATTCCTGCTTTATTAGAAAATATCAATATTGTGTGCTTTCTGTTCTTGTATTTAAAAAATGGAGAAATGTAAGTGCTATGGAGTAATCCTTCTGTATGTTGTGAATATGTATTACTCTGATTGGTTTAATAAAGAAGCTTCCTGGCCAATAGCTGAACAGGATAAGGTTAGATGGGAGAGCCAAACTGAGAATGCTGGAAAGAAGAAGGGTGGAATTGAAGGAAATGCCAGCAGACGCAGAGGAAACAGGACTAGGATTTATAAAAAATGAGGTAACAAGCCATGAGCCACATTGTAGAGGGTAGATAAGAAATCCGGGTTAATGTATATGTAAGAGTTAGCTAGTGACAAGCCTGAACTATTGGCTGAGCATTTATAATTCATATTAAGTCTCCGTGTTGGATATTTGGGAACTAGTAGTGGGAGAGAAGCTTCTTTCTATATGTAAGGGATTAGAATAGAATTCAAGGATTGTTTTTGTCTTAACATTTTTTTACTTGTGATAATATATATGTGTTTTTTTATGTTTTCAATATTGTAACCTATTAAAAATTACCAAGACACATTATCTCTTATTATATGTTTCTTTTTTTCTTCTTTAAAAAATTTTTCTCTTATATAATACATCCAAAACAATGTTTCCCTTCCCTTTACTCCTCCCAGACCCTGTAGCCTCCCTCTCTCCCCCAAACCCATTCCTCCTCAGTTTCCCTTCAGAAAAGAACAGGCCTCCCAGGGATATGAATGAAACATGACAGAGCAAGACACAATAAGACTTGGTTGGATGACTTGTCAATTGGTGAAAGTGAGGTATTGAAGTTTTCCACTGTCGATGTGTGAATTAACCTTTAGTAATGTTTCTTTTACAAACATATATACCCTCATATTTGGGGCACAGATGATAACAATTGAAAAGTTATCTTGGTGGATTTTTCCTTTGATGATTATGAAGTGTCCTTCCCCATCTCTTTTGATTAATTTTGATTTGAAGTCTATTTTTGTTAGATATTTGAATGGCTATACCAGTTTGTTTCTTGGTCCATTCACTTGGAAAATTTTTTCCAAACCTTTATTTTGAGGTGATGTCTATCTTTGATGTTGAGGTGTGTTTCTTGTATGCAGCAAAAGAATGGATCCTGGTTTTGTATCCATTCTGTTAGTATTTGTCTTTTTTATTGGGGAATTGAGTCCATTGAAATTGAGAGATATCAATGACCAAAGATTGTTAATTCTTATTTTGTTGTTGTTGTTGGTGGTAATGTGTGTTTCTCTTCTTTAGTTTTGCAGGTGTGAGATTATTCATTTCCTGTATTTTTGCTGGTGTAAACTTCTTAGGTTGGAGTTTTCCTTCTACTACTTTCTATAGAGCTAGATTTGTGGATAGATATTGTTTCAATTTGACTTTATCATGAAATATCTTGTTTTCTCCATTTATGGTGATTGAAACTTTTTCTGAGTATAGTAGTCTGGGTTGATATCTGTGGTCTCTTAGGGTCTGCAAGACATCTGTCCAGGCCCCTTTTGCCTTTTAGAGTCTCCATTAAGAAGTCAGGTATAATTCTACTAGGTCTGCCTTTATATGTTACTTATTTTTTTCCCCTTGAAGCTTTTAATATTCTATCTTTGTTCTATACATGATTATTATGTGGTCTGAGGTCTTTCTTTTCTGGTTCAGTCTAGCTGGTGTTCTGTAAGCTTCTGGTACCTTTACAGGTATCTCCTCCTTTAGGTCAGGAAATTTTTCTTCTATGATTTTGTTGAAAATATTTTCTGTGTCTTTGAGCTGAAATTATGCTCCTTCATCTATGACTATTATTCTTAGATTTAGTCTTTTCATAGTGTCTCAGATTTCCTGAATTGGGAATTTTTTAGGTTTAGCGTTATCTTTGAACCTGTGGTTTCTGACCTCCTTGGGATTTGCATATGCATATAAGATATCTGGCATACTAGATATTTAAATTGCTATTCATAACAGTAGCAACATTACAGTTATAAAGTAGCAGTGAAATAATTTCATGATTGGGGGTCACCACAACATGAAGACCTGTGTGGAAGATAGTTCATGTTTATTAGACCTCCCTTTCTTCCTTCCATTGTGAAGGATAATTTGGTCACAGCTGTCTTTCACCTAGAGATCCTTGTGGAAAGTGCTATTGTACCTAGTCATATGCCCATGGCTACCATTTTGATGTCTCAGAGGAGTGCTTTAGAAACATGGTCCCTGTCTAAGAGGTGAAGAATGACTGGACAAGATCCAAAGATTGTGGAAGGAAGGAACACCTTCATGTAATGGAGTAATGGAAACAAGGGTCTCATGATTCAGGCTGAAATGGATTCTTTGGTGTTTGTTGGGAATTTTTGTTTGTATGTTTTGGGGGTGCTGGGGAGAGTTTGCACTTATTTACCTTTTAGTAGATACTCTCAAACATAAAAGCACCAGAACAAAAAAATTGAAAAGAAACTCCCCAAGCACCCATATTTCACTTTTAACAGTTTTCTATATTTTGTCAAATTTGTCACAAGTCATCTTTGCTCTTTTTTGTTGGTAAACAAAAATCCAATGCATGAGACTGTTCTGTCTCACAGATGTTTGTGTGTGTGTGTGTGTGTGTGTGTGTGTGTGTGTGTGTGTATCTGTGCATACGCATATCTGTAGATACATGCATATATGCATATGTCTATATATGTATTATGTTTATATGTGTATGTTCAGTGATTATATATATTGGTATGTGGTAATAACATAAAATCTGGGGAAGGAGTATCTATGGTTGTCACCTGGATCCCCAAATAATCACATTTTCCAGTTAGCCAAACACTACTGATACTACTCTGAGAGAGTGTGAAAAGGTAATGAATATCCAAAGTCAAAATATCTTGGAATAATCTAAATACACATGTCACATGATCTAGAATCCAGGGACAGAAATACAGACTAAACATGGGAGCAGTTTGAGAGCACAACTGTCCAGGAGTATATCGAAGATGGAAGGAGCAGGGTGGTAAAAAGGGGAGTCAGAGCACTGCTCTGGTCAAAAACAAGGTAGAGAGTGAGGACCTCGATTATAAAACCATAGAGGATTCTTCTGTGTCCACATCTGGTATTATATTGAGCACTACATGACAGAAAGGAATATTAACCCATGCTGAGACCATGACTTCAGCATTTTAAGACCTGACCAGAGAACCTAGCCATGTTATACGTGTGTGAGATTCCCAATCAATTGAAAAATTGAGTTTGTTTGTAAAGCTTGTGGTAATTTGACCACTGTAGAAACTAATAGTATAATGAAACTGTATATATTTATATAGCTATAAAGTAAAATAACAGAAAGCCATAGGACTCTTTTAAAAATAAAATCACTGTACCATTGTGATGATTCCTAACAAAATTAACAAAGAGAGCTTACTAAGTTCAACATATGGGGTACTTAAGAGCCAGAAATCTTGGCTGATGTGTACTGGGTTCATCAGGCTTTCATGAGCCAATGAGGGCAATTCACAAAGTGCACCCTTACAGCTATTGGGAATACAATTTAAACAATTAACGTAAAGATTTGTATCATATACTATAAAACCTGAAGTCTGTCTATAATTCTGAAATTAATCAGTTTTAGAGTTATAATCAAATGACTGTTGGGACTAAATTGCTTAGAACATGTTGAATCCTATCAGAATTACCTTCTTTTTTTTGGTGAGTCTGTCCAATCTTGAATAAATTCAGTGAGTCATTATTCTAAAAGTGTGTGGCATTGGCCTTACTGAATACATGCTTCTCCCAAAGGTACTTTGTCTCTCCCAGTCTCTTTGATAATAACCTAACACTTTCCTCAGGTACGCCTTAAAATTCAAAGTTGTTTGTTTTTTCAACTGAACTGGAAAAAAAAGATTTAGATACCTAATGAAAAGTCAATATGATAATTTCACAGGTTTTTGTCTTGTTATTTTTGGAACTTTGGGATTTCGTTTTAAAATTATAAAGAAACTGAAGCACTGTGCTTCTTTCATGATCTTCTTTAGACATTATCTCCTTTGAAAAGCTTTCAAGGTTTTGTGGAAACAAGACACTTGTGTGTCTCACTTGTATAACTAATCCCTAATTCCTGAAATCACACAATTGCTAATTTCCAGGCTTGACTCTTGCAAGCTGTGGCCCATGCTAGTTTAGAGCAGATATTTTGTGTATGTTTGTTAACAACAGAAACTATGGCAATTGAAACTGCTTGGAACATAAAGCAATCAACATAATCACTCAGGCTCGATGTGTTAAAATATGTACACTAGTTGCTCTAAATTTGTGACTCATAGTTTTTATAAAAGTTTTTCAAATCATAACATTATATCCAAATCATTATATAGCCTGAATGTGTGTGTGTGTGTGTGTGTGTGTGTGTGTGTGTGTGTGTGTGCATGTGTGTAAAGCAGTTCTGCCACCAAGAGCTACTGAATGACCCTCTGGATGTAAATGTGATATTCTCTAGTACTTCCCTATAGGGACTATTTTTCTTCACCTTATCCCCAGTTTACAGCACACATTCCTTCGTTGTATAGCCTGTGTGCTGTGCATACATATTGTTTTTTTGTTTTAATAAAAATAACACCCCTTTTTCCTCATTGGCCATTTGAAGGCAAGATGGGTCACTAAAACTCTACTGGAATCAAACCAACGGAGCTGGGCCAGGGTTCTCACTCTTGCCATATCTGCTCTAGCATCCATGGTCTGATCTGGAAATATGGACTGAACATGTGCTGTCAGTGTTTATGTCGGCTCAAAAAGGACAAAGGTTTCATTCATTGGACTAAGTGACCTTGAAGGGATTATTCAAGACCATCTACCCAGTGAAACTTATCATGCTAGTCTTTGTACATAAAAAAAAATTAAGACCTTCAAAAATAAAAATAAAGAATGAAAAAAAGAAATAACAAACATATCCTCATCCAGTTGGTAGATCATATATATATTATAACTGTGCATACATTATATTGTTTATTCTATAAAGTAACACACACTGCTGTAAATGTTTTAAGTAGGGGGAAATGTTGTCTGGCACTTGGAACTAAAATCAGACCTGTGCATGTGACAGGAAGGTTCACTACCTGAGGTATAACCCTATCCCATGAAAAGAATTTTGAAATGTTACCAAACTTATAGGGGCCCGGCCATTATATATTACCAGTTTCACTTTATAAATAATAAAAAATATGGAGGCCATTCATAGAAGTATGATATAATTTAATATAGAAAATATTAAGATCTCAAATTTAAAATTGTGATCTATGTGATAGATAGATAGATAGATAGATAGATAGATAGATAGATAGATAGATATAGATGAATGGATGGATGGATGGATGGATGGATGGATGGGTGGGTAGATAGATAGATAGATAGATAGATAATTAGATAGATAGATAGACAGACAGGCAGATACAGACAGATAGACAACAGACAGACAGACATAAAGATGAGTCTGAAAGAGTAATTATCTGGATATAGTAATTATCCCTAAATGATTGAAATAAACAATAAATTTTAATCTTCACCAGTTTGTCTTTGTTTTCCAAACATTGATGATAATAACATTCTAGACCTTCCAACATGATATAGATAGATAGATGTTGATATAGATGAATATATACATATATCATATTTATGTGTGTATTCTGCTTGTGTATACATTTATGCATGTACTCCTTCATAAAAAAAGTATTTCCATGGGGGCACAGTACGTTATTCTGAAAGTTAAAAAAAACATTGCACAAGCCAATGAGTTAGTTGAGTGCAGAATGATAGAGTAGTTTCTTTGGCTTGTGCCATGGATTAGAGCTTTGATAATTTTGTGAATTTTCAGTCACCATAGAACAGAAGTGACTTCTTTGATGCCTTTTAAAAGCTCTGTAACTCCTGGTAATTGGCTTTTGGGAAGAAAAGAATGCATTAAGCTTCAATTTCTTCATGTTTTACAACAAAATAGTACATTGTAAAGCTCTTCAATATGTCAGAAAGACTGTCCAAAGGCTGTCTGTAGTGGCCAGATGGCTGGCTCTATTTGCCATCTACTCTCAGAATTGGTCTTCAAATGTCAAAAATAGTTAATACTATTGAGAAAGGCAGCTGCTTTCAGTAAACATGGATCTGCTTCCCCACATAGAAATACTTCATCTTTTCAGAGTATGTTACTGTGAACCTTCCCATTTCCAAATGCAAATTTCACCACAGCTCCAAATAAACAAAGAAAGAAAGAGCTAATGCTTAAAGCTAATGTATCATGCTATGAGAACTTCCAACACTAATGGCACCACTGTTTCCTGGAACTCTCATTATGAAAGCAGCCCTCATTTCACAGTGGCTCTGGCTTTGCTGTCGCTGCCACCAAGGGCTATTGCATAAGTCTCTATGTGTAAGTGTGATATATTCTAACACTTCACTCTAGGGCTTGTTTTTCTTGATCTGATCTGCATTTTGCCACACATACTCCTGTGTTGTGCAAAACATGTGCTATGCATATATATCAGGGTTTTTGTTTTAATATAGAAATAACAAACGTATCTTTATCCAGTTGGCAGAAGGGAAACATTTCACTTACTATATAAAAATCTGCTTGATTATTTGAAATGCTTTTATGGAAAAAAGTGTTTCTTAACACATGCATACACACACACACACACACACACACACACACACACACACACACACAGAGAGAGAGAGAGAGAGAGAGAGAGAGAGAGAGAGAGAGATTTGATTTTTTAAAAGTATAATTCATTTTCTAAGAATTCTAAGACTTAGAATTTATATAATAATTTGATTAAAATTTAACAAATTCTCAGGAATGAAAATTATTATAGCCTTATATCATTTTATATTTATAAAAATAGAAAATGAAGTGTCAATCAGAAAAATCTAATTAAGGCTATTTAAATATATCAAATTAAAAATGGAAAAACTAGTTTTAAAGCATAACATTTATACTATGTATCTAAAGATTAGAAAGGATATTATTTGTATTTTATAATTTAATGGTTTTATTAAACAAATATAATTGTTGAGACCCTACAATGATGGGGAAATGGGATGGGTCAGGAATCTTTGGATTACTCATACATCTTTGTATAAGTATCATCTTTGTATGTATAAGTAATAGGATATTTCTCTATCCAAAGATTCTTATTGTTTTCCTGTGTGAGCAGTTCTCAAGTAAGGATTTATCTTTTAGTTAATTCATACATAAGAAAACATTTTACTGTTTTGTTTCTTCCATATTTGACTCTGTTTTTTACTCTACCTAATGACCTTGAAGCAAAAAATTAGAAAACTATTGTCACTAAATGCCATAGGGATGTTCCAAGCCTTGATATGAATAAAAGAAAGTATAGAGAGAACTCTACTCAACACAAGATTACCAGCTGGTACGTAACTCAGTGGCACTGTGGGTGCAGCATACAAGTGCCCTTGGTGCAACATCTAGCTCCTTAAAAAGAAAACCATACAGGATGTGAGATGAGTTCTCTGATTGCCCTACTCTAAAGGCATAAGCAATTTTTTCCTTATAGAAAACCTTACAGTATGCGAGGGAAGTCTAGGGAATGGCACCATTGCTAACCTGAGTGAGAACCCCAAACCTTTAAGGATGCTGTAGCTGCCAGATTCCTTTCATTGAAACATAATTTCATCTGTATCTTTTCTCACCTCTACTCCCATTATACTCTAGCAATGACAGTACAGGATGATGTTGCCTGGTGCTACTGAGCACTTGAAATGGGATTAAGTTAGTGTAACTGAATAAAGAATTTTTCATTGGATTTAATTTTAAGTGATTTAAACTTATATTTAAAAGTGCAAATAACATGATTTTCTGTATTTCTTCCTATTGAAATAGTTACATTTGTATATTATTGGGTTAAATTAAATACTTTATCAATATTCTTGTCACCTCTGTTTAAAATTCATTTTCACCTTTTTCTCTTTCTCTTCTTGGCTCTCTGTGGCTCCTCAGAATTTCCTAAAAGGAGAACATGGATGTCTAGTACTCTATCTTCTTTGTTGGTTTGGATTATATAATAGCAGTCAGAGCTTTGGCAAAGAAAAAGGATTATTTATTTACGGACAGTGATCACATGTTTGCAGCCATGCTAACAAGTCCAAGAAGTCAATGCCTCCCTCCCACCTCACCTGGGCAGGTATCAAGCAAGGACATGCTTCTCTGAGAAATATCTTGCAGATTCTATGCAAGAAACGATCAGTAATGGGCATGAAAAGGTGAAGATACAAAGACCTAACTATTCACATTGCGGAGCTCTTTGTTTTCATGTCCTTGTTTTCTTATGATATGGAATGAAAATGGAGCCTGTGTGCTAACCACAGACGCAATTCTGAGTGCTGCTTTTGTTTTTTTGTTTTATTCCATTGTTGTTCAGAGGATGTTTATCAAGGCCTTTCTAACAATATCACACATTCCTCACTCTAACTTGATCTGCAGCATTTCTTTGCCAATGCTTTTCCCAGCCTGGGAGTTGATAACCCCTAAATAGCATGCCTTATACAGCATTGTGAATGTGACACTCTTTCTCTGACTGCCATATCCTTTCTGACTTGATTCTCCCTTCCAAATGCCCACATAGTCCTACTCATTCTTTGGGTCTCAGTTAAGTGATTGTTTTCTCCTTACTTAGCACACTACCCTGAACTTGCACCTTCCTATTTTCCCTGACACTCTACACCTGCTAATGTGTTAAACTAAACTGAAATTTGATTGCATGGCAGGGTGAAAATACATCCTGAATGAGGTCTCCTTGAGGGGTGCATTTAAAAATAACAATTTCAGGTGTTCAGAAAAGGAACTTACTTAGAGGTGTTGGCATGATGGGGAGTCCATGAGGCTTAACAGAGCACCTGGCAGGTTGCCTGGCTAGGGAGGCAGTCCCACCTCAGCCATGAACATCAAGGAAGATCCACACTCTGGAAACCTAGACAGAGCTAAAGCTAAAGAATTGGGGACAAATTAGGACTGGAAACTGTAGGCAGAGACATCTAGTCACTTTTGAATACATGCCCTAGCAGGAATATGAAGATATAGGTACTCAAAATTTGCCTATACACAGTACTAGTGTTTCCACTAACCAAAGTTAGCCAGAAGGAAGGGGACATGGCAGCCTGGTAAGGTATGTAGAGGTCAGCATCTGGGCCAAAGAGTAGGATTGCAAAGAGCATAAAGACTATTAATGGGTTTTCTTCCTATTGCTTTGCTTTTAGTACTCTTTACAAATTACAGATGAAAAATATTAAATAAATGAATGACTCTCTAAAAAAATCTTCAATATTACTGCAATCAGATTTAATTTTCAACTCTTTGCAATGTTTCAAAAACCAAACTGACCAACTAGGATAAACATTTGTTCAATTTTAAGTGTCAAGTCAGGTTTGGAAATTACTAGCACCATACTTATTAGGTAACATAGTCCTCTTGGCTCTCTATCTTTGATAGTCCGTTAATTCTCAGAAATTCTAGCCCCAGAAGGACTAGAAGTCTCCTTCACAGTTTCTAAATAAGAAAACATGAGGTCAGAGATGCTTGGAAACATCAGGCCATGCCTTCCTCTTTGATTCTTTCATTTAATGAAAACAAAACCAAAAAAATATATGAACGTTAAAATATCAAAGCCTTTCTTCAACAAGTTAAAAATAAAATCAGTGAACCAGAAGCACATCCCTCACCCCTGAGCTGTGAAGACAGCAGCTGAAATAGTGCCACTTCTGTAGTTTTAGAGTTCCATGAAAATGAGCTTGGGAAGGAGCTAGTGGCTAAAACCATAAGTGTCTTTTTATTTTAATTGAAATCTCCTTCCAAGGAAATATTATATAATTTATATATATCACAGTCATGTGATAAATTTTTGTATTTGTATGTGTGTATGGTGTGTGCATGTGTATTTGTGTTCGTGTGTGTGTGTGTGTGTGTGCGTGTGTGTGTGTGTGTGTGGTTGCACATGCGTGTGTGTACAAAGCATGCTTGTGTAAAATTTCAAAGTTGATGCAGGGTGTCTTTCTTGACACCCCGCTTTATACTCTGAGGCAGAGTCTCTCTGAACCCAGAACTCATCTTTGTGGCAGGTCTGGCCATCCAGTTGCTTAGGGAATTCCCCCTCTCCATCTGTGGCAGGCTAGATTACAAGCAGATTCCACATCAACTTCGCTTTTATGTGGGTTTTTATTTGTTGTTGCTCTTTTGGGGGACCTGCCACCCTGCTCCCAAATAAATCACACATGGAGGCTTATTCTTAATTATGAATGCCTGGCCTTAGCTTGGTTTAGTTTCTAGCCAGCTTTTCTTATCTTAAATTATCCTGTCTTTCCTTTGCCTCTGGGCTTTTCCTTTTCTCTTCTATAAATCTTACTCTTTCTCTATGGCTTGCTCTATAGCTGGGTGGATAGCACCTGGAGTCCTACTCCTTCTCTGGCTCCTTCCCCCTCGCCCCCCGATTTCTTCTATTTATCCTCTCTGCCTTCCAGCCTGCCTATTTCTCTCTCCTGCCTCACCATTGGCCATTCAGTTCTTTATTAGACCATCAGGTGTTTTAGACAGGCACAGTAACACGGCTTCGCAGAGTTAAACAAATGCAGCATTAACAAAAGTAACTTGTCTTAAAATAATATTCTACAACAGGTTCTGATGATCCAAAATCCTGTCCTCACACATGTGGGACAAGTTCATTATCCATGAGTCATTACTCTAGCCCTTTGATACTTTTATGTGTTAGGAATATACCTTATCTGAAATGTGGAGGAATATTTGCTTGTACATAGTGATAAACGTGAGATTAGGGTCTAGGTCTCAACTCTCAATTCATTTACATTTCATGCATACCTTATATACAAATCCTGAAGATAATTTCAAACAACATTTTGACTGTGATCTATTATATGAAGTCAGGAGGAGAATTTTCCATGTGTAACACCATGTCAGCACTCAAATAATTTTCTGTTTTTAAATATTCCAGATTTTGGCCGGGCGGTGGTGGCGCACGCCTTTAATCCCAGCACTCGGGAGGCAGAGCCAGGCGGATCTCTGTGAGTTCGAGGCCAGCCTGGGCTACCAAGTGAGTTCCAGGAAAGGCGCAAAGCTACACAGAGAAACCCTGTCTCGAAAAAACCAAAAAAACCAAAAAAAAAAAAAAAAAAAAAAAAAAAAAAATATTCCAGATTTTAAGTTTTCGTACTAGAGATTCCCAACCTTCAAACAGAAGAAAAGGGAAGGGAAGAGGAAGAGAGATAGCAGCTGAAAATGTATTTATAGTAGTAAATATGGATTAAAATAATGGAAAATAAGGAATCTGTGTTCCTCTTCCAAACTACATGACTTTTAAAATTTCTTTGGAATATTATTTCAATTATTATTAATCAAAATAATTAGATTATTATTAGTCCTAATCTAATTGTTATTATATTATTACTATAATCTAAATACAAACAAACAAGTATTATTTTATTGCTTTTCTTTATCAGAATGTCCTTTTAAATGAAAATTGTGCCCAATTTTAGTCTATAATAAGGTATTTTCTTACATTGAACTTATGAACATTATTTAATTCAATATAAGATTTAATGTTCATGCATGTTATAGAATGTCTGATACACAAAGGTGTGTGTATGATTATATGTATACATACATATGCTTTTTAAGAATGTGTTGCTTGGCATATAGAAGAAATTAAAAGATTTTATAAATTTATTTTTATTATTTTAAATTATGAATGTGTGTGTGTGTGTGTGTGTGTGTGTGTGTGTGTGTGTGACTGCCTGTGGGTATCTACACATGGGTATAGTTGTCTGCAGAGGCTGGAAGTACCAGATCTGGCTGGAGTTGGAGTTGCAGGTGATTGTAAGTTCCCAACACAAATGCTGGGAATTAAATATGGGCCTTCTGCAAGAGCAGTACAGGCTCTTTACCAAAAAGTCACCACTCTAATCCCCCAAATGAACTATTGATTAACCAAATTCACTCCAAATGCTATCAATAACTCAGTAATAAGTTACACAGGGGTTTAATTGTGTGTGACTAAAAATCCTATTTTATTAAAAGTAGCCATGATTCTTAGGAGAAGTGAATGACTTTAGATCTGGGGTAGGAAATGTACAAGGTGAATCCAATCATCTTGTCCCAGGAACAGGAATATCATCAAGGAATATGAGGGTCATCTCAAAGGTTCCAGTAGTGAAGAAGAAAGCCCTGAAATAGACGCAGGAATGATTACTCCAGCATCCAAAAGGGATGAGTGCAACACGCTAAAATGGAATGTACTGTTAACCCTTCAAGTTAATAAGAATCAGTACTATCCAAGACAAAAACAGGTGAAATCCACAAGTGGGCAGTTTATGAAATGAGAGCAATAGTAATAAAGAAAGCTGCAACATTAAAATGTTGTTCTACCATTTTAATTAGGAAGTCAAACTAAAAAATTATTAAGACAACATTTCTTTACCCAGCAGAGTGGCACATCTTTAATGTCCAATGGTATAAAATATTAGCAACAGCATGGAAGATCAAAAACTGATGGCAATTAGTTTAAAGCCCTTTTTGAGAGGGTGGCTTAGCAGGGACAACTAAAATTTTACATACATATGGCCCAATAATCCTATTTCCTACATCTTCCTAGGAAGAAGAACTGTGATTTTGGTAGGGAGGCATTCATGATGCTATTTCTGTGACACTGTTTTGAATTGTAAAATTCAGCCAATGAAGGAAATCCATATACAAATTATTTCAAGAGTGGTTGGGGAGATTACTTAGTTGGTTAAAGTGCTTGTCCTGTAAGCTTCAGGACCCAAAGTCGAGCCCCAGAATCTAAAGATCCCAGGTACAAAGTAATCCTAGCACTGGGGAGGATGCTCCCTGGGAGTTACCTGGGATCTATTCTAGCTTAATCGGTTAGCTTTGGATTCAGAGAGAGAACATGCCTCAAAAAAAATAAGGCGGAGGGGTATTGAGTGAGGCATAGATTGTCAACCAGTAGCCTCCACTTATGCATATCTGTACAAAGATGTCCACATATGAATACACACACACACAAAATCTTAGAAATATCTTCAAATTATGTTTTAAAAGACACAATGAGAAAACATGCAATGATGTTTTATGTTACTTTAAATCATCTCACAAAACAAATTAATTTGGTATATGTTATAAATATTTAGGTGTTATTTTATAAGAAACAGGTAGTAAGAATCAAATATATACATTAGATGAGATAGGGTGTATTTGGGGGTGGTATGACCATAAACCAAATATATACGTAGTGTTTAAACATCATGGGTAGAAAAACAATGACTGAGAGAATTCAAATGGACTTTGGTTTTGTCTTCATGTTATACTACAACTGTTAAGAAAGTACTTTATGGTTTGTAATCTTCCAACAATATTTCAGGTGAACGTTTAAGGGCCCCCTTACAGATGAGAAAATGACACAGAAGTGAAGGTGGATTTGTCATCCTTAAAGGATAGCAGAGACTGATCTTGGATTTCTTTTTTTTTTAACCTCCAGATCACAGGGAATCGTACAACATCAAAACTTCTTCAGGAAAACATCTATTTTGAAAGGAAAGATTTAGCATTTGTTAGTCTGTGTTAATGGAAACTGCAAGTAGAAATGTGTCAAGGAGACAATGCGATGAGGAGATCCGCCAGACTAAACTCCAAGACAGCAGAATCTAGTAGGTGCACAGCTAGAAGCTCCAATGAGAAAACCAAAGAAGTTGATGCTCAGTCAGAGGAGGTGAAGGAGAAGCTCAGAATCAAAGCTCAGAAAGTGTGTCCCGGGAGAGGAAGTGGTCAGTAGAGGGCATGTGCTGAAAAGAGATGGCAAAAGAGGGCTTAAATGTCATTGCAGTTTGATAATAGGGAGGTCATTTCCTGCCTAGCAAAGAGCCTTAGTGAATAAGAGGAAGCAGCGATCCAAATGCAAAAGAACTATGACACGAGGTTGGTTTAATAGTGTGCCACTCCCTCCAAACATTAACCACGGCGTTGTCATACGATATACGTTTTCGAGGGTGCATACCCAAAAGAACTAGAAGCAGAAACTCTAGTAGATGCTTGCACAGCATTGTTTATAGCAGCAGCACCCACAACAGCCCAAGGAAGAAACAACTCAACTGTCCCCTGACAATGAATAAAATGTGGCATATGCATACAGCAGAACACTGTTCAGCCTTGAAAAGGGAAGATAACTTGGTCAGATGCTAGAAACGTATGAACCTAAATGAAATAAACCAAGCACAGGGGGAGGGGACAAAGATCACAGGAGTACATTTACCTGTGGGACCTAAAGTAGTCAAATCCTAGAGTGTGGGGAGGGAGCAAGGGCAGGTTGTTGTTGAGTGAGCACTGAGAAAGTTCTGAAGATTGATAGTGCTGACGTTCCACAATGTGGGTGTACTTGATGACTTTGAACTGTACCCATAAAATGACTAAAATGGTGAAATCTATGCTACATTTTGACACAAATACAGAAGAAAGATAAGAGGGTTCAAGGAGAATCAGTGTTGGCAATTACCTCAAAAATTTCAGAGGAAGAAAAAGAGAACAATAGGTGGGATTAAGTTAGTCAAGAGAAGTCGTGAAGCTGGCAGAACCACAAGCACAGTTACCTTAATAAAGTCCTTATTGGAGAAGCATGGATACCCACCTCTCAGATAAAGGGAACACCAGTGCTGATAAAAAGGTACATTATTGCAGTGGTCTACCCACTTACCTTCAGTGGATATATTTCCAGATCTCCCCGCAGCAGAGGCCTGAGTGCAGCTGGCACCAAACCCTACTCATGCTAATGTTTTCTGTGCCCTTACCATGAACCATAACTATGTTACCATGACATTTATTTTCTTCTTGAATTGCCAAGAATGTTCACCTTTTCCTTTAGAAGGAGTACTTCATGTCTTCTCTTTGGTGCATTAAAATGGGTAGAGTATCAGTATTCTAGAATGCTAGGGTCATGGTTAAGTAAAATGGCTTTACTTGAATGTAGGGCCTAGGATAATGAGACAGAGGCACTGAGAACACATATGGATAATAACTGACTAGGGGTGGGTCATGCCCACAATGTGGGTCCACCAGGCACTCAGGTGATTCATGTTCTACACAATAAGAGGCATTCTGGCATGAGATTTTATCATGCTACAGAATCTGAAAATTTAAAATTATATATCGTTTCTTCAATTTTCCATATAATGTTATTGAACTGTGGTTGACACTTGTAACTGAAACATTAGATAGGGAGACCACAAATGAGGGGGTACTAGTGTGCCCACAGGTGCTGAGGAGGTAAGACTGGACTTTTAGGACCATATGATCCTCCTGCTTTACTCACAGAATCATGGCAAAAAAAAGTCACCTAAGCATAAATGAACCCCATCAGTGGCATTTCCTTCATGGACTATTCTGCCAGGATTTCACTGAAGAATTCAAATCAAATTTTAGATGATGACACGTAGGCTGTTATTGTTTGTAGTTTTGTTTTTTTGTTTGTTTGTTTCGTTTTGTTTTTGTTTTTTGCTTTGTTTTGTTTTGTTTGTTTGTTTTGGTTTGGTTTTTTTTGCCCATTGGTTTTCTTTTTGTGGTATTTCACTGCAGGTAACTCTCTTAACTTGGCTTATTTGATTTTACTTCTTGCCTATTCACATTAAATATGTGAATAAGTAATATGAAAAATGTTTCCACTTTTAATCATTCCACAATGCATCGGTCTTTTGATCACACAGTTAAATAAAAAGCTTAGGGTGTGGGGTTGAGGCCTCCTGGGCTTTTCCCCCAATCCATGTTAGCATGTCTATTATTATCTTTGTTCTACTCAAGTTTTGGCAGTCAGGTTGGTGAGACTTTATGGGCGTGGCTTCTGACATTCCTAGGAGACATATTCTCCCAGGAAACTCCCTGATCCTCTGGCTCTTAAAATCTTTCTGCTCTCTTCTGCAAGGATCTCTGGGCCATAGGTACAGGGTTATAGTGTACATTTATCCATTGCAACCCTACACAAAGAACTACAGGGAACTAAGGATTACTGTCAGCTAGAGAAATTGTCATCCCCAGGAAAGAATACATCAATTGGTTATCTAATACCAAATGATCATCCCCGAAAACATACAAGTAATATTATGCAGGTAACACCTAAGTATTTATGAATATACATTAATAAATATATATGCATATAACAATTAACAAAAAAAGAGACTATGAACTTGATAAAGAGCGAGAAGGGGATATGGGAGGCTTTGGAGGGGAGAAACATAAGGGGGAAATTATGTAATTACATTATAATCCACAAAGAAAAGAAATTATTTTTAAAAACAGAAACAAACTAAAAAGGCTGAATGTGGTGCCCTCAGCATGGTGGTTTCTAAAGTCCAGAAAGTGGTTCTTGCAGTGTGTGAAACTTTGCATAATTCCTGTGTTGTTCCTGCAATCCACCTCCTTCTCTTCCCCAATAAGCTAGTGAAGGTGGGAGGAAGTGCTACTGGTTGGCTACCCATTGGCTTTTACTATCTGTCAGACTGGACCTGAGAGAAATGTGCATCTATGTTTCTATATATGAAATATGCACGGCTATCTGCATAGAGAGACTTTTATGGTAGCTGTCTATAGTTTCTGCATTGATTACCCAGCCCTTCCTAATATTTGTAAACATATGACTTTTTTTTCAGCCATCCTCCTTCAGATATTCAATTTACTCTCCTAACTGGTAAGAGACTTAACCACCTACATGTTCATCGATATAAGATCTGTGCCTGTTTTTCCACTCTTGTGGATGAAGTTGTGAGAGATTGTGGATGAGTAACAGTTTCATTTTTGCAGTGCTTTATCTACATGTAACAGACCACTGCCATGAGAAAGGAAGTTTAAGACTTACAGGTAAAGAACCACTACCCTAATTCTGGGAAAATGTGCTAGCTTACATGGTCTCTCTCTCTCCCTGTTCCTCTTCCTCTCCCTCCCCCCAGCCCTCTTTCTCCTGTAGTCTGATGTGCACGTGGGTCATACTGCAGTGACTTTAAATTAATTAGATCTTTAAAAGCAAGCCTATGTGCCATGTGCCAATCCCACCTTCTCTTACACCGAACAGCAGTTTTTTTTTTTTTTCTGGTTTTGTTTTTCTGTAAGTATTATTTAGCCACAAGGAGCTATTTTCTTACACAAGTGAGCACTACTTGACAGAGTACAGACTTCAATAACTGGACTTCTCTAAATTTGTTTAAGTAAATATATGTATGCATTAATTATATATGAACAGATGCACAAATTATAGTTCACTTTCCATGATGAGAAGGGCCTCCTCTTGAATAATTTCTCGGCTTTGCAGAATTTATAAAGCATAATGACTGGTATTTTGCAACTTCCTCTTTTTTGTGCACTACCCTTCTGCAGAGCAAAAGCTCTACGTTCTTGCCGCTTTTGAAGAGAGTCTGGCAGAGAGCAGAGCTCTCTGAGGTGCTGCTCATCAAACACGGATGGGGCAGATAGACCGGCGACTGTAAACAAGGCCCAGAGGTAAGAAGAACCTGTTACTTGCTGTGTTTCCTTTTATTATTTGGATTTCTGTTTCTATGCCAATGATATAATGGTATGAATGCTGGCCAGATTACAAACTAGCCTGTGTAAGCCTGGTACTCCTCTCATGTAAAGAGTAAGAATTTTAAATGAAGAAAAGTTTCATCAATTTACTAAGTTTTAGCCTCACATATAGGGTTTTACTAAGCTGTAAAAAATTAAAGTTCTCTTTGATCTGAATGTTATTTTAGCTACTAAATAAAAAACTATCTTATTTATAGGTTAAACCCCACACACAAACAGACAACTAACTGCTGGATAAACTTTTGGATTAGTAATAAATTTGAATGTTTATTTTTCCTCCCTTCAGTTGATTCCTATCATTCATAAATCTCCTCACAGTCTCTTATTCTTTTTATGTTTCATTTATTGAACATTTTTCTTAAAAAATATATTTCTTTTTACCCACTATAAAAATGATGTTATTTAACATTTAGTATTTTGGATTTTTTCATATTATTAAATTATGATACTTAAATTTTGAAAAATGATTTGAAATGTAAATCTAGTGCATAAGTTTAAAATCTAAATAGGTAAATCTAAGTTTCCTGATAAGAGCACTTTGCATTTATTATACTTAACATAGTAAAAAAAAAACTAGAACAAAGATAATTCATATTAGTAATTGTAAATTAAACTACATGGTTTTTATGAGTCAAATCCTAAAACAGTCTATGTCTTGAAGAAGCCCTTTTCCCATTTGTGCTAGTGTCAGAGGCTTCTTGTCCAAGTTAAATCTATAACAATGCATAAAAGCAATCTGCCTTTTAGTACGTCTTGTTTTTTTTTAAGTTTGCTAAAAACATTATACCACACTGAAGTCAACAGCCACGGTTTAGGGAGGACAATGGCGCTCAAGAGTGCTGTTCAGTTACACACTTGAGGTTTGCACGGTTCGCCTGTGAAAACTCGCAAAACTTAAACAATAAAAGAAAATGACATACATTACACATCCACTGTTGGAGATTTGCTATAATAAACATCTAGACTTGCCTATCTGAGAGCACACTTAATTTTACTTTTAAAGCAGACAATCGTAGCCTCCAGTAAAGAAAACCCCCACTATCTCATATCTTGATGGATCTTGTTTTTGCAGTATTTCTGAGCAATGATGTCTTCCTGATTCTGTTGCAGTCCCTGGTACCTCCTGACTGTTTAAAACTATTTTCACACACCAGACTCTGAACATAGTCACTATTTTTTTTTTTTTAACGATACAGTCAAGAAACAAATGTTTAGCACTGTAAATTCAGGAAAGTAATTGATAATGACCGTTGGACATTTTAGCCAGAACTTAAAGTAAGTTGGTAGTTTAGAATCCCATAACATTGTGCCTCCTCATCTCTAAGTATCACATACTAACTCACTAATACTTCTATCCGAACTTGGTTATGTTAACTCAACAATACTACTTCTAATGTCTATTTTATCAATACCCGTATTTTCGAATATCTGTACATTTAACTATATTTTGATATCATGAACTACTAACTATTGTGAGTATGCTATACATTATGTGACATTACAGTGCATGTTGGATAAGAACCATGAGAAAATTATGGAGAAAGTTGATCACCACTGTAACTCAAGGCAATAAAGGCCAACGCCATAGAGAACATGCTGTCTTGTTGGCAGGACAGATTTGTTGTTGATGTGAATTATTCTAAGTCTGAGTTAGCAGCATGCTTCTAGATTGTGGAAAATGAGTTTAGAATTTCTTCTCTGAAAACAATCTATTTACGGACAGGAAACATGAGTGCTTGACTGGTTGTTTCTGGGAGACATGCGAATGTTGAAGGGACATTCTGGACAACATTAGCATTGTGTTTCTCTTTCTCAGAGACTCGCTTAAGCAGAGCATTTAGAGTCTGTCCCTAAGTCAAAATGCTTTCGGTGGAATTAGAAAGAATATTGTAAGTAACACATTTCTGAAAACAAATTTTGGCTTTTGACAAAGATAAACACACACACACATATTGATGCTTCGTTAGATTTCACTCATGTGATACAATTGTTTGAGATATGAATGGTTGTTGAAACTGCAGAGCTGCTGTAAAAACCAAATCTTGACGAGACCTAGTTGGCTCCGGAATATATGGGAGATGCTTCAGGGATATGTGAGATGATTGAAGAAGCCCAGGCAGGGTTGATACTGAGAAGCTCAGAGCGAGTAGGTTTTTCTTTCACACACTGACCATCCCGAAATTGCCCACCATGCAAGAGAGTGCCCTGCTTCTTATGAGTATTATTCTACCCTAACCAGAAGTCAAGTGCATTTTTCAAAAATGATTTTACTTGGAAGCACTAATGCTATTTGTTTTTTGTTTTTGTTTTTTACAAACTCTTATTTGTTTATTTATTTATACTTCTTTATTATTAAGAAATTTTCTGTTCATTTTACATACCAACCACAGATCCCCCCTCCTCCCTCTTCCCGCCCCCCATCCTTCCCCCCACTTTTGGCTAAGAACACTGGAACACTAAGACACTCTTGACTTTCTTTCTATTTTGTTTTTCCTTCATTCGGCCATTTTCCCATGTGCAAGAATAAAGAGAAGCAACTTAGTTTTCTGATAGAATATGATTTATATGCAAAGAGAAATGACATGATTAGAATTTAAAAATCTTCTGCCTTTAAAATATTTGTGTCTTCTGCTGGGCTGTGGTGGTACATTTCTTTAATCCCAGCACTTGGGAGTAAGAGGCACAGAGGCAGGAGGATCTCTGAGTTTGAGGCAAACTTGGTCTGCAGAGTGAGTTTCCAGGACAGCCAGGGCTACACAAAGAAACCTTGTTTTGAAAAAAAAAAATGCTTTGGTCCTTCTATCTTTTCAAAACCAAATGTATACCCCATACCTTGGACATTCTCATTTTTTATTAATGTAACTTACAAGCAAGTGACAAATAAAACGTATTTATATTTACTATATATATAAATATGTTCTGAATAAATGGTAAAATTACTATATGTACAAAAATGTACAGTGTGAATAAATGCATTCAAAGAATGTGCATATCAATTTATGAAATTATTTGTGTAAAAATAAAAGATACAAGCAAGCCCATTTTGTTACTGGATATATCCATCTTTATAGATTCAATGACATACAGTCTAATTTACACATCTGAGCTGTAGGAAAAAAGTTAGAAGTATGATTTCTTGGATTTTACATTTTAAAAATGTAAATTTTCTTTTGGGAATGACTGTTACACTTCCTTCACTTGACTGACATTTATGCTGTTTAGTTTTTTACTTTTTTGATTTTAATATTTTACCTGAACTAAAATTTGGTTCTTAGATTTAATATCGTCCATTTTCCTTCCAGTTTTATTTTTCATCATTGTAAACAAAAACTGAAAATGGCTTGTAATTTTTTATTTGATATCTTGTCCTTTAATATTATTGAGAAAAATACTTTTTATTTTTAAATGAAAATTTTAGGGGAAATGTCACTAGAATTAATAATTTCAGAACTGCCACAAGTTAATGAGAATAAAGTTAGCCTTTTGCTATGGGTACTTGGATTGGAACAAGTTTCTTTCTGAATTAACATTTCATTTACAAATAGTTCATTGTGAGTCTTTATTTTTGCTTTATTCTGTTGTTGCCACATCCTCAAAATTCTTTTCACCTTGGAAACAAGTGCAGTCATGTGGTCTCTGCAAACATCATTACCGCTTGTTTTCATTCTGGATAAATATTGTAGAAGCTCGTGAGTACACCTTAATCCACTTCATTTGTGTTTTCACAAGGAAATAATTTTAAGCAAGTTATTTCATCCTTTCATGGCAGACAGATCTGAATGAGAAAAACAACAAAAGCACTCTTCACGATGATAAGGCTGAAAGCAAAGAGAGTTTATCTGTTTCAAATACTCACCAGGAACTTTTGCTTATTTTTAAAAAAACTGTTACTTATTTTCAAAGTTATAGTTTGAGTATAGTGATTCATACCTCTAATCCCAGCACAGGGGAGGTGGAAGCAAGAGGATTACTATAATTTTTTAGGCTGCCTAGGCTACGAGTTCGCGGCCACATTTGGATACAAAGTGAGAGCTTGCCTTGAAAACAGAAAATAAAAATAATTTCAAGCCCCAAATGTCATAAAATAGTTTAATGGGTATCTGTGCATCTTACGCTTTTTGTCTCATAATGCATGTTTCTTTCTGTAGCTATCCACTTTGTTCTACTGAGCACAAGACCCTTTACTTTTGTGTGCAATCCTAAGTGTAGTCTCTCTTAGCACATATAGACAATGTTTACTTCGTAAATCTGCACCAATAGTCTACTTTTATCCAATCTCTGTCCCTACTTCAGTTTTGTTGTTTAATAATAGCCTTTATAATATTATCCCTTCCAGTAACCAATTCAATCTAGAGTTGATAGTCACATTTAATTGTTACTTCTCTATTTTTTAATTGGCATATAAAATTGCATATATTTATTGTGCACAACATATTGTTTTGAAGCATGCATATATTTGTAATGGGTAATTCTAAATAATTAGCATATACATTACTCCACATTTATTTTATTTTATTGTTAAAATACTCAAGATTACTTTCTTGGCAGTTTTCACAGATACTAGACATTGCAACTAACAGTCATCATGCTGAATGCTTTGCCTCCTTGCTCTCTTTGGTTTGGAAAATATGCATATCATTATCTTTGGTAAAACTAAATAATTTAAATTATATTATCTTTCACCAACACTTTTTCTTCACCTTTTAAAATTTTTGTAAAACAAGTATATTTAACTGATGTATAAAACAGAAACTGTACACATCTAAGAAATGTCTTATATGTAATGTGTTGGTACAAGAACAGATCGTGTAATCTTCAAATCAGGGTAAACATATCTATCTCAAACATGTATTATTTCCTTATGGGGAAAGTATTCAAAATCTCTTTTGATAGATTTTTATAACAGTACATAACTGTTATCCAAATAATCTTCATTTTGCTAGCACGTTTCTGTGTAGTGTTTTTCTGATGTTGCCTCCTGTTTGGGGTGGTCATACGTTTTCTGACACCACCTTCTGTTTGGGGTGGCTATACATTTCTGCTGGAGTCTTGCAGAGGTATGGGTTTTCCCTCGTGCTAACGTGGAAAGTCACATATGCTCTCTTGTCCAGCACAGGCAATGCCAATTTTATTGCCTCCCCAGGGTAATGCCTGCATTTCCCCATTATATAGTGACAACTTTCCCCTGAACATATTTACTGATACTCTCTTCTAATGCAATCTTTATTGTGAAGTTTAACAAGACCTAATCTTGCAAAGACACTATCTTCCAACTGCGGTGCTTCCTCCATGTTTACATGTCATTTCCAAGCTACCGTAGGCCAAAGAATCTTCCACATCTGTTCATTTATGTTTTGATCTATGTTGCTGGTATGGGCTCAAGGAATTTCCAGCTTTTTCCATGACTTGTAATTCTTTATTGCCTAAATTATTTGCTGTCAAATTGTACACATTTGAGCATCAGAACTTCATTCATTCTGGTTTCTAGGTCCTTATGGCATTCATCTACCAGATTAGTGAGATTTTTTCTTACTTTTAGCATGAAAAGTTAACCTAAGCTGCTACAACTTCCATCCAGTTGGATTGCTAGAATCATTCACGATTTCTTTGGTTGGTGGCACTACAAGACTTGGTCCCTGTCACTCACATGTTTTTGTTTTGTGACCCTTTCAGCAGAATATAGTAATGTATATGCACTATGCAAACACAAGCATGTAAGTATAGATGCATATATCAACATACATATGTGAAAACTTTTATATCTATTCCTATATATTCTGGGTAATCTGAGCTCATCATGACTCATTAGGTAAATCCATCTTCATAGGGATTCTTTCTTATCCTCTCCTTTATACGTTGTTCATTCTTCCATGGGGAGATCCCTGTGGCCTGACAACCTTGGCAGCTTATACATCAACCCAGTTCTATACAGTATAGGTAGAATCATTTCAGAATTTCTACTTTCAAAGATTCTGTCTGCTTGTTTGCTGTCCTCCCAAATATCACCAAATAATTGTGTACAATTTCCTTGACTCAGAGCTTCCTTCCAGTTCCTGCTTCCTTCCCAATCAGGGTGACTATACTATTAATTAAGTTTGTTTCCATTCAGTTCCATTTTGAGTATTCTTTTAACATTTACATTATTTTTGGTTTGATTTTATTTTTTCTTTCATTAATTTGTTAAATGTTTTCTTTGTTTTCAAACTGTACAGAATAACTTTCCACAGACAGTTCTACTACTAACTCATCATCACACTCTGAATTAAATGTTGTGGATAGAATTCAGCAACACCTGCTTGAGTTATTTGTTGGGCTTTATTTTTTATTTCAATTTTGATAAATTTATATTAGCTCAAATTATTTTGATATTGCAAAATAGAAAACTATAAAATAAAGTGATTATCTGTAATGAGTAACCATAATGGAAAACTATATAGGTTCATCATGCCACAGTTTTATTTTTATGTTGAATGTGCACATGGAATCACATTTACAGAAACCATTCTGTAAGGAAGAAAAGTAGAAATCATAAATCTGTACATCCTATACACACTGAATAATCTGTCATCTTGTATGTAACACTAGAACATCCCTAGACTTCCCCATCATCTACTCATGAATTTATAACTATAAACATAACCTAATGTGTGTGTTAAGAAGACAAAGATTCATTTTCAACTTCCATTTATCTACTTACTGACTGCAATCTTAAGTCACTTGTGTTTTCTCTTCCAATATCCTCATTGAGTCTCAATGTTCCAAGCTCATTGACCCAGGTTTTGTGTACATGCTCATTTCTCTTTCTTTAACTTTCTATTAATTTTAAATAATAGAAAAAATACATTCCTGAACTGTCTTCCAATGTCTGGACTCATATGTCAAAATGACTATTAACTTGTTCACTCAGATATTAACAGAAATCATAATTCCAATATCCTCCCCAATGGAACCTTTCCCTTCCCACCCTTCTCTCTGCCCCAGCCAGAGTAATTGTCACTAATCAGCACCCCATCCCAGTTACTCAGTTGATTGATGTCCTTATCTTCAGCTGTTCTCTACCTACCAACAAGACTATGAAGTAGGTCCAAAGCAAGTCTGGGTGGGCTCTCCTTCCACACCCTGTGGACTGTATAATACAATGTGGCCTTTGCTCTTCTAGCCCCCTAAGAAACTCTTTCCACTCTTGTGTGCCTGCCAGCACAATCTGATAATTTATAAATTAAATCACATTACTCTCTGGTCAGAATTCTCTAAATGGTTTCCTTTCTCATTAGGAAAAAAAAAAATCCGAAATCCTAGATAAAGCTGTGTCTTGAACTCTACCTACCTGCCCTTCCTCATAGCTTGCTCTGAGTATTTCCTGGCCCTACTGTTCATTTTTTAACCACAGCGTGTTCCCAGCTAATTACTGACCAAAGATTCTTTCACATACTCATTCTTCTTTCTCTAGCATGTTCTTCCCATAAGCTGTGACACAATAGCTTATTCACATCTCAGCTCAGACATCCCCCTAGGCATTGTCTCTCATTACCAGCTACCTAGTTAATGGCAGTAGACTGCCTAATAGCTCTCTACCTTTTTGTTCTATTTTTATTTTTGTTGTTTGCTTGAGACAGGGCCTCAATATGTAGCTCAGATTGGTCTAGAACATGATTCTCCCACCTCAGCCTCCCAACTGCTGGAAATATGGTTGCAGTGTATGCACGCCACTGGGATCCGTCCTCCTTCCTTCCTTCCTTCTTCCCTCCCTCCCTTCCTTCCCCCAGTCTCTAGCAAATTGCACAGCACATAATCCATGCTCCATAGATAAATGATGACTAAGTCCAACATTTCACCATTTCTGAGCTGCATATACAAATCAAACACACAAGATAGAAATAGCTGTGTCCCAAGGTGGCCTGGGGGAGGTCTTGGTTATGGCTGTGCTCAAAGCTCCCATGCAGTTGTCAGGTGGAGAAACTGTTCTTGTTGAGTCAAGGGAACTGAAACTAAACTGTGGTCCCAGGAGACAGTAAATAGACCAAGACGTTCAGTTTTTTTTTTTCTTCTCTCTCTCTTCCTGTGTTGGCTTTTTTCCACTGAGCTAAAAACAAACAAGTTCACAGTGCCTGCCACCAGCATTTCAGAATCCTGTATGGCAGGGTAATAGTCTGTGTTGCTTTCTCCACTGACTTCAACTTAATCCCCACCCTACCACCAAGAAATCCACGGGATGCTTTTCTTTGACAGTTAGAGGTCGTGGCTGTCCATAAGCCTATCTCTGTCAGAATGCTTTCCTGACTAAGCACGTTGTTTTGTAATACTTCCTGTATCTAGTTTTGATTTTGAAGTTGATTACAAAGCTACTCTAGGGAAACTGACTTTCTTGTGTATTCAAAATGTAATATAGAAAGATGTAAGCATATGCCTCTGCTCTTGAGATTGTAAGGCCCAAAATGATGATGTGATGATGAAGATGATGATGAAGAAGTACTGGGCATTTTTTTGTGCCATCATTTGTCAGGTGCTTCATATTATTAACTTCATATCCTCAACAATTCTGTAAAATCAAAGCTATTGTTCACGTTTTTTCTTAAGTAAGAAAAACATACAAGTTCAGAGAGTGGATTGGTGGATAAAGTCACAAAACTTGATCCTGGCGTATTGATCTCCAGGCTGGACATGAGGTGTGTTATGATACTGCATCTACTTAGTTTTTGGTAAGGAAAGCAGGCCAACTTCTGGTTTGGATGCAGGAGCTCACATTTGCAGCTCCGACTTAGAGACTGACGTTCTAAGTAGCTGAGCACTGCATTCAGAGTGCAGCAGTGACACACTGAAGGCTCTCTGGAGAACGACACTCTAAATGATATAATTATATTATAACCTCAACAAATAAAAAAATTATTTAAAGGGAAATTCCTGGCATTGTTTAATTAGATGCAGAAAAGTCTGCATTTACATAAGATGTTTGGATAAGACAAGATCAGGAAATTTCAGAGAAAATTCAAAGAAGAAGCAATTCTAATACTCCATGACTTCAATATGGAGCCATATGGAGCCGTTTTTCCATACTGTATTCCTACCCCAAGGGTTGTTAGGTGACACTAATTACATTACGGGAAGATTTTAACTCATGTGAGAAACGTTGGTTTTCATTTTGAAGTGCATTTATGTACCAAACCCTGTGTTTTGGGCATGGTTCTAGAGCTAGGGAAGCAGTAATAACTTAGATCAAGTTTCCACGCTTAAGGAGTCCACAGTCTGGAAGGGCGAAGCACTGGATAAATCAGTTAAGTACAGCACTTTCCAAAGGGTCCTTATGACAGTGCTATGCCCAATCTGTTCAGCAGAGTTAAATAACAGAGACAGTGGGGTAGGGCTTTTCCCCTGTCTGGGCTCTTGAGATCTCCTCTTTAAAAAGATGATATGTAAGGCAATAACAAGGTGAAAGAAGTGTCATTGCCAGGTCCAGGGCATGACTAAACTTGACATATCAGAAAGCAGAATGGTGTTAGTGTGTCATGAGAGAGAAATCTCTTGAATTGGTACTCAGAAAGGGTTGAGTCTTATAGATTGGGGGCCAAGAGACAAAGAGCAAACATTTGCAGTGATATGCACATGTGTGAATTGGGGGCAGGAATGCACTGAAAGATCCATTATCTCTGATTAACACAGGCCAGGAAATACTTGGGTGTGAGAAGTAGCAATTACAACACAGGTCAGAAGTTTCCTTGGAGATAAATTATTATATTAGATGAATTGCAGATAAGACAGGCTAGCCTTCAGAGGTTAACTACACATTTTTGCCCTTTAATTTCTGTAATAGGTCAAGTTTGATAAAAGTTAAAAGGGTTCAAAAATTATTTAAATTTGTTAGCATAAGATTTTTAAAAAGAAATTGTTACAGAATAATTGACTGTCACCCTAGCTATTTGAAAATATGTACACTGATGTCTTGTGAAGTGTTTTTGTTCATTTTTTTCTCTTTTGGGGGGATCCACTACCCAGCTCCCAAATAAATCACACATGGAGGCTTATTCTTAATTATAAATGCCTGGGCTTAGCTTGGCTTGTTTCTTGCCAGCTTTTCTTAACTTTAAATTATCCCATCTACCTTTTGCTTCTAGGCTTTTTCCTTTTCTTATTTCTGTATATCTAACTTTCACTCTTACTCCATAGCTAGCTTTGTGGCTGGGTGGCTGGACCCTGGTTTCCTCACTCTTCCTCTCTCTGGTTCCTTGATCTTTCTTCTTGCTCCTCCCAAATTTCTCCTTCTATTTATTCTCTCGACCTGACAGCCCCGCCTATCCCTTCTCCTGCCTCATTATTGGCTCTTCAGATCTTTATTAGACTATCAGGTGTTTTAGATCAGCAAAGTAACTCAGCTTCACAGAGTTAAACAAATGCAACATAAAGGAATACAACACATCTTTGTATCATTAAACAAATGTTCCATGGCATAAACAAATGTAACACATCTTAAAATAATATTCTACATCAGTGAGGGTCATCGTGAGCCTTAATGTCTATATGCATATGAAGTAGAAATGGTTATTTTTCAGCCCCAAGAGACAACCTCTGCTGTGGGATGGTCTGTATGTCAAATGCTCTGATTGGTCAATAAATAAAACACTGATTGGCCAGTGGCCAGGCAGGAAGTATAGGTGGGACTAACAGAGAAGAGAATTGAGAGAACAGGAAGGTGGGAGGAGACACTGCCAGCCGCTGTTATGACAAGCAGCATGTGAAGATGCCGGTAAGCCACGAGCCATGTGGCAAGGTGTAGATTTATAAAAATGGATTAATTTAAGATGTAAGAACTAGATAGCTAGAAGCCTGGCACGGCCATACAGTTTGTAAGCAATATAAGTCTCTGTGTTTACTTGGTTGGGTCTGAGCAGCTGTGGGACTGACAGGTGACAGAGATTTGTCCTGACTGTGGGCCAGGCCGGAAAACTCTAGCTACAAACCTCTCTGAGGTCCTCTCATTTATCCTTTCCAAAGCATCAGTGACTGTTGAGTCCTAGAAGTACCAGCATCCTACTTCCGTTAGTATTGATTATAAATTTCCTCTGATTGTTACAATTAACCCAAGAGATGTAAACAATCTAAACAATCACCTTTAAGTCATCAGTTGGACTGAACTAAGGATTGAGGGGTGGGAACTGTTGAGGGACTATTGAATAATTTACTGGAAAAGTATGTTTTTAGTTGATTTAACAGCCTCAATATCAGTTAATGAGGGACAACAAGAACAAATGCCAAGACTGGGGAGCTGCCTTAGTTGGTAAAGAGCTTGCTCTGTAAGCACTAGGATGTGAGCTGGAGCCCCAGAGCCAGGTATAGTGGCTCACAGCCATAATCCCAGCACTGGGCTGATGGAAACATGAGGATTGCTGGGGCCTCAGTGGACAGCTAGGCTAGCCTAGTTGGCAAATTCCAGGTCAGTAGTAGACCCTGTGTAAAAACCAAAAAATAGTGGATGGTACCTGAAGAAGGACTCTGAGGTGGATCTCTGGCCTCTGCACACATGCACATGGGACTACGTCCACACATTCCACCTATACATCCACATCACAGGGACATGTACACATACAGACACACGTATCCACATGCACACGTGCACAACACCAAAAATGTCCTTCTCTCATACTCAAAAAGTTAGTGGCATGAAATATGAATCCTTCTACTCCTGGTCTGAGTCAAAACCTGACAATAAAATTCTACTAGCTGGTCTAGGACAAAGTATGGGCTGGAAGGATGACCTTAGGTGGACCAAGGAGTCCTACTCATCACTCCCCTTAGGGAGACAGACACATACAATGTAAGTTTATAAACTCAGCCTTGAATACTCCTGCCACCCTTTAAAGAAAAAAAAACATAACAAACTGTTTGTTATACTGGTTCTACAGAGATATGAAGTGCTTACTAGCTAATTATCAATGCATTCCGTCCTACCATCAAATTATCTCAATGTGACGACTCACTGTATTATCACATTTTTGCTTAATACATGCCATGTGGTCCCAAGTGCATGTGTATGGGGGAATAAACCCATAAATATCTATACTGTGTAGGAGAGAACATGATGATACTTAGGCTACTTCCTGGCTAGGACAGAACAATCCAGAAGCATAAGAGTTTGAGAACATTGGATTTTCTACAATTGGAAAGGTATGCCCTTTCTTCATCCATGCATCCATTGACAAATGCTCAGGTTGATTTTATAAGGACTATTTTGAATTGTGCAGCAATGAACATAACAGTGTTACATTTCTTCAAAATATTGTTTTGTTTTCTTTGATGTACAGGAAATGGTGTGGTGCTAGAATCATATATAAGGTTCATTTTCAATTTTGTGTGGCACCTTCATACTGTGCATATGCCAATTCACATCCTTACTGGCAGTGTAAAGGATTCCTTTTTCTTCACAGTCTTAACAACAATGGTCATGTTTTGTCTTTTTGATAATAGCCATTCTAAACAGAGTGAGGCAGTACTGGTACTTAATTACTAAGATAATTGATATTAATTAAATGTACTCATCACACACACACACACACACACACACACACACACACACGGCAACTATGGAAAGTCATACATTTGTTAACAAGCTAGATGTTACAATTCTGAAATGCCTAATTTCAAGAAATTGTGTTGTGCATAATAAATGAATATGCCTTTAGATGTTGATTTGAAGATAAATCAGTTGAATAATAAGAGTAGCATACATGTGTAGAGATGAACTAAATTCTAGGAAAAGGATGTAGGAGGAACACATGCCTTAAGGCCTAACAAGTTGACTCAGAGCTGGTGAGCACTATCTGTGAAGGACATCATTCCAAAAGCCAAGAGCCTCATCACCTGCCTTATTGGCTTTGCTACTCCCTCTCATTAGAAACCCACCATGTTAGAGAAGAATACCTTTCAAAGGTGAATTACTCCTGGCATGAATCCTTCATTCCTGTGGCACAAGCATTTGGTACAAATGGGTCCTCAGCAGCACAACCACTATTTCCTTCTCAGAGTTCTGGGCAACTGCTAGACTCGTGTTACTTAAAAGATACCAAAAGGTGATTGAATTTTTTTTCCTGGACCAAATTCCTTGAGTGTATACAAATAAACTAAGGACGTATGATATGCCCCTTAAAACTCCAAAGGAAGTTGTTCCCATGCAACTGTCTGTCTTCTGGAAATTGGTAGGTTTGCTTGATTTAGTTTGACTTGTCTTATATTTTTGCTTGTAAGGTAGGTCAGGAATGTTGGATAAAACAAAGGTATGCACTGGACAACTAAGAGCAATGCAGTGCTTCCTCTACCCAGCTCAAGGCCCTGGTTCAAGCTAAGCACTGGTGGTGTTGGGAGGTAGGACTAAAGAGTGATGTTTCTCAATTATCGTTCATTCAAGAAACTGTTTTGGGGTCTGTTAAAGTTACAGTCTACTGATCTGTTTAAAAACCTTAACTAACCTCTATCCCTATGATTAGACTATCTTACAATCCATAGCTGCATGACTCTTAACCTTTGTATTTGATTTGAGTCCTCACATTCTGAACAGATGTGAAGCTTAGTAGGCATTATTTTTTAGAAAATGCTTTCTATTTTAAAATTTATAATTAATTTCGACTTAAAATAACAACAATAACTATAATTTATTAAAGGCCCAATCATGAAGTCATTTCTGGTCATAATTTCATGGAGTAGAGGTATATAACATCCACTGAAAACTGCAAATTAAAGAGATTGTCTGAATCCTATTGCTCTTTATTGTGAAGGAACCAATGTCCTGAAAAGAATAGTAGTTCCTTAAATAATGAGTCACTATTTCTTGATCTGATTCTGTCAGAATTGTTGCTGCATCCACATGCAGTCCAGGTCCACCAGGCTGGGGGAGGGGCATAATTTTGCCTTGCTACCAATGGAGGTCAAAGATAAGTCAGCAAGCCAGGAAGCAGCCAAAGGAAAGTTCCAGCCAATGGGACTCTGACCAGTGGGAAATGGCTCAGGTGCTGTGTTGAGCATGTGTACACTGTTGTCAGGAACTCCAATTGTGAGTGTTGAGCCTGAATTACCAGGTTGTTTGGCAATGAACAAAATGATGTCTTTGGCTACTTCCTTCTCAGTGAAGACAATTCTGGTTATGCCACAAGTTTGTGTGTGCTCTGTTTCCTAATACTTTAGGCTACTATCTATGTACGATTAGGTACCCAAGGTGCCCTTTATCTAAACATGCTGAAGACTAACCTAGCAAAGCCAATATTTTATTGCCTTCATGAAATACTTGGTATTTGGGGACCCTGGAAGTTACTTTTGGTTTCTAGCAGACAGACCCATCAGAACATTGCTTGGATAAACAAACTTTAAGAAGCTCCCAACGGGAAAAGATGTCCTGACTCAGTTTCTAGTTTAAACTATCTTTAGAAAGCTATGCTACAGGAGGAGCAGTGTGGCCAGCCTCTTTCATACTGTTAGCTTTTACTTTATTTAATTGTAAAGAGTGAATGACAAGCAGGAAAGTGTTTTTGTGGAGAGTGGGCGTCTTGAAGCTGTGGAAGGAACTTATGCTCTGCATGGGAGTAAGCTTGTGGGTGGCAGTTATAGACTAGTTGAGAATAATCATGCATAAATATCTCTACTGTGCTGCCTTGAAAGGATTCAATACACTCCTATTATAGGCACTTGATATATTATTTGAAATAAGCACATATTAGCTTATATCTAGGAACAGATAAATGGTAACTACATCAAGGACAAACAATTTTTAAAAGCACTTTTATCTATGACAAAACAAAAGATAACACAATTGGATATTCATTTTTTTCAAATACCATTTCAAAGCTTGCATGTTACAGTCCTTGAAAATATTAAAGTGTAGCAGCCAGTGTTTGTCTGTTGGTGTCACAGCTTTAAAAGATTCACTCTGCAAAATGAATTAAACTGACACCAAAAACCCCAGCATGGGCCAGGGTGCAATAGTAATAATGATCAGCCACAGATTGCTGACAACCTTGCCCTGAAAGACTATACAGATTTCTTGCCAGTTAACTGAAACAATCAGTATTTCACGCAACTAGTATTAGAATTCTGTGCTTAGAAAAGAAGAGGGCTTCAGGCAGCTAGATGTGTAGTGCACATATTTTGATAAGTATGTCTATAAGTCTAGACATTTGAATCTGATGGCAAAAGAGGATGGGAATGATGATGAGGAAGAGGATGATGATGATGATGGTAAAGCAGGAACAATGGCTCAGTGACTGAGTACTTACTGTTTTTGCTTAAAGAATGCAGGTTTGGTTCCTAGCACTCACACATCAGCTCACAACCATCTGTAACTACAGTTCAAGGTGCTCCAACTCCCTCTTCTGATTTCTGAGAGCTCCTGAACATGTGTGGTGCATAAACATTTACTCAGGCACACACACACACACACCCATAAAGTTAAATTTATACTTCTCAAGCCTACCATAGTGGCACATGCCTTTAATTCCAGCACTTGGGAGGCAGAGACAGGTGGGTCTCTGAGCTTAAGGCCAGCCAGATCTAAAAAGTGTGAGTTCCAGGACAGCTATGACTATAACATAGAGAAACCCTGTCTTGAAAAAAAATAAAATAAAAACAAATACAAAAAAATATACTTTCAAAGAGATAATTGTCTGCTTAGACCTATTATTTATACACATTTCTTTCACATATTCCAAATACATTCACGTGATTTATGTAACTCGTCATAACTTATGGCTTCAAAATCATTGTCATTGCTAGACTGAACCTTCCAAGGTGCTTGGAGTCTACTCTTGCTCACCCTATGCCCACAGCCTCTAGGGGAAGCTGGGGTTATGCCAGCCATTCCATTTCTTGTAGCCCAGATAGGAAAACTGATGGCAATAACATCTAGCATGAAAGTGCATCATTGTCTGGTGACATGGTCAGCTACGACTTGAAAGTTTGAAAAGGGAAAAGAATGCTCCTCCTTGTTTAAGGACATAGAGCACTGGGAAGCTGGAGGGTTAGTCTATTGTAGTTCTGTACTGCTGATGCCCTTTGAGGAAGCATGAGCATTCAGATCAATCCAGTCACAACTGATGGGCCAACTGGATTGATGGCGAACTCATTGTGCTGTACATTTAGACCTGAAACAAAAACTTCAACTGAAATCAAGTGAGGCATTTATTAATTTGTGTGCATGATTTAAATATGTAAATGTGTTCAGTGAATGTCTAAAATGTAGTAAAATATACAAAAGTGGTTTTGGATACTTCTTGTTTGAGTACACACAAGAAAGTGTCAGGACACACTTTCTCTGACACTCTGACATCTCTCGAAGGGTTTTGGGACATGTTTGTGTAGCAGAGATAAGGCATGGAATTCAAAGCAACAGCAACCTAAGGATTTAAAAACATGTAGGATTATCTTCTGCATGGTATTAATGGTTGGTCTAGTTTGCTTTTATGCCCATGGGCCAATAGTACATATTTAATAGAGTAAACCTGCTTTGTTTGCCTGAGAAGCACCAAGCAAGTGTGAGACTAAATGTATTCTTCCTTCACCAATTCTGCTCTCCACAGCTATCTTAACTGCCTAATTTACAGAAGCATATGAACATCACTTTGCCCAAACTATTTTCCTATAGATACTACTGTTTCTATTGAGCCAAATAAATCTTACCCATCACATGCAGAAATGGAGCAGACCAAAGGATTGCTCCTGATCCCGAATGACTTGCATTTCTGAATTCTAGCTCAACAGCAGTAAGCTGTACACTGGAACCATCCAGGGGCTTTATGATATCAATATGTTGGGTTCACTCCCAGAAATTGATTCTGTTAGTCTAGGCTTTTGCATATTGATCCAAAATGTTGACAGTCACAGGCCTAATTTCAGCTACCTCATTTCTAACAGTACCTTGTCTACCTCTGTGAGGTTCAAAGTCACGTTAGAATGTCTGACATCTGAAGATTCACCTGCTTCTATTTATCCTTTCCTTCAGCAGGGAAAGAAAGGGTGAGAATTGTGGGGAGGAGTCTGTGAAGGAGAGGAGCTGGTATTCATCCCCAGGGTGCACAAAGCCATTTCTATTAGCAGTTCATTAGGGCTGACAAACTGTCCTTGGTGGACACAAATGCTCTTCATTCTTGCCATAGTGCAAATGACCTTGATCAGATAATCTCCTATCACCTGCAGAAGATTTGTGACTTAGGTTTAAGGAAGCAAGGAGAGAAAGCTGCAAGGCCCCAGGGGACTTACAGAAGAAATGCCAGGCTCCTGCTCTCTGGCAGCCCAGCCTCTGGGAAACAGGCATGACAAACAGGCTTTCTATAGGGCAATATGATTACTCTGAAAACCACACTTCCCTTTCACATTGCTGGGTGATGAGTGTTAGCAGTCTGCATCTGATCAAGTCACTTGTCTGTCTCTTGGTCCTTCGTGACTTTTTCTCTGATTTTATTTTTCTTCACCATGAAGCTGTTAACAGTTGTTGGATAATTCTACCACTCGCCAGTGGCTTAGAATCCCATGAGGACCAAGGCCTGGCCCCACCCTATCCTCTTTGCCACCTGCTTAGCACATGGTAAGCATGTAGGGCCTGTTGAACTTAACTGAACTGTTGTATTCGTTACAAGCTTTCCCATCTGTATTCTCTCCAAAATTCTCTCCACCTCAGACTAATAGAACACCCTGAGGAAGACAGCAGCTATAAATCCTCACATATTGTCAAGGATCAATAAATAATTGTTAAATGGATTAATAAGCAATGGCCAGTACATTGATATTAAAATCAGGGGTTGTTGGAGATATGGCAGTTACGAGCATGTACAGCTCTTGTAGAGAACCAAGTTTGGTTCCCAGCATCCATGTCAGGGAGCTCACAACTGCTGAAATCTCCAGCTCCAGCTAATCTGAGAGCTTTGGCTTCTTTGGGTAAGTACACACAAGTACATACATGTGCTGGCACACACACACACAAAATAATAATTATATCTCCCAGTTCACATGCTGTTGAACAAGGTAAAGTGGAAAGAATGAGTCTATGAAACTTGTATCAATTTTTGAGGTGACAAAGTTTTGTCTTAGTCAGAGGATTAAGACATCCCTTGAGACATGGTTTAAAGACATTTTAAGCATTTCAGGGATCTCAAAAGAGTAAGAAATAACAGGATGGTACAGTTGATGATTCAGTCAGACACATACAGACAGATAAACACACACACACACACACACACACACACACACACACACAGAAAGAGAGAGAGAGAGAGAGAGAGAGAGAGAGAGAGAGAGAGAGAACACAATGGAATGAAAAAGGACAGAAATGTAGAGTACTATAAATCAAAGGAAAGGAATGTCAAGCATGAATAGGTACTCAATGAAAAATAACCCTGGCTGTTGTCATATTTGAGGGTGTCAGTTTTAAGAATTAATAAGGTTGTGGCCATGTCTTTCAAAGAAAAAGGTCACAGACTTTTCTACAATGAGCAATGTTAATAGCATATGTATATGTATATAATTTAGCTCTTTCATACACTATAATCCAAATGTATACATATATATGCATATATACTGTAATAAAAGAATTACCAGGGAATTCTGTATTTAGCAGCATCATATAATTTCATGGCATAATAGAAAGTGTTTCACATTACATATAATTACATAGCATAAGCAAAAATAGATGAAATGTCTACTTTTGCCTCCCCACTATCTGTTTTATGTTTAATTGTGTATTTTTTATTTATTAAAAGGCCAATGTTATGTATTTTATTATTTCAATTATAGCCCCCCCACAATGTGCTTTTATCTTAGATACATTTGTTTAGAAATCTGTCATATCTTACTATTATTCCATGATTTTAGGAATTCCATGTGGAATTCTGTAGAAGAGGAGGCTAGATCTCTTATTAATTGGGAAGCTTTGGTCGGAGGATCAACTCTGCAGCCTCTATCATATATACAGACATACACACACACACATATATATATACATATATGTGAAGATGATGACTACCATGATCAGCATGAGGAATGGCACTTGTTCCATATGGTTGTATCAAAAATCAAAGTTGGGCCAGGGAACTAACTGGGTGCTTCATGTGCTTGCAATGTGTGCTGGTCCATTTTAACTGTCAGCTTGACATAATCTGGAATCCCCTGAGAAATTGAAGGAGGAATAGTCTAGACCGGGTGGCCTGTGGGCATGTCTGAGGGTGTTCATCGATTGTTAAATGGTATGGGAAAACCTAGCCCACTGTGGATCCTAGCACACTCTAGGCAGGGACCCAGACCTTATCGGAGAGGAGAAAGATGGCTGAGAGCTAACATGCAAGGACCTGTTTCTTCTTTCTGCTCTTGACCGCAGGTGTGAAAGTCCAAGTGATGCTGCTACCAGTTTCATAGTTCCCGTTGTTTGTTTTATTTCTAAAAATCCCTGCAATGATGTAAAGGAACTGTAAGCCAGATCAACCCTTTCTCCCTCTATGCTGCTTTTTATCAGGTTATGTCACAGCAAAAGAAGGAAAACTAGGACACCTGTACGCAGCAGGCATGAGGATTGGAGTTCAGAACCCAAGCGCCTAAGCAAAAGCGCGCTGGGCCTAGCAGCCTGCCTGTAATTCTGGTACTGAGCAGCCAGGGTCCCTGGATCTCTAGGTCAAGCTGGTGGGCTGAATTAGTCGTATTTGTGATCTCTGGGTTTGACTGAGACAGCCTGCCTCAAAGAAGAAGGAGGCAAGTGGGTGAAGAAGACTCCCTACATCAGCTCATGGGCTCCATGCATACCCACATGCCTGGGAATGATTCCAATGGTCTATCTTCAGGAATTCTGAATTATCATTGTTATGTTGGTCCCAAATAAGAGATTGGTCACACGTAGAAATACCTGTTTCACTTACCTCAAAGCAAGGAGGTGACTATTGCATGTATTTCCTTCAATTCCAGGGAGTAAATGCACAGCGCTTGCAGTACTATATGGCTAAAGATGTTTACCCAATCCCTTTCTATGGCTGTGCTTCCTGCTGCTTGCTTCCACTTGCCTTTCTTGACAGCACTACTCTTTCTCAGCAGTGATGCACTTCCTGCCTTCTGTTCTAAGACTAGACCATATCAGAGGGCAGTGGAGAACAACCTGATCTTCTTCATCAGAAGCAAACCTGGGTCGTGTGTGCCTGCCCACCCCACCTCTATTATAACCAACACATCCATGTTTCCCATAGAGCCAAAATGTTGTGGTCATAGCTTTGCAGTTTGAGAGTGATTCGTTTATGATTCTTGTTTCCTCTTGCTCGACTGTAAATTCCTTGAGGTTAGGCAGCTCATTTCTGTCTACTTGCCCTCAGATAGCCTGTCTTACAGTGAGTTTAGCCCTGTTGTTTCCCCAAGCAATCCTTTTTTTTCCCTCAGGACATGGCCGCCTCATGTCCTATGCAACACAATTTTCCATTTCTATCTTCTCTGTTTTACTTAAAAATGCTCATCTCCATATGCAATTATCCCTATGCTTTCCTTTTATTTATTATTTATTTGCTTGTTGCTTGTATCCTTACCCTGACCCTCCCACCCTGCTATTTGAATAAAAAAATCCTCTGAGGAAAGTCTGTGTTCACCTCTAAACATAGAACCTAGAAATGGAAAGAAGAAAAAAGGATGGAAATCAAAGAATGAGAGAAAGGGAAGAAGGAAGAATAGAGAAGGGACAGCATCCAGAGGCCTAAAGCAGTTGATGCTCACATTAAACAGAGGAGACAGGCCTATGATGGGACTTCACATTGTTTCCATTGTCTTAAGCACAGAGGACAATCCTGCTCTGCTTCAATAAACTGTCTTCCTGTTAAGAGAGCAGGTGTTGTTCAAATCTTAGATGGTCTTTTAATAAAAAACCCAGAGCCAGATATCTGGGTGAAAGCTGAAAGACCAGAGAAGCAGAACAGCCAGCCACTAGTTCTTACCTCTACGAAATCCTCAGCCTAAAGAGAGTGAGTTCCTGTTTCCTCACACCTTTCATACCTTTCTCTGCCCTGCCATATTACTTCCTGGGATGAAAGGCATGTGTGCTTCCCAAGCAAAGGCTTGAGCTCTAAAGTGCTGGGATTAAAAATGTGTGCCACAAATGCCTGACCTCTATGTGTAATCTAGTGGCTGGCTCTGTTGTCTGATCCTCAGGCAAGTTTATTAGGGTGCACAATATATCCCCACAAGCAGGCTGGTGGTCCCCAACATCTGCCCCTACTACCATCCCATGCTACTAAACTCTTCATTTTGATATATCCTCAAACAATTATACACAAGACTTAACTTTTAGGTATTGGAAGAAGTACATGATTAAATCAGTATTTGAAGTCTTTTAATTTTATAAACATTGAAAATATATTGATTTTATATGAAATTAATTTTTTGTAATTCATACAATAATTGGTATGTTTCATATTGTAGTATATGAGATTTATTATCTATATTTAGATAATGGGCATTAAAAGAACTTCGTGTGTGAAACATCTAATTACCCTTGAAGATAAACAGACAAATAAATAGATTCATATAACTCTGTCAAGTACAGATATTCAGTTGTGAACAAGTTTGAATTCATACTACAGAAGAAGTTACCTTTTTCCTGGTATGCAATATAAATAACATAGGTACAAGTGCATAGGCTTAACAGTGCTTCTCCATACAAGTGTTTACATTGTTTTAATTACTTCTAAAAGCTTCTTATCTTAACTATTTTTACCTAAGCATGATAAGGAAGTGTAGGAACTGGGGCTGGGTTCTAGCTTTGATACTGTCATGCAATCAATTATTTTAATCAGTATTATCATGTATTATATTGTGTTATCATGTATTATATAACTACATTATTATAAATAATTATTTTATCCCAGTATAGTAAAAATAAATTATAGGTAAGTGTCTCAAAAAGTTTTCATATTTCTATTTTTACAACCATTTTTCTTAGGTTTAGATGACATAGAAGGAGGAGGCAGAAAAGACATTATATTAAAAGGTAGTGGGAACTACTGAGCTGTGAATGCTGTACACAGAAAAAAGAACAGAGTTTATAACATAAACACTCTTACATGGGTCTTAAAGACTTCCATTTGGCTGAGAAAAATAAATGTTACTGTTTCTTTTATCTATATTGTTGGAAAACAAGGAGCTGATACTATCTGCCAAATCCATGTCCCCTGACTGTAGTCCTGTTGGACTCATTGGTATAATTAAGACTTGAAAGGACTGAAATAGCTCAGGAGCCTGCAGTGAACACTTTTTCCTTTACCTAAAAATGTAGTTTGATTTCATCTGAAATTGTCTCTGTAATTTCCCTTTCTTCCTGCAAATGACTGCCCTTTCGTGCTTATGGATGTGTGCACTCGTGAGGCTGAAAAGTCTAACACCCAAATGGTCTCCCTGAAGAAGTACTAGTAGATTCTAAATGGGGGGCTATTAGCTTTTTATTACTATAATGATTTTTTTAGTAGTTTCCACAATTTGAAATGTGACTCAGTGGCTATTGGTAGTTGAAAGCAACATGGTTTAATATTTTTAACATATGATTTTATGTTTGTTTCAGTGGTTCAAAATTTTAAATGATAACAGGTGAGGCTTACTCAACGGCAATGTTGTTTCAGACCTTCATTTGTTTTGGCTCATTTCTAAGGTTTACATTGGCTTGAATGCTTGATCATAACATTCTTTTTCTCTTTATCTTGTAAAATAACATTTTTTTCTTTAACTTGCTTTTAACTAGAATGTTTATTCTATTGTTTCTAACATTAAGTGCCTTTCTTGAATTTCTTTTTGTTCTATTTGATGAAACAAAATTTGTGTCTGTTTCAATTTTTTTTTGTTGTGTTGTTTCTAGAAGTTTCCCCAACCTGGAGTGTTGCAGTAGACAGCTTCCCCTCTTGTGCCATACATAGGTTCAAAGTCCTGTTTTTCACTATGTTCAGTTGCAAAGGGCATGTTTTCTAGCATGTGAGAAAAAGATCAACAAGTCCCTAACTTGGAAGTAGCTGGCGGTCTGAGCATAACTAAATTAATTCCTCAGACAGAATTAGGTCTCAGCAGCTCACTGTATGGTCCGAGCAGAGGGGCATGGATGTTAACACAGCAGCTGCAAAGGTAGCCTGTGCTATCAGGAAGTCAGAGTTCTTTCTGTTGGTAGAAAAATGGGAAGCAACTGAAAGGCAAGTAGCAATCTAGTAGGCTAAACTAGGAGCTTGGGAGTCTCCCAAGGCCCCTCCTTTCCTCAGTCCCCGAATGAGTCACTTTTCCACTGTGTCTACACCCATTCACCCTTCCTTTGCCAACATCCCTGAATACACTCAGAGTCACCCTCTAAGCATTTGCCAGAGATCTTTCTAGAATGCAAGTCCAGACACTCCACCCTATCTCCCTGGTCCTGCAAACTAGTTCATCATGGTTTTCTGAGTAAAGTTGAAGCTCGTGGCTTCCTCTCCTGCCTACACTGCAATCTCCTTTTACAGAAAGGGATAGAGAAGACGAATGCATTGACTCTACATGGAAATGAACAGATAGCTTTCTTGCTTGTCCTCTGCCCTTCTCCACTGTTCCAGGGCCCACCTCCATCCAACTCCCTGTGCCTAGGTGTATGTACATGTGAAGGTCAGGAGTCCACATCAGCTATCTTCTGAAATTTACTTTCCGTTTTATTATTTATTTATTTTTTGAATGTCTCTCATTGAACCTTGAACTCAACGGTTGGCCAATGGCCTCTGAGAATCTCCCATTCTCTACCTTGCCTGGGCTGCTTTGAATTTGAACTCAGGTCCTCATGCTTGAGACCCAGTTTCTTTAAGAATGAGTCATCTCTTAGCCCATCAACTCTCTTTTTATCTTACTGATTTCTGCACATCTTTCAAGGCACTAGTTATAATATATAATTCCTCCCTTTCTCTGGGTCATTTGGTGTTGTTGTCTACCACCATAGCATCTAACTATCCAGCAGAAAGAATGGGGTTGTCTCTTCCCTACCATGCTGCTCACAAAGTACAATCCTTGTATAAGGACCCCCCACACCCCCCGCATTCCTACCTATACTTAACATCTCTGCCATAGCCCACATTCCACCTAGCTTCTGAAATAAACGCTGTGAAGAAAGGAAGTCCCCGGGCTACGGTGGTTACTAATTGTCAGTTAGAAACTCCCTGTCCCTGTTCTCTGAAAAAAATGTTAGTGTCATTTTACTTTGTTTCCATTGTTGGGGACTTGGGTACTTTTAATGATTAACACTGAGAAGTGGCACTAGTTAATTAATTAGTCCAGGAAGGGATCAGTAAGCAGGATTCAGCCAGTGTTTCAGGGACCCAGCACAGGATCTATTACTCAGGTCTGTTACTGGTACCTCTGCAAACCACTTGTGCACCCTAACATCTTTCCTGACATTTTTACTCCTCCTAGGAAAGCCGGCCTCACTCTCTCAGTACAAACATACAGGGAGAAATCCTGTTACAGTTTGCATTCCCTCGCCCCTACTCAAATTATGTTCAAACCACGGAACAAACGTTTTTAGTTAAAAAGCATCCTTGACCAAGTTATCAGAATTCCTTAAATTCACAGGAAATCCCATCCGCAGATCTTCAAACTTTATCTCTTCTCAGAAGCCCAAGATTCTTTTCATTTAAAACCAAGTTACAGGACAGCAAACCAGCGAACTAGGGGGCTGGGGTTTCATTTGCTCAGGCCGTTGCCCAGGGCTTGTTTGCGTGGGTGTACTTCTGCATCTCCTAAGATGTTATTTTATTTTAAAAGAGGGAGCCCTGCTTTCTGTACACCACACTGCAGAGTTGGAAGTAAGGGCGCCTCTAGACTGCAAGTTTTATTTACTGGTTAGACGGGAAGGTGGCCCGGGTTTGTGCTTGGGTGACGATCAGTTTTCCCGCAGAACTCCGAAACTGTGGAGTGCTGACGGCTGGAGGAAGACACCCGCCAACACCCTTGCGGCTTCTTTCCCGCCCTTCGCCCTCCAGGTTCCAGGCAGTGCGGCGCTTCTGCCCCGGCAGGCCCGGCCGCTGACTCTAACCTTTCGTCTAACCTTGTGGGCCTCCCGGGCTGGGCGCGGAGCCCTCGGAGCTGGAGCGGCGGTAAGCGGCGCGGGCCGGGGCGAACGAGCGAGCGAGCGGGCAGGCTGGCGGGCGAGCGGACGGGCGGGGGCCGGGGCTGCGCGTGGGAGCTCGGCGGGCGCGTCCGCGCGCCTTCCTGGCGGGGCTGGCGCGGGGGAGGGGCCGCGCAGCGGCGGAAACCGGCGCGCGGCGATAAGAGGCTGCACGGCGACATGCCCCAGTCTCTCGCCGCAGCCCGACGAGTCGGGGCGCTCGCCATGCTCCCGTGACCCGACCCGGCCAGTTCTCCTTCCCGTGGCGGGCATCCCGGAGTCGCGATCCCACAATGCCCCGGGCAGTCGGGGCCCCGGCGGGCAGCCTGCACGGCCACGTGAGAGGTGAGTGGCGGGCCGGCCGCGCATTGTTCGGCGCTGCGGGCGGCGCTGCGGCGGCGGCGGCGGCGGCGGCGGCCTGGGGTGGCGCTCGGGGGTCCCCGGCTCGCACCGGCGGCGGCGGCGCGCTGCGGCTCCCGGCCCTGGCCCGCGCCTCGCTGCGGGCCCCCCGCGGGGCGCTGCGGGACGGGACTGGCAGGCAGGGAGCAGGGGGGCAGGTGCGTGGCCGAGGGCTCTGAACTCGGTGACCTCTGCCAGGGACGGCAGGGACGGCCACCGGCTGCGCGGGTCCCGGCCGCGCCCGCATCCTTCTGTCGGGGGGCTGCCATCCAGCACTGGCTTCATGTGGGCCAAGTATGTGCACGCAGAGGTTAATGCTCTGCCTGCCACCCATAAATTACGCATGACATGTTTAGCTGGGCTGCCTTATATGGAGAGTGCTGTATTTCAGTCCAGTGTGCTTTTTGCCAAGTTTACAGGGCGGAAGACGCCCTGCTTTAGAGGGCTGCCGCTTTTCCTCCCTTTCTGGTCGTTTTGTAGTGCGTCACTCAAAAAAAAAAAAACTGTAAGAAAAGTAAGTATAGAGCTTTCCAGGGTGGAGCCGCAGTAGGCTGGTCGAATTGCTTTCACGAAAAGTAGTCAGCATATAGACTGTTTTTTAGACAAAAACAAGAAAATATGTAGCCTTCCCTCAACCTCTTTAAAAAAAAAAATGCCCGAATCTGTTATTGTTAGTAATGTGTCATGGGAGAGTACTTAGATTCCAGAGCCTGTAACAAGAGAACCAAAAAATTACATATATAAAAATGGAGCTGAAGCCTTCCTGGCTAGCCCACAGCGTGTTACAACTACAGGGGTGTTGAGACAAGCTTAAGTGTGTTCTTAAGTCTCTCTGGCTTGTAGCCTATTTGGCTGCTGGGATTCTAAGATGGGTTTCGAGCAGTCTGCATCCCCAGGATTAAAAACAAAGTTAGAAGCTGCCTGGAAGGTTATTGACACTGTCTTAGGTTTCTGTGCCCACCAGCACAGGCACAGACCATAGCAAGCGATTAATAAACTCTGCCATACTCTGAGGAATTTCATAAACAAATTAATACATGGAGAGGAGAGTCATAATTATGGCCTTTGGATTTGCAGGCCTTCTGCAACATTCTTTGAAATAGTACACCAATGGACATGCTATTCCTCTCTCCTAGGTTTCAACATAGTGTTTATACAAAGAACTTACTTAGGGCATAACTTTTCCACACCAGGCTAAGTGTCCCCGTCCACATTCTCTGCTGTGGCTTCAGAGTGCTAGTGTTGTTTCCTGGTCCTATTTTCCAGATAAAATTCTGATCACCAAGACAAGTTAAAAATGAAAGTTCAAGGACTGCAGAATCCTTGAAGGATTTAGTTCAGTACACAGGATGTGTTAGCTAGATAGTTGGTAGCCTGAGACAATACGTTATTTCATAACTAGAGAAAGCACGTGGCTGTCACTTCTGTCTTTGCCTTCTTAAAAGTTGGTGACAGTTAAAGTTAAGTAGCTTTCAAGAAACATACCATGTCCTAGTGTTCCTGTTTTGTGTATTTGCAAGGGGTTACGTTTTCTTTTTAATCTCCGTTAGGCTTTTTTTTTTCTTTTTTTCAAATCTAGACATAAGTCTTTATATTTCTTTGTTTAATGAAGAGTGTCCTCAGTGAGAACTATGAAGTTGACTGTTGTGTTTCTGGAACAGGTTAGGTCAGCACCAGAAAACCTGTTCATCTGTTTTATAATTACAGTCACTGAAGACATCGTGGCCACATTTTACTATTGGGAGAGACTTAGACAAACCTCACACATGCTTCATTTCATTTTTGTTTTTTTCTTGCAAGTTTGAGCCTAGGATGCACGTGTCAGAAGGGAAAGCACAGTGTTACGTGTCTTGGGATATTACTGTTTGTGTGTGTACACTTCCACATTTGAGGCAGACTCCAAGTGGAATTCATTAAATTTTGATTCTAACATTCTGTTCTTGCTCAGGGCATGGAATTCCTGTGAAATGAAACACTTGGTTCTGTTCAGAGCAAGAAGAGATTACCTCAAGGTTTCTCCTTGAGGACGGAGGGGGTGGGGAGAAACATGCAGTGATAGTCCTCCTTGAGGAAGAGTGTGCTATTCTTATATAATGTTTCCAATTTTTGTTGTAAGTAAAACTGTTACCCTGCGCTTATCACTGTCACCATACGGCAGGCCTGTATTTGATCTTTCCGTTTATGGAAACAGAAAGGTCTTGTTGCCCCTTCTGGCTTTCTGCTTGGTGGTAGATATTTGGACTAGAGAGCATCTTAGACCTTGCTTGGAATAAGCCCAAATGAATGGGCCACTGAGTTGTTTTTTTTTTTTTTTTTTTTTTTTTTTTTTTTTTTTAATGCTCTGAAGGGCATTAGAGAAGGCAATGAATACGCTGGTCAGGACAGAAGAGGAGTGAACAAAATATGTTCACTAGATGTTTGGTTCAGTTTAAGGTACTGACAGTGTGCATCAGGAGATTTTCAAGTGTCTGGACTTTTAGATCAAAATCTCTATCTTCCAGGAAGTTTAGAATGTGCTGGCTGGTACAGAAGCCGCTAGCCACACGTGTTGTTGTACGCTTGAAATGTGTCTAGTTCTGAATATTGCTTTAAAGTGTGAAATACATACTGGCTTGTGAAAATTTTGTACTAAGAAAAGAATGTAAAATATTTGATTAATATTATATTTATGTAACTATGTTATAACGACAATGTATTGAATATTGGTCTTGATAGAACGTTTTATTATATTAATTTCCCCTTTTTTTAAAAAAAAAAAAACAAACTTTTTACCCTCCCCCTCCCATCCAAGCTACTAGAAAACTTGATATAACAAATATGGCTTGCGTTCTGTGTGGCAGCACTGTTTTGAAATAAAGCAAGACAGCAGTATTCTGAGAAAAAGCTTAAATTAGAGTTTGCTAGTCAAAATACACTAAAAGTGACTTTTATTTTTACAAGGTAAAGATGTTTATTATACACAGAAACAAAATGACTTGTCTTTCTCATCCATTGTAGCCAAAATTTGAACAAAAGTACTACCTTACATCTATTTTTATTTCCTCAAAACTACTATTTAGTTTAGAAAGTTAATGATGAGGTGGTAATAACAGAGAAAGACTTATAATTAGGAGGATAAGCTTAACACCTCACAGAGGCCAGAATAGGGTATGATTGCTACTCTGGGATGTTTGGAAACACTATAGTTATCATTGTCCTGGAGTTACCAAACAGAAGCAAGTCAGTGGAACTTACTTTAAAATAGTTTTCAGTAAACAGCAGTTACCTTCAAATGCCTAATATATGTTTTCTTTTGTTAGGATAGACCTTCCTTAGAAAATGAAAACACCAAACAAAGCCAAACAAACTCACAGGGATAAAAGATTTTCACGTGTTTGGAGTAGGGCATTGCTTTGCATTCAAGGGAAGGTGAAGTGATACTTCTCTTGTGGTGTTATAGGCTCTGAAGAATTGCTGTATGTCCAGTTTTTATAATCTGATCACATTCTTGAGAAAGCATCTGGCTGGTTAACAAAGCACAATGGCATAGGTCCTCGGCACATTCTTTTTGGATATTTTTATAACTGGAGTACATTTTCCCTTGCAAAGTGTTATGCCAAAAAAAAAAAAAAATGTGGTTCTTTTCTAGCCACGTAAAGTTATGTTTGCTGATGTTTTCTTGATGGCTATCAGAGGTACACAAGTTTTTTTTGGGGGGATGGAACCCATATCCCATATGGAGCCTCAAGGAGAATTGATCTTAGTTTGGTAGTGTGGTATATCTGTTGTCTGCTCTGACAGGCATATTTCATAATAATGTCAACACTGTGGTGGGAGAAGAGGGGTGGGAGCGTCCCTGTTAACTGGTGTTCATTTCTGATGAGTCATGAGGCATATTCAGGAAGTGGGGGGGAGAATTCATTAATTGAGAAGCAGATAGTTGAAAGGCTCAATTGGCATGCCATGAGATGTCTGTAGACATTTTTTTTTTATTTAAGATCGGGCAATTGGTGTCTATATAGTGTTTTCATATTTATATGTATATATGTTTATGTCTGCACTACAGTTATAGTCTTGGGAGAAATAAAACTCCTAGCATATCCATGGTTATAGTGTTGTACATATTATTACTTTTAAGAAAGCATAGCACAACTGCTATATCTCTTTTTTTCTTTCACAATTTTAGGGAAGTGCTTGTCACATGTGCCTCTGATAGCCAAGAGTCTTTGAAAGAGTTTTTTAATTTTATACAGTTAGAGTTCTTTTTGATACTTTCTCCATTTTTTTAAAGTTCTCACTTTAGGTTTCTGTGATTATTCTTTGTTAAAACAGTACAGGATATATTATCTAAAGACTGGGGGAAGCCATAGTGCATTGAATAGGCAGTTATTTGTCTTCCTAGATAGTTGTTTGAAGAAGGGAAGATATTTTTTTTGAAGTAGAATTATGCTTCAAATAGTTTACTCCCTAGGAAACTTTGTTATCTCTCTTGACATGATTATAAGGAATAGGGAGGGTGCCTTTCATGCATTCAAAATGTGAAAAAAAGTTGATGAAGTCACATAGAATATAGGCTTCTGTGAGTTGCGAACACATAACTTGTATGTTGAATGTTTGTGCATGCATGCATCTGTGTGTGTGTGTGTGTGTGTGTGTGTGTGTGTGTGTGTGTGTGCATCATGGCGTGCCTATGGAGGTCAGAGTGTTCTCTGAGTGTTCCAACCTGTTGGAGTCACTTTTACCATATAGGTTCTAGGGATTGAACTCAGGCAAATTAGTCAGTGATTTATTTGAAAAAAAAATGCACATTTTTCTGAAGACAATAGAAATGCATTATATTATTGAGAATAGTTATCATGAATGTGAAATTTGATGACTACTACTACTACTGTTATTACTACTGTGTCCATTCAGGTATCAGCTTCATTGGAGTCCTCTTACCTAGGGTCACAAAGTAAAGAGATTTTGTATTCCAAAGGTAATTTTCGATAATTATATTTTGACACTGAATTGCTCTCTCTTCCTTTAAAGTTTAGAAGCAATTTCCTAAAATATTACTTGTTTTAGAGGACTCAGAATTATAGGGTGATTGGAACAGGTTTAATCCTATGAAATCAACATTCTAAATGCTCCTTTGAAACACTAACTTGCCATGTAAATATGATTTCCAGGTAGACCATATTGTGGCAAACTATCAAAGCAGGCTCTTCAAAAACTACTTGATCTGGTCAGTATATCCTTGAGGAAATGACATCTGGCTTGAGAGTCCATGCGAACTTTGAAAGTGATACAGTGGTATTTCATGAGGAATGTCTAGTTAGGAGGATACTGAAGGTGTTGTGTTAGCTTGGTATTGAGGATTCTATCTTAGCAGATGCTAAGTGAGAGCTCATGTGCCCGTGGATGGGCTGTAGCCCCAGCCTGGTCCAGAAGTTTGGAGAAAACAGAGACCAATCCTGATGCAGCCATGGCTAACTTAAGTGCAGCGGTGGAAGTGATCTCCAGAGACACAAGTCACAGGAAGCCTCAAGTGTTCTTTAGCTTTCCAGCTTCACCATCCCTGGCCCTTTAAAGCACTCATTGCATCCATCCTGTGATGGCTCCCTGTGTTTCTATGTAAGGTCTACACAGAGGAATTTGGTAGATACATTGTAATTCATTTATTTAGTTCTTTCATCTAGAAGATGTTCAGTATTTTCCCAAATGACCTGAACTAGAACACTGGTAGTATTGGTTTTTTGTTTTTTGTTTTTTTTTTTTTTGGTTTTTCGAGACAGGGTTTCTCTGTGTAGCTTTGCGCCTCTCCTGGAACTCACTTGGTAGCCCAGGCTGGCCTCGAACTCACAGAGATCCGCCTGGCTCTGCCTCCCGAGTGCTGGGATTAAAGGCGTGCGCCACCACCGCCCGGCTGGTAGTATTGTTTATTAGCATTAGTGGACATTGCAACACTCCAACCTTTTCAGTCTCTGTATGGTTACAAAGGTCAGGAAAACCAAAATGGCAACTGTGGTAAATAAAAGATACAGAGAATTTGTGGAAGAGCAAGCTAGATTGAGAGTATGGAGACAGTTCTACCTGGAGTGTGATGACAGCCTTAATATATACCCCAAACATTCAAGTTCAGCATACCAAAGGAGAAGGGATTTTGTTAGGGGAAATGACACTTAAGATATATAATGAGCAGGCAAGAGAGAAGAGCGTGTGGGCAAGGAGGTTTTAATCAAACAGTTACAATGTCTAACTTCTCAGGTCTCTGAATGAAAGAAACAAAGAGGAAGTAAAAGAATAGCTGATGGTTTTGGACCCAGGTGAGAGTACTCTTTTGTGGATTTAAAAAACAAACCAACAGTGAACAACCGACATCAAACACTGCTGCCATTTTAAGAGGCAGTTTGCAGAAGGGCTGGTGAAGTTGTCTGATTCCTTCTAGAACCCTGGTCCTGACATCTGTCTGCAGTAAAAAACAATTCTGAAAGGCGAGGAAACAAAGGAAGCGACCTTTAACAGAAGCTACCTGTCAGTGTAGCATGTCATAAGCAGGAACTGTATTCAGGTTGAAGGGTGCCTAAGCAAGGTGATGAGCAGTACTAAGCAGGTTGTAAACGTCGTCATCAAAGACACTTTCTGAATTTGACTTAGCATTAGAATTTGCAGACTGTTCACAGTTGTCTGTTTTAACCTCCTGTCCCACAATTATGCATTAGTATTGGCGAGGATAGGAAGCATGGCACACCAGCACCTTGTCTGATCATAGAAGAAAGCTGCCTGCATGGTAGTGCCTTTCCTCTTGTTACAGAACAGAGGAAGCAGGGAGGTGGTTACGTGAGCCAGTGGATGGAAGACGTAGAAGGGAATGCACTTGTTGTTGGGGAAGGTTGTGTGGAAAACACTGAGTGTTGGCTACCCTCTCAGCCTCTTCAAAAGGCTACTCTGTAGATGTAATTCTGAATGGTCTTATTAAAAAAAATAAGAAACACAGAGCCAAATGCAGAGTTAAAAGCCCAAGAGGTCAGAGAACTAGTGAATAGCCTTTAGCTTACCAGCTGCTGAGTTCTTCCCCTGAGAAAGAGACCTACTTCCTGTGTGTCTCTTTTTATTGACTTTCTGTTCTGCCTTCTCATTGGTTCTAAACCCAACCACATGACCTCCGCGTCACTGCCTGTCTATACAGACCTCCAGGTCTCTATGGTTGGTATTGAGATTAAAGGCGTGTGTCTCCATGCTGGCTGTATCCTTGAATACACAGAGATTCTGCCTGTCATGTAATCGAGATTAAGGGCATGTGCTACCACTGCCAGACTTCTGCTATGGCTTGCTATTAGGTCTGACCCCCAGGCAACTTTATTTATTAACATACAGATAAAATCACATTTCAGCACAAATAAAATATCACCATACTACTCATTGTTAGTTGTTTGTTTACTAAATTCCGATTTAAAAGCTAAGTTTGAAAAGATGTAAAAACTCCCTAGAAATACCCTATCTGGGTTTGTTTTGAAAGTTCTCTGTTGAATATACTATAGGCAGAATAATAAAGACCTCACAGGTATGACATCCTTTGTTGTGTAAGTATAGTATTAAGTCAATACTATAATTTTATTTCATGTACTTACTGCATTTTATCTGTTTCTTGAAAAGAACAATAGATTTTAGAGAAATGTTTCCCCTTCCTTAGTCTGTGACATTATAAATGGATAAGTGACAATTATAAACATAATAGAAGTTGTGGTGTATATTGTTTTATAAAGTCTCAGGAAATATTCTCTACAGCTATAACATAGATCGTAGGACTTTTGTCCTAAAGGGACATGTAGGACGAGCACGCGCACACACACACACACACTTATACACACACGTACATGCACCCACACATACACACACAAATACATGTACTAGCATGACTAGGACTTTCTGGTTATTTCTAGAACTTGAAGACTTGATTTTTTTTTTATGTCCAAATTTTAACCTTTTAACATTTTGTCTTGCCCCCAATATTACTTAAAGAATAGAGATAAGAATACTAGCACTAATAATGCTAACAGTTTGGAAAATGACTTATGTGTGTGCAGTGAGCTGTTAAAGTAATACACACGTTCCTCAGAAGAGCATCATGAAATAGCCCTGCTAATGCCTTGGTTTCAGGGATGGGGAATCTGGGTCATAGATATTTCAAGTTTATTGCACAAGGTTACTTAATTACTAAATAGCCCAAGGAGGACTTGAGCCATGGTAGTGAAGTTTTAGAATATCTGCACTTCTGGAAAGGATAAAAACAAATGAAATACGTGTGTTGGGGGTTAGCAGATGATTTAAGATCATAGACATTTGAGATACTTTTCAAGGGTCACACTACAGCAACACATGGGGAAGTTTGTAGAGAAAGGGTAAATGGTGGTAGGGTAGAGAAAAAAGAGATGGAGGGAGGGAAGTGCAGGAAAGGAACAGAAAGGGGTCAGATGGCACAGGGAGACTGGCACTGCCTTGGCCACCAGGCAGCACATGCAGCCATGTGACACTGGAGAGCACAAGAAGCTGTTGGCGAGGGATGTCCCCTTCTGGGAGGAGTTGTGCTGCAGTGTCCCCAACGGCAGGAACGTCATGCACAGCAAGAAGGACAGATTGGTTGGGAGTAAGTGAAGAAAGAGAAGGAGGAAGTGTTTTGTGGTTCCATGAGGCATATCCAGTTATTGGATATGAACAGTAGAAAGGGATATGGCTTGCTATAGTGAATGTTAAGAGGAATTTAAAAATATACTAAGAATTAAAATCAGTAAAAAAAAATTTCTTATTTGAAACTTTATCGTTGTTCTAATCATACTGGTCTGAGCACTGTTAGAATGAAGAACTGCAGAGCCACACAGCTGTGGGGGTGCTTGCCTGCAGGCCCAGTGCTTAGTAAGCAGGTGCAGGAAGATACTGAGTTCAAGACTGACCTGCTGGGTCATCTAGCAAGCCCCTGCGTTAAAAACTAAATGCAAACACAAACAAAAATGAAGGCTTGTACTTCAAAAAACATCAGTAAGACAGAAACACACAATTATAAGTTTATCTAGGATTACAACTCGATTATTAAGGTGTGTCCAACTCTTAATGCATTTTCTTGCTGTGCAGGCACCTTTGAAGCACAGCGATGGTCTGGAGACCACCAAAACCTTTATCCCATGTTTGCGATTCTACAGTAAACAAACCTGGGTCTTTATGGGTATGTTGTTGTTTGCTAGGAAATGTCTTAGTGTTAATTAGGAACTTTGGTCCCTTATTACAGGCCATGTAGAGCTGCCATGTATCCTGTCCTCAGTGATAAACAAGGTGGCAGAGAGAGTCATGATAAAACGAGTTTGCAATGTGCTCAATGTGGTTGACATTTAGACTTCACTGACCTTGCTATTTTAGGGATGGTATCAGTGTAACTGTGGTATTCTTTCTCCTGAAAGTAAAAATCCTTAATAATCAGCCACTCTTAGAAACTGATAGTTGATTCTTATAGGGGGAAAAAATAAGCATTTGTATTTTAATTTTATCTGGGGTTAGGAAAATTCCTATGCTCGAAATAGAAGGCTTGACATTTTAATTTACCTGAGATTCTTTAATACATATTAGAAATAAATGGCCTAACATTGTTTAGCATAGAATGATAGAAATAAGAGATTATGTTTTATTTGATATTTATAGTGAGTCTCATAAAATCAAGACAGTTTTCAGAAAGATTCTAATTGTAGGAACTGGGGATACAGCTCAATGGGAAGGTGGTCGCTGCACAAGTGTGAGGACCAGGGTTCAGATCCCAGTGCCTCTATAAACTATCAGCATGGTGTCAGATGGTGCTGCCAGCCCAGCCAGCCAACTGGTGAGCTCAGGCTCAGCAAAAGAGCCAGAGGAGAAGGACGTTACCCGCCCCCACGCTTGTGAGCATATCCATGTGATATACAGCATACACAAAATACTCTGTGTAACTACTTGATGCTTTCTATTTCAGTAAACTCTATTCCATGAAAGGTAGTATAGAATTGGCACTATTCATGGTTTTAAATATAGGATGTTAATGCAGAATAAAAGAATAATGCTGCCATATTCTGCCTTTTTAATGTGTTGTCAGTTTTCTGAAAAAAAAAAACCGCATTTATTAGATACCCTTTTTTTAACTATTAGATTTTTTTTTACCTACTTTTTGTTTTTTGCTTTACAGAAAGTGTGTGTGTGCTGTTGTTAAGCTTAGAAAGTGTTCTTGTTAACTAAGATTCATCAACATGAACGTGAGAATACTTCCTCAGTTATCCCATCACTGTGCACATTTGAACTAGAGAAATTTGCTGTAAATTATTTGGAACCACCATTTGAACTCCAGTGTTAACATTCAGGAAAAATTGCCTTGTCAAGTTGGTGGCATTTAGATGAGGCATTTGGCATCAATTTACCTCGAAGACTTTACGAGATGTGATGAATGTCGCAAATGAGAGCAGGCAATCTCAGAATATCCTTGACCTAGGTGTTGATTCTCTCCGAGGTATTTCATGACCTTCCCAAAAAACCATTTGAAGATGTTTTAGACTATTGAGAAATACATACCTCAAATTTAATTCTTCGTGACATGGTGCTTTCCTGGAGATCATACTTGCTGAACGTTGTTTAAAGGAAGTGGCTACTGCAGAGGAATATAGTTATGAAGACTGGGGTTTTTTAAAGCAAACATTGTATTGGGGACAATTAATTTAGGAAGGAGACTGTTATGTCTTCTCAGCTATGAATTTAAGCTTAATCTGTGCTGTTCTTTTCCCTTTAAATCTTTACCATTTGAACAATAAGAACAGTATTCTTATTGCTAAATAATCATTAATGAATGCATTTTGGGCACCTATTACAAAAATCCATTGTCTTTGGGGAATGTGGATGGTAGTGTGGAGCTCTCCTATTGGAGCATCTTCTTTGTGTGAAACCTACGTTGTTTCAGAGAAAACACAGGATGCTGAGAACAGCCTAGTAATGGTGAACAGATATGCATGGGAGGCAGAACTTCTCTTCCTGATATTGCTGAGGACGCTGAGAATCAGTTAACCTACACACAGCTGATCGATACCCAGCTGAACTGAAATCAAGTCCTTTCTCACAGTACCCTCCTTACTTTTGTGACTCTTATGGGAATAAATGTGGCATTTTTACAATAAATTTTAAATCTTCACTTTTTGAAGCCAAGGTTGGTTTGAGCCTCATTCTGTAGCGTAGTTTTTCTCTCCTGCCTTCCCAAGAGTTGAGAATACAGACACAGGCCACCATGCTTGATGTTTAAAAAAAAAAAAAATCTGGTATGAAGAATGTACAGATTTAATGAAAAAGAAAACAAAGCAAAAACTGTCGTGCTTCAGTGTTAGAAGACAAATTGCATAGAGCCCCAAAAGTGCTGAGAGTCTTATTTTTTATTTTATTTTTTTTATTTTTGTAAAACCTAAAATCTTAAGACCCTCCTGTCATCAGGCTCTTACCTTTGTGTGACTCCTTCCTGCACTTGCCTGTGGGTAGATCAGTTCAGGCTTCTGTTGGAGAGATTTTTGGGAATTCCCAATGTGCAATTGTCCCTCAGGAACCATACACATTGGTTCTAGGACTCTCCTATGGATGCATAATCCATGGATACTCTAGGCCCTTAACAGATCGCATTTGCACATGCTCTGTACATTTTAAGTTGTCTCTAGATTCCTATGATACCTTATACTATGTAACATATACATGTACTTTATTTTCAAGCATCTCTAGTTCATGGTTGGTTTGGTCTCCCAGTGCAGAGTCCATCAACACAGGTCTGTTGTATTTTCCCAGCAATAATATGCTACCATAGAATTTTCACCAAGAAATGATATGTGTAATGATATGTACAAAATGTATCCTGCCTTTCATGGATCATTCTCATGTTCTTAGTTTATGCTCATTCATTACACTGTTTTCATACATCAGTCGGTGTTGTCTGTGATTGTCCCTGTCACATCATGTGGCTTTGATTGATAGTTCTTCATTGAAGTCTTACTCTATAGGAAACATACTACTTTCCTAACAAATACCTCTTTCATGAGCTGCTTAGAACATATAGCAAATAAAAAAATTTTTTTCTTAAGAGAAGGAAAATGGAGAAGGGAGTTGTCTTTGTCTTGATTCTGGCTTCAAAGGCAAATTTTTTTCTTTAGCAAATGCTGTTGAGTGCACTGACCATGTGTGGCCTATTTGGATCATCTTTTCTAGATAGGGCGTGAAGATGTCGTGTTCTTAGTAATTTTCAGTGTAGTGATAGAAATATTCACCAATAATGTAGCAGAAAACAAAGTGGGTACAGGGGAGTTTGTAGGAGTGTAGAACTTGCCTAAATTTATTCAGAAAAACAAGACAAAACATTAACTCTTTTCAGGAAAGACAAAAATCAACTTACAGTTTGTTAAAATGATGTGACCAAGTATTTAAACTGTTTTTCTTTTTAAGTACTTAATAAATGAGTTTGACCACATTATTATCTGACTATACAGAATTGAATCAAGTTGTTCTTAACACCAAGTTCTTCATAGTACCTAATTTAGGAACAGATGAGTAGGTTTTATTTAGTATTTATATATATGTACACACATATACACACATATACATGATAGTTAATGAAAAAGAGGCCATTAATTTGAGGAGGAAAAAGGAGGGATCTATAGGGAGGGTTTGGAAGAAGGAAAATCCATGGGTGAGAGGTGAGCTGTTTTTAAGTTTATTGACCAAAGGTTCAGATACGCACACCAGGCTCTTTGTCTCTACCTTTCCACCTTTTCTCTGTGTGCAGGAAATTGCTTTCCTTTCCTTTCCTCCTTTCTCTTTTTTCTTCTCTCTCTCTCTCTCTCTCTCTCTCTCTCTCTCTCTCTCTCTCTCTCTCTCTCTCTGTAGGCTGGCTTCTAAACTCATGAGTGGTGACTTTGCAAGTGTTTATATTCCTTAAGACCCCATTCACCTCTCAAGTGTTTGCCCTTTGTTCTCAGGGTTCCATCTGCATTCTAGGTTGGGAAACCCAACCCTTCTGTTTGATTGCTTATCATTATTCAGTTTAAACAGTAAATATTTGCTTAAGGCCCGCTGCACAAAAGGTTTCACTGTAGGATTTTTCACTGATTTTATAAAATGTGTGGCCTAGTGTGAGTAGCACAATGAAAGCAAAGCCACTAGAAGTGATCTGACAATTGATTGTAACCATTTGTAAGTAGCTCCTTACTTGATGGGCAGCTATTTTAGTTCTGTGTTCATACGTAGTTCCTGAGCTCGGTGAGAAGCAGGCATTTCTCTCACTGTGGCCACAGGTCAGGAAACAGAGCCTTGGGGAAAGTAAGGTCAGGCTATTTGCTCCAGGGCCACACAGGAAAGGCTGTGGAAACCCGGGTTTCAGTCCTGGCCTTCTAGTCTTTATGTGCTGCTCTGTTGCCTTCAATATGGTCTGAATGAAACATATCTGAGGCCTACTACAAGTTAATTCTGAAGACTAAATGAAGAGGTAAGATGTGAAGAGGTTTTTTTTTTTTTTAAAAAAAAAAGAATTGTGGTCATAAAACAGCAGATGATGGAATGGACTTTGAAATGCCTTGGCTTTGTGATGAGGGCTGTATCAGATGGCCTAATCTTCCTTATGGTCTGCGCCATATTTGTTCTACTCCCTGGAATACCTTTGCCCTAGCGCTCACCAAGATAAGCAAAGTGATGTCACTTGGGACAGACACTCCCCCAGCTGCTCTAGTGGCTGGCCTGTGGAGCCGCACGTTTGAGGAAGTGTCTTGAGCCTGAGAAGGACAGAACAAGTACTCTTGTCTGTTCAACTGCATTATGGGGAATTAGTTTAATTTTTCTCATTACAAAATAGAGACCTGTTTTCAGCATTAACAAAACTTCTGCAATTGCTTAGATATTTCTGAATAACTTTCTCACTCCCTCCTCCCCCAGAGTCCATCATGTCCATGTGTGTGGAGTGTGTGCACAATTTTATGTCATATTCAGATGTCCATATGTATTCTACAAATGATGACAAATGGTCACATGAACTGTAGGTAAAGAGGAACAGGGTGACAATGTCAGAGGGACCGGTTCTCCAATGAATGGGTTAGTTTATAGTTTTGTATTGAAATGTTAAATCATTTTGTACATCTGTATTACTAATGTGAATTTATGACAATATAGTTGTTGTTAGAGGTTTTTGCTCTTTTGGGGAGCCTGCCACCTAGCTCCCAAATAAATTCACACATGGAAGCTTATTCATAATTATGAATGCCTGGCCTTAGCTTTGACTAGTTTCTAGCCAGCTTTACTTAACTTTAAATGATCCCATCTGTATTTTGCCCCTGGGCTTTTCTTGTTCTCTTACTTCTTTAAGTCTTACTCTTACTCTGTGTAGTTGGGTGGCTGATCCCTGGAGTCCTCCTCCTCCTCTGGCTCCTAGATCAGATCTCTTTTCCCAGTTTTCTCTTTCTATATATTCTCTCTGCCGGCCAGCCCTATCTATCATTTCTCCTGCCTTGCTATTGGCTGGTTCTTTATTAGACCATCAAGTGTCTTACACAGGCACAGTAACACAGCTTCACAGAGTTAAACAAATGCAACATAAACAAAAGTAGCACACCTTAAAATAATATTCTACCACTATAGTAAATTATGTCCTCTAAGTAGAAGTAAATATGAATATTCTAATATATGTGTGCATATTCAAATATATAACTATTCTTTGATTGTGAAGACTTGACATCAAACAGTAGATAGATCCTGTTACTCAGAATCTTAACGTGTCTTAATGAATTGAATTCCACTTCCATTTTCTTATACTTGCATTAAAGTTAAGCCTATTACTGTCTTTTTTATTGATGTTAATGGACTCAAATATTTCCCTTTATGTATCAAATATTTCAAAGATAGCTGCATCTATATAGATAAAGAAGTTTAGAAAGTTTTATGTGAGCATATTATTTAGCAAGAAAATTAAACATCAGTGTTTCTGTTTGAAGTGTTAGTGGAAAATAAAATAAATTAAATATGCAAATATTACTGTGTTTACTTACATTGGGCCCCTTATATTCTTGATATTGCACTAGACCTTGAATACATTATAGTCAACATGGATACTAAGTATGGTTGTAAAATATAGACATCTCTCAGATTTCGAAGTGGCCATTTTAGAAATACTGACATTTTGTTAGATACTGCTGCCATTAAATGTAAGTAATCTTTTCAGTAATTTCAAAATTATAATTTGTAGGTGGCAATTAAAATTTATTTTAAAATCTGTGCTGATGAAAGATTTAGTATGTCTGCATAAAAGAAGTATTTTTTTTTCATGTAAAGGAAACTGAGATTTTTAGGCTTAGAATCACCACCTCACAATTAAGAGAAATTGCTCCATAAAATTATGCAGCAAGAGAAAATGCAACTTTGAGTGGCATCAACATCTCATGAGTTTAAAAGGTCATGCTGGTGCAGAAGGCGTCAGCTTTGCCACTCAATGTCATGCAGAACGCTGTGACAGCCAGGGCTGATACAGCTGAAAATATCTGCAGCCTTGGAAGCCTTGGAAGTTTCAGAAGGTCATTTTGGCATCTGAGTAGCAGTGCTGATTCACAGGGAAGGTCAAACTAGACAGCTGGGTGAAAACATAGGTGGCTGAACCCAGGGACTGTGAGATCAGAGCAATTGCCAGTCGCAATACCTGGGCGTTGTGTTCTAATTGGTTGTGACTCTAGTTGAAATATTTATAGAGTAATGAGATTTACTTGGCTGATGACTTTTAAATTACCTATCCTTTGAAAGTTTGTTATTCAACTCGTTTGTCTTGGTAAACAGGACAAAGGTTGCCTTAGTGTTACTTATGTATGATGGCTTTCATAAAACAACAGACAAACAAACAAAAAACAAAACAAAAAGATGAATTGGCTTATTACTGTAAAGTGTGCACGAAACACAATTGTAAAAAAAGGGCAATCAGTGAGAAGGGAAAATATGAATAGAGTAAGTACTTGAGATGAAATTGAGCATTAAATTTATCTCCACTTTGCTGCAACTGAAGCAAAATCTCTAGGAAGTGAAAAATCCCACTTATTTAACACAATTTCTTTCCACCCTGAATTATGTTTTACTTTAACCCTTAGATACTCAGTGAAATACTGCAGCTCTGCCTTGGGTTAAATGTTGGTAGGGATGAATTCCCAGCACTTAGGAAGGGGATGCTGAATTCTTCATCTGGCTCCCTTCCTGACTTGATCCCAGCCTGGAGCTGTAGCTGCTGACCCCATTGTGTTTAGTGGCTCTGCAGAGACCAGTCCCTGGTACTTAAGGTCAGGGCTTCCCACACCCTACCTTGTCCTCTGCTATTTCTACAGTGCTCTTTTTGTGTTTTGCCTTTTTTCATGCCAGATGAAACAGTCATACTTCCTGTACTGGTGGTGCCGCCCGGTGACAGAGCACCTGACTAGCATGTGCAAGGATGTGGGTTCAATCCCTAGCACTGAATTCAAAACAAAACAAAACAAGACATTCTTCCACATCCATCCTAGACCCCTTGCCCATCTTGAAACCACCTCTGACCTCTTTCCTTTAACACATCAACCCTTATTATTAATATCTTCTGCTGTATACTTCTCACCTTTTATAATATAGTTATTGTTAGTTTATGTTCTGATTAAGCAGTGAATTCTTCACGGGCTAGATTTGTGTATTCCCTGTGCTTGTCTCTAGAGCGATCAGAAGACATTTAATGTAATCAATGCACACGATGATTACATCTCTGTGTTTATTACTTTAATATGGTTACTGTGAATTAAGTGTGTTTTTTAAGGAAAAGTTTTGGGTTTCTCTTTTTCCACTCTATGCTAGTAAGAGAAAGATGGACATAAAAGTGGCAAAATTAGTGGGACAGCCCCTGCAGTTTTTGTCCAAGGAGATATTTTGGGGCATTAGAACCAGAGTTTTAATTTTTTTGATTTTGACTTTCAGTTTTAATTTTATAAAGCAATTTCATATTAATCATTTCTCTTTGCCAACAGGTAACTAATATAGTGTAGGTTTAGAAAAGTCACTTATGCTTCTCAGATACTTAGCACTTTGTCCCTAGAATACTTTCCTACGGTTTTATCAGCTGTCAAAAATGACATGATGTGGCTGATTTAAACTGTTCCATCTTCTCTGCTGCCCTGTAAACTGTGTTTTATGGGCTTATTTAGCTCAACACTACTGTATGGCTCCTCACTTTGGTGTGTTCCAAGCTGCATTCTGCTTTGTCCGTGTGGATGTTTTCTATTCACACGTGTTAAAACTTCTCTGATGAGAGCACTGAACAGCGAGTAACAATCTTCTGCTCCAAAGAGCTCATCTCAACAGTCGATCTGTCAGTCAGCTGCTGGCTGTGCTGAACTCTGCAGCCTATTCTAAAACAAATTCATTACTGTAATGGAGAAAGAACTGATGGATGCGGTGCTGAGTTTTTCACTTCTGTGTACGTGATGGATGTTTGGTGTTTGCCCCATGGTTAGAGAAGGTGAGCCTCCTTCCCTTAGTGCTGTAAAGGAGACGACCTTCTTTCCTTCAGCAGCAACTGGAAACTTCTGAACAAATTACTAGTGATGCAGTAGTGGTCCCTCCAAGGTCCCCGTCCCCCTCAGCTCCCTACCTTCCTGCTTTTTTGCTCTCCTGTCATTGTCATTTCTAAGTTTGATATTAAGTTGGCACCATGTGTTTTTAATGAAGTTTTACAGTTGAAAACACATGACCCGATTTTGAGTTCGTGTTCTTCCATTTGGTTCCCTGAGGAGACTTCAGTGAGTCAGTCACTTAGGTATGCAAATGTCAATTCCTTGTTCACAAATGAGTAAGATAATGATATATAACTATAGTAGGATAATGAATATAGCTATCTCTTATATTCATGGAAAACAAACAGCACATTATGAAAATAAAATATATCAGTCTATAAAATGTTATTTGATATTATAGAACATGATGTATTTTATTTTGATTAATCAAAAATGTTCTTATTTCAAGAAGATGTTTTCTTTAAAACAAACCTAAACATTTCTCCTGTATATATTTGTGTAAGTGTTTAATAATTTATGAGACAAACACATGGTGGGAAATATGACAAGTACTGACATTGCTCTCAGACTATTGTTTTAATTTGCCCCATGTCATTTAGATATCCCTTTAAAAAAAAAAAAAAACACCAAAAGAACCATGTTAGGCTTCCTTCTTGCCCACTTGCTTGGTGGGGATTTTTGGACAAGACTAAAACATAACTGGTTGGAGACATAATGAGTTGTATTACATAGTATCCATTGTGTTCCAGTGATGTGGAGGGTTATATGTGATTTATGATAATATTTACAGTTTAAAGCAGACTAGCTTTCTGGAGCAGATGATAGACTGTAACCAAAGAGCTTGTCACAGTCTTTAAACAAGGGTTTTTTTGTTTGCTTGTTTTTCAGAGAATACACCCTAGGTTTTGAGGAAATGGCCACGTAGAAACACAGTGAACAGTCATTTTTTTAGAGTAACCTTTTAGTTTTGGTTGCTTGCAGTTGCTGAACTTTTATGTGAAAAAGAATAGTCTAGAGGGGGTAAATATGTAGAGCTCTAGTTTCCAGCCTCAGTACATGTGTAGGTCCCAGGAACACATACTTGTAATAGTGAAGCCTAATCAACTGAGTCAGGCCGAGATCTTTCTGATGCATCAATGTCCCAGAACAGTAAGTGTTGGAGTTAATAAGCTATTGGCAGTTATTGGAGTTTATTGTTAACTATGGTTGTGTTCTGAATTGCCATGGGAAGGTGGCCATTGGCTTTTAAAAGCATATGATGCTGGTGGAAATTTATGGGGCTTTAATCACTGTCTCGTTAACAGGGTGTAGTCGGCTCTTCATGTTTCTTCATGTGTTACAGTTTTTTCAGAATGCAGACAATCTTATGTGCAATTAAAATAATTATGAAAGAGTAGCTTTTCTTCTTTAGCAAAGGGACCAGATTTCAAGCTGCCCTGATAATTTGGTCAATATGTATTTCTCTTGGAAAGTACCAAATTCTAATAAAAATCTTTGATTTCATCTCCTGAGAAACGTGGCTTTATTTCTTCCCAACCAACACCATAAAATCTCATTATCAAAACAAGAAAAGAAGAAATAGAAATGCCCGTATCTTGCCATCTAACCATTTTGAGTCTTAAAAATTCTCTTCCAGATATTTTGTCTTTTGAACTATTATTTAGTAACAAACTTTGAAGGGGCAAAGTGAGAGGAGAGTGTTTTTATTTCCTAAGAAGAAACGAGCACAAATTCTTGTGTGAGCATATTGTACCTACCATGTTAGTTTAACCGGAAGTGCAAGCTGCCTCAGGAAGAGCCTGCTCCAGATACATAAATGACGGAAGTGCATCCCAGCCATATGGGAAATGTGTTTGTGCTTATATTGGTTTTCCAGATTCGGTTGTGCCTTAGCCATGTTGATAACACTGGTGTTGCTTATAGAAGTTGTTAGAAGTATTACCTTCAGTCAGCCTCTAATGGAGAATGGGAACAAGACATTTATGGAAATAATGTGTAAGGAAACCATCCCTTTAATCATGACCAAGTACTACTGGAAAGCCTACAGATGGAACATGCCTGTAGTCACTTCACACTGCACATCTTCTTTCTATTAATAAGAAGTAAACATATATGTCTATCTCCATGACTGTCAATGCAAACATTTATTCTTGTTTCTAACATTTTCTTTTTGACAGATAATTACAAAATTCAAAATTGTACTTACTTATTTTATCTGGTGTTTTTTTTGAGCAATATAGTACTTTATTTTGAATTTTCAAGAGCTGAAAACTGATGTTACAAATGCTTCTACTGGTTGGCTGCCATACATATTGAACAGATTTTGGAGAAACAAAGAAAGGTTCACTTTAGGGGTGAAAGGCATTTCATGCTTCCCTCCATGTCCTGACAAGAGAACTTCTCTGTGTAGATTGAGGGATGGTGTCTTCTCATAGTACTTGAAAAGTATCCAAGAGTATGCTGTATTGTTGAGAAGAATAAAGTCTGGGAAAATGCTTTCTTGGAAGAAATTTCTTGTTGTAGTTCAGACTCTACACATGATCATGCCTTATGCTGTAAGGATTTCTTATTAAAGTGATGCAGGCAGAAGAACAGTTTTCTGTATGCACTTGTAAGCCTTGATGAGAAGTTAAAAATCAATGCTGACTTAGGAGGCCACTCAGAAAGGGACACCGAGTGTAGTTGTTAAAATATAATTATATCTCCCTGTTTCTTTTGGCATAGAAAGATCCTTAAAACAAACATAGTATGTTTATTAATTGAGATATCATCCATTTTTATATTAGAATAATAATGAAATTTGTTGCTATTTAGTATCGTGGACCTGGGTGAGTATGTTATTTTAGTGAAATTATCCCCAAAGAATATTTAAGGTACGTTGAAGCACCACAGTGAATATATGAGTTGTCAGTGTATGCCTTTTTTTTCCTGACATTTCTTACTGTTTTAAGTCAGGGGAAATCAGAGGAACTTATTCACTCTTAGTGAAAACATTATTCCTGTTGATAAACAACCATATGTGAGCTTATGTCTTTTTAAATAAAGCTCAATTTATGTGATAACTTAATATTGTATTGATAATGAAATAAGGTTGTTATTAAGGTTAGATCTATTAATCAGTAGAAATGTTTGTGGGATTGAAATGATGACTTCTGCAGCACCTATGTGGTTTTATTTTATGACTTGGGAATAAGAAATGCATTGGTGAAAAATATTTCATTGATTTTATGGAACAGAGGAAATATTTGGTATGGTGTCTCCTCATGAGACTTGTATTAATTCATTTGTTAGAATATATTCAAATAATTATATGATATATTTGCTCATGAATGATTTCATTCATTGTATTCTGAAGAAAAAATATTATGGATATTTATTTAATTATAAACAAAGTTTTCACACTTTTCTTATTATAATTAATATAGTAACATATGTAGAATAATTTTAAATAGACACAATCCATAAACTTTTTTTCTGAGTTTATTGTGCTAAGGTCTAAATTCAGTGTTTGAAATTCAGATCTTCCTGTTGAAAATTAGTGTTTACACTCTTATCTAGTAGAAAGTAGTGAGCCTAGTTGTTCCATTATAATTTCAGAAGTCTCATAACATACAGGATAGAGTAAGTCTGGTGCTTTCAGAGATTAAATTGTATTTTGGGTGGGTTTTAAATTGTATATACCACTTCTTTATATGTTACTTTTATAATGTATGTCACTTGATTCTGCTAAAATGGAATATACATGGTTAATTATGGAGGGGATCTTAGGACCACTGGAGGGAGGTTGGAATAGCATGGTAAAGGCTGTGAACTGCTGATATCGCTGAAGTACTAAGTTCCCTGGGAATATTATTCTCCGGTTGATAAGCTTCGTATTTTGAGTTGTGTATTGATATCATTAAGAAAACATAGATTCGCCACTTGTCTGTAGCATTGAAGAACATTGTCTTTTAAAACGTTTTAGGTAAAAGTGCCACCAACTTCATTAAAGAGCTTGGTGATACTATTTACAAAAAAGAAGTTGAATATTAAATATTACATTTGCTGCTAGTTACTATGTCAAATAAATTGTGTTTCCTTTGAGCGTGGTTTGCAGTCATAGTCCACAATCAGAATATTGTTAGAGCATAGCAACAGCACCATGAGTCACGCTCTGTTTAGCAGTTTGGCCAGGCCAGTTTCACAGTGATGAATTCTGGGTTTTCCAGTGTATCATTTTTTTTTGTTGCAAATTTGAGGGAGGTGATTTTTTTCTGATTTACTGTTGAAGACGTAACAGCATTAACTTTATTGTTGCTGTGTTCTCATTTCTCTTTCTCACTTTGAAATAGTAAATGTTACAGGCAGATCAGATATGCTACATGAGGCTAACAAGATAACGTCTGTGTAATACATGAGTAAAGGGTTTGTATTTCCTCATGAAGAACAGTAAAGCAGCATGCAGTTTTATCTCCTATCTTCTCGGAGAAGGGAGAGAAACTTCACACCACTGGGTGTTTGAATGCCATAAGAAAATGCAAAGGGATTATACTTCAGACTAAAACAAATCTTTTAACTTCACAATCAAGGAGGCATTTAAATGTGGTTCTATTGTAACTTTACTGCCTCGTATTCTCTTGCCAATTGGTATTGCTTTCACTTAATTATAAAGATGGAAATAGCCAATGTTTCAAGCTGTGCATCATTGCCGAATATACTTTGAGACTAGTATTTGCATGTGCTAATCTGTGTCTATGTCGTCCATATCTGTTTGTTTATCTGTCCTGTCCATATACCTCTCCATATGCATATCTATCTATGTCTGTCTACCACTTATCTACAGTCTTGTCACATGGTTACTTGTTTCCTTCGGGCTGCTGCAGTTTTGATGCTGATCGTAGAGAAAAACTAGCCTGTGTTCATGGGGCTTCTGTGCCAAGATAGAAGCTGACAATGGGATAAGTACCTGTTATCCTCCTCTGCCTGCTGCTTCCTTCCGATGGCGGGTATCTGATGGGGTATCATGTACTTGTCTTACACAAAGTCTGGGCTGCTCTTGGGAGGGGAAAAACTTGATCACTTTTGATAATGGTAGCCCAACGGACTGTTTATACAAAGCTAGTAACTGGTATGTGAAGTACAGCTGACAGTGTGCTAACTATGTTATAATGATGTGTTAATACTTTAAAATTTTCTCTTATAAGATAGAAATAAATTCAACACTCACTTTTCAACTGACATGCGTACTATTTTCTTCTAAAAATCAGTTTCTAACTTGTACTCCTTTGTTATCTGTCCTACGACACACCATTTGACTGCTTAGGGAACCAAACCTATGACGGAATGAGGATTTTAAAAGATTGCTTTGACAGACCTCAGATTACTTATGTGAGTTAGTAAACAGTGTTTCCCTAGCAGCAGCTTGTCTGAAGTGTATCAGACCAGCAGGCCACATTGGCAGTTTGTCATTCCAGAGGATGTGTGCCTGAAGGTTATCTTTTTCTTAGCAGTATTTCCAAAACTTCAGTCATTTGCATGTTGCCATGGTTTTATTGCTAACATATTAACTTAGTCTTATTCTCTCAATTCTTTTCATTAAAGTTTCACATCTTTGTGAGTCATCACATGACATAGCACAGGCTGGACGAGCTGGTGTCAGCACTCTGGGGCATCTGGGGCACACACAGTGTACATCTCCATGCCATCTCCACGGGCACTGCACGTAATTTGCTTACCCTGAGAAGCACCAGCTTAGCTCTTTGTTCTAGGAAGAGCAATGCTTCTGAAGTTGGCCCTCACCCTCTCAGACAACCACAGCTTGGTGACTCTTGAAGAAATTGGGACGGTGTGGCTATAGAGCCCCCCAAAATGCCTAGTATTATTTTCACCCTGACATCTGTTAATATTTGTGACAAGTGCTGAGAAATATTATTGTGTGAGCAGGCTTCATGTGCTTAAGTGCTACCTAGATGATTCCAGTTTTGTTGACATTGGCAATCTGGAAAAAATTTGTTTTGGACAAGTGGCTCCTTTTAGTCACCTCCAGACTTACACAGTGAAGTCATCCATATTTTCTATTCAGATTAAAACTATTTTACTAAGTCAAAATTGTAATAAGAGGCCTCACATAATCTGTTTCCTCAGTACGTAACATATCTTAATATCAAAGTGTCAGAAAAAAATCCCACAGATTTCTCACTAACTACTTTGGGATGTAACAGCACTGACTCACTTATATTTGTTTTACAGCTTAAATGACTAGTAAACATAGGAGACTAAGACATTAATGTCTTGCCCAGAGACTATTTAGTTCACTGAAAGAGAATTCCACCTTGCAGGCACATGTTTGCCTTTTATTGTACACTCTGTGGGGCTTAACTTGATACATACTGTGAGTGTCAAGTGCTCTTAGCTTACAAAGAACAACTGTTAATGCTTCCTCATGATGTTCTTCCCCTTTGTCCTTTTCAAAACTTGATTCTCTATCTTTTTTTTTCCAGTTTTTACTGTCTAGATTATTTCATATTGTTTCTTTTTCCTCCTTTATATCTTACCATAGAATGTACACATGATTCCTGACATCACTTTAGGGGAAAGGAGATTGTGTAGTAGGACACGTTTGGCCATAGGATATGCGGTATGGTGTGAGGAAATGCGGTGGATATAATTTGATCAGTGGGTCACTGAGGACTTTTCCTCTGGGTACCAGAACATTTGATTCTTGTTGCACAACCTTTAAATTCCCAAAACAAGCATTTTGTTTTTAAGGTAAATTTATTTATTTATAGTATATTGAAATAAAGTAAGAAATATCACAGAGATAATTTACCTATTAGTAAACATGTTAGAAGTAGATTCATTTCATTTAATAGTTATTAGAAAAATAAATCTTCATTTCAGCGAAAAATATTTTCATAAATTCTTATAATCTGTATGTTACCCATACAAAGTTTTCTTTTCTTCTCCCCTCACCCCCCTCTCTCTCCTCCCCTCTTCCCCCTCCCTCCCTCCCTCCCTCCCTCCTTCCATCCTTTCCTGCTTTCTTCTTTCTTTCTTTTCAGACAATTTTCATTATGTAGCTCAAGCTGGTTTGGAATTCACTTTAGCCCAACCTGGCTTCAAAATCTTCCTAGTCCTCTTACTGTGGTCTCTGAGGTACTAGGGCCCACATACTGTTAACTGGCATCCCTGAGCATCTCTGTGGGGTAAAAACACCTTTACTAGTTGAAGTTACATTTTTCAGAAGTCAGTGCTGATCCAAATCATTTGCATATTACCTTAAACAGAGCAGTTTCATGAAATGAATTTATTAGGTATGTAGACTGATGTCCATTCTCCTTATTCACTGTCTTACCTGGTCAGTCATGAACATGCTGATTGTCTGTGCCTGTGTTCTAGTATGATCAATTTACAAACATGTGTATACTTCTTTTAGTTGCAACTTTTGAAGAATATCTCTTATATAGATTGAAAATAGAATAGACCGAACTATGAATCTGTAGGCAATTTTGTATTAATATGTTTCATACTAAAGTAGAACTAAGCCTGTGGCATGACAGAAAGGAAAAATTACCAACTCCAGAAATCAGCTTTATAGTATTGTACATCCTTAGCCACCAAAGAACATGGATATTTATAATGGTGCCAATACTCCTTTCTTATGTTGCTTGGACCTTGTACTTTAGAATTAAATATTTCTTGAGGATTGGGAATATACCTGCCTAAACATGTCTGTTCCTATTAATATGAATAATTTTTTAAAGATTTATTTATTATGTATACAGTGTTCTGCCTGCATTCCAGAAGAGGGCACCAGATCTCATTATAGATGGTTGTGAGCCACCATGTGGTTGCTGGGAATTGAACTCAGGACCTCTAGAAGAGCAGCCAGTGCTCTTAATCACTGAGCCATCTCTCCAGCCAATATGAATAAAATTTATACATATATTAAACATTTGATAATATGTGTTGTATTCCAGGATCGGGGGTTTGGGAGACATTGATAATATACCTTGCTGCCAGGGGGATGATAATCTTAGATAGAATGAGCATGTTATGGGATAGAATCATGTTTTTCTTTTTCTCCCAACCCCCCCAGAGTTGGCCCAGCTTTACAGAGAAGGTGGTATTGATGGCAATATAAACAAGAATGGATTTGCTGGGTTGCAGGGAAATGGGGTAGTCAGCCAGATGAAGTGATAGTGTATGGTACCTTGCTGGGGTTCCAGTAGCCTGCTATGGGCAGAAGGCCTGAGAGCTCATCCCTGTAAAGATAGAGGGATGTGGGATCATAAGCTAAAGAGTTGTGTGTGTTGGCTCTCACATGGGGAAACATTGAGGTGGGGCACTGAGGCAGATATAAAAGAATTTGGTTTTCACAGGACTGTCAGCTTCTGTTGAGCAGTAAAGTATGAGTATGGGAGTTACACTGGCATGGATACAGAAGTGAAGGACACACGAAGCCAACAGAAAAGCAGCATATGTAGATGTCTGTAGACATGGGTTTGGGGAATAACCTAACATGAGGGGATGAGGACACCGCACAGGCACGTGGGACTTTATTCCTGTTTGGTATGGGATTTTCAGCACTTGTGAAGACTAAGAATGAACTGCTGTGTGAAGGTAGCAAATGGGTATCTATAGGTCTAGAAAAGGAAGGAGATTTTTGAGAAGGAACCAGTTAAGGTGGAAGCTTGGAGAAGCTTGGCACTGGGGAGAACTGCAACAAAAGATGTGGGCAGACAAGCGGGAAGTTCAGGGAGAACTCAGACCCAAGGGTGACTGTTTGACCAAAGAAATAAATGTGACACATAAGACCACCCATCACTGAGAGTGAGTGAAACATGGAAGAGGAGAGAATTGAGGTGGAGATGGCTGGAAGGGTTACCTGGAAGAAAGGGAACTGTTCCAGGCCTGTGCAGAGATTCCTAGGCAGAGGGAGGGCCTGCAGGACCCTGGAATTTATAGAGGTGATGGTCTGCTCATATCTTCAGTGTGTATTCGTGTACATTCACAAGTGATCACATGTGTGCATGTTACTTTTGTGTCCTCAGATAAGCTCAGCCTTGCCGTAGTAAGCGATCATTTATATACCCATGCTTTTGGAACTCCATCTATTTTTTTTTTAATCACTGTCCTCAGGTTTCTGAAATGAGTGGTGTTGTTTCTGCCCTTGAAAACATGTGGAAAAGTAGTTCCAATATCTAAGGAAATAAAACACTCCACAGACAGGGATTGATGTGTAAAGGTAATTCTGAAATGGTGATATTAGTATGTAAGTGTGGAAGATTCATGTTTCATCTCTGGCTTTCCTGGGTGCATGGTGGCTGATAAAGTGTTACGCAGTGTGGACTGAAGAGGTGGTGACCACATGTGCTCTGTGTTCAAGCCAGGGAGGCTCCAAAAAATGATGAATGCTAAGTAGAGACTCGGGACAGTAGACAAGAGTACAGACTTGTCTCGAGCTGAGCCTTAGAACCCGAGGACTCTTGAAAACATTCTTGAACACTGTGCTTAGTGACTTCTTCAGTCTCTATTAGAAACTGTAGTTTTCTGTTTAGTGTTTTCCAAATATAAATACCTTTGCTAAGTAGCTTGAATTTTCTCTGAATAGTATTAAGAATACTAGTATTGGTCCTAAAAAATTAAATTCTGCTAGATATTCATGCTTTTAGCATCGATGTCTTCATTTCCTGTATTCTAGTTTCCAAAATTACAAACGTACCATTTATGACCAGCTCCTTTAAAAAAAAAAATTGAGTGTAATCACCGTTACTTTGTGTTGTTGAGGGCTTGGAATGTACTAGTTAGAAAGCCTTAACTCTCTTCACTGACAGCATTCAGAAGGAAAACAACCCCACAACATACACACTTTTATTTTTGTAACTAGTTAAATTTTTGAGAAGTTTTTTGCGTTATTGAAAGAGAAAGTAAGCTGTTGAGCAAAACTGCCCAGTTCTGCAGGGTGGGCTCCTAAGTTAACAGATCCTCAGGCAGCCAGCCGCCTTGGCCCCCACCCTCCAGCATGGCGTGGGATTGAGCCTCTGAAGTGCATCATGCTGCCCAGACCAAATTGCTCACTTAATAATTAATGTTCCTGCAATGGAATCACTTTCTCCCTGGAGGTTGACTTCAGATTTACCAGACACACTGACAACACTGCACTCCTTATTCTTGCCACAAGACCTCGGCTTCTGCTTTAAAAATGTCTGAATAAAGGATGCTTTTGTTCGTACCTCGCCTGCCTGTGATATAGTGACAAAGTGTCTGATGGCTGAATGGAATAGTTTTACAGTATGAGTGCTGCTTTCAGCAGAGGGGCAGGACTTGGGCTTTAGGAGGAAGTGAATTGGATAGGTCAGGAGAATGTACCATTTGTAAACACCCCTTTCCTTTTTTATTCACGTGTCAGGGCAGCAGCAGCAGGCTGCTCAGTGTCCACCCCTGTGCAGTGCCAGAGGGAAAGCAGCTTGGACTTCAGCTGCAGTTTTTAGACCTTGCTTTGGATTCCCGGTAGTGATTGTCAAGTCCTGGGACTTGCGTTAGAAGCTGTTTGGAAACTAACATGGTTTAGTCCACTAACTGCATGTTGGGTAAATTCAAAACCCACATGCTCGTCCTCTTGCAGTGGAATAAGTCACATCTGATGGGCATTTTCTGTGCTTATAGCATAGTAATGAACGTCTGACAGGCGCGACCTTTCATAAGACAACCCACACTATTGGCTTTCTGCCCAGAATATTGCTGCAACACTATCTGTGATTGGTTATCTCTCTATCATGCATTGCTTCACAAGGGGAAACGGCCCCCTTTTTAATAAATCTACGATGGCTGGCTGCAATATTCCTCACTGTAAGTATTGTGTGTGTGTGTGTATGTGTGTGTGTGTGTGTGTGTGAGACAGAGAGAGAGAGAGAGAGAGAGAGAGAGAGAGAGAGAGAGAGAGAGAGAGAGAGAGAGAGGCTGACTTTGAGTTGCTTAGTCTGGTGTCACATGGCAAGGTTGTGCGACTCTAGGACATTAGTGAATGCTCCTTAGTAAATCTTAACCTATCTCTTTTCTCTACAGGTTGGTACTAAGAAGTGCCTTTCCTGACGTCTCTGCTGCTTGGAACCGCTTCTAGAGCAGCCTCTGCTTTTGCCTTGCTTGCTGCCAGCTAGACTGTGACGACAGCACATCCGCCCTCCACCTCTAGCCCAGACACCCCCACTTCTACTTCTAATCAGGAGAAAAGCTCTGAGTATCTGCCATTGCCCTAGGCTGCTTTAGTTTAGAAGAAAAGTTTGCTGAAAAAGTAAGATACCTTCTGCCAGGAAATCAAGGAGGAAAACAAAAAATCATTTTCTCGATTTTGCTCTAAACTGCTGCATCTGTCTATGCCAAACTAATCAATACCGATTGCACCACCAAACTCCATCGCAAATTCAGCTGTGAGGAGATTCCCTGTCAGACAACTTGGCTGAAAGCAGCTTGGAAATTCGGTGTCAGAGGGTCTGCCACGTTTTCATGCTTGCATTTTGGGCTCCAAATTGGCACTGGGAAGGGGTTACTGAGCGCAAGGCTGGTTCCAGGCCCTCCTTTAAGCACCCATCTACTTACAATCCTGGTATTTCTCTAAAAACCAAAACCTCTTTGAATTAACAGTTTCATGCTGTGACTTTCTAGTGGAGGTCTTTCCCTTGATATTGAAGTCACACTTTTCCACGTGCCGTTAAAGCAGGGAGCGGGGAAACAGCCTTCCGGACATTTTCACCGTCATTTCACACTCTAAGTTTTATCAGTTCCTATTTTGTTTTGTTTTTGTTTTGGTTATTGATTTTTTTTTTTTTTTTTTTTTTTGAGAGGGATCGGGTTTGTTGGTTTCATTGAACATTTAACTACCTGTAAAATATAAACATGGCTGTTAGTGTCACACCAATTCGGGACACAAAATGGCTAACACTGGAAGTATGTAGAGAGTTTCAAAGAGGGACTTGCTCACGGCCAGACACGGAGTGTAAATTTGCACATCCTTCGAAAAGCTGCCAAGTTGAAAATGGACGAGTAATCGCCTGCTTTGATTCACTGAAAGTGAGTAAATATTATGTACTTTTAAGGATATGCAATGATTGATTAAGGGGTATGGGCACACGGTACTCTAAGTTTCGGACTATGGATTGCTTTGTTAACACTTTAGTTATATAGCATGTTCTGGTTTATAGTGTTGAGCTGGGGCACTCAATGCCGAGTCCAGCCAAACTTACAAATAACTTTACCAGGCCTTTAACTCCAAACTCCATGATTTTTTAACCCAGAGCAGAAAGTGTTGTGTATTGATGCAGTTGTAATATGATGATAGCAGAGTGAGAGTCTTTGTTCAGCAATGGTAAATGTTCATGTTCAGCACTTTCATATATTATAATAAGGCCAAGACAGTAGCTGATTGAATATAAGTTGTTTTCCTTTGTTGGTAAACTTGTCAAGCTGCTATAAATGAATGGCAAATTCTATGTCAGCTGATCATGGATACATTTTTACTTTTCTGTGAGATAATTTCAGTGGCTAAAGACATGTACTTTTGGGAAAACATAACTAGATGTAAGATTTCTTTCAGCAGTTATAGTATTTTATCTGAACCACATACTTAATGAATGTGGCTGTATATATAGGTACAAACTAAGTACTGTTGTTCATTGGATGTTTCATACTGAAGTAATACATATGTTCTTTTTCTGTGAGATTCTTAACAGTTGTTACTTAATGTGTTCCTGGTCAGAAATGTTAAAAGTTAGCCTTGTGTGCATGATAAGAAGAAATTATTTATGTTAGCATTTTTATAAAGTTTGAAATGGATCTTGTAAAAGATAGCAAACATGTCTTTATTGTGAAATGCAAGGACAAGACTAGAAATTTGTTCCGGGGTACCTTCAACTTACTTGGTTTAATCAGATTTTTAATTTTCGAATACTAAATGCCTGCAGTTAATTCTTTGACTCTTCCAAGATGGATCACCATCGTATCTACATCTGTGAAGAAGTCTCATAAATCCATTGTGTCTTTTAAAAACAAATCATATTGTAATCCGAGTGCTTTCTTTCATCTTGTCAGGGTGAGTTAGAGGTTAACCATTTCAGCTGGTTGTTTTTAGTTCACTTTGTGATGCTCACTTTGGTAAAGTTTTTACTAAACGTTTCAACGATTCAGTCTTGAGAATAGGCTAAGAGGAGGTGTGTGATAGTAACCACAGACCCTTGTTAAGACGGCAGGCTATCGGCAGAGTCCTAGAGACTAATAAGTAGGAGTTGTCAGTTACTACTTCCCCCACCTTGGCCTTGAAACACATTGATAAAGGCACAGTGTTTATACCTTTGTGAACATCAGTCCTAAATTAATGCTCATGAATTCAGGTGTAATTAGAGACAGGGATCCATAAAACAAGGAGCAAAAGACTAATTGCTCTTGTCGGTAACCAGCTGTGTTCTTAAGTAACTCCTTTTTGACCCAATTCCTAGCAAATCCAGTTTTTAATCCTATAGATAATTGGTGGTGAACTCCTAGCTGTAAAATGAAGGACATTAAATTTGGCTGTGACTTTGAATGGTTTCACAGAAGACCTGCCTACATAGAGTTTGCAAACACTGTGAACTATTAATATTCAGTTTCTATTTTTCCAGTGCTAAATATTTTTTTTAAGTTACTATTCACTTGTGGTCAGAGAACAGTTCTCCTTTGAGTAAAGCTGCAGTCCTGCTTACAGACATGCCGTGTGGTTAACGAGACTCAACCGCCACATCAAGGACTTCTTAAAAAAACAACAACAAAAATAATGTTAATTTTTAAAATTTATTTATGAAATGAATTCATTGTACCACTTAATAAAACAGCAAACTTTGTCCTTTTCCTTTGGTTTTTTAAGACAAGCTGAAATTTATAGTTTAAATTTTTTTTTTTGAATTTGGCAAAACTTTTTTATTTGAACAGACAGACAAATTAACACAAATTTATTTATGATAGAGTTTTATACCCACCCGGACAATAGCTTCTTACGTGTTAGTGAAGTATTAAGAGTCAATCAACTCTGGATGTGCAGTTAAATGTTTGAGTTTTCCAAACAGTTCCACATGTAACTGGAAGAATCCCTCATTCTTTATATGGTGTTTGGAATTCTACCTTTTAGCTAGTAGTCTTATGGTGTTCATTTTTGTGGCTAAAATAGATCCAGAACACATCTTAAAACACTTAAAGTATCTGAATGACTCATGCTTGAAGTTCTGAAGTTTGGGAGCATTCTGAGGCTTGCCTGCCAACAACCAACAGATCATCTCCATTGTCTCAGAGTATACGGAAGTTTTACAAGTAAAACTTGTAATATCCTGACTTCTTTAATGAAATGTGCTTTCTGTATTGCTTTTAATCCCTGTTCCAGCCTCTTTTGAGTTCTTGAGCCGTGAGATGGAGGTGGCTTGTGTAATCTACTATTTTTAGAAAGTTAGGAAAGCAAACCAAATACTCTCTGAGAGGACCCTGTGAAATGGCTGTACCCTTCAGCTGTGCTGTTTCAGACTTTGGCTGAGCTCCCAGGTGACTTAGGTTTATAGCTGACTTTTGGTTAGAAGAAGAGACTCCCCCCTCCCACACACATGCATACACACACACACATACATGCATACATACACACACACACGCATACATACACACAGAACAAGTTGAACAGTAGAAAAATGTTTATGTAAAAGAAATTACTGGGCGTATTACTGGAGATTATGAGAAGAAAATTAGCTGATAGGGTTTCATTGACATGCTGATGATTTTAAATTTTTGAAGATGAAATTAAGGTTAGATGTAGTACAGTAAAACAGTTCTAGTTCGTAATAAATGTGTTGCAAAAGTTGGAGTGTGTTAAGTAGAAATATATGTGTATATTATGTCTTTCCAAATGCAAATAATGAAAACAAAAGTTGAGTAACAGGTCAAATGTATAAATTAAATAGCATTCAAGCACTTCATTAATTTAATTTTTATATTGCACTTGTAGTTTAAATTTATAGTACTCTAAAAGTGAATTCTACCTATGGCTTGAAGTGCTTATAACTTGCAGGTCTGTGTGCAGTCGGCACTTCAGATACTCAGGACAGTTGACCAAGTGCATCATTTTGTCCTGAAGAGGGTTTTTGTTTGTGTTTTTTTTTCACTCTTATGGCTTATGAATGGGTCGCCAAAAGAGAAAAATGATTAAAAGACAAGATTCCAGCATTGCAAGCTGCCAATAGAATGGGGCCATGTTCCGGGAGTGGCATTTCCAGTAATATTAATGCATTGCTACTCTATCATGATCTCTCCGCTTCACAGTACAGAGTTTATGTGAAGAAAGTTGGTGGGATATATTTCCATGTGATGTTGAATGTATTATAGTCTCAAAGAGTAAGCATTCACTATGTAATCCATAGAGAAAAACCTCTGATGTTAACATCTGGATTAGACAGAATGACTGACTTGATGGGGTGCCCCAAAGTAATGACAGTTAATTTCAGAATATCTTCCATTACCACAGAGTGTTTTCACCATAACAATGGCTGGTATCATTGCTATTCTTACAAAAATACCATCATGGTCTTTTCATCATGTTTTAAAAACAATTTTAGCTGATAATTCTGGCAAAATGAAATGCATGAGACATGTCCTGGACAAACCATTCAGTTTTGAACTAAAATTTTAATGTTGTATGTTCCTATTTGCACTAACTCTTACTAAGCATTTGATGCCTTTTCCTCACAGCATCTCACATATGATGTTATAGTTTTGAAAGATGTTCACATCCTGTATTTAGAAACTTGTGCACACATGTATGCATTGTGTCCTTCAGCAATAGGTTGACACAGCAAGTCCTTTTCCTACACTGATATTTTCAATTTTGAGAGCTGGACTAACTATTAGGACACAACTTGTAAAGCAATGTGATTGCCTTACCTGTTCTCATCGTTGCCAGTGAGCAGAAACCTCACAACTCTGAGAAGTCCCTGTGCCTGGGTGGCAAAATCATTAATTCTGACAGGAACATTTTTGTAACAAATGCTCAGTAGTTATAGCTGCTTCAGCAGTACTAATAATAACTTCAGGCATGAGCCTGTTCATATCCTTAAATTCTTTAAAAGTATATCCTTTTATTCATTTTTTTTCTTTTTGAGATGATAATATAATTATATTATTTCTCCCTCCAAACCCTCCCATATACTCTTCTTTACTCTTTCAAATTCATGGCCTATTTTTTCATTAATTGTTGTTATATGCATATGTGTTCTCTCTCTCTCTCTCTTTCTCTCTCTCACACACACACACACACACACACACACACACACACATTTGTATTTTCTCCTTCCTAAATACATAAGTACACCTGCTCCGTCTGTATAATGTTATTTTTATGTATGTTTTCAGGTATTGGGTAACCAATTGATGTGCTCTTGCCTGGGGAAGACTATTTCTCCTACTCTGAGGATTCCTTAGTTGCCTGTAGTTCTTTGTGTAGTGTGGAGGCCTCCTGGTATTTTCCCTGTCCCCTTCAACATGCCTGTTGTTGTTGTCCTTGTTCAGCTTATATTTAAGCAGTCATGTTGATACAGTCTTCTGACATTGCTAGGAGACACAATCTCACAGCAGACTCCCTGATCTTCTGGCTCTTCACAATCTTTCCACCCCCTCTTCTTCAATGTTCCCTGAGCCTTAGGTGCAGGGCTGTTTTGTAGATGTATCCTTTGGAACTGGGCTGCACAGCTCTGTATTTTGATTGGTTGTGGTTTAGAAAACTCTCTTAAATGAGTGAATATTTTTAAACTATTGGGCAAACCAAATGGAAGACATAAAGCTACCGAAGGCACAGATTCCTGCTGTTCTGCTCTCTTTTGTAAGGTAATAGAGTGATCAAGGAAAAGCTACTTAAACTGAAGGCAGCATGGAGTGTAAGCAGGTTCAAAGCTTACCTGCTTGTCAGATATCTGGAACCACTCAAACTCGGGGTCCAGTCAGTGGCCTCACAGAAAGTCTGTGTAAGCCTTGGAAGGCTGGAAGTCTCTGTGATCTGTAGGGTGAACCTCTTGCTGAGGGAGTGGAACATGCACCCAGTTCACACGTGCTTCTAAACCTGGAATGCTTCTCAGACCCAAGGACACCCAGGGACCTCGGGTGTGAAGCTTAGCCTGTCTTTTTCCTGGCTGAGGCTAAGTGGAGGACCTGAGCTCTGAGCATTGCTAATCTGTTACCTTTCATGCTGAGCAGTGTCGCTGCCTTCCCCTAGACCTAGACAAAGCTGCTTATTTTCTTACAAAGAGATCCTAGGGAGGGCATTTGGAGGCTTTTTTTTTCTTTAGCAGACACACATTTTATGCTCTTAGATAAAGGAATAATTTTCAGTGTACTTAGGTCAGAACTCATGAGAGTCAGTAGAAATGGGTAACTAAACAGATGACCTTTGATTACATTGCTGATAGAGATTCAGGTGTAGAAACTCAAGTAAAAGTAACTGGAAAGGCTGGGTTGAAAACAGTTGTGCAGTGTATTGTGTTTTAGAACAGCTATTTCCCGTAAATTTCACTGAAGCAGTAACACTAAATATATTAATTCTGGTAAGCACTTAATTTAATACTCATTTACAATATGCTAAACCACTGCATTTTTGTAAATAACATATTTCTTGAACAATTATTACTAAATACACGTCTGCTTATATAAGCTCTATTTTGACACTAATATTTTTTGATTTTCTAAAATTTTGAGTTATGTTTGATTTGTTAGAAAAAAGCTTTTTATACTATGGAGTTTCTATTTTGAGAATTTAGTGACAGATTCTGAACTATAGAACCCATTATACACTATAATTTGATTGGCAGGCTAACTTCACGATGTCTTTGGGCCTTGGCTTCACCCTTTCTTCTTTTTTTTTTTCTTCCAAAGTCTTTGCAGCTTTCCAGTCATCTGGTTTCAGAACTGTTGGATCTGATCTGTGTGATTCCCAGAGACACACAGATGCGATGTAGACATTTGAGCTGTAAAAAATTAGATTCAGCATTCAATACCCCACCAACAGCATTTAGCATCAACAGGAGTTGGAATTTTCCTCAGGTTTTCTAGGCCTGTTCAGTGTCTTCTGCAGTTCCCAGTACTCAGGGTTCATCATCCCAAGGTCCTGAGAAGCGCGTGTCTTCTAAATGTAGCATTGTTTCAGCGAGGTAAGATGGTCTGGGCAGCAGGAAAAACCTACCTGTTCTGGGAAGCAGAAGAGGTAACACCCCATACTGTCACGTCTGCCTAACAAAGGCCCTCGGATCTGCAGCATGATTTTACCCACCTCTTAACTAGCTGATTTGGCTTGAAGGATGCCTGGGAACTATAGTGGTTGCTTAACTATTCCCTAATTAAGGTCAGTTTTCAGATAAGATGCAAAATAAGGCAAATGACATAAGGCAAAATGTCATTGTAGTTTCAGTACCAGGTGAGAGAGAATTATAGAAATTACTTCCCCCAGAAACCTCCCAGAGTCAAATAAATCTCTGAAGCATGTACATGAGTGTGGTGGCCATTGAAGGGAGGACCCTTTTGAAGGGGAACTTTAGTACTCTACTACCAATGAGGTCATCACTTTGTTTTGGTTGGTCAATAAAACGACATCGCACAAACTATTTAATTTTTATTTATATATAAAAATGAAATAGCATGCTTCTTTTACTTTCCTATTAAAATGTTATCTATAACACACACACACACACACATATATATATATATATATATAGGTATAGATATATATGCATATGTCAGAGAATTTTGAATGGCAGAAGCTTCTGTTGTTACCTTAATTTTCATTTGTACTTTCTCTACAAATAATATTTTTCATTTCTTTGCTATCGAGTAAAATCAGTTAATAGATACTAAATCCCTCTGTGTGTGTTGATGACTATCTTCATTTTATGGTAAGATTAGCCTGTACAACAACTCTTAGGTATGGTATTTGACAGACAGGCACAGGGAAATACAGAGAAACCAGGTGCAGATCAACTGGACCAACTAGTAAGCTGATGCCTGGTAGCCTGATTGCAATTTCCATCCTCAATCACATCGTGCCAAACATGGCTTTTCAATACCCATGTGCTGAAGTTTCAACAAAGAAATCACATAGCAGTGCTTAAGCGTAAATGATGATACAGGGTAAATTGAAGGCATAGGGCCTACAGCAGTAAATAAAGACACATAATTATGTCTTGACTTAACACGTAGATCAAGAAGGGAATCCCAGGTAGCAGGAAGATTGTGATATCAGACACAACAATTGAGTCTGTTGTAAAATATAAGGAAATGAGTTTAAGTGTCCCTTCTCAGATAGTGCCACTCTATCAGCTAGATAGCTGCCTCAGTGTAGAGAACGAGGGGCAGAAGAGATGGCTCAGTGCTTAAGAACACTTGCTGCCCTTCCAAAGAACCCAGGTTTAGTTCCCAGCTCCCACACATTGTTTTTCAACTATCTTTAACTCCAGTTCCAGAAGATTCTATGCCATCTTCTAAACTCTGAGGTTACCAGCCATGCAAGTGGTACATACACATACATGTAAAAAAGAATAAATAAAATCAATGTATAAGAAGAAAAATGACCCAATGTCTGCATTGCTTAGAACCAACTCATTTAAATGATGAGGCCCACTCTGAGAAGCCAGAGTAACTGTAGAGTTTTTGGGCTATGCTCTAAAACCCTGGCCACTAATTAAACCCAAGGACTCCACAAACACATTGTAAGCTCCATTCTTTTTACAGATTTTAAGTACAGTTTTATTACAGTAATAGTTAAGGGTCATATGTGAAAAACAAAGACATTTAGGAGCTGAGAATGGATAAGGATTCAATAATTTAAAGAGGATAACAAGCATATTCTGTCTCTGACTTTGGAAAGGTAGAAGTTAAAAATTCTGTCTCATGGTATTATTTACTGGGAGACCTGTATTATGATGGAATGACCTGGAAGTTAGGAGGGGTAGGTGGAGGTTAGGAGGGGATGGGGTTTACCTGTGTTAGGAGCAGGTGGTGAGGTTAGGAGGTGAACTCAATAGTAATGGGAAGGTCAATGTGAGGGCAGCTTGAAGACTGGAAGGGAGGGATGCCTTTAGTGGTTTAACTTTACCCTTTCCCTCCACCTTTCTTTCCATAACTACTGACTCTGAAACCACAAATGGGAACATAACCGGAGTCCCCAAAAGAAAAACTCAAATTCCCAGACCCAAGGCTTAGCCAGCTGTCTTGGATGACCCCACTTAGATGGAAAGTCCATTTTAACCTGAGGTCTCCGTTTCAACGCCAACAGAATGCTGCAGCTATCTGAGTTTATCTAGTGGTGCATATGTTGTATTTTGTGTTAGTGTGAGTTTGAGGCTTCACTATCTTGTCTGATTCAAGGCCCACAGGTCTCCAGTATGCAGTTAGAGTTATCGCTCTGTCTCCAGTGCAGACTTGGAGTTGCTCATATCTAGGTCCAGGCTGTTCTTACATGAGGCAGGAACCATCTGCAGTTAATAGTTGTCAGTAAATGACTCAAAATAAAACATAGAAAATTAAAGTTAGCAAAGCTGGGGAGTTTTTCTCTCATTTTCAATTTCTGCATAGATACGGATATAATCAGTGCTTAGGATCTGCCTGTGATGGATAAATTACATCTGTAATTCATTCTTTTCCATGTTACTGCATTCAGGCGATAATTTGCTTTCAGAAATCATTGCTCATCTAATATTCTAAAATCGTTCATAGACTGAAAACAAGTCTAGTAGCATGTTCCTATGGGGGAAGTACTTATATCCGAACAGCTTACAAAGAGGGCAGAAAAGTTTTAAAAAGACATTGGAGAAAAGCAGACAAATTCCTCTTTGGTAGATGACATTGTTTCTCAAAAGATTATTCTTCTTAAAGGGAGAGAACCCCCAGAAGAAAGATGAAGGAAGAAACACTTAAAGAATTAATTATTAAATAAAGAATCCTGTTAAGAAAGATTTGTGTCCTGAATGAATTATCCCACCATTATCTCCCGTCTCTTCATGGCTAAGTGGTGACTAATGAAATCTGAGTCTAGCCATGAGAAAAGATTATCATCATGGTCTTATTTATTGAATTCTTTTTCGCTGAAGAAATTTTACTACCAGGCATTGCTTCCCACGAATCCTAGCAGAGTTAAAAATGAAAGAAAATCTCCACATAAGAAACTCAAATAGATTTTAAAGTAATAATCAAAATAAGCCAATCTCCAAACACCCTAAAATAAAAAACAGTATAAAACTAGCAAAAACCCCAAACAACACTTTGCTCAACTTCTGATGAACTATAAATCATTATTCATATTTAATAAAAGTCATTTATATAGCAAATATTTTTACAGTGGGGTCTATTTCAGTAGCTCCTGCAGTTGTAATCTGTGATTGAAATTTAGTAGCTTAGTAATGTACTATAGAATTCAAAGGTTTCCATAAGCGGAGCAATAAACGTAGAGTGGTTTTAGCATCTTTTTTAGTGACTGCTGGCTTCTGTGATTCCTGCCAAGGGTGAATAATGATATGGAAGAGATTTCCTTGAGAAATATATATTTTTTTACTCTAAAGATTTAATTAAGAACTTAGAGGGCTGGGTAAGTGATTCAGTGTGTCAGAACACTAGTTGTGCAAGGGTGAAGACCTGTATCCAAATCCCAAATGGGGGCACAAAGACAGGCGCACCCGAGAAGCCAGCTGGCAGCTAAGCCTAGCTGAAAAGGCAAGCTAAGGGTTCAGTGAGAGGTGCTGTCAGAAGGCCTTCACATGGAGATTGGCACTCTTGCCAGTCTGCATAGTCACCAGGTACAATCCAAAGGAGGTGCTCCTTACGCATCTTAGGTGCAGGAACCGACACTGTTCTTTTCCCTGGTCAGTGCTTGCTCTACTAGATATTGTGAAATCTTGATGGAAGGGTGAGGAGCCACACAAAATTATGCCTCTTTGATTGTTGGTGGACTAGTGGTTGCTGTAAGACCATGAAATATTAAAATTTTGCCTCCTCTTCTCCTTCTCTCTCTGCATGTGTCTCTTCCACAGGCCTGGTCACTCTCTCTTCTGTCCCTCCCTCCTCCTAAGAAAACTCTGCTCTGATTAAAAAACAAAACAAAACAAAAAAAAACTGAAAATTCGAATTTAGTAGATTTTTTCTGAAACACACTGGAGACATTTAGTCTCTGGAGGAGAAGTGGGGTAATTGGCATGTTTTCAATTGAGTGGTCACACTGCTGATTTTAATATGGCAAGAGTTACGAAAGCGTATCATCACAGTCTGTAATTCTGTGAGAAACTTGAGTCACATTGATTTTTAGACGGCACATTTAGAAATCATTAATTTTACTCAACTGATTTGTTCATCATCTGCCCATTATATAAAGTGAGAAAGTTCAGAACAGTTAAGTTACTCTCCAAGGTCACACAGCCAGAGGCAGCTTCCTGGAACTTAACACTGGTTGTCTGTCTTCAGAGCTTAGAGTTTTAGCTCATCTGCAGTGTAACTTGTCTAAATTATTAATGCCGAGAAATGTTATAGTATGATCTTGTGCATACAAGTTGCATTTAATTACCAACAAATTTCTCTATGTAAATTTTGGGTTGAGTTATAGCAAGTGCTTGAATTTAAAGGGTACTTTTAACAACAAACTCTTGCAACATGTTTTCTTAACAATACAATCTCTGAATAATTGCTAATAAGATGTTCTCATTCAGAATATGAAAGATTTCATTTTTAGCCAGAAATCTTATACTATAGAATATAAATCTCAGATCAAGTTGCATTTGCATGTTTATACACCACACAGAGAATGAATGAGGGAGCACATCAGAAAACAGTCCGTTCTAGAGAAATGAAGAACAAATCCACCAGAGTTCCAGGCACCTAAGACAAAGTGGGCAGTGATGGCCAAGGGCATTAGGTCAGGAGGCCTCTCAGTTAATTACTACCCCTACTTCTTTTGGTTAGAATGGAGTATCTCTTTATTAACTTATAGGTAAGTCCATGCAACTTTTTGGATTTTGGATGAGACTAAGATTTCATCTTATTTTGTGAGTCTTACTGGGAATTATAATAATATTAGAAGCAAAATATGTGCTTCAAAAGCTTTGTTAAGTCTTCCATGTATATTATGTGATGTTAGAATGTAAGTGGTACCACTCAAATATTTGATTCCTGAAACATCTCCTTGTCAGGTGTTGTATTTATGTACTTATGACTTCTAATAGGACATTTCAAAAATTATCTAGGACTAAAATTTTATAGTAAATTTTTATTTTTTGTGTATCTTCAGTATTTACTTACTATATTAATAATGCCAAAACATCTAGTTTGACTAATTTTCCCTGTGATATAATAATTTTATTAAATATTTTGAAACAGCTTATATCTTTATAAGACTTTTATACCACAGTTAAATGAAATAAAAATGACTAAATAAAAATTATTAATTTCATTTTATTCAAGATGTGGAAAGAAGAGTATACTATGCTAAAAAGCTTGGGTTTTAGAATATGAAAAAAATTCTTAGGCTTCTTAGATATTTCATGAGCATTAGTGTAATCCTGAACTTTTATTAAAGAGCTAGAGGTCAAATATTAGAGCTCATACTCTGCTCTTGGTGAATAATACAGTGACCCATGAGTCTTCTCCTAGAGAAGCTCATTTTCACAGAACTAGCTGGTGAAATCAGCAGCTCGTTTCCATTAGCCAGTTTCTTGACTATATTGATTTAGACAAATAATTAATTAGAAATATTTTTGTACAAAATTGAAAGCTGCATCGATTCATGGATTCTGATATGGCAAACTGGCTTTTTCTTTAAAACCACTTAGATTACAGGGGAACGTGTGTGGCATTTTTTGTCCTTAGATTTCATTTTTCTGTCTTCTCTGTTTTCTTTATTAATTTCCTATAGATTAAGGTTTGCTTTTTCATTGCCCTTGGTGTTTTCTGAGTGTCTAGATTGGACTTCATTCTGTTTCTCATGGAATGCAGCTTTTCCAGAAAACTCTTATTTCAAATAAATATTGATGAGAATGTGGCCACCAGTGGTTTTCGCTAAGACCCTGCTGCTGCCTCTGAAATCTTAGTCAGATTTGTATCTTTAGAGTGATCACACACACAAAGCCACATGCCAAGAGTTATGTAAGTTAGAAACAAAACAAACGGCAAAACCCACTTTCTGTAGCACAGACAAGACCTTGGAAATAGTTCAGACAGTAGATCCAGTAGGGTCTTCTACTTCACAGGAGTTCCTGTGACTTCTGTCTTTTACTACCTCATGCTCGTTTCTCATTTATAATATGACTCTGATGCTTCAAAGAATTGAGAGGATTCAGTAAAATTTGTTACATCATATAAATCACTAAATATGTGGAAATCCCTTACAATTCATCATATTGTTCTAGTCTGAATGTTGGGATTCAGTCTGAGTTATAATTTTCCTTTGTGTGAGGAGCCTTGCCTCAGGTTGGAATAAATTTTGCATATTATACTGTAGGTGTTGTTTTCTTGTAAAATGTAAAAAGTACTCTATGAGATAGGTGTAAATGCACTCTTATACAGTAGCCTGTTTACTTATTCTTCACGAACAGAAAAATAATCCCCAAACTGAGCATGAGTATGACTTCACATTAATGAGGCAATATTAGTAGAATAATTTTTGTCTGTTCCTAAAATCCATTTAATAAATGTAGTTATCCATGAATGAAAATAGTTATAATCATCTTTGCTGACATTAATCCCATTTAATATAAATGCCTCTTTAGTTCTTTACTGTTCTACAATAAATAATCATTTTTACATTTTAAATGCAATACGTGAATTTTATGCTAAAAGACTCACATGTTTTAAGGATTTTATTTTTTAATTGCGTATATATGTATTTTTGTATGTTTATGCATGTGGGTATGTGCATGTGTGAGCACAGGTGCCCATAGAGATCAGAGGTGTTGGATTCCCCCAGAGATGGAGTTTCAGATGACTGTGAGCCTTGTGTAGGTGCTCGGAGTACAGCTTCGGTCCTTTAAAAGAGTAGAATGGGTTCCTAACCACCAAGCCGTTTCTCTAGCCCTGTAATCTACATTTTTAAGTGTAAAATTCATATTTATTCAGTAGTTTCCTGTACACAGTAACATAAACCTTAACTATTTGGTTGTGCTTCTCTCTCTTATTCTTTTGCTCTTTTTATATTTATGTATATATCTCAAATTATAGATTCAATTATATCTTCGTTAGATTTCAAAAAGTTTCTGATAGTGTAGAGTATAAACCTCAGGTCTGCCTACACTCCTTTAGTGGTCTAACGATAGCACCCCAAAATATTTCTGATTAATCCAACTTCAATTTCTTTTTCTCCTCTCGTAATTGACAGGGAAACCAGTGCTAGCTATTGAAATAATCCAAGCTATCCAAAGGCATTAGCCTAACTCACAAATGTGAGGCCTGACTTGGGAGAGAAGAATCTATTGTCTTTCTTTGTTAGCAAGGGAACAGCGTGATATGTAAATGTTGCTATTATATCCTAAGTATGAGTTGTGCACTGATTGGTTCAGTGAGCCATGCCACACTGCCTTCTTGTTAAGGCTATTATTGGTTTTTGCTGTACTGCTTTGTATTGATTTTGTGTGTAGCAATGAGTTAGCTACATTATTTAATGTTAAATGAGGATCAGATATATGCCAGATATGGAGTTACTTGTAGACTTTTAATTGAATTGGCTGTTTTGGGGTTTTAGCATGTTGAGAGACAATTAGGAGAAAAACATAGGATTACCTTTGAGGAAGGAAAACGAAAATGTATCTTCAACTTTCTGGTTGTTGCCAAAAGTGGTACAATCTTATCTTCTGCAACTATGTAATTAATTTGCAGTTAGCAGATGTGTAAGATGTGAAATTTCACTTCTGTGTTTCTTATAAAAGTCAAATGTGTTTAGCACCATAAAATGCTTATGATTTCTGGAGGAAACTTCACTTGTCTTTAAGAGTGGTTTCATGATGAAACTATATTATAGGATCTGTAGCAAGAGGGAAACAGCAGGTAAGTAATGTTGTTGCTGACATTTGGGGCTTGTGGAGATGGAAAACTAGCCAAGGATTAAGTAGGGCATCAGATGAGGTATTTTATTTACTTACTGGATTGTTTCATAGTTTTTTAAAGATAAAACAGGTAAGGCTAATATTTACTTATTTCTTTGACATTGATAATCTGATTTTCCAAACTTTTTTTTTTTTTTTTTTGCACGTGTGTGGATGTGTTTGCCTGTGTCTGACTGCTTGTGTGTGCAGGTTACACATGCACAGTGTGCACATGACTGCACTCCTTCTCTACTTACTGTCTCAATAAGGGCTTGCTTTGTCAATCCTAGTGACATTATGGTCCCAGTTTTCTTGATGTTTTTTAAATTAATTTGTTTTTGGATGAACTGAAGCAAAACCCTTGCCTAATAGTAGCATGTACTAGGGCATTGTGACCCATGACCTTTTGCCATCCCTAACTTGTTTGACAAGTATGAACTTTTAAAAGTGACAAAATTTTTTGAAATTCATATTAAATCCTGGCCTCACCCTTTTTGGAATTTTAGCAGTAGAATTGTGATAGCACCATCTTAAAGGTATAGAGTATGAGAGATGGTATAGGCCAGACAGCTTATGAATGCCTTGGGGAGTCTCCTTTTTTGCCTTTGCTCCACTTCAGTGAATGGGAGTCTCATGGTGTTCCTTCAGTGTGTCCAGTGGCATTCTGTCCCGGGTTTCTATGACTTCTAAGGCCTGCAGAGAAGTGCATTTTTTTACCCCACGATTTGCTCTATGTCTCAATTTAGTCAGAGCCTCTAACAGACAGAATTAGATGCTTCTTACAGCTCTATGCTCCTGATTAACAAGCCCTGCTTTACCATAGCTCAGGAAGGCTGGACCAAGGATTCTTGTCTGTGAAGGATAAAACAGTCCAGGAATCTTCAAGTGTTCTAGGTATATACAGAGCTGGCTTTTCCTCTTAGTGCTGTAGAGACATTTTTAGAAGGCATGATTTTTAAAAATTCCTTTCTTTACCTACTTTTTAAACTCATAGATAGAAGGTAGAGTAATTCAATTTCATTAAATTTTTATTTTAAAATACTTTTTCTTTTTTTTTGCTATTTTCCATGACTTTTGTTCTCAAAACATATAAAGATCTTGATGTACACTGACTGGTGAGCATGTATCCTTAAGTTTAATAATGACGTGATTAAGGAGGATGGTAATCTTGTAGAAGTGAAGGTCATTACCTTGTTCATTCACTCTGAATATAAGGAATTTAAATGTACAGAGGTTTACTTGTATAGTGAGCAGCAATAACCCTCAGACACAGCAACAACCCTCAGACACAGCAACCCAATGGCTACAGTCACATGGTCTTAGAAAAGGCCCCCTCATACAGGTAGTCCAGCATACCTAATGCTGTCAGGCTAGAACTCTGAGTGTAAATTGTGTGATGTGCTAGGAAACAGAGAAAAGTAATGGTTAGACTTCGCCTGTGGTGTGCTTTGACAGCGTGAAACAGTCAAAAAGGCAATTCTCCAGACTGTTTAGTAGTACAGAGGGAAAGGCTTCTCAAGAAGTCGGGCTCATAACAAGTTGAAAAACCATTCCAGAGAAAAGCAGGTTACCATTGGCAGAAAAAGACAAATCTGAAATTACATGCACTTTGAGCTCAATTTTACCAGTAAAATGTATTTATCTTAAAAAACATTCCTGAAAGGATCCCATTTAATGCATTTCAAATTGATAAGTAGGTCTTGAAACCCAGCAGGTAATTCTGGAATACCATTATGAGTTTTAGCTTGGTTGTCATGTTGGAACTGAAGAGATTTTATTTTGTGAAGTGTATATTACATACTAGTAGCATAAATAAAACTATATCAGCACAAGCAGAAAGATAAAGTGTTTTAGGTTTATAAAATTAATGCAAATTTCTTCCACTGTCTGGTTCAATACTGCATTTTTATTAAAGTAGGTCTTGATCGATGGAAAGTTGTTTGCTTGTGGGTTTACAGAGCTCATTCTGCATAGTTTGGAAGATGTGTTGTCCAGTAGCAACTATTCACCTGTACATCGTTCTTTGCACCAGCTTGATGGATTTGGGCCCTAGGTTTATCATTACTGCATAGATCTGTGAAAGGACAAGATGCAATCTCATTTTAAGCCATAACCAGCTAGTAAGCCAGTTTGAGGAATAGCAATAAATCAATACAGACTCAAAGAACAGACAGAGATTGCAGCCAGCTGCCAAAGTACAATACCCTGGCTTATTAGCTTTTTGTGATTATTGTGATTTTCAGTATTGGGTTAGTCTTTAAAATGTGGTATACCACCTACCCTATTTTTAACTTTACTAGAGAAGAGGCTAGTAACATTTTGAAGTGACAGAAGAAAAAGCAGATCCCACTGGCTGCACAAAGTTCTTATTAGAGCAACACAGAAACAAGTCATTGAGTAATCAGGCTTTCAAATAATTAGCGTTTTAAAAAAAAAAACAAACCTTAAGATTGAAAACTTAGGTGGTAGATTTTATCTAAGCTTTTCAAGTCTGTAGTTAAGGTTTGCTATTCTTTACACTTAGATTGTGCAGGTGATGTTCAACGTTTTGTTTAGTGTTTAGAGATGAGTTTTCCCTTTGCCAGTTTCAGCATTAAACTCCCATGAACCACAGACTGCTGCCAATGCAATTAGGAGAGGCTTAAGGAATGAGGCCATGTAACATACACACTTTACATATTAGGATAACAAGGAGTGGAGAGGGATGGCTTAATTATGTTCATCAATTGTCAAGGTCACCAGGACCTCTGAAACATGAGTACTTGCCAAGTCAAGGAAAAAAACCTGACGATGCGGTCTTCATTTCATGAGGACAGCAACATCAGCTCTCCTGACAGCTGAAAACCACTCTTTGGTCCAGTCCAACTAAAACTTTTTTGAATAATCTGATGCTTTGTTGGTAGCATCAAAGTTCATACCTTGCTTTGTTCTTAACAACAAAATCTTCTACATTGCTTACATATTATGTATTCTAGAGTAAACTATACTCTGTTGAATTTTATAATCAGTCAGTCTGTTTTTTTTCCCCCCTATGTTCTTAAGCCCTTGAAGATTAGGAAACTTCTCTTAATAACCTTTGTCTGTGTGGCTCTTGGGATATCCTTGATACTCACTGAATTGAAAGCAATTATTTCTTCCTAACCATGACCAGTAATGATTAGCTGATCTTAAATGCTTTTAAATTTAGCTTTAGGGAATTTAGTTTCCTGCAGTTGGAAATCTCTTCTCTAAGGAACACAGTACACTTTTTGGGGGAAACTCCTCCCATAGCATAGATATGAAAATCTCTGCCAAGTTTCATGCACCTCTGACTGGCTCTGGCAGAGTAAAGGGTCCTTTCTTTTTTGTAAGAGAATTTCTGGGTTAGGCCCTCTTTTGAGTGCATGACATTTTTTTTTTTCTATGTTATCTTCCACTGGCTGCTCCTAGGAACCTGCCACTTTGGCTGTTTATATATCCCATGTCTTTGGGAGGAGTGATAAATTGTTAATTGCAATGGCATGATACAGTTGTTTTGATAAAATTATTAACACTTATTCACAGATGCTTTGTTGGAACTGTGGGGCCTTCACAGAGAATGTTTAGCCTTTAGCAGCTACACATGGAGAAATTGTTATATTACTGGGGTTTACTTACTTCCTTTTGTTACTATGTTGAGAATATTGAGAACAGCTTTGATCAGTTTTGTTACATTATGTGAAGGACATTTAGAACCCAGACTACAATTATGTTACTGTTGCATTTAATATAGAGTAAATAATACTAACTAGGGAATAGGATACTTTACAGAGATTTATATCACTTTGCTACACATGAAATTTTCCATATTGTAATACTAAAAAAAAGTTTTCTAAGTCTAAACACTTTATAGTTTGAAAATTTTTAGTTTAAAATAGAAGAGAGAATCCAAGGACACAAATGTGTTCAGATCCTGCTAAGTGCTGATTTGCTCATTAGTCTTTACCCTCTCACAATCCTTGAGAGAGGTGTGACAGAAGCCATGTTTTATAAGTCACGAAAGTTTCTAGAGAGGAAAACCACTCCAGATAAGTGTTGGTGCCAGCAGTGTTGGCACTTAAGCATTTGATTCTGGAGGCAACTACATTTATCCACTTTGGAAAAGGATCATCAAGAGGGATTAAAAATTTAGCACTTGAGGCTTATTAAGGGTTAGAGTGGAATAATTATTTATGTAGCTGGAGATGCTGCAATCCCCACCGGAGCATTGCAATATGTTGGGCACTTTCTGCCTCTTGTGAAGGAACCTCACAGTTTTCATCTCCCTAAGAGTAAGTCTTGCCGTCACATGGGTTGATTTCTTACTGTGTATGTTTTCAGAGATGGTATATCCTATTGAAATTCTATAAAAGTACAGCTTCATAAACCACCTCTCCTTGCTGTGCAGTAGTCTTCTACATCAGAACAATGAGTCCTTGTTCTTCTGGTGCTCAAAAGAGATGAGTGTAGACAAACAAAGCCTTCATACTACTTCCATTTTGGTTGTTGGTAATTATGGGACTAGTCTTATCTTCCAATCTTGAAAGTTGGAAAATAAAAGGCCGAAGAAATAGCGGTTGAGCCTGGAATGCTGTTCTTCATCAGGCTGTAAGGTATTTTGTATTGTTACTGCAGTTGTGGGTTTTGGTCTTGATTCCTATTTGTGAGGCACACAGTAGCATATTAACTTTAAAAGATAATTCAACCAAACCTGCTTTTAAATTCTTGAGGATTTTTGTTCTTTCTTTTTAAAATCTGGACCTATCAGATTCTTCCTAAAAGAGCCTCTTAATCCCTAATTTACAGCCTATTCATTCTCATTTTAGAAAAGCCATGTAATATTGCTACAATATAGAAACTTTTAAAAATATTTTTAGCACTTTTGAGATACACACACACACACACACACACACACACACACACACGGTTCCTCCTTTCTTTTCCTCTTTCCAAACCTGCCCATGCATCTCCCACCCCTTGTAAATTCATAGCCTCTTTTTCCTTTATTGTTGTTAATGTGTCTTTGTGTGTAAGTATATTCCTGAATACATACATACAAGCTACTCAGTCTGTATAATGTTACTTGTATGTATATCTTTTCAGGGCTGCTGAGAGCAGGAGAAATAATTTACCCTAGGGGAGAGGATACCAAATGGTCATTCCTGAAAACGATATACAAAATTTTAAAATGAAGTGACATTTTCATTATCATTTTATTGCATAAAATTTAGTGAGAGACATAGGAAAACTATCCTTTCTCCTATTACATGTCACTGTGAGGTTTCCACTCCCTCCCTGTCTGGAAACTTAGTCACCTGTGAATATTGCCTAGCCATGGGACTATAGGATAGGCTGCAAATAAATACTGTTAGACTTATGTTGAATGTAAAGTAGGGTGGATTATGCAGTACTATCAAAATAAGATAACTCTAAACCCGTGCCCAAACCTTCTTCCATCCACAAGATTAAAATAACTGTTTAATCAGTGCTACTACAGTTATTAGGTCATACATTTCATTAAAATTCCAAGAAACCGTGTTTTGAAAGTCTATGACAAAGATATGAAAATAGCCATGAACATAGGTTGTCAAAAGTAATTTAGTTTAATCTATTTAAGTAAGTTGGAATACTACAGTGAAAAAAGTTATATATGTATATCCTATTCTCAGTCTGTATGATTGGACTGGAAAATATATTGACTTTAGCAAAGAAATTGGCTGAATTGTTTTACAAACTACCTAATGCAAAAAACTGAAAAGTGACCTTTACTTTGGCATTTATAAGCATTAGGAGTACAAATCAATAATTAAATTGACCCCATAAAATTTAGGGGTCATACTATTGAGATCAAGAAAACACCAAATGCAGCATTCACAAACACTTAATGAAGCTCAGAAGCACCTTTTCATATAAATGTAATAAGTGTATCAGTGTAATGAATCACATTTGTTCTCAGAAGCCAGTTGAAGCTGGATTCTGTTAATCAGCTGTGGGCTTCTGAAAACCAGATTTAGTAACAGGTCAACAATGGACTTGCCATATGCCAAAAATGGGAACATACTGGTCACTTCACCTTACTGGTTGCTTCTCTTCAGTATCATATTCGATTCTATGAGAAAGATAAATATTGTATTTAAAATGTATCTAAAATACTTTATTCATTGATAATTAAATTGATTATTTAAATGAGAGGAGAACTTTTAAAGTGATAGGATCCACGTGTTAGTAATCTGGCCTTTTATATACCTGTAAAATTTGCCTGTACTTATTTATTTAATGTTCTTCTTCATGTGTACCTAATGCTTTTAAAGCTATAGTGTAAATATATTAATATTGATGAAGTTTCTTATATATATCTATTCATTAGAGTACAAAAGTTAAAAAGGTTTTATAGTGAAGATGTTTTGTTCTGTGATTGGCTGTGTTCTTTGATCCTTTTGTCCAGTATTCATTCAACAACTGACATGTAATTTGAAAATGTGGCACATGCAAAAGTACCCCTCCCTCTGTTTTTGGTTGCAATGTCTGTTGCTGACCCAGGTCAGACAGTTTCTTTTAGCTATGCTTTTGTTTTCAACTTCTCTAGTTAGTATCAAATCCTCTTGTGAGCCCCAGAGAGAGTAATAGGAATAGTTTAGCAGGAAATCTCTTACTAATCACAGTGTGTTCATCACCTGCAAATAATGCATTTTAAATGTCAAATGTCTTTACTAGAAAGCATTTCCCGGAAAAATCTCTTAATTGTTTGTCTTCATTGCCTTGATCACCTCATAGTATTCCCTTTAGGAACTTATTAGCTTAAAATGTAAATGTACTATTTGCATAAGCTCCCATACACAGAACTGATAGCACTTGCACACTATCTTTTTTGATCTACTCATTGTCCCATGGGCCTGTTGGTTTGACTTTCTCCAGTATTGTGTACTGGAGGTTCTGGGCAGTTTGCTCGTCAGTGATATCTCATTGGTAACTTAAGATTGGCTGTGGAAAGATTATTTACACCATGGGAATTGGCCAACACTAGAATCCAAGGACAACTCCTCCTCCAGAGAGCCTTTTTGAGGAAAATTAGTCTATGCTGAGGAGCCATGTAAAATGTCATTTTGATGTGTTCTTTCCACATGTTAGAGATATTTAGCATATAACTTACTATTTCATGTACCAATTGAGTGAGAGCAAATTACTTCACCCTTCTGTGATTCAGGTCGGGGTCTGTAATGTTGGAATAATGGTACTCCTGTTGTAACTGGGTGAGCTGAATAAGAAGTACAATGCCTTGGTGCACAGTGAGCACTCGGCCGAACCTACTTCTTCTCTCTCCCTCTCTCCACTTCCATTGATATAGATATAATTTTAGATTTTTCTTTTTAGATAATTCATTTCCAAATACATAAAGTTTTTTTTTCCTAGAATTCAAGAGACATTTTTATGTTAAACATGTGAACATTTGCCCATGGATATAAGTACGTTGATTTAGGCTGTCCAGGCTAGATTGTAAATAGTAAGGCCCAGCTTATAAACCAATTTTCACAGCTTCAGAGCGGAAGAAAATACAGCTTGGTTATTTTCTTAGACATCAACTCTTCTCTTTTTCTTCATGCTATTTTTTTTGTGGGGGAGGAATGACAGGGAGGAAGAGTTTTATTATTTCAATTTTTGAACATATACAACATTAGATTAAAACATTTGAATAACACATTGGTATATATATCTTTAAATTATATATACAGAAATAAGCCAGCATTTTGTATACTCATGTGTATATAAGTGAATGTCTTGTTCTATCACCCTTCACATATTCTTCATCTCTCAATTATATTAAATCACTCCCAGACAACCTTGCCTTTCATGCTTACATTTTTAGAAGGATCTCCAACTTCAAGTTTCTTGGCCTTATTATCTAAAGTCATGACAGTAAGAGGATTGGGAGTTGAGTAACTCACATTGACACAAAGAAACATAAATGACTGTTTCATTTAAATTAATTATTTTGGAAGTAAAATTAGAGTCAAGAATACTGGAAATCCCCCTAACTGAATGCAAATGAGACAATCCTGTGAGGCGTCTCTGTGGTTATATCTGAGCTTCACTTGACTTCTAGTTTTAGGAAATAAGGATGAAATCTTAGTATTTTCATCATCTCTTACAATGTGTATTTTGTACATATTTTAAAAAAAAGTTTGGGGTTTTTAAGATAACTGTTGGATAATAAGCATGTAGTAATACAGGATTCATCCAAAAATGTGCTATGGAAATCTGGAGTTAGCGTTTATAATTTTGTTTTGTTAGAAATGTGATTGTCTAAAAGCATGCTTCATCTATTACTGTTGTTTGTGTTTGATGCATGTGTGGATGAGTGTGCCAAAGCATGCTTGTGCTGATCAGAGAACTGGTTTGTGGGGTCAGCTCTCTCCTGCACTGTTCAGTAGATTAGACACGAGCAAATGTTGGCACCAGGCTGTTAGACAAGCACCTTTACCAGCTCAGCTGTCTCAGCAGCCCTGGAAATGTAATTCTTCTGTGGATTTTAGCATATATTAAATAGTGATCACCTTTTTGATGTCTTCTAGATGCTGTATATAGTCCAGAAATAGTTCTTTTATGTATGTTTAGAGACTATAATGCAGCTGTTATAATTACTCACGGTTAAAGTACAAAGCAATGTCTTAGCATGAAGTTTATTTTTCAGTAGGAATGTAGACAATATCCAAGTGTTACATTGAATTTTTAATTGTGTGTAGACATGTTTTATAATATTATAGAGAAGTACTGGGAAGAGATTTTTAAATGGGGTGGTATTTCTTGCCTTTTCTGAACATTTTAAAGAGCGAGGGAAAACAAAAGGCTAATTATGTCTCTAGTGACACCAAGAATTCTCTGAGTTAAACTTTAAAGATGCAAATGGATATTTATTTATGTCCTTCAAATAGTGGTTGCAGATTGACCTGGAGGAAATAGTTTCATATGAATAGTACACAAGTTGATGACAAAGTTTGCTAAAACATAAGTAATGACTGCTTTAAACTGTTAAAAAACGGAAGGCTAACCCCAAGGAGATAGACGTTCCAAAGAGAGCTGGCAAAAGTAAATGTTATACAACACGGGAAGAATACCAGGGGAAGAGCTGACAGAGTGCAACAACAGGAAGATTAGTCACTCCTAGAAGGAAAAAAAAAGGCGGGGTATGGAGAAGAGTATTTTAAACAGGGCGTTGACTAATATGCAGTTTTGAACCCACTGGGGGCCACACTGGCCGAAACAGGGAATGCCAGTAGCACCAAAGCTCCAAAGACCCAAATACAAAGTTTGCAAAAGCAGTGAATAGGAAAAAAATTAAGAAACGTTAGGTTTGATTTTTAGGAAACTTACAATAAAAGGCTGATGGTGTCCTCAGTGGAACAGATTGGCTTAGCTCAGGCTGCTGTGCTGTTTGTGGGGAAAGAAAGTCTTACATGTCCTTCACAACCCTTAAGGTCCCATTCAGATATTCCATGCAAGTAGAAGCACTCTGGGTGTCTTGATTGTGTGTGCTGTTTGAAATAAGTTTTGCTTATATAGAACATTTATCTGCAATTAAGGAAGTACAGATAGCCAAATATACTAAGAGTTATTTCTGTGCCCTCATATAAGTGTTAGTAGTAGTTATCAGTATATTTTATCAAAAGGTACCTTGGAATTCATAACTGAAAACCAGAAAGTAAGCTGTATGTGTGTGGGTATTGGTGGAGTTCTGTTAAATTCCTGTTTGTAGTTAAAAAGAGTAGGGATATATAAGAAACTGATTTTGCTGATTGTCCTCACATGTCGAATGGGAATAATAAGATGCCTGCCTCAACAACAGGTAATGAGAATGGACTAAACTGGATGCAAGGGTATAAAGCTCAGATGACATGCTGTTTCTTTTTAGACTCTTTGGCCAAGTGTGGCCCACTGACTTGAGTGGCATATTTTTAGCGCATGAGGAAGGTAGATATTGGAAGGGATATGCTTCTTTATACTGCTTGGTTATTTATTTGTGATGGATGTCATTGGTTGTGTTACTTATAATAGATACATGATTCTTACTTGTCCATCTCTTAGTCATTCTTATAAATTACAAAAATATTTTTTTAATTAGTTACCAAGAGAAATCTGTTCTGTTTGGGATAAAATATGCCTTTCTCAGTTAAAAGTAAAAATGAGTGATGCATATTGAAATAGAGATAAAAAAACTAACCTAATTTAGAGATCTTAGATTTGTTTTTTATTTTGTATAGCTATATGGAGTATATGATTCTGTATCATTGCTCTCATGGAAATGCAGAGTGCAGTGAGCCGTTTTGCTGTGCTGGTTTTGTTACCAGTTACAACACATTTCCTTGTTCACATTCACAAAATTCGCTGAGTAAATTCTAACACCTAATACAATAAGCAGGGAGTATAGATGCCAAGTGCTCGATCAGAACCCAGCTTTTTCTACCTTCCCCTGTCCCATGCATAATGGAAAGGGAAATACTTATTTTTTAAACTGTAGCAGACAAATAGTATCTCAAACACTGAAAGTCCTTCCTTTTCCTGGAGTGGACACAGTAAGTCATCCTGAGTCACTTGAGGGCTTTCTTTAGCCAGTTTTATTTAAAGCATCAAATCGTGAGGACAAATGACTCAGGGGTGTGTGTTGCACAGATAGAGCATTTCACTTTTAGGGCACCATTCCCACACAAGTCTCTCCCTACTAAATATTGGTGAACCTTTATTTATCCACTATGGAAGCGCACTAAAACCTCACCTGTTCTGACCTGTGTGTTCTTTATTTGTGTTTATTACTATTTTGTTTTCAGATGAAGCCTTGTTTGAGGAATTAAGTATAAGGAATGGGCCCAGTAATAGATGATGAATATAAAGAGGCACTTAGCTTATTTATCTAGAAATACTAGCTTTACTTATATTTTAAAGTGAGTGAAATGTTTAAATAATGAGGCACTTACACTTAGACCTTAACACCTGCAGTGCCCCTACTATCAGCAAGAAATAACTACTACAGATTGTATGAGCTCTGGAATTAGGTTGAAAAACCATAATTTATATGTCTCTCTCCCTATTTGCATATGTTTGCATGACAGCATAAATGACTGATGGGTCTTCCTAGCTATCACTCAATAATGCCAAGATAATAAAACCATTTGATCAGGAGGCTAGATAGGAATATCGTAAGTTCAGTGCCAACCTGGGCTTCCTTATGAGACTCTGTCCTAACAATTGTGGGAGTCTGCCAGAGTCCAGCTCCTGACCTGTCAAAGAGTTCTTGTGGGGGAGGAGAAAGGAATGAGGAAATGATGGATAGATAGATAGAAAGATAGAAAGAAAGAAGATAAGAAAGACAGAGACACAGGATAGCTTCCGGAGGGCCCTAGGTCAATACCCAATTGCCTTGAGGTTTATTCCAAAGGGCGAGGCAAAAGACCTCCCCATTTCAAGATCAAAGCACAAGGAACAGCCAAGTGTAGACCCCTCAAAACCTGGTAACCATGCCAGTGGCCAAATCATCCTATTATGCAGCCCTGCTGGGTAAAGCAAGCTCAGATTTTCTGACCTTCAGTTAGGTCTTACTAGGGAGGTTCCACAACAAATAAATCCTATAATCTATTTTATGCAAAAATCTATGCAGTTACTTGATTTTTCTTACCAAAAGATGGCAGCGTATACGTTTTTAGCATTTTTTTGTGTGTTAAATCAAGTGTTCCTACTGGAGGCTAAGACGATCTCAATCTGTTATTAAATGGTGAGTAAATCAAGCTCATTCCATGTGATAGGTAACACCACTATCCAGGGGTGCTGTAGAGAGAGGAGTTGACTAGAGACTGGATAGAACTGTCCATCCCCTTTATGGACACTTTTGATTTTAGAAATCGTTGAGAGTAAATATACTTACAAGGTATGTCACCCTTTGAAGCCCACATAGGCACCTAAATAAGTTGTTGGTAAATGCTGCCCAGTGGCTGTATTTCTTAAAGCTTATGGCTGAATCGTAACCAAGGGAAAGTGCTTTCATCCAAAGAATGTACTCCTGAAGTTTTCATGGATTCTTTTTGTTCTAAGTTTTACTAAGTTTCAACTTAACCAGCAGAAGCTAGCCAAAAAATATCCAGAGGTAGGTTGACAGCCAGTGAAAGAACTGTTTGGCTTCTGGATTATTTTTGCAGCCTTAACATTAGGGACCTGGCTGCATGATTTGAACTGGCTGGACTGATAGACTCATGTCCCCAGCACCTCATTCAAGGAAGGTCATTTCAGCTGCTCAGTATTCAGGGAAGCACTTGGTCCAACTTGGTTTCAGCCCATATCTTACAGGATGGCCCTTGAATTTCTTAAGCTCTGTGTGAACTCATAATTATTGTCTCAGCCTTACACACAATTAAATCCACGGGCTGAGATGGGAATGAGTAGAAGTATGTCTTCACCAGTGGTGGTCCCCCAGCAGAAGAAGCACTGCTGATAACAATGCATTGGCCTGGTGGGGCCTCTGAAGAGATGATCTATTTTGAAAAATATGACAACTGGATTAGTTCTTGACATTCTAACATCCAAGAATCATAAAACATGTTAGAGAAATGTGTTCACCTGTGTAAAAGTATATTTATATTTGAATGTTTCCAAACGGGAGTGGACCTTAGCAGATCCTCTTCCCACCATGGTTCTGGCCAGACATGCCATCACTTACTCCCACTACGAAGAGTTCTAGAAGTCAGCTCTCAAGAGTCTGCTTTGTCAGGGTTATGATCTTAGGTGACACTTTATAACTAGCATTCACCTTGCTGTGTTGATGTAAAACACATGAGAAACACGCTAAGAGTCTTGGTACACAGGCTTGCAGTTTCACCAATAAGGATAATTTTCTACTATGCAGAGAATATGTGCTTTCATGTTCATAATTCTCTAATAAGTCTGTGATAGTAATATAGTCATCTTTTTTCATTTCACCTTGAACTATTTAAATTCCAAAGAATTAAATCTTGTTATCTTTTGTATCTCTAGGATTGATCTTCTAGACAAATCATTTGAATGCCTGGTAATGCTTCTGCATGCTGTCTTATCCAGTCATAATCTAGTGAAAAGTGATCAATGACATCGGAATGGAAATGAAATATGGAAAGAGAGAAGCATTGCTCATTCTGTAAAAATCACGAGAACTGATGTTTCCCCATGTAGAATGTTGCACACATTATGAAAACAGTAGCCTTTGCAAAAGTGTTTTGATGCCAGGAAGACAGATAGAGTATTTTTTTTTTTTAAATTGAGCAAAATCTCATGGTAGCAATTATTTTACATGGGAACTTTCTTTCAGCAACAGGTTTTAGGGCAGTTAATTTGTTTACCAGAAATGAGGAGGGTAAAGGAAGTATGGGTAAGTGTGGTTTCCTTACAATCAATGTTTGAGAGCAATTTTTTGTATAGAATTGGAAACTTAGTATCTCATAGTAACAGTATTTGTATCACTTGTTTGGAGAACAGATTTTAAGTATGATCACAGGAAAACACCTGTTTTGACACTTGGTGTGGGATAAGTGCAAACACATGGGTAGTCTGTGTGGGTGTGGAATAAACAAGAATGCTTTGGCTAGCATCCTGCAGGGTGTGGATCTGACAGTATTCCAGCTACTGCTGCTAATACTGTGGGATGGAAAAATGGCTGACCAGGAAATTCCTAACTGTTAGTACTGTAGCAGTCACACAGGATATGTTGTTTAAGGGAAGCATCTTGGATCCCTTTCAATGGCACCTTGGCCAGCAGAAACTGTATATTATCCATTGAAGATGAAGCGTGGATGCTGGTGAGTGAGGCAAATGGGAAGTCAGTTAACTAAGATATGTGAGGTAGGCTAGCTTTTCAGGGTTCCATGGGAAAAGAGCTCTGAGGTTGTGTACGTGGAAAGCTTGTTTAAGAAAGGAGTCCTGTTCTACATGTTCGTGCTCGATCTGTAGCTTGCTTACGCTTCATCAGTAGAGCTGGCATTTACTCACAGAGAAGGCTAATTCTCAAACCGGATTCACAGTGCAGCCAAAGGGATATAGTTTTCCATAGAATTTTTTAGTCTCAACTTCATCTCATATTCTTGCCCTTTACTTGAGTCACAGTTATACTTTCTGAGATGAAAGTCATTTTCTTTCATTTCTAATGCACTCCTGGTTTATTCATACTATTAGGTTATGGATTTTAAATTAAATTGTTTGATGTGTATTGGCGAAATTATTAAGGCCACTCCACGTAGTTAAAAGGGAGGTTTATTTAGTGGCGTAACTTACAAATGAAGGGATAGGTAGGTCGCAGGGTCTAGGAAAGACAGAGCGCGTTGTGGCAGTGTTCTCTGGAGAACTCTGCTCGATCTACCTCCAGCGTCCAGGGTCCGGGAAACAAGAGAGCCAGCTCATCCGGATCTGGGGTCTTCAGGGTCCTCACTTGGCCCCTCCTTGTAGGCGTGACAGTTACCTAAGCCTCAGTGGGGGTTGGAACTTCCAGATCAAGGTTGGAATGGCTACCCACTACAGATGTGCATGATTGTCGTCAGAAATGTTATTTTCAAATAGAGATAATTATATAAGCAAGTTAGCATAATTTATGCTTATATTAGGTAGTTATATAGGATGCATCTTATTTTTATATTTATACATTAATACTCTGAATGAGCTAGTATTTTCTGTCTTCAAAATTGAGCTCATTTTTGGTATAGAGGTCTGTTTTCTCATGATTCATATCAGACACTAATAACATATCCATTAACAGCTTACTTGTGTATTTATTTTATAGATTGGAAGAAATAATAATTTAAATTTTTCATAAGTCTGTAGATCACACATTTTCCTAGAATAATTAACCTGAACAAATAGATATTTAAGAGATATTCTCTAAAATCTGTAACAGTTACATTTGAGAACTTAAAGTAAATGGTAAAGGCTGTGGCAGGTGTTGACAGAAGAAACGTGTTTAAATTTCTTTTCACTTTTAGCAACTATTGTTGGCCCTTCAACCTTTAAGAGTTGACACCCAACTCCATTGTTAGCATTCTCTGAGTCCTCATGGTGTTATGTAGGTGGTGCTGGGATGAGGTTTGGATACATTTGTTAGAAGTATTTAATGCTTAACATTTATTCAGACATCTCATGTTTGAATTTATTACTAACATATTTTATTTCTACAAAACAACTACTGTGTTTTTGTTTCTACTGAATGACATACCATTTAGTCTAAAAAGGTTTATAAATAAATGCATTAATTTTACCATCTTAGATCACCATTTGTTTAAACATGTTTTTGTTATTGCTTTATTTAGATGGGATTTTGCATTTGCAAAAATGCAAAGTGAAATTGATTTGTTAAATTTAAAGTCAAACAGTCACCTTATATAAGTAGTTGTCTTCCCTCCTCCTGATGTTGGGTTCATCCACTGTTTCTTAAACCTAGCTCAGTGATAGGATGCTTTGAAATGTTAAGTCTATGTTCAAACCAAAATCTAAACCTACTGAAGCAGGATTGTAAAAGGGGAATGGAGGGCTGGCACAGTATCTTAGTGTACAAACAATATTTGCTGTACAAGCCGGGAGACCCAGACTCACCCCAGTAACCTGCATACAGATGGAAGGAAAGACTTCACAGTGGTGTCCTCTGCCCTCCTTGGATATGCCATGGCACGTGTCCCTCCACATGCATACACTCACACACACACACACACACACACACACACACACACACACACACACACACACAGATAACATATTTCTTTCTTTCTTTCTTTTTTTTTTAAAGTGTTATTTATTATGTATACAGTGTTCTCCCTACATGCATGCTTGCAGGCCAGAAGAGGGCACCAGATCTCATTATGAATGGTTGTGAGCCACCGTGTGGTAGCTGGGAATTGAACTCAGGACCTCTGGAAGAACAGCCAGTGCTCTTAACCACTGAGCCATCTCTCCAGCCCCCAAATAACACATTTCTAAAAACAGAAATTGAAAGTCTTTTCTCTCCCTTTATAAAATCCCACTTTCTTCCAAATTAACCTGTAATTGCTTAATGAGAGCTGACTATATTGTAGTATTGTTTTCATTTTATTTTACTTCATTTTATAACAACATTTGGTCCTTGGACTTATTAGACATAGGCAGGCTTAACCTTCCTCAAATAAACAGTTTCATTTCATATATTGTTGACTGTGTATTTTGGAAATGAGGAAGGGAATTAACTTTTGTTTTAAAAAGATTATTTTAAATAGTCACTAAATTACTTGAGTTTTTATGTACCAACTAAATGAATTATTGTTAGCATATCAGTTGCTCTGAATTTGAAATTGATACCCAAAGTGAAGATTTACACACACATAGCTGTTATTATATAATAGGGTCTTTTCACACCTATGTCCAAATGTCCAAAGCAAGTCCTAAGGTACTGTGCATGGTTAATTTGCTCATAATTTTAAAAAGTAAGAATGCCTAAGTTATCTCAGTCATTTTCATTTGATTTCTAATAGATATTACTAACATTTTTCCAATGTTTATACTTAGTTTCTAAGTTTCATTCAGCTTACCAAAGCAGAATTACCCTGAGATCTATCTCCTACACTATGTGGTGGTTCATAGTAAGCAGCTCGGTGTGAACACCTCAAGGCCTGTGGGAGTTGAAGAGCTGTGAGGCCTGTGTACCAAGCTCTCTGCACCTTCCTGGGAAGTGCAGCATTGTGCAGCATGGGCAGTCGTCAGTCTTGGACATGCGGGGTTCACCGGACTGGACAGACATGCCTGCCTTCCCCCTCCGGTTTTCTTTCCTTTCTTAGTTCCATCTCTTGTCAAGCCTGTACACTCCTTGAATACTCATGAATTTGAATTTCCATCAGATTCTTCTCTTGGTCAAATTCCCCGTTCACCCTCATCTGTTTCTGGTTGAAAGTGATGTATTTGATGAAATGTATGTTGTATAATTAGAAAATAATTATTTTTCTCAAGTAGTTTTTAAAAAACTAATTGAGTTTAATCTCTGTGTCTTCCTATTTTCTCTTCCAATTCTAGACAGCTTTGGCTTTCTACCTCTTGCCTGTTGACCAGCTTCCTGAGTTTATTTTTTTTATTACATTTATAAATTAATTTGATATGAAGGTTGCGATGACAGGGTATAGTAATCTTATGCCACTTTTGGACTTTTAACGTTAGTGCAGCAGGCATGCTATAACATGTGTCCCTCACTTTTCTTTCTGGAACTAGACCTCCATCCCCCTTCATCCATGTTTTGGCTTTCAGTGGGATGCGTGAATGGCTGCCCCCGTGTGTTTTGTTGCACATTGCTTCTTGTGTTCCGGTGGGAATCTTGGTGATTCTTCTCAATTGCTACCTGAGCTCTGTGCTGGTTGCTGCTCTTCTCCCAGGGTCTTGTGCTGCCTGGTCATGTCTCTGCCTCCTTGGCACGGCCCTTGATAGAACCATGATCCCCTGGATGGCTGCCTCTAAACCCTTGTGAGGATGGGGAATATTCCTCCCCCTGCTGCTACAATTGAGCTCTGTGCTGGGTACTACAGAGCCCTCTCCACTTGCTTTCAGTTGCTAAGGCTTCCCGAGCTTTGGCTGTGGCTCAGTGGTCCTACTGTCCAAACCCTCAAGCTTTCCTAGCCTCGACACTCAGTGGTAGCAGCAGGTGTTGGGATTTCTCCGACTCCTCAGGCCTTGGGAGGAAGAGAGTGGCTGTTGACATAGACCTCAAGAATTTTAAGAGTACGCCAGGAAACTTCTCCAGAAGATATGTAAAGGTAAGATTCTAATTTCTCTAGGCAGTTTTTTCAGATGCGTAGGAAACAAAACCTCTAGCCGTGGGTTTAATGTAAATGGATTTTGCTAGCAAATACATAGAGAACTCTTGTTTGATAACACAGCCACAACTTGCCCTGCAATGGGCAACTACTTATTGCAAACACTTCTTGGGGGTGGGTGGTTCTGTGTGAGCTTTACATTTCTGTTCTGTTTTACTTACACTAAATTTTGGTGTTTAGACAGCTTTTAAAGTATTTTACTCCATGATTGAATTAGAATTTTGAAGCATCTTGTTTCTTCATCTCACAGTCTTCTTTGTATATTTAGAAAGATTGTTTTTGAAATTTAAAATGGTAAAAAATAAAATAGAAACTTTCTGTTTTACCAAAAATGCCTGTATTTTAGTTACCACTTCATTAATATTCAAAACACAAACATATTAAATGAGTTGTATCCTTACATTCTTCTAACTGGGAATCAGAAGTGCAGCTCTGATGTGGTACCAGAGCACGCCCTTGTTCCTTGTGGAGCTCCTGCCACACATTCAAGCACTCTACTAATGCAGCAGCCTCTTTGCTCTTAGAGCTTTGTTTGATCTCCCCTCCTTCCCTCCTCTCTCCTTTTCCTTCCCCCATCATCATCATCATCATCATCATCATCGTCATCATCATCATCTTGCACTATAGCCCAGGCTCTCCTGAAACTTACTGATGTAACCCAACCAGTCTCAACTCTCACTGATCTTCCATCTCTGAGTCTCTAGTGCTGCAATTACAAGTGGGAGCCACACATGGGCCTCTTTTCAGTTTTCTTAAGGGGTTATCCCACTCCCTCTAGTTATTAGTGGGAACGTCCCTGTGACTGGGTAAAGGATCTATGTTGGGTACTAGTGTTGCTGTTTCAGAGTTGTAGGAAGGAAGGAGTATGAACCATGTGTGCAGGACAAACCATGTACACAGAACTACAGCACCATGCCCACATTTAGCTCATTTCTAACATATTTCACCCTGCTCCCCACAGGCACTACTAATCTGTGAGCAAACTTTCTGATTTCATGATTACTATCAATTCATAACTTTTTAAACCTTTTTAAAAAATATAAACCTAATATCTTAATCAATACTCTTAAGTTGGAGTGAGAACTCTTATTTCCAAAACCAAAACCAACCTAATTCTAGTACTAAAATTAAAGTATATGCTTGCTAGTAACTTTATAAACTGAAAATATATTTGGTAAGATTTGTTTCTATTTTGTTCTATGTTGTAACTCATTTAGTCATTTAAAAATAACGATGTGGAGTCCAAGGCCAGGAGTTTGCATTATGGTTAAGTATGCCTTGAATATACCTCCCTTGTTGTATTTCTCCAGAGATCTTCTGTTCTCTTGGGATGAGAAATCAAATGAATATAAGAATGTAAACTCTTAAAAATAATGAAAATACTTGTAAATTAATTTATAATGATAATTATTTCAGAACAAGTTTCAATCTCTTGTCCATACTAAATCTTAGGTGTGTGTACCTATTCTTACAGTAAAAGTCCAGACCCCAATTTCTGCATAACTCAGCTAAGCTGGAAACTTATACTTGTCTTTCCCCCTGTTTCCTCTCCCTACCTGGAATGGAGACCTTCATAAAGAGGAGAGTGGGCAGAATATTTAAAGTAGATGTTGAATTAAGCAAATGTAAAATTTTTATTATTTTATTTGCTTACTGTGATAAGTCAAAGTCTGTAAGCTTCATTATATATGTTCATTTAGAAAAGAAATAAAAGAACAGACCTGTGCTTCATCAGAGCAACTGAATGGAAAAATGAATGTAGGGATATGACCAGGTTATGACCAAAAATATGATGATATTTTTGATACTTTAGAGTTTTGCTGTTCAAAGCAAAACATTCCTATATATTATTCATTTTTATGTAGAACTAAAGTCATATTGGTTAATTTTACAGAATTAAAATGATCTCTTAGCTAATTTTCATATTTTATTGGTTGTCTACCTTAGAATCACATCTCATTTTTTTTTCATAGAAAACTTGAAATGGGGATAAGAGTAAGGTAAGAGAAGAGTAGGGGAAAGGGTAATGATAGTACATTTTATACCTTTAGGAAATTGTCAAATAAATCAAAGAAGGAACACTGAAGATAATATTATTGCAGCATAGGATGAGGAAGTTAAGACTTCATGAAGTTGAATAGCCCACCATGGTCTTCACTCTTGACTGACACCAGAAAGTGTAGCTCCAGAAGCTGCCTGTAGGATCCTTGGTCTTGGAACGTCCTTGGCATTGAGTGCCAGCCTTCTGCTCTCATCCTTTGGATAGCTCAGTGCTAGCAAGGGGAGTCAACACAGCCCCCATCCAGTTCATTCTAGGCTGCTATTCTTTGTCTGGCTTTGTGACCTTGGGGTGTTTACTTACAGTCTTCTCTCAGCTATAGTCTCACTCTCTAAAATATGCATCATATTATCTCCTTGTCAGAGTTTTATGAAGATTTAATTTAATGAGACAGTTTGTGCCAGCACTTAGCACAGTGGCTAGCATACAGAAAATGGTGAAAGTGTGGATGTTACTATGTAATTTTTCCAAGGTCACACAGCTAGAAAATGATTGAGTCACAATTTAAACACAAGTGCCTATGAATAAAAAAGTAAATCAAACTAGAACAGATTTACACAAATGCACACAATGTACTACGGGAACTATAAAACAAAGTTCATACTCTATCTGGATCCTGGACCCTAGTCTTTTCTCTCAATTAATCACACACACACACACACACACACACACACACACAGATGATAAGATGAAGTTTTGAGTGCAGAGGGAGAAGTAAGCACAGTTGAGTGTAGGTGAGTGGGTCACATGAACTTTTAGAGTAAGAATTGGATTTTCACCTCCAGTGTTCAGAAACTGTGATCTTAGACAAGTTTCTTAATCCCTCTACTGTTCCTTATATATTATGTTAATAATAATAAAGAAGTATTGCATGTGTTATCACAGACATTAAATGATACAAATACAAATCAAAGGCTCAAATAACCATTGGCTTTGGTTAACTGTTGATTGAGATGTAAATGTCTCTTTAACAGCATAGTGTCTTTATCAAATTGACATGTCTGATTAGTGAAAACCATTTAGAGATAGCTAGGCCTTCCATTTTCTAAGAATCAAAATGATTTCCCTATCAGAACCTTGTCCTGACACAGACAGTGGAAAAGGGGGAAAAGATATCAAACAATGAACCTAAATAATTGGAGAAAGGGGAGACATTCTTCTCATCTTGCCTGATGTTTGTTCCTAACACTGGAGTGTCCCAGATATTGAGAGCATTGCCAGTTACACAGATGATAGAATACTCTTTCAGTCTTTATTTTCTGAAGCAGATCCCAAACTAGCAGTGAAGGCTCATCCTGAAGAAAGAGTCATCAAAATTAAAATGTCAGGGTTTAGATTTGAACGCTACCCATGGTAAGTATTGGATTCAAGGTGTATTTTTTTTTCAATGACGTTCTTGCTGCTCTTTGACCTCTCTTACTAGATTTGAAAAGCTTAAGGCCAGGGATGTTTATATGTTGATTTATAATCTCAGCACAGTTTCTAGGAAAAAGTGGAAGCAGCATATGTTTAATTAAGTTAAAGGAAATACATTGCAGAAATGGATAAGAAGATTAACATTAGGGTCTATGGGCACCAAAATGATTAGAAAGAAAGGCTGTGGTGTAGGATGCATGGGGCCTCAAGACTCCCTTGGAATAAAGGGATGGATTAGAACAGATGCTGCCTGTTAGAAGAGGTGTGTGATCCTATTTTCTAATGCCTGGCCGAGGAAGAACTGAAATCTGCAGGACAGTTGTTAGCACAGGAATAAAATGTTCAGAATTGCTCATGAGCACACAACTCCCCTGAAGAATGGAGAGCTAAAGGAACTCATCTACGTTTTGTTTATGTTGTTCAGGCTAGAAAATATTCCTGACATTAGAAACTCAATTGGATGCCAGAGTATGGAGGGAGAAAGTATTAGAAATATATCCTTGGTGTATATCATTATGAAGAAATTCTCAAAATCAGGTTGAAAATGCACAGTATTGTGAAGTTGTAATTTGTAACAATTAAGTCATGGAGTCATGCGGATGACAGAGAAAGAGTATAATTCTAAAAGCTGAAATATTTGCAGGGGATTATTGAAATAGCTTTGATGTTTGTTTTGTATTAAAACCCTAACTGCTCTTTTGATGTTTATTCGTAGACACAGTAAGGTAAAGGCATCTATCATCCTTTATTAAAACCAGAAGACTTAAAAGAACAAAGGAAAATGCTTCATGTTAAAGCAAACACTTGGTGTTGATACATCTAAAACCACCAGCAAAAACGGATGCTCCTTTGGGCTGCTAACCTTCCCACTCGGCTTAAATCACACAGTTGAGCATCAGTAATTGTGGCCACATATAAAAGGGCAAGGAGTAAGACCATTCACTGGCTACTGCAGGAGTGAGTTTAGCTCCATGTAAGAGGCATTCTACTGACTAAGCTACATGCATTCACTCCTTGTATTCAGATTCTGGGGAGTGTATGCTGTCACCCGAAAAGAGCATGTTTAGAAAATAGCAGATGAGAGTAAAAATCAAACCCCATGAGCAAATGTTCCATGAGCATTTGTATCTGAATTTGAAAAAGACCATATGTTACAGCAGTGTTTCGGCAAGATTCAGATAGTGCTGAACTTTCCAGAATATCATCAGATCACTAGAGCACATTTCAAAATTCTTGCCATGAAAACATACATGGCTGTAAGGTAAACATTGGATTGAGTGTGAATGGAGAAAAATTAGAACTAACACATGCAACCTCATTATGTAAAAAGTGGGGGTCCTTTGGGCCATTTATTTTTGAATGTGACTGTATGATCCTCTTTATTTGGCTTTCTGGCTCTGGTGTTTGAATTACATAGTTTTGCCATGGTGAAGATGCTGCTGTCTTACTCCTGGTGTACTTTCTTTTCAAACTGTCTCTTACTTTCTCATGCCTGGCTTTAGTTTTTGTTGGCAGCTTGCTGTTTGTGTTTTAATTAGGTGGTAGCTTGGGGATAATTATTGAAGCAATACATATTAACTAATAAAAATGAAACCCATCACAAAATCTTTTCCACATGAAGACTTTAGATAAGTAGGGTACAAGCTTCCCCCCTTTCCATTTCTTTGTTATGGAATGTGTTTATGGCAGTTTAATTTGCTCTGTTTTCCCCTGTTGTAAATAAAGGATAGCATGGTGTATATGAAAGCAGTGAAGTCTCTCCCTAAGGAGAATGTTGTCATGAGAAGAAAAAGTTTCAGTGCTAAGGGTGAAATTATTATAAAGTGAATATAATCATTTAGAATATATGATGTAAATTACAGACACTTTAGGGCATTTCTAGTAAAATTAGAAATGTTCTAATTTAGCCTTGTGGTTAAGAACCTCAGTTCCAGAGCCAGAGAAGCCAGGAACCCTGCATCCACCATGTAATGGTTGTGCCACCCTGGGGAAGGTACGTGATTGTGTTCCATTGGGGAACTCCAGATTTCTAGTCTTTGTAGTGGGTATAATAATAGACCGTAGGATTCTTTGAGGATTAAATAGAAATTTGAATCACATTGAACCATGCCCGAAATACACCGAATCCCGAGTAAGCTGCTGTTTTGCCTTAACCTCTTGTTTCATGAGAGAGAACTGAGGGAAATGAGTCTGAAAGGGAAAATAGAATATAGAAAGAATTGATCCAGTCTAGAAGTCGACAGGGCCTGATCTGTACAGTAACATGAGCTCACAGCCACAGGTGAGTGAGGAGAGAGAGCTAAGCCAGAGACAAAAATCACAGGAAGTCCCTAGCGGGGATTGTTGTTCGGATAGTGCCCCTTTGGAAGATGTTACCATTCCTTCACTGAGTCTACTCAAGGTCAGTCCTGCATGTTGACATATAGTTGGGCAACATACTATGGTTACCGTCTTATAACCCTAAATATTCAGATATTTCACATAACACAAGCCAGATTCATAAATTTTGGAACATTTCTTCTTTATTTTCTCCACATTGTTGTACATTTCCCTGTGAAGGGTTCTTTTATAGATTTTGCACTTGCTATTGTCATTTGGAATAAGCCTGATGTTACAGTAATCTCAGTTGTTTTCATAGAGTAACTCCAGTGTTAGTTTCTCTTTTCTTTTCTTTTTTCCCCCCTTTTGGTTTTTTGAGATAGGATTTCTCTGTGTAGATCCAGCGGTCTTGGAACTCACTCTGTAGACCAGGCTGGCCTCGAACTGACAGAGAGCCATCTGCCTCTGCCTTGTGAGTGCTGCAAATAAAGGTGTGCACCACCACCTCCTCATTAGACCTCTTGATGGCTGTTCTCAGGTTAGGAAAACATGGCTGTGCAGTTACGTTTTGAAGTTTGCCTAAGCTATTTGAAGCTGACATTATTATCTACTTCAAAAAGTGAAGGTGGGGCAGAGAAGAAACCATTAAAAACACTGACATGGCGAAAGCTTCCCAAATTGTGTTGTTTTCTGACCCTGTGATGGAGAGCTCTCAGGCTTGTTTAGTACAGTGGGTCTGGTGACATGTCTGTCTAGCCTGCACACAGACTTTTGTTCGATCAGACCCTGAGAAAATAAGTAATGTGTTTCAAATTTTCAAAGTCTGATTGAACGATTTAGCTTGTTTCTCCTCTATAAGTGCAACTTTGTAATTATCCTAACATGTTTGCAAACATTTCACAAACTCAAATAACAAAAAAAAAAAAATATTAACTTTACTCAGATACTGTTAAGATTGCAGTATAGAAACAGTTCCCTTGAAAATGGCATCTGGCCGGGGCGGTGGTGGCACACGCCTTTAATCCCAGCACTTGGGAGGCAGAGCCAGGCGGATCTCTGTGAGTTCGAGGCCAGCCTGGGCTACCAAGTGAGTTCCAGGAAAGGCACAAAGCTACACAGAGAAACCCTGTCTCGAAAAACCAAAAAAAAAAAAAAAAAAAAAAAAAAAGAAAAGAAAAAAGAAAATGGCATTTAAGCCCAGAGGTAGTTGATTTAGAACTATTCTAGAACAAAAATGATTTAAAAAATATTTTTACTGATGTCAAAGTAACGTTTAAAATAAAAATAATAAGATTTTGAAGTGCTCCTAGTGGCACAGGCCTGTAATCCCAACTGTGTAAGAGGTTGATGCAGGGTTGAAAAGTCAAAGCCTGCTTGCTTAAGCTACAGAGCAAAGTCGCCAGCCTCATCAACTTAGCAAGAAGCCTTGTCTGAAGAAGGAAAGGAACTATTTTTTAAGTGTGTGGTTAGACAGTGGTATTGCAATTGCCTAGCATATACAATATTATAGATACAATAGCTAGAACACCTCCACCCCCAGAAAAAGCCAAAAGAAAATAATATCCCAGAGACTTGATTATTTTAAAATAGTACTATCTTTGTACAAATAATATTTTACAGGTCCTTAAATTGGATTGAAATTATCCTTCTAATAATATTTAAATTATAACTTTTCCATTTTAAAGCTATATTGTATTTAGGTTTTGTGTTTTTCTGCTAGTAGCTAAGATATACTGAGTCACTGGGAGACAGGTTATTTCTACTGAAGGTTTTTAGTATACTTGGAGTTTTCAAAGGAACTCGAGAGCCTTATAACAAAGGAGACTGGAAGCCAGGTAAGAAGACAACAAGCAAAGCTGGACTTCGCATGAGTTCTCATCTTTCTAAGGCAGTTTGGGTTCTTCACAGTGCTGCCTAGATGGCTGCGCTCTCTGGAACAAACCATCTTGCTTTCTCAAGCTGTCAGGGGCTGATGAAGGAAGGGCCCTGGGACAGTTTGTGAACGGTCTTCTGGAAAGCAATGCCCAGTGAATGGAGAATTTTAGGAGAGGGTTGAGAAGCCAGCCTTTCCCCTCAGTTTTACCATTTCTTATGAACATTAAGGTGGGAAAGATAATTATTTTTAGACTTGGTAATGTAAATTTTTAACTTATTTAGAATAAAGGAGAAGAGTCCAAACACTGTTTTCCATTAAACTAAGTCGTATATGTTTAAGAGGCAGGTGATATTTAAAATATGCTCCTAAAGAATTTCACACATACTTCCTAAGTGAGAAAGTAATGTAATGGAGGAAAGATAGGGTACAGAAGACAGAACCGGCTGCTTCTTATGGAGAAAATGTATTTTTAACCAACACCACAGAATGTAGAATGTACTAGATCAATAAAAAGAGTTTTCTGAAATGGCTCGAAATGCCAAATGTGTGTTGATGAATAAATGAGTATATGAGTAAAAATTTATTTGGGTGAACAAATAAATGACTAACTACATTTAGTAAGTGTGTGTTCTTACATTTCTTTATTAGTTTTTGGAAAAGTAATCAGTTTTCAGTGCTACAAAATTTATTGAAATGTATTAAATGCATTAATGTAATTCTAGATTTTAAAATGAAGAAAGAAAAAGTGCTTTCTCCCTTCACACAAGCAGCTCCTCAGAACCTGGCTCTCATTTTTTTTTTTTTTTTGTACTGTACTGTGGAGAGTACTGACTTGGTTCTACCTAGAGGAAAGCTGAAGGAGAAAGCCTGGCTGTCGTTCTGACTCATCCTCATGATATGACTACTGTGGGATGTTCTGTATGGCAAATGTGTTGCTGATTAGTCAATAAATAAAACACTGATTGGCCATTGGCTAGGCAGGAAGTGTAGGTGGGACAAAGAGGAGAATAAAGCTGGGAAGTGGAAGGCTGAGTCAGAGAGACACTGCCAGCCGCCATGATGACAAACAGCATGTGAAGATGCCGGTAAGCCACGAGCCATGTGGCAAGGTATAGATTAATGGAAATGGATTAATTTAAGCTGTAAGAACAGTTAGCAAGAAGCCTGCCACGGCCATACAGTTTGTAAGCAATGTAAGTCTCTATGTTTACTTGATTGGGTCTGAGTGGCTGTGGGACTGGCGGGTGAGAGAGATTTGTCCTGACTGTGGGCCAGGCAGGAAAACTCTAGCTACATATGAACTATTTAATTCCTGTTTTTCATAGTCATCCGTCTTGAACAGTGAAATCACACAGCCTACTCACATGCGCTTTAGGAAGACAAGCAGTGCTTTGAAAACAGTAGCACTTCCAAAGCAGGCACAGTGCATGTTTTGTGTTATGCTGCTGTTGTTTTGTTTTCAATGAGGTGGTAAGAAAAAGTATCAGGTAATAACCCCCAGGAGTGAAATGTTCATAATTGGGCCTGGAGCATTGTCTTTTGCTAAGATAAGAAACATTCTTAAATTGGTTTTATTGAGAATTTCATAAGTAAATGCTATATTTATAGCATGTCCCTCCTCCTTCCTTCAGTTTTCTCATGTCTATCCCATTCCTTCTCAAATCCATGACCTTTTCTTCTTTAATTATAATTGGTGTGTGTGTGGTGTGTGTGAAGTTTATAAGTACAACCTGTTGACATCATTTAGTGCTGTTCATATATGGTTAGGGCTGACCTCTTGGAATTTATTAATCTATCAGGATCCTCATCCCTGAAGAAGACTGAGTCTCGCCTCTTCAGTAACTATTAATTCCCTATAGTTCTTTTAGGATTGAATTCTTGTGAGATTTTCCCCATCCACATTACCATGCGAATTTGGTGGTATCATTTTTTTTTTTTTTTTTAGATATTATTTAGGAAGGGAAGTGAGTGTCAGCTGGTAAAGTAACACTGAGGAGGCTGTTGAAGAATAGTGAAATCACAGATTGATTCTCCACTAAGTGAAGTCACAGGCATCAGTAGAGAGCCAACACATGAAAAATCTCTAACTAGAAAATGTGGGTGAAGTTGGGGCTGGATCAGAAAATTCAGCTATGGAATATGAACTTGAAGATAGAGCAACACTGACTTAGAGTAGGAAGGAGACTCTGTCTGGACAATGATACTGTTCTTCTTACATTATCAACTCAAAACCTTCGGGGTCCTTGTCTTTGCCTGGGTGACCCACTGCTTCTGTCAAAACTCCTCCTTTAATGGATTGCTTTTTAAATCTCTTAACCTTTTTGTTTGTTTTATGTAGCCCCACCATGACAAAATATTGTGAGGACAAGGCTTGTGTCCTGTCCATATGTACACTGGCTGAACCCTCTCCATTCACGGCTTCTAATGGATTTCAGAAACTGCCAGTGGGAGCTGACTATCAGGACCTGGGCTTTGCAGGCCTGCCCCCACAACCACAATGCTTGGCTTGGAGGCTACTTACCTAAGTGAACTATCAGGACCCGGGCTTTGCAGGCCTGCCCCCACAACCACAATGCTTGGCTTGGAGGCTACTTACCTAAGTGAACTATCAGGACCCGGGCTTTGCAGGCCTGCCCCCACAACCACAATGCTTGGCTTGGAGGCTACTTACCTAAGTGAACCTCAATAGCAATTTCCAAAACAAATCTTTGATTTTTTAATGAATAGGACAGGATATTATATCAGACATTTTTGATCTTGCTGAGAGTATTACAAAATAACAAAACAACATAGAGCCCAGAAGCAGATAATACAAAGGCATATAATTCATTGTAGAAAATAGAAACACTTGATTAAAACAGAAAATAGATAAGACTAAAATTTGCAAAGCAAATAGTTGCTGAGTGCTATTTCTAGCAGCCAGAAACAAAAACCAAAACCAGAAACTGAGCTGTCATTGTCTTCCTTCAGTCTGCACTTGGGTGAGCACAAGACCTTTACTAGAATAGTCAAATGTATGTGTTAGGCTACCTTAGGGCAGAAGTTAAAAACTGAAGGTTGGGTTTGCCTTAATGATTACTATATTTTTCTATGAATTAAAAATTTGTATGCCAGGTGATGGTGGTGTACACTTTTAAGCCCAGCACTCTCAAAACAGAGGCAGGTGGATGGACCTCTCAGTTCGAGGCCAGCCTGGTCTACAGAGCAAGTTCCAGAACAATCAGGGATACACAGAAAAACCTTGTCTTGAAAAACCACCACCACCATCACCAACAACAACAAAACAAAATCCCCCCCCAAAAAAAACTTGTTAATGTTTCATTACAACGTAATTTCATAGTTGAGCTATATTTCTTAAATAGTAACAATTCTTTTGTTAATGTTTATTTATACATTTATATTACAGTGATATTTAGGATTATACTCTTGTGTGTAAACACATAAGGGGGTATCTAATATTTCCTTGAAGGCATACTGCTGGTTTTTAAGTTATGCTGTGTTTTCACCTAAGTTATTATAAATGATGATTATACCACCTGTAATTCAGGACTACGTAGAATGCCTCCCAAAGAGGCTGTTTGAGAAATGTATAGGGAAAAATGTATAGGAAAAGCACACAAAGCATCCCTACTGGGCTTCCATGTGGCAAAACCTCCTTACATATTATTGTTTTATTTGTGGATTCTATCTCAAGCTTCAAAAGTCCATTTCTGATATCTTCTAGCATTACTCTGAGCTTCTGCTTCATTTCTACTGATACACATTGTTTTTTTGGGGGGGGAAAGGTTTCTAGGCATAAACTGTCAATTATTCTCATGGTTTTTGATTCAACATTATATTTAAAGTGTAAAGTATTGCAGTTATAATTTCTAAATTATGTAAAGCTACAGAAATTTTAATTTTAGACAACTTGATTTTATTCTTCCTATAAATCCTTTGCTTTGTTTCTCTTCAAAGCAGTATAGAAGGAAACGTAGAAAGAAAAAACAAAGCATTTAGTTTATGTAAAAATGAAACTAATGACTATGTTCACATCTTCATTTTTGTGCGTCTGTTGCTACTGATCACCATCACTTAAAACACTGATTGACACTGACTTTTGTGCAGTTGCACAAATCTGGTTCCTTTGAGATGCTCCCTGGAGAGCACAAGAACAAAGGTCCCTTTCCTACATTGGAAAGAAACACTTTATAAAGTGAAACACATTTTTGCCCTGGCTTACCTCTCTTAGTCTTTCAACCTCTCTCTGGACTGTTCTGCCTCCCTGCAGTGTTAAAACACATTGCTCTTACATTTCTTCTTTCATATTCTGTTTCGTCTTCTCATAAAACCTTTTCTGAGTGTGGACCCACAGCACAGTCAGCTCTTTTGAGTGCTTCTATTGCTCCATTGCTCAGACACTGAGGCATGTTTCTACAGCATCCAATATTGGTTCCTCATGTAAGCACTTGCCTGAGAAGCAGGTAGGACTGACAGGTTGTGGTGCTGGAATGGCCTTATTCTGGAATAGCTGTTTGATTTTGACATTAAAATATGTGTATTCTTATTTATTAGGGACATCTGTGTTTTGGGTTCTGTCATATGTTATTAAGTGTGTGGAAGTCTTCTTTATGAGTGATAACTTACAGGAGTGTAGAAGTAAACCTTTCGGTAAAGCACAGACTTCAACTATAAATGTCAGCTATGAATCTTCCATATGAGATTGTCAGAGACAGAGAGCTGTAATCAATGTCATCCTGATAACAGGTGTCATCCTGATAACAGTGCTTGGCTCAGAACGGTTCATGTCTTGTGAAATGTGAGGAATATACTCCTTCATCAGGGGCCTCTGATCCGAGCTTGCTCCCTCCACCTTTAATGAACATGTGATTTTTGACAGTGGCCCATGCTGTGACAGAGATGGGAGAACACTGACATCTACTCATCTCTGCTCAGAAATCAAGCCACAATTTCTTCTTAGGCTGTCTTGGCTAGAGTTACATTGTGCCATCTTAATGCATCAGAGACAGAAAGGACATCTTTTTGCATTCACAGACAAAGGAAAAATGCTAAGATCTTGATACGGACACTGCATTTTGTTTTTTCCTCTTTTCCAGTTTTCTTTATAAAGAGGCCCATTAATGCAAAGGGATGTTATAAAACAAATGTTACTTGGCCAACTCAAAGTTAGAAGAATTAATTCTCTAGATAGTTATTGAATTCTTGTCATAATTTAGGCATATTAAGCACTGCAGATTCTCTAGATCATAGCTTTTTGGGTTTATAGACATTTGAAAATCAAGATGTAACAGAACACAGGGTTCACCAAATCTCTAAAGCCTACCTTGTAGCCACCCCAAATCCCACAGCAGTGTATATCATATCTGTTAGAGCAGTGGTTCTCAACCTGTGCATTGCCACCCCCAAAGACAGAAAACATACATGTTTACCTTCCGATTCATAGCAGAAGCAAAGTTAGAGTTATGAAGTAGCGATGGAAATAATTTTATGGTTGGGGGTCACCACAATATGAGGAGCTGTATTAAAGGGTCACAGCATTAGGAAGGTTGAGAACCGTGGAGTTAGAGCAGTGGGGACATACTATATCAGTTTATACAGAACAGGAAAAGCTGAGCGGCTGTTTACAAAAGTTAGAATTTGCTTCCTCAGTTTGAGTGGAAGAGGTCAATTGATTGCTTGGTAGGGACTAATGGAGGGTGAAAGATGGAAACAAGATTACTGATGAATGCATAATCAGGGACCAAGTGAGCAGGTCTCTTGCTGGTCTGTCCTGTGTAGGGCTGTGGTGACGAGTGTGTTAAACCTAAACTCTCTTTGTTCTTAATGGCGGTCACAGAGATAGCAAAGTGGTCTACATAAAAACATTACAGATTAATAACAGCATTACAAAACATTTCCACAGCTTATTTGTGTATTCAAGGTTTCCTCATTCTTTAAAATTATAAAGCAAATATCATTTGTTCAACATTTTCTTCTTGATTTAAGCAACGTGGGAACAAATGAAAGTATGAAGGAAAAAAAGGTGTGTGTGTGTGTGTGTGTGTGTGTGTGTGTGTGTGTGTGTGTGTGTCTCTCGCTTCTCTGTCAACCTGAGTCAATTGGGCCACATCACTGTGTAATATGATTGCTGTTGTGAGGAGTAAGTGAATTACTCTATCAAATGCTGAAGCACACCAATATTCAGTTTAATTTTGCTTCATTTATTTATTTATTTATTTATTTATTTATTTATTTATTTATTTATTTATTTTTTGTTTTTCGAGACAGGGTTTCTCCGTGTAGCTTTGAGCCTTTCCTGGATCTCGCTCTGTAGACCAGGCTGGCCTTGAACTCACAAAGATCCTCCTGCCTCTGTCTCCCGAGTGCTGGGATTAAAGGCGTGTGCCACCACCGCCTGGCTAATTTTGCTTCTTAAATTCAACCCCACAGTTATGAGATAAATAGGACATTGATGTTTAAATTAACATAAAAATTAAGACAAGTAATCACTTCTTCTGATACTAATTAAGTAAAGTGAAAAAAACATTTTAAACTTTGGTATATTACTATGTGTTGTGTTTAATACATAGTAATTTGACAGCAAATATTTGTGCCTTCAACAGCTGACTCCTAGATTACATTAGGAGTCCAGACACCTGCTGCATGATCAGGTTGGTTTGAAAAGCCACTTTCCAAATGTCTCCATTTAGATATAAATCCCTCTCCAATGCACCTGTTTTTCTTTAATTCTGAGAATTAAGGAGGTCATTTGTACCTCTGAGAAGGTCACATTTAAGTGCATACTACCTGAGAAATTAGATTTTATGGAGAAAAACAGTGTAACATTTTCAGACCTTTAACTTTATTGTAGAAATAATTTTGTTTTTCTTTAACATTATAAAATATAACTATTTTATTTTCTTATTGAGAGAACTATATGCACATGGGTATTGCATGTTTGTAAGTGTGTCATGTTCTTACAAATCTGTTCTAACGTGAAGTCATACATTTTCTCTATGATACCGCCATGCATATAATCCCATGAGTGGCAGTGTGTCCTGTGGTAGGCAGACATTCTGATAATGAGCAGACCAGATTCACTGTTTATTATTAGTGTGAGACTTGGGCATTACTTTCCTCTTTTTTAGAGAAAAATACTTAAAATATTTATGTGTGTGTGTGTGTGTGTGCGCGCGCGCGTGCACCCACAGGCACATGTGTATGCTCATGTATATGCTTTCATGATGCTTGTCCCTATATGGAGGTCAGAGGTCCAGGATCAAACTCAACATTTAATCCCTGAGCCATCTAGTCAACCCACCTTACTTATTTTCTAAACAGAGATCATTCAGTCCTAATTTACGAAACATACCTTGCTGTCTTTCTAGGCTACTGGTAGACTGTGATTTTAGGGAGCTCAGGACTTGGCCCATTAAGAACTAGAGGGATGGTCAGTGATATTATTAAGAACCAATTTTTAGAAGCCCATCATTATAATCAAGTCCATTTTGTTCATTAATTATATAATCCTTGATTATCCATTTCACATCTTAGAGCTGATTTTCTTACCTCTGAAATAAGATAGCATCTGCCTTAATTACTTCCAGTGACTGTTGTGACATTTATAGAAAAGAAAATAATAGTGTGCTGTATAAACAAACAGTTGTAGCTTTCTCATGCTCTCTTGGTACTACATTCTCACTCCTAAGAGACAGTGTTGTTATGAGCAAGAATTTCAGCTAGGCAGCTGTGTGGGAAGGCATGGCTAACATGCTTTCGGGATGTGATGGAAGTTCTGGGAATATGTGTGTGTAGGGCCTGAGGTGTCGGAGGAGGAAAGATATGCAGACAAGAGTGTCCGAGAAATGGAAGCTCAGGGTTAGATCTTCATTTTTCTTACCGAATTTTCCCTTCTTTCAGCAGCTGTTCCCCAAGGATTAGGAGGTTGTTATATGATGGAGAGAAGTTACTTACTAGAGAAAGCTAAGCTTCAGTGAGATGACAAAAGATGATTGCATTGCAACTGCACAGAATTAGAAGTAAGGTTACAGGTCTGGTGTCACTATATGTCCTGGCAGAGAGAGAAGAAAATTCACATTGAAATGAGGAACATGGGAAATGAGGGATCCATGGAGCAGAAAACATTGATAAGAGGGAGTAAAGACAGAGGAACATTGAAGGATAAGGATTCTTATAGGCTGTATTTAAGGGAAAAAGAAGTTTTAGAACTTTAGAATTCTGGATTTTATGAATCATGATGTCTTCTGGCATGCCATAAAAGTCAAACTTGAATAAAATAATCATTAAACTTCAAAATAAGCCCAGCAGTGGTGGTGCACGCCTTTAGTCCTAGCACTAAGGAGGCAGAGGCAGGCAGGCCTACAGAATGAGGTCCCCGATAGCCAGGGCTACACAGAGAAACTCTGTGTTGAAAAACAAAAACAAAAAAAGCAACAAATTTTAAAACAAATTGATGTAAAGAGTTGCAAGTCATTTAAAAGTCTGTTCACTCCTATGTCATTATCTTTGAACACATATTTTACTAAAGGTTGAATTTTGTTAAAATTGTTAATGATAATAATGGTAGTTTGTTAAATACCTGACTTCTTAAGTATTGTGTAACTGTGATTGGTGAACTAAAAAGAAAAGGAAGAAATAACTAATGAGATGAAGTACATATTAATTTTGATATTTAAATATCCCATTAGGATAAATGATAGAAAAGAGGGCAAAAGAAATTTGAAAAACATTTCATTTCATTCAGTTTGTTTTCTTCTTCACTGTGCCTTTTGTTTTTAGGGGAACATTGGTTGGGATAGCTGTAGGTGTATTCATGACTTCTCCTTTTTATGCATAATGATAAACATATTATTTCCCAATTATGGATTGCATATGTCTTTTCTATCAAAGGAACTGGGTTTGTAAAGACTAATAAAATTATAAAAGTGTCATTTGCTAAAAGCACACTAATGAATGTGTTTGACTAATTTCCTTGGGAAAGAAAACAATTTGCCTCATTGAAAAACTAGATTTAATCCTCATAAGCAATGTCTACAATCACTGTGGAGAATAAAATTTCATATGCCCAGAATAACACAATTTAAGTTTATACACCTGTTCTGTCATTTGACCTCAACTACATGTATAAGCAAGAAATGGTTTTTGCTTCTGTGCTTGCTGACAGTAGCAGAAACTATATATATTTTGACCTAGTCACTTGGGCAGGACAGATTACATTGCAGATTTCAAACCATTTGATTTATAAGAGGCATCCAAACTGATTTCCTTGCCAAAGGTTGTTGAACTAAATTTCAATAAATGAATACATTCTAAATTTTTCACATTTTTTGGGGCAGTTTTTCTTTGCCATGAGATTGGTACTTTGGTTCATGATTGTCATGTGGGGACCGATGCAGTGGGATGTTGGTGATTAGCAGTTTCCTCTTGGAGGAGAGAGGACACTGGTTTGTGCAGTCAGCTGATTACTATGGTGTGAATGACTCACTTTGTTACTGATTTCATACTCCCAAAGTGATGCCACTGGGCGTGGAGGAGTTGAGCAGGGTGCCTAGTAAGCTGTGGAGTTGAGCAGGGTGCCTAGAAAGCTGTGGAGTTGAGCAGGGTGCCTAGTAAGCTGTGGAACCCTGTGGGCTGGCCCTAGCATACTGCTGGAAGGGCTGACGTCCCAGGAGGACATATGACATTGGACTTAGGGTGGCTCTAGATACTTCTGAAGGGCTTGTTGGATATGATCACTTTGTTAAGTGGAAATTCTTCAGTGACTGACTGTCGTTTAACGAGCTTAAGGAGAATTTAGGCATTAAGTAAATCATCCCTGCTTTACAGGACCTACATCTGCCTTCTCTGAAGTTAGACCAGTTTTGTGGCATAAACTCCCAAGTCTAGTGTCTTCCCGGGTCCAGCTCAGGAGCCTTCCTTTGTGTGGCTCCTCTAACTAGGTACCTCTGCCCCCAGAGCTAATTAGGGATTCCATGTGGTTCCCAGTATGTCCCATTAATGCTTCATTTCCACACTTATTAACTACTGGCTATCTTCCTTTAATGTTACTTTGAAAATTTTCAAACCCAATCAAAAACTGCCTTGTTAGTAGAATGTACTTCTACATAGCATTCAAGTGAGTTTACTAATTGTTAACAGTGTGCCACATTTTTATTTGTGTGTGTATGTGTATGCATGTGGGTTGGTATGTATGTGTGATTGTGGGTACATGACATGCACATGGGGATCAGAGGACAGCTTGCAGGAGTCCCTTCTCTCTTTACACTGTGTAGGTTCCAGAGATTGAACTCGGGTTGGTAGGCTTGGCACCAAGCACCCTTAACTACCAGCCACATTTTGAAAATGTTGTTTTCTGAATTTTTGCAAGAACTAAGTGATACATACCCATTCCTTTTGTTAGTTAACTTTACCCAGGTGCTGCTATGTTTGAGTTAATTATACTTTACAGTTTTTGAAGATTTGTTTTTTTGATTTATTCATTTCTCAAATAATTAGAGCTATTATTAACAGGAACTGAAACTAAGCCTTGAAGTAGACAGCCTGACTACAAGCAGAGAGAGAGAGAGAGAGAGAGAGAGAGAGAGAGAGAGAGAGAGAGAGAGAGAGAGAGAGACAGAGAGAGACAGAGACAGAGAGAGACAGAGAGAGAAACAGAGAGAGACAGAGGTGCTTCAGGCATGAGAAGGATAATTGTTACCTTTGAGTGGAGTTGAAGGTCCTGTAATTTCAGCTCTGTCATTCATCCATTCCCTGATTCCTTTATTTCATCACCAGTGTTTAACATTTACCTTGTAGCAGGCTCTGCATAGGCAGCAGAGAGTCCTTGACTCGTAAAAGCACAATCTGAGTCCAAGAGCAGGGTGAATATTTGTTTATGGGAGACCCTGGGTACCACAGAAAGGTAGGCGAGAATTCTCCTTCAGTGTTTCCAGTATCAATTTGTAGTGTAAGGAGGAAGAAACTAGGCAGATAAGGAAAGCACTATTGTACTTCAAGTCAAAGAAGCATGGAAAATGCAGACTGTTCTAAGAAGCCAGGGCAGTTTTGTACAGGGTAGCATTTGCTGGGAACTGTCTTCAGAAAAGGAAAAGCTGCAGTAACCACAGTAATTCTCGTCAAACCTCCGACTGTGACAGCAAACGTGTCCAGATGTTCTCTGTGGACAACAGATTTGTCCTTGGTTAAAATGTAGGCATTTACGACTTATAAAATAGTCTAGCTGTCTTTCTGTGGGCTTACTGTATTTATTAATTTCATCGCATTGTATTTATATCTCTCTGTGTATATATGTGTGTGTTTATGTATGTGTGCTGGCATTGTCTGTTAAGCATTATGAAGTTTTTCTAGATTTAAAGTTGAAGTAACAAGCCAGGACACAATGTCACAGAAATGCACCTCAAATCAAGTGTATGAGATTCTGTAACAGGTCCACATGTACACAGAACAGCAGCAGAAGCCAGTAAGAATGAGGTCAAGAAGTAGTACTGGCTAGTCAGGTTTACCATACTGGGATAAGACCTTTCCTTTAGAATTATATTTTTATTCAGAAACGTAATATTCTTAATTGTCTATGTTTTGAAACTGCAAATAGCATTGAAGGATATAAATTGAAGTTGTTGGTTTTTATACTGACTTTGCACACTGAGAGCCCAATTTTTATTCTAAAGGGGATTACTTATTAAATTCATGGATCCACAGGACCTCTTAGAGCAGTGGCTCTCAATATTCCTTATGCTGCAACCCTTTAATACAGTTCCTCGTGTTGTGGTGACCCCAACCTTAGAATTATTTTTATTGCTACTTCATAACTGTAGTTTTGCTTCTGTTATGAATCATGATGTAAATATTTTTGGAGGTATGTTTGCCAAAGGAGGTTATGACCCACAGATTGAGAACCACTGTCTTAGATTAAAAAGTATAATAGGGGATTCAGCCATGACTATATGTAATTCATTATGTTGAATGGAAGTGCAGAATTATTTTAGCTGTGGTAGGAGACTAATGCCTGGAAAGGAATTCCAGTGAGTTTCTGAGGAGAATGAAGGTGAGTGAGTGTAATGAAACTAGTTTTTGTTTAATCCAAAGTTGAGCTGTTTCCCATCCTTTTATCTTGTCTTCCCTTTTCTCTCTCTCCCCGCTCCCTCTCTGACCCAAACTCAAGGCCGAAAGCATACCAGGCAGTATTCTAACAGTCATATATGACCCCAACCCTCTTTATGTGATGAGTCCTCAAGGTTCTACAGTGGTTATTGTGATGAGAAAGTGTCAGTACCTGCCATTTTGTTTCTGAACCAGTTTAAGCATGAGATAAAGTTATCTCACAGTGATGGCCCAGGAAATGTAACTTACGTAGAGACAGTAGCCATATTCCACCCAAACCCTTTTTCTAAAATGGACGTAAGACAGGCAGATTTGTTTTTTAAACACAGGATGTAATTTTAAGATCTCCTTACTCTTCATGTATAATTTCCCAAAGAGAATTCCCCCTTCCTTTTATTAGTACATCTAAGCCAGCCAATGAAATAATTTTATGGTTGGGGTCATCACAACATGAGGAACTGTATTAAAGAGTCGCAGCATTAGAAAGGTTGAGAACCACTGGGAGGAATATAGCCTGAGATGTAGTATTCTGGTTTAGCATTGCCTACATCTTTATTATCATTATTATTAATATAAATATTATTATTATTTAAAATTCCAGAAGGTGAAGGACATATGTACACAGTGCAGCTCGAGTGTGACTTACAATAACTTTTTGTCTTTATTATCTCATAGATCACTTGCAAAGAACAGTACAGCCTTTGTAACAGCTTGCTCAATCCCTGCAGTTTTACAGGTGGAGTGAGGTGAGGTTAGGAAGGAGACATTCATTTCATGCCTGTTAGCAGAAACTCACCTACTTCAGAACAAAAGAGGAAGTGGAGACCCTCCTGTCATCCCCGCTGCTGGAACCTTAGTACCCTCTCCAGCTGAGGGAAAATCTACACATATACACAGAAAGTTTGACTTGGAGTAGTTTTCCTTGTTAGCCTGTTTTCTGAATTCAGCCCTATAAACATAAGTTTTCACAACATGCTTTTAAACTAGCAGCATTAGATTTTAACAGAAACCTCTGACCTGAGAGGGTGGAGGGCAGGATCAGACACAGTGATAGGGCTGCAAAAGAATCGAGAGGAAGTTGGTTATTCAGAAGTGAAAGGAATCCAGTTATAAGTCTTTTGTGCTTCCCCTTGCTGGCCATAATAACTTTTGGTGTTTATGTGATGATCCAGGGCAAGCGGTGTTGGGACTCTGCTTACCAGTGTTCTCAAGCTCTGAAAACAATGTGCCTTTGCCCAGCTGCTCAGCTTCCTGCCACACTGAGCACAGTCTTTCATAATTGGCCTCTCCTTGGGGAAACTGCTGATAATATTTATAATGAAAAATACCTTCTGATAATTTTTTTATGATTGTGTCATCTATTTTTATCACTTAATGAGTGAAAAGCTGTTACATGATTTAACTATTTTATTCAGGTGTCAATAAAGAACAAAAATGTGTAAATATTTGCTGTTTGCAAATTGCATCATATCCACAAAACAGCTTACATGTTGAAGCTGTTAATATCTGTCTGTTCCAAATCATATAAACCCTTTCAGTTTTAAAGTTTGATACCTCAAATTCCATATATTAGCTGAGTCTTTAAATTCAGTTTATCTTTTCTGACAAACATAGAAGTAACTGAACATGTATCCATGGGAACTTGACGCGTTGTTTCTCAGTGAAGTGTTTTCTTGTTTTTGTTCTTTTGATTTTCAAAAACTGTGAATTCTGAAAATGGAAAGGAGAAACCTTCACTTAGCTTCACTTTTCATCTTCAAACCTTTTTTGTGTGTGTATGGGTTTTTTGAGACAGGGTTTCTCTGTGTAGTTTTGGTGCTTGTCCTGGAGCTAACTCTGTAGACCAGGCTGGCCTTGAACTCATGGAGATCTGCCTCAGAGTGCTGGGATTAAAGGCTTGTGCCCCCACTGCCTGGCCTCAAACCTGTTTTTGAACAACTAGTATAGCTGTGACATCACTACAAATGGCATTGTGTTATTTTAACTGTGTATGTCTATTAAGCACATTTTGTTTTTATTATCATTTTTAATTTTTGACTTTTAGTATTAAAATACTCAAACTTATGCGAAAATATAAAGTAGCAGAGTAATAACTGTCACAATACTCAGTATCTAGATTCAAGAATTTTATGTATCTGTTCATTGGATTTTTGAATCAGCATGACATACAACATTATTATATATCATATTGTTTGAATTACAAATAACATGGTTAATGTATCAGTGGTTAAAATTTCTTCCAAACTTGGGGGAAAAATACTATCATATGTACATTAGCACTTCATCTTTAAAAGGTTATAAGGGCTTAAAATTCTCAGTAAATTCTGAAATCATTTTTTTCTACTTCAGGTTTTCTATCAACATAAATGAGAAATAGTGTGTGTGTGTGTGTGTGTGTGTGTGTGAGAGAGAGAGAGAGAGAGAGAGAGAGAGAGAGAGAGAGAGAGAGAGAGAGAGAGAGAGAGAGAGAGAGGGGAGATTTTGGATTCAGAACAGAAACTTTAAAAGGCATAAACAAAACAGTCTGTTTGAGGACAGACATGCAGAGAAGTGGACAGACGACTTATTTTCCACGGACCTTCATTCTTGGTCAGTGAATTAAGACGGTCGCCTCATACTAATACAAATCTTTCATTAACTCTAGGAATCCATGACAATTATCATTGAAAAAAAGAGTAATCTTGGTGACTGCAATGAAGCTAAAAGATGCTAAGTGGGCTATACTGGTAATCATAGCCAGAGGCTTTGGTGCCGTTTGAATCCTGAATTACAGTATTCTAACCTTAAGTTTAATTACCATCAGATGTGTCTGATTCTGGGTCCAGAGACAATGAGTCTCTGATTTCAGTGGCTTTTAGAGCAGGTATATAGCTTTCATCACATGTGAATTTTACAACTTGATCTTTATAGCACTTAATATTATTCCATTTCAGTACATTTTTATTTCAATAATTTTTATTTTGTTGTGAGTCCTCTTGCTTAGTTCTTCAGATTGTAATACAATAGCCTCGGCGCCTGATAAGATGGTAGATATATTTCCATACCTGAATTATGCTAATGCCTCACTTATTTTTAAGTGGTCTGTTGGAGGATGAATAAAAGACTTTTTTATTCATTGTTATAGTTTGGAAATGAATCAATTTGATGCTGCAGGGGCAGGAGGAGGGGGTTCTACATCATAACAGACTGCCGATTAAATACATAGGCATACCATAGACACAAACATCACATCCAATTAAGAAGCTGAGCAAGCCTTTGAATTTCATAGAATCTTTTGTTGTTGTTTATTCACTAAGAAAATGAGGGGCGTCAGACTAATTGCTTCCTGCTGTCAGTTATTTTGAGTGGTGAATAAAGACGGCCACTTCTTTAGATACCATCAAATTCATTTGCCCAGTTCATTATTAATGCTGTAATAGACCACCGTTTGGAAGGAATAGTTTGCTGAATATTAGATTAATTATTTTATTTATTAAAGAGAATGAATTGGTACAATGTTCATAATTTAGAAATGGGATTGAAGATGTGTTATATATTTACCTAAAATGACCAAAGCTGTAAATTCCAAAGTAAAAGTACATTGGAATGCTTAGTTTATATTTGGTCTTTTACAAATGTTGATATGAAGAAACACTTATCTTTCCATTGTATTAAATGGGTTTTCAAGTTAAAAAAAAAAGAAATTAATGTAGAAATTAAGGCACAGTGAATACTACTGACCATGATACAGTGTGGTCAGTTTTGAATATTTCTGGCCTCACTACTTCAATACTCCTACTTCTTTTTAGTTCAGGTACGGATTCAGCAAGTAACATGTTGAAGTTTATCCTAAGTGGTGAATCATTTCTAGTGTAAATGTTGTAATATTTGTCTTTTACACGTAAACACTGTGTTAAAATGAGCATCTCCCTTATCTTTGGTTTATTTTGAAACATTTAATTTTAAGTAATTATAAATTGTAATTAAAATTTAAAATCGCAAGACCATTTGCAAAGTTAGTTGCTATTTTAAACTACTGTGTAGTGTTACAAATTGTATTTCTGAAATTCCAGTGAAAGACCTGACTTTCTGATATTTGGATGGCAAAGGGAATTTTTCTTTTTCTTTTCCTTTTTTTTTTTTTTTTTTTTTTTTGCATAATAGACACTGGCAGTGATCCAGCAAAAACAAAACAAAGTGCTCAGAGCATCCTCAGCTTGGAGACATCAGCATCTTTCCAGCCGTCAGTGTCAGCCTCCAGCATCTCCCAGCAGCACTGCAGAGACACTCGTTCACCAGCATTGTTGTACATCACTGTTATAGCTTCATCCCATAGCTTGTCTGACATGTCCTGGCATTTACCTTCTGTGCCAGACAACCCAAACCAGGGTGTCAACTTGGAACTGAAGGAAGTAGACTGGAAAATGGGCATGCAGTGACTCTCAGGGAAGTGAAAGTGATACGTAACTCATAAGTAAAATATGCAAATCTTACCAAACAAGTAAAATTTTCAGTGTGGACCTGAGCATGCAAAAATAGTTGGAGAAGTGGAGTGCTTAGATGTGTTTGCATTGTTAACAAGGCAGATATTGCCACACATGCAGATACACACCCACCTGCTGTCTACAGCTCCCAACTCACAACAGGGCTTGGGATGTGAGAGCAATTGTTTGTCCATGGGCAAAGACAATCGGCATCCATTGTGATATAAAAAGGAGGGTTTCTAAGGCGTGTGTACATTACAAGGTGTTGAGGTTATGAAGCCTCTTTTAAGGACTGCTGTGGGTGCTCGTTAGTGTTCTTTCTTTTCATATAAAGCATGAAACTAAAAGGCTCCTCTTGGCAACCGGCTTATAATATTTGCATAATAGAGCATAGAGGACTGAAGATGAATTCACTGGAAATCATAATGCGCTGCAGTCTGTAGGTGATCAGTCAGTCAAGAGAAACACCACCGATTACCCACTGAATTATGCACACAAATATTTGCAACATCCTGTGTAATTAACTCATAAAAATAAATTAGTACTATAATGGAGACCGAGTGAGTTTCCATATATTTCTCCACTCCTAAAAACGATATTATCCAGCTGGTTAATACTATTATACTTCTTAATAAGAAATATTTGAGATACAATGTTAGCTCCATGTATTTCCCCTGGCTTTAAAAAATCTAAAATAAAGTATCAATTCTTTTGTGCAGGAATCTCAACATGTTTTTATGTTGTGATATATCTCTGTATAAATTCCATTAAGTTGATCTACCATGCTGTTATAGCTAGAGGGCAAGCAAATACCACCACAAGTTAGCCATGAGGTATAATAGACAATACTTCACAGGTTTTTAAATCCCCAAACATTTTTTAAATGACTAAAATTTGAAATGTAAGATTTTTCTTGGGAAGGACTACTTTCTATTGAGGTTTTAAGATATACAGTGTATAGATATTTGACTCAGATGTCTGAGAAAAAATACTTCCATACTTTGTTATGAGATAAGTGTAAATCAAATTTTACTTTATCTCTTCTGTGTTAATCTTTTGGCTATTACAGTGATACCGTTCTGTATCTGTAGTTAAACTCTTGTAAATTAAAATGTTCATTGTTAAGTGCTGGTGTTATTTTTGATGTATACCTGATAGCTAGATCTGCATCAGAAGTAGAATGAGATGTTTACAGTGGATTGGTCTTGCTGAGTCATAGCAGCTGGACCCTTTCCAGTTGTGAGATAGTTACATAGACAATCCTGTTTCCTATATTTGATCTAGCTAAAAGCAGAGCCAAAGCCTGAGGAATAAAAAGGAACGTTTTGTTGCTTATTCCTGTGTTTTCAAGAATAAAAGCTGCTGTAAAGGATCCAGAGGCTACCAGTCATCAGGCCACACCTGGCTCCTGGCAGATGGTCTAAGGGTGGGTGCTACTCTCTCTTTTTGGGGAACTCTGGTTCTCTTGCTTCTGTTCAAGGCCTGCCTGCTGCTTGCTCCCCATCTTTTTATATGTCCCCTCTTTTCTCACTTCTCGTTTTTTCTTCCCCATTTCTGTTTCTTCCTCTGTACTTACAACATGATTCAAAGTAGGATTTGTGGTTGGTTATTCACATGCTTACTTCCTGTTACTTTAAAATGAAACCCAGGTCCCCAGTAGTGAGGGTCACGAAGCCTTAGCAGTGAAGCTATTCCAAGTAATTGAACCATCAAAGTAGTGAGAAGCAGATAATAAGGATTGTAACTGTTCTTCAGGAAAGTTTTTATTTTTTGGTAGGATACTAAACTATAGATAAAATTGTGCTCTGGTATAATGTTTTTTCCACTGGATTAGCTTGGCCTTTGTGCCTATGTGGGCCTTTCAATCAGGGCTGATTAAAACTACCTACTCCTTGCTTTCTGATGGCTAGAGACTCAAACCTAGGTTTATCATAGGAAGAGTCAGTCTCTGGGACCCGTGGAGTGGTGCTAGAACCCAGTTAAGACATGAAATGTCATATAGCCATAGAGCATTGCCAGTTCTGTCCATTTTCATTTGAAGTGTTTTTCCTTTGGGCTTCTGTTTTTTGGGGATATATTGTGCCTCCTGAGAACTGTGAAGGCTTCTTCAGTGAGCTAGTGAATTGCAGCATGTAGAACCATGCTCAGTACATTCTGTGACAGTAAATGTATATTGTCATTCTGTGTTCCAAAACAAATTGTCGATAAATTGGAAACCTTTGTTTTGGCACATTTTTGTATTTGGAGATCAAATCCATAGCTCAGAATCCTTGGCATTTACTCCTTTAGATTTATCTACCATTGCATGCCCTCATTGTTTCTGTGATCAGATCTGCCACAATAATCAATTGGTTATTTCATAAAAATGTAGAGCTGTCAAAGGATGGGCACAAAAACAAAGCATTAAGAATATTTTATCTTGCTGGGCAGTGGTGGCACACACCTTTAATCCCAGCACTCGGGAGGCAGAGCCAGGCGGATCTCTGTGAGTTCAAGGCCAGCCTGGGCTACCAAGTGAGTTCCAGGAGAGGCGCAAAGCTACACAAAAAAACCCTGTATTCTGTCCATCAAGAGATACTGTAGTATATTTGTTCTTATAATTCTGAGTCTAGTCGCTTTATTTTTGATAGCTAAATTTATACTTTATTGCAACATAATACAATATTGCAATAAATATGTCTCCATTGCTAGTACTACTATGACTTTATTTACATCTTTAGTAGTATATACTTACTTGTCTTTTATGTAATAACTTGTGTAGGAGACCAATTCCTACGTTTATTTACCCAGGGACTCTTGAGTGAGGAATAAGAGATTTAGATAGAAATATAGAGTAAAGAGACAACCAGAAACACAGGATAGCCTTGGGAGGGCCTGGGCCAAAACCCACCAGCCCCTTTTGTCTTTTCTAAAGGGCTTTTAAAGGAATGCTAAGGAGTGGAGCAAAAGACCTCCCCCCAACACAGCCAAGTGTAGACCATCCCAAACACCTGGTGACCATGTATGTGGACAAGCCATCCCCTAATGCAGCCCTCTGTGTAAAGCAAGCTCAGATCTCACTAGGAAGCTTTTGGGGGAGGCTTTTGAGGACTCCCACAAACTAGAGAGTTATTTGTAAAAATATTTCAAGTATATTTATGTCATTTTTTGCTATGGAAATATTTCTTTAAAATCTTCCCCAATTCCTTTAAATAATTCAAATAATATCAGAAAATCCTTCTTAAAATTCTATGGTAAGTCATTACTTGAAATTATAATGTGTATGTAATAGAGTGACCAGTTATATATTTTTTAATATTTATTTTTACACACTTTTTAAAAAAAGATTTATTTATTTATTATGTATACAGTGTTCTGCCTTCATGTATTCCTGAATGCCAGAAGAGGGCACCAGATCTCATTATAGATGGCTGTGAGCCACCATGTGGTTGCTGTGAATTGAACTCAGGATCTCTGGAAGAACAGCCAGTGCTCTTAACCTCTGAGTCATTTCTCCAGCCCTGAACTGGTTATATTTATAATTCTACCAGTTGTATTTCTATTTATAAAATGTTTATGCTTATTCTACTTGTTTAACATGTAGTGAATAATTTCAGATTAAGCTGGAGACAATGGAAATTCAGTAGGAATACTTGTTCTATAAAGCGCTACCGAAATTCCGGCTGGCCTTTGGTTACTCTGGAAGGATTTAGAACGTTGACAGAATGTATAGTGACGCAGCAATTGCTCTATCGTTAGCTCTCTGTTTCTCAAAACGTTCAGCGGAGCAGTGATCATTAAGTCAATACTTCGTAGCATAGATCTCACAAGATAATTTTCCTGTTCAGGCATAGCAACTTTTCTGAGTGTCCAAAAATTAAAGCCATTTTAGCTTTTCTTTCGAACTGTCACTTTGATTGTAGTTTATAGTTTTGGCAAGATTTAGTTTTCTTTCCTGGAAGCTTTTCAGATTGTTCAGAATTACCTTTATTAAATTTATCAGAACATGGATTTGCTAAATGACATTTACATTTAATAATTAGCAGATAGGCACTAAATAATGGTTAATGTGGTTGAGAAAACCTACAGATATTGATTGATGGCCATGTAAGCCCCCAAGGAGGCATTGTAAGTGCTGTGTTTGCCTCTTTGCTCCTGATGCCTTGCCCAGAACATCACCAACTTGAAGAAGTGGGATTTAAATACATACTTGGATTATATCAAGTCCTTCTTCCTCTAAGGATTACCACATTTTTCACGTGATATATTTTAGTTCAGGTTTCACACATTTTTCTCTGTAAAGTCTATTCTCAGTCATTTTTATTCCTGTATATTGAACATTTTATAAGAATCAACTTGCTATTTTTTTCCTTTAAAATGCTGAAAGTATTATATAGGAAGACTGAATAAACAAACTATTTACTTGTAAATTCCAAGTTATTTTTGTATTTTTATTTAGCTTAGCTTCTAGTAGCAAATTCTTATTATTTAGTTTTTGAGGATATACTGTGGCTAAAATTGATGGTTGAGAACTGGCAATAGAATTAACTGCTTTTCTTCAGATTAACTTTGTTTGCGTTTGAAAAATTCTAATGGCAATATATGCATCAGTTCTAAAAGTAGAGTTTTTAATAACATTTGTATTATATAAAAGGGGGCTCTAAATTCCAGTTGCATTCTAGGTTGTTTGTAAAAAGTTTGGATTGAAAACAGTGCATGTGTCCTTGGAGAATGGGCAATGGCCATTACCTGTGAAGGAGCAGTTCAAAGACTCAATGCTACATAGGTGTCTATGCTTTTAAGGTGGGAGTTGTGAAGCTCAGGGTTTCTTTCACATGATGGAATCAGTGGAAGGCTTTGCAATCTGAAGTCAAGAAATTGTAGGTTGACTTATCACTTTAGTTTCTGTTCTTTTGACTTTCTAATCTGCTTTAGTGTGGGGATCAGCTTCTTTATTCCAGGAGCTTTTTAGATTTATTTGTTAATTGTTCTGGAAACCACTGTAGTTAGCTAAATAGTTAGTGTAACTTACCTCTGCTTACTTACTGCAAGGAAAATATATTTAGACGCGGTTAGTAAGCAGAAGTGATGTTCACCAAGCCAGCACACCCAAGCTTGAAGTCCTCAGACTTTCAACCTCCTTGGCAGTCAAGTCTTACTTCCATTTTCTTTCTCGGATATCAGACAAAGGCTGAGGGAGGAATAAGCTAGCTTTCTGTTTGTCTGATGCAATGCTTGAACTAAACCTATTTAAGAATTTATAAAGACAAAGGAAACCCTTTTCCTGGCCAGAGTCATACAAAAGCATACGTTGTAGACAAAGTCATACAGAAGCATACGTTGGTTGTTTGAGATCAGGTCAAGTAGCATTAAAGGGGACAGAAGCTAGAAAAGCACATTGTGCTAGCTGGAAACGTGAGAGAGAAAATGGAAGGAGGACTTCTTGGCCTCTTCCCTACATCTTCAAGTCATTTGAAGTATGGCAGAAAAAATAAAACTTTAAAAACCTAACACACACTAGGCTCATTTTAATTTTATGGTACTTCTCACAGGTCATACCTCACGGTTCCTGGTGGGTTTATCTCACTGTCTGTCCATTTTCAAAGTCTTTTTCTTCAGTGGCAGAAGAAGAGTTGCACAGATTGTTTCTGTTCTGTTATTTCTTCTTGCTGCATCACTTGCACTAGTGAGGGCTACCTTCACTGGCTCTTCTTCATCTCTTAATCTCAGCTTTTGTTGTCTTTAAGCATTGTGTCCAGTTTCATTTTATTGCTGGTTTGTCCATTCTGGTCAAGCAAATAGGACTTTCCCTTAAGGGTCATTCCATATTTAGGAGATGTATTCACATCTCCTGGTTGCCGCTTTCTAGAAGTGTGGCTCTCAGACAGATGGCGAGACTGACCAGACTCACAACAAAGAGCAAGCAAGAGCTGCTTGGTGGTCATCCTGGACACAAGGTTCCTAGAAGGTAGTCCCAGGCTTTTGACTTGTTTCTGCACTGTTTCCTCCCATACCTCTTCTTCAGTTACCTATGCAGATTCTTGTCTCTGAGATTGATGCCAGGATGTGATTTGGTACAACTTGCCTTGCTCTTTGGTCAATGAGCCCTATTTTACAAAATCTTCAACAGCTTCTAAAAAGGGATAGAATTTAGCCCCACCTGAAACCTGGGATACTTAGAAGTGCACCAATACCCCGGGGAAGACGTGTGTTGCAAAGATGTTGAGGAGCTGTCATCTCCTATAATGCCACACGTTATTTCTCTTAGGAGTGACTCCAGAGCATAGAGGTTTGCTTCCAGTTGTTAGTAAGCCCTGTGCACTGCCAGGGAGTGGTCTGAAAATGGGAAAGATCTGGAAAGTATGCCCCCAGCAAATTACTGTTTCATGAGTAGGGAATACATTGTGTTGTACTAGATGAACTCCTCTAAAGGGTCCATTGTAACCAAATCAACAGAGGTTTCCTATCCCCCTAGAAGAGCTGCTGCCATGGAACTAACACCCTATCAGTTCGGAGAGCCTTGTTTACAGGCACCCTCCAGGCACCTTTCTGCCATGTGATGCTGAGTTACCAGGATACAGGCATGTCATGAGAGTTTCAGGCCTTTTACTTTTATAGCTGTCTGTTGACAATTTACAGTTGTTTTTGAGGTAGAGTGTAGTATTGTGGTATCCGAATTCCTCGTGGACTAATTAAATCAGGCTAGTTAGCATATCCATCACCTCAATTATTGTTCACCGCACAAAGACTGCACCATGTCTGTGTCTAGCATTTTTTGTCATGGTCTCTGTTAGTAAAACAGTAATAAAAATGACAGAGTAGTTCACCATGTCACATCCCATGGCTGGTCACAGCCATGTGGTTACAGCCTGCCCCATGTTAATCCCTTGAGTCAACAGTCAGGAACATTCAGTGATACACTTGAAATATTTTTAACATGTGGTATTTAGAATGTTTAGAATGTCAAAGGGTCCTTTGTAATGATCTTCCCCTTGGGTGGTTCAAAAGATATTTTAAAGGACTGTGTATCAGAAGACTTTTATAAAGTGCTTTGGAAGAAAAAGAGCTCGATTTTTAAGGAGGAAAATCATGCCACACACTTTGATGGTATATCAGTCAAATAGCCTTCAAGAAATTCGAGAGAACAGTATGTTGTTCCTTTTTGGTTGTTTGTCTATGAATAAGAGAATGTGTTTCATGCTCCCGTGGGGAGCTACACCTTTCTCTATAATCATGTTTTTCACATTTTATGTTCAAATGTAAATGATCGAAGAGATAGCATAACCTGTTCATATTTGTCTTAGAGTATATTAAGTTCAGTTTCTATGGCAACGTTTTTTAATTGGCAAATCCTATTCTGCTGGTACTCTCAAGCCTATTTTCCTTGGGTACATTGAATTGTCAGAAATGCTTCACACAGTAAAAGGTAGACCTGACAGTGTTCTTTGGCAGGAAGCATGTTCACGGGACAGGGTTTATTTTAATAAATAATTATCTGTACTGTGTTGGCATAGTTGCTTGCTGTGGCGATTATGTGTCTATCTCAACACCCTGCCCTATGTCAAGAAGCCAGTGAGGATTGGTGTTTTTGTCGATGCTTTAGGCTTACAAGTAGGTGACAGACAGCCTTTCTTACCTAAAATAAATAAATACATAAAATGGCAATCGAACCCCACTCCCGAAATCCATTTCAGCAACATTTCGGGTGTTTCAACAGCTTATTGATAGGGTTTAGTACCTCTTAGTCTTGACTGTAGTAGTATAGGCTAAACTGATTGATCAAAAACAAAATTTTTGGTGTTCATCTCACACCCGATCTCTTGAATCAATGTGGTGCAGAATGTTGAAGCAGGTATTTGGTAAGTTGGATTTGGCTACTGCAGTGTGACAAAAATAGATTAAGTAAACAGACACAGCAGGCCAATGCAGCTTGGATTCGGAATCCTCCTGAGACTTAGTATAACTTTAATAGGCTGTAGTTCTAAAGAGAACTATGAATCTCTAGGGTGATTTTAATATTATATAAAGGAGGAACTATTTTACAGCAAAGAATCGGGCATTATGTCTTTGAAAATTATTTCAGGGAGGTTTATCTGAAAGCTTCAGTTTTTAAGCTATTATAGTCTATTGTGGACTTCTTTATTTATTTTTTGCCTTTGCTATTTTTATACCCCTGCAGTACCATAACCCTGCGCCAAGCACACGGCAGCATTGCAGTTGATGTTGAATCTAAAATTGCTATTAAACGAAAGCTAACAAAGCAAATCCTTGGAAAGAAGGAAACTCTACATTAAAGACTTGCAGTATTTAAATGAAAGTTGTAATATAAAAATTAGAATGTAAAAGGGTAAAATAACCACTTCCCCCTCCAAAAGACGTGACTGTTCAGTAGAGAATTAGAGTATGTGCAGCCACTCATCTTACTCTGCCAGTGCAGATGTTCTGAAAAAGTGGTCCTTCCTAACCATGCTTCATGTCCCTTTTGGATTTGTTCCTTTTATCAGAAGTCATGGAAAACTTTTATAATTGAATGCATATTTCTAATCAATATGCTTCCTGAATTGTTATGACTCCAGTAGCCATATATATATATATATATATATATATATATATATATATATATATATAATATAAAATATTATATATAATAATAACTTATATGTGTATAGATAGCTGCATTTTGCAGGTTGATTTGACATGTGCATTTATTCCCAGTTGTCTTAAGAAAAATAAGATATTATCAAGTATTAAAGTGTTAGATCATCCTTAAAGACTATTCTATAGAGGAGTGCAGAAAGTAATGGAGATGAGATAGCCCATAACTCCTGCCTAGTGAACCATTCTCAGAGCCACAGGCCCTAAACTTTATTCTCTGATCAGTATGAGTCTATTAGACTGTTTATATTCTTGTAGTCTAGCTTTCTGGTTTTAAATATTTTAAAACAATACCGAAGAGTCATGACATACAATTGATAGTGTTGGGGCTTGAGAGGAAATTTAAACCACGTTCTCTGAGTTAGCCTCATGCACCTAGCTGGCTGTCAACCTCAGTATGTCTTTGTTGACTGTTCAAGTAAATAGTAACGCTAATGAAGTGGATATTTGTCCATTTGGGAATTTCTAGAGGTCTGGGGAACATACTACATCAGATTATCAAGATTCTTCTCATACCCATGCTGTACAAACAGTACTTGAGAAATTAGTGCAAAAAGGGTAGTAACTTGTAGACTTTAAATCTTTGGCTTTTTAACTCTCAGCAACCCAGTCTAATAGTGGAGAGCAGCAATGCATCCAGCTGCCTTCTGCCTTCTACAGCAGTTCCCATGCTGAGAGAAGTTCTCTCAGTTTTAGAAGGGTCAGATGTCCTGTTGTCACATCTTTGTCCACACCAGTCTGACTTTGAGCATTACTGCCTGCATACACTGCAGGGAAAGGGTAGGAAAGGAGAGGAAATGAAGCGTCTCCACTGTACAATATTATCGCTCCAGATCCAGCAGACAAGACAGCTGCACATCTGGAATTTATATTGATGGTTTTAGCAGGTGCCTGTGAAGCACATCTGCTGACCTACAATTATATGACAGGTAAACGAACTAAATTATTAAAGAGCTTTCTTCATTATGCAACGTGCTCTAGATGAATGACGAAGAATGGAGGTGAGCAACAGTGGGTTTCAACGTTACTAGAAACAGGAATGTGGTATAAAATGTTGCTAGCCTAATTTAGTTGCTTTCATGTTTTCCCATGTTGATATGAAACATACTTTTCATATTTTTAGACCTTAAATGGGGCTCAGTCTCCGTACGTGATATCTCTTCTCTGTACATACATACCCCAGTGCACATATGCACACGCATAGAAGCTCACCCGTAACATTTGGGTACTTACTGTGAGATCAAGTGTTTGGAAATGAAGTGTTCATTCGTCCCTTCCTTCCTTCCTTCCTTCCTTCCTTCCTTCCTCCCTTCCTCCCTCCCTCCCTTCCTTCCTTCCTTCCTTCCTTCATTCCTTCCTTCTTTTTTGTGATATGGAAGTACAGCCAAGCAGCAGTGACACCATTACCAGATTGGAATCCTCCATTCAGGGAGAGAGTCCTGGGGGCAGGGCCAAGGATATCCCTGTCTAGACCTCATGAGAGTAGAATAGAAACCAGTACCTTGTATAGCTGCAGTTGAGGTAAGACAGCACAAGGGTCTTTGAAATGATCTAAGTGAGATCCCATCTAACAAATGCAGATAAAGCTGCCGTAACAACTGCCACATTCTCATGGTATTTTCCAGGCACTGGACACTGAAGCAAGGGCCGCCTACAGGTTTTCACTTCAGTGCCCCCTTGTCACCTTAACAGGTAGATAATATAGTTATTACCATTTTACTGATGAAGGAATTGAGGCCCATAGGATTAAGTGATAAGTACAGAGTCCCACTTGGAAAGTTGAGGATTAATTTTTGAATCTATGTTCCTAATTTTGCTTCTTTGAACCCCAATATGAAAGTTTATCCCCATATCATTTTTAAGGGATCTTACTTTGTAATGTGTCACACAGTCCCATGTTTGAAGAACAATATCTTCATGGCAATATATGCTATGTAACTGTTTGAGATTTGTTCAGTGTTTGAAGCTACCATTAATTTCCCACCTTTCTCCTGCATGTCCTTTTTCCTCCAGCTTCTCATACCAATAAACTTTCCTTCCTTCAACTTTGCCATTTGCATTAGAACACTTGGTTCTTTGGACTTTGGGGTATCATCATGAGAGCAATAACTTGTCTTCCAGCTCCAGAAGACTGGGAAAGCTGACCACTTTTGAGGACTTATTCTCTTATCTGATACTGTTTTGTCTTTGCAGCATACTGATAGCATGTGCCAGGCATCATTGCCATGATAGTTGCCAAGTGAACACCTTAATACACACCAGGGTGTTAAAGTATGTGTGAGAGCTGAAAAAGCAAATTGACCAACAGAATGCTGGCATCCTAATTGGAAGCACTGAGGAATAACGTACAGTTGCCTGAGGCAGGCAGAGTATGTTTGTCCATTCCCACCCCCATCTAATAGGCTCACAGCAGAGTACATTTTGAAAATTCCGAGGAACCCGTTCCAGTTCTATTTTGGTAGGCAAGGCAAATTTAGAGAATTGGTAATGAAATATTGCCAGTCTCTACTGTCATCTCAATGAATTGCAAACTTCAGCTTCTTTTACTCATCAGGGAGAATCATTGAATTCTTTTTTTCAATTTTGTTTTTAAGGATGTATCTCTTCTCAGTGGGGAGAGTTGAAATTTATACAGTGTGGCAGTGTTGGCAAAGTGACTTCTCTTCACTCTACAGGGTCAGACCCAAGGAAACTTCACTCCCCTGAATTCTGGTACCTATTCCCTTCTACCAAAGGAGCCATTTCCTTACACTTTCAGAAGGGGGAAATGGATATCTGTGGTGCCTATTAGCGTAGCAAACGTGCTGGTCTCCAGGATCTCTCAGTATCTACCACTACCTGTGGCTCTTCTCAGCTCTCCTCATCCCGCCCGCCCCATACCCCAAACTGCTCCAACTCGTAGACTTCCCTCCCCTAGTTTCACATTTCTTTATAACCCTGCTATTTCAGCTCTGCTCTCTCTCCCTTTTGTCTTCTCTCTCAGCCTCCTCTCTCTTGCCCCTCTCTTGGTCTCCTTTGCCCACACTCTCTTTGTCTTCTCTCACTTTCCCCACTTCTCTCTCCTCCCCTGGCCACATCCAGTCTGCTGGCCATGTTCAGTCTACTACCTTGTTCTGGACTCTTCGAGATGCCTCTGGCTGTACCCTCCCTCATATCTATAATCAGACTCTTCCCCACAACCATACCTTGGCGCAGTCATGTCCTCAGTTGATACATCTAGTGCCTAAACCCTCAGTTTATACATCTGGTGTTGAAATCTCTGGGTGGGGCATAAATGGATCCCTTTCAAGGGGCCCGGCGTCTCCTAAGCAAACCAAGCTGCTGGCTTGACTCTCCTAAGGTGTGTGTGGATCATTTTTTTTTCTGATGGCTTCTGCCACCCACCATATTTGAGGCCAAATTCTAGAGTCTAGCCCCTCACCTGCTTTTCCCCCTCTATCTGCTGTGCTTCTCCACTGAGATTCAGGGTATCTCTTGGTCTATCTGGCTCCTGGTGCCTGCTTCACCCTCCTGGGTACCCATCACAAGGAAAAGCTCTGGCTCTCCCTCCACCTCCTCTCTCTTCTTCTACTGGATAAGAATCACCCCAGAACTGCCTGCTTTGCCTCTCTTGGCTTGCTGGAGCTGCTATAACTATAAACACCCTAATGGGTCTCTATCTCTGTGATTTGGGACATTTCTTTCTGACAAGCCTCTGAGTCCACCTGGAGATGCCCAGATTCAAATTCTCTTCACCAGGACACTTACCCTTTTATCTCCCACCCTTTTCGCCCACCCTATATGTTCTCAGCTTCCTCCTAAAGCTTTCTCTTCTCCTTCTAGGAGTTGCCTGTTCTCTGCCCCCCTCCATGGCTCAATGGAGCCTGCTGATTCTTCTTTCTACCTTCTTAGGCCTGCATGGTATTGGAATCCTTTCTGGGGTGGAGGTCCTGTTTGCAACCCCTGTTCCTTCTGTCTCTAAGCTTCCTCCTGGAGCTTACTGGAACCCTCCTTGTGGTGAGTTCCTGGTTTTGACCCTTTCTCTTTTCCTCCTTGGACCAAGAGATTATATTAAGTCTTGATGTCTGACTGCAAAAGACTTGGCTTCAGTACAGCTCAATGGTCACAAAATAGCTCCCTTGATTTACAAATTCTCACGTATTCTAACAACTCCTGCCACCACACAAACCAATGACACTGAAAATCTCTTCTCTCTAAGCCTTTTTTTTTTTATTTTCCACTCTTGAAAATCTTTTATCTCTGTGCATTTGCTTTCTGCTCTCAATAAAAATCTCTTAAAACTATTATGTAGACTCGATGTCAGGATTTGTAAATTTATTGGATGTGGCTTAATAATCTGTAAAATCTGTAGCAAAAGTTAGCTTAAAACTTTAACAAAAAGCTGATATTTATAATCTGTACCTATTTTATCATAATTTTCTATATCATGCTATATATGTAACTTGGATTCAACTCATGTTTAGAAAACTAGATGTTCTGCAGCATTCTATATATGTAACTTGGATCCAACTCTTGTTTAGTAAAATAGATGTTTTTAAATAGCAGTCAAGTTGTTTGCCTCCATCTTGGCTCATGACATTATCAGGATGGAGGCAACCATGTGGCAGGCAGCCATCTTTACTAAGGTTAAAAGAAAGTACATGCCATGTAACTTCACCAGCATCTTGATTAAGATGACCATGTGGTATAAGCCAACTAAGGCTGTGATAAAACCAAAACTTCTTAGACCTACTGGGCCCTCTGCTTATTGTATCTCCTTTTTGGACTAAGGAGGCAAGAGCAGGTCTCCAAGATATTTTGGATTAGGATGGATCTTTGAATGATAATGGAGAGTTGAATTTTATACATGACAGTAGTAGCAAATTGGCTTTACACAGTGCACTAGAAATGAGAACTCTGGGAAGATGGACCTGAAGATGAGCCTTGGCAGTTCTTCTCACTAATGCCCTACTTTGAGGGTGGGGGTAAGAAGGGAGAGAGAGAGAGAATGCACATATGTGTGAGTTTCATTGTTTATTGGTATGTGACTTATTTTATGAAGTAAAATTTCATGCACCTTTCTGAGGCAAAAATGTAGAACTGAAATTTGCAAAGCGACAGAGTAACATTAATGGGATACAAAGTTCAACCACATAAGCCTTTTGTACATTTTATTTCACGTACTGCTTGAGAACTAAAAAGGAAAGAAAATGAGTAGAATTCTTTTGAAAGTCAGTATACTTATCCTACCTCTGCCTCTGAATAAACAACTACCCCAGAATTTGTGCCTTTGCAAAGCACAAAAGGCGAACAAAACGCCCAGTGTTAGTCATTAGTTTTTGAATAATAAATGTCTGATTTAACTTTTTCTTAACCACTTGCTATTTTAGTACTCCCTGGCAAATTACGTAAGAGCCATAATTGGGCGAGCTGCAATCTCTGGGCAGGGAAATCACTTGAGAAGAAGGCTGGTATGTTACAAAAGCAAGCAGCTCAGAACAGCTCAGTGTTCTGCCAATACTATGGTGTTCCTATGAAAGGCAGATACTCTAGTGTATTATAGTAATGTGAGGAAAGCCTTCTATAAGATGCAAACATATCCCCGAGGAAAAAGCATCCCATGGGTTCACACTTCGGTCTGGGGCCTTTTTATGTCATTTTAAAGAAATAACTGGCTAGCTATAACTTTCTTTCTTCGTGTGATATATTATAAATGATTTTGAAGTTTTGATTTGTCCAGGTTCAAGCCAGTTGTATTACTCATCAAAGGATAATCCTGGTAATTTCTTAGATTAATAATTTGAGACTTTTCTAGTGTGTATAATGTCAGGATGGCTTTGTGTGCTCCCTTGCCCCTCCTCACTTGATTAGTTTAGGCAGCTGTTCTGCCTTAGGTCGTTAGATAGTAAATAACCACACAAACTGCTATTAACTCTTGGATTTGTTTAATGAGTGCAGTCTTTCTGTACCCTTGGGCCATCTCACCTGGTGTGCCTGTGTTCCTGACAGCCAAACAGGCAGCTGCAAAGCCACCAAGCCAGGGGCTAATCTTTGCTTAGATTCAGGTCCCTACTGCTGGCTGAGTTATGTCTACATACTCTGCCTTAACTCTCTGACCTAGCTGCCCTGAACAAAGCCTTCTCCCTAACCTGATTGGTCGATCCACAGTGGGTTGACACTCTCGAATGTTCCCCCACCCCCCAAAATCTATGATATAGTTCTTCCTTCTGTTTTCCCCAGGAAGGCCTCCTGGCTCTTTGGATTCCTTCCTGGGAAGTCATTGTGTTAAAAGAAAATACAGTTGCAGAAAGAGTGTCAGACCTAGATGTGAGAACTGAACTGTTACCCTCTTGATCTTGGGCAAGTTGTGTGCCCTCTCTGACCCTTTTTTTTTTTTCCTTTTTGTGTTGAAGCATTTAATGTGGGGCTGGTCTCAGACAGTCCTTGTGGGGTTGACTGAAGAAGCTTGGAAAGTTCCTCACCCCCACTTTGTTTTCCCTCAGCCCATTCTGTGTAACTGTTTCTATTTTTCTGAAATAGTATGCTCTGTCTCACTTTGACCCATCTTTCCTCTTTTCCTTGTCCCCTTCATTTCCTCCTTCTTCCTTTTTTCTTTCCATTTCTTCATCCTTTTGTGTTCCATTCCTGCTACCTTTTGGAGTTGGTCGTTAGATACAAGAAAACAACTAAATTTCTCAGGAAGTTTGAGAGTTATATATTTTATTGAGATATGTATTCATTTAATTTTGCATAGTAGCTCATGAAATTAGGTAGAAGAAATGGTTTTTGTGCATTAAAAATGGTTTTAAATAAAGGTCTTGTGGAAGTATACATATGTATGAATCATTTTTAATTGATGTGTTGAGTGTTTTGCTTGCATGTACATTCCTGTCATATCTATGAACAGCAAATGTAAGACCTCCTAGACCTGCAGTTTTAGATGTTTGTGAACAACCATGTGATGCTAGGAACCGAAGCCAGGTCTTCTGCAAGAGGAGCAAGTGCTCTTAACTGCTGAGCCATTCCATCCCCAGAATCATCTATTTTTTAAAGCTCATGGGATAGAACATGTTTTTAAATATAATATTGGGAAAGCAACATAAGAAAAAAATGGCAATTTGGAGTGGGCCGTCAGGCAAAAACAAAGAGATAACAGCAAGGTGGTATTTTGAAAACTAAAGTACTAGGATGTTATGTAGGTAAATACGTGTCTAATTTGAAAGTTTCATTACAATTTTAAAAAATCTTTAAGAAAAAAGTGGGATAAGTAAATTCCAATTTGAGGTGCTCTTTCTCAGTTATTGGGGAGACTGTTTCAAAGATGAATAATAAAGCTGTTGATTTGCACACTTTCATTTAAACCTGTTTAAGGCATTTTTGGTACTTTCATACCAATTTATTTAAACTTTCCCTGAAACAAGCCTGTTGATTCTCACGTTGTACTTGTTTTCTCTTGGGGTTTGTGAATTCCATTACTTTCACCAGTTTACCATGTGGAAAGGAGCTTAACCTGGCTAGCTCCTTCACAAGGAAGCTTGATTTATTAAAACTCTTGCTTGGCCAAAATTTATTTAAAAAAAAAAAAGATAACAAATCAAAAACAGTAGCTCCAACCATAGTACAGACAGTGTCCCTTATAAATTAAAAACCATTACTTTTAAAAATGAAGTGGGAAGCAAGGCTTGCATGGCTCCAGTGATGTGGAGAATGTGCTAGGAAAGTGACTGGGCTCTAGTCACTTCCATTTATTGAATCCCAGACCACAGCTGAAGTTTGTAGACATCATCCTTTGGTTTCTCTGATCATCATTTTCATGGAGGAGGAAGTTGCATTCAGATAGAACTCCTAATAGATATCAAAGGTGAGACTTGAACAAAGCTCGCACTCTCACTTTTTCATATCAACTCTGGGAACCAGTCAAGGTTGTGGTGAGTCAGAGCACTTCATAAGCCTAGGACACAGGGGCATCCATTGAGTGGCCATGGGTCCTACCTGCAGGGCAGCGGAGCTGTGCTTGGCCAGCAATGGCAAGTTAACCAGGAAGATGGAGCATATGGTAGGAAATTAGAGCAGAAAACATCCTTAGTCAAATGAAAAGGGGCGACAGGATATGCATCAGTGGAGATCCTGGAGAAGATGCAGATAAATGTTTGAGACTGTCTTTTTCAGCAAAATGGCCTTTCTGAATGGACCAACCAGGAATCGACATTTCTGATGCCTTGTTCCCAGACTCAACAGACTGCTGAACTCTGAAAATAAATTTTTAGTATTTGTAAGCAGCTCAGCTTATGCTATTTTGTTGTAGTCTGAAGAGACTAAATACTATGAAATAAGATTAAGAGGTATTAAAATAAAACAAGCTCCATTAACAAATCCTTTCTGAAATGCACTCAGTAACTTTAGTCTGCTTTGCGAGACATAGGCTGTGGATACAAGAACTATGAGACATAGTCACCTCCCTCTGGAAAGCATTTACCAGGGGAGGAAGATGGGTAAACAAGACACAGGGTGAGGAGAAAGGGTTGCTCAAAGGAAAACCAAAACAGTTCTTCCTATTAAGTCCACCTGCTCGGTGAGAGGTAGGATGTAGGAATGACAGACATGCCACCCGGTACACAGCCCATCAGCCTGAATATTGTGGGTAACTAGGAGAAAAGCATCACATGACATCTGCATGCGCCTTTTCTCTTACATTCACATTTTGGCTTATTACAAAAACAGTGTTGCCATGTCTGTACTCCTGCCAGGCTCCACAGCTCCATCCGTGCCATCCTAATCACTTAAAATATGCTCTGCAGCTTCAGGTTGCCATTTAGAACATAGCGACTTGGGATGACTAAGCTTTTTCGGGATCCCCTTCTCACTGATTTCACTATCAAACTCATCTGTACTGGTTTTCTGAATTTCCGTGGTTTGTACTTACTTTTATTATTTGCTGTTATGGATCTAGTCTCCCCAAACACCAGTGATACAAAATGTGTTCTTATACTGTTTTATTCCTTGAGATAAACTTGAGGGAATGTTGTTGAGTGTTACTTTAGATATTTTAGGGGCTTCTCTGGGAAGCCAGTGGGAGATTGGGGTGAGGAAGGTGGACAGAGCGGGAGACAAGCTCACATAACTTGTGTCGTGATACTGCTTTTTACTTCAGATCTTTTCTACCCTGATTGCTTATGCTGCTGCAGCCAGCACCCAATGGAGCCGTGTTCTGGGCTCGTGAAACCGTTTTCTGTCTCCTCACTGTAGCCTCAAGTCTGAGAGAGGTGATAGCTGTGCACAGTTTTAGTAGATCATCATGGGGAGGGGGGTGTTTTCCCCATAGGAACAGAAGAACCAGTGTCAGTGAGCACATTTTGTTCAGGTACCGAGTTGGTCTGTCAGAAAGAGACACTGGTGAACCGGTGCTGAGCACTGTCGTCTCCCCTCCCCTTCCTTCTCTGTCATTGGCATTTACACAAAGCAGTAGTATTTAATGCTGGACTTGAGCAGCGTTTTTGAGCACAGAAAGTGTCGATGTATTTTCAGTTAGAGAATTATATAGGCTTATGAACCACTATTGGAATATTATGGGGAAAAGAATCGCACATTTGGCAAAGTTAATGACGTAACTGGAACGTAGCTGGAAGAGGAGTGTGGTGAAATAATTTTAGTAAAAAAGCAACTAAAACTGTCATATGTTTTAGTGTAAGAAATTGTTTAATCACCAATTCTATGCACTAGATATGTTATCACAGCTAGTAGATTTTGAAGATTTTTAATGAAAATATTAACATTATTTGGTGGAAATATGTGACGTATATGCTCTTAAAATTGTCATGTAATGACATTAATGTCGTTACATATGTAAAAACAAGGTTTACTTTCATATATTTGTAGGCATATTAGGGTCTAACAGGAATAGATACAGTGTTTTTGTCATATAAGTACAAGTGGACTTTATGGAAATGTTACCACTCTGATTTTCTTTAGTTTCTTTTATATCCATGAATAAAAAACATGCCCCTAAAGCTCACCATGGTGTATTTTTCTCTATATGCTACACTGTATATGTATGTGTGTGTACATATATATATATATATATATATATATATATACACAACTTTTATATAATTTCAGATGTATGCAAATTAAAGAGGTCTGTGCAATACGTGAGTAATTCACTCACCCCTCTTACCACTTCACATTTCTTGTTGAAATGAAGAGTGTGGGGATTACTCTAACTCCCTGCACTCTACTGTTGGTGATGTGGAAGGGCCAAACATGACAGATGAGCTGAAATTTAGAAGCGTAGCTAATTTTTCCATTATAGTTTGGAATACTATGTAGATTAACTTCCAAAGTTAGTAGCATACGTCTTGGAACATTTTGTTTCCTTTGCAGAACTCAAAATAGGTTGAAGCCTTCATTTAGTTTTTACCTCTTCTTGCTAGAGCCATTTGTGGTTTTATTGTGAGAGGTCAGTGATTAAGTAGTCATACTTGAAGATGAGCAAGGGTAATGCCCTTCGTATGAATGTGTATCCTAGTACAGTGGCTAGAGCACCAGCTCAGTGAGTAGACTAGGGTCTGCTGAGTTCAGTGATGTGTATATGTGTAATCCACATATAACACCTGCGTTTCAGCAAATGTAACAGAAACTGTAAAATAACTGATGCCAGAGCATTAAGTGATCAACATCCATAATGTGCTTAGCATAGTGCTTAATACAGGAGCATCATGTAAGCTTTATTATTCCTTTATTGTAATATAGTAAGTCTTTTGGTTTTAAATCAGTGCTTTAAGGAGGGGAAGATAGAGGGTAGAGGTTTTGTTTATAGATGGACCAGGAGCTAGCATGTGTCTGTAAAAAGCTGTGTTAGTAAGTCTTCTAAGAGATGGATATGAGAAGTGTGCGTGTATTTCATCTATGTTTACCTCCTTTTTATCTCCGCTGTGTTGTAATCCACCTAGTAATGGCACAGGGATGAGTTGTGTACTGTTCGTGAGTCCGTTTGTGTTCTTCAGCTGGAAAACATGCCCTACAGACCCACCGCCCAAGATTCTTACGTAAACATTGGGCTTTGGGATTATTAGCTGGTTTGATTTGAAACTCATAAAATGGCACAAGTGTTTTGGCCGTTGTTTTAGAAGTCTGATAGTCACTATGCTGAAAAATAATTGAAGGAATTGAAAAAGAGAATATAAATATAGTGATCTGGCATCTCCAGTTTTATGACTCAATAAAAAAGGAGCCAACACATGTTGGACTGTTTAATGGTACTGGCCCCTATCAAATGTCACTGGACTTCACAAGGTCATTGAGACTCTCTTTGGTTCACGGGTACAGACCGGATCCATCTTGGGAGTCCACAAGGACTGTGGAACCAAGAACATCGATGGTGCTGGAAAAAGGTCCATGATGTTAATGTCTATGGCACAGGTATAAGAGAAAAGCAAAACTGTTTCTTTGTGTTCCCTGCCGCCAGAGGTAATTCTAAATAGATCGGGATTTCTGACGATGACTGTGCAGATGTAACCTGCTGTCACAGTTGCCTGTGTATGTGATCTCTTGCAAACAGAAGCTACTGGAGGGAGACGTGATATTTTTGTCACAAGAATGTCTGTGATTTGCTGCCTTTTCACTTTCTCCCCCGACCACTCAGGCAGCCAACCCAAAGCTCATGAGTTCAGAACACTGAGCAGAGGTATAGAGTTTCACTTCTGTCCTTTCCAAGATGATTAATGCAGTTGTGCAATGCGAGCGCCTGAGCACTCTGGGAAAGCCACAGTATCCCAGTGAGGTAGAGTGCCTCCATACTGCGTCAGCAAGGAGGGTATTTTGGGATATTGTAAATGTCACTATTGGTTTTAATATACAAGAATCTTCATCATCAAACCTTAGGAATGTTCTACAAAGTAGTGCCTAGAACAGCTATTGAGTTCTGAAAACGGCTCTTTAAATAGCTAAAACTATTACCTAAATTTCTTATTTGTGACCCAGTTAGATATTGATGAGGAGGGAGGTTAGTGCATAGCAAATGGAGCCAGTATTCTTTCAAGTAATGATAAATTATAAAGTCAACAGGCTGTGTGTGCTGTGTGTAATAAGAACTTGTCATGGGACCAGAAAAAAAGGAAATCTTAAATTCCCAGCATATCCTGTTTCAAATGGTTATGTATTTCGTATCTATGATGAACTAATTTTAAGAAGTTAGGACATAATTTATTTCTCACTAGCCTCTAGTAAATAACTTTTAGACTTTTTATAGAAACGTTAAAGAAGATAGATAAATATTGAAACTCATTTACTCATACTTTAGAAGTTTTCAAAATTTGCAGCTGTTGGTAGTTGACTAAATGAGAACGAATAACTGGCCAGTCACCTGCTCCTTTTCCTTCGAGTTTCTCAGTACCAAGTTAGTACTTTATGTTTGAGGAAATTTCCGGACTAAGCCCCTCCATTTAAAATGGCAAAATGTTTAAAATACAGAGTTAACTTTAGATTACCACCTATTGTTAATTATATGTATCTCTGTCCATGCAGAACTAACAAACTGAAGTCTTAATCCCAGGGCATATTTGTAAATGAGGTTCTTAAGGGTAGAACTAAGATTAAATGAAGCCACAAGAGTAATCTGATCTAACAGGATCGGTGTCCATATAAGAAGAAATCCCAGAGAGCTTATAATAGCAGTGTCTCAGTCTCCTTCCCTCCCTGTCTCTCTCCCTCTTCCTCCTTCATTCCCTTCTTTCCTCTCTCTCTCTCTCCTCTTTCCATGCATAGTAAGGGAGATGATATGGATCCAAAAACAAAGGTGCCTGTGAAGAGTTCTGATTGAAAACTGGATAGGATAAACGTTCATCTTGGGTTTTTAGCTTCTAAAACAGAAAATGAATTTCTGTTTACATGCCCTAGACTGTGGTATTTTTGTTATGGCATCCTTAGCTGACTAATAGAGCCTCCATTATATTTCACTGCTTATAAATCAGTGGTTGTCTCTCACCTGGCAATCATCTCAATGATAGCCACTGCTTGTCCACAGCTGGGCATGATAGTGTTATGAGGACCTGTAGTACCCTGTGGTACTACAGCCCATACAACAACATTATATGTAGCCTTCATTGCCAGTAATGCTGAGGTTGAAAAACCTAGAATGTTGTTTTAGGGTACAGGTACTCTTGCAAATCGTAAGTTATAAAGAAATACTCGGGCCGGGCGGTGGTGGCGCATGCCTTTAATCCCAGCACTCGGGAGGCAGAGCCATGCGGATCTCTGTGAGTTCGAGGCCAGCCTGGGCTACCAAGTGAGTTCCAGGAAAGGCGCAAAGCTACACAGAGAAACCCTGTCTCGAAAAACGCCCCCCCCAAAAAAAAAAAAAAAAAAGAAATACTCATTTATGAACTACAGTTCAGACTGTTTTAGTTGCATTGATTTTTTTTTTCTCTACACTTGCAAAATCCCATAAAATGATTCCTGGTGTTAATTGAATGCACAACCATCTTTAAAAAACAAATTGAAGGATTATTTATGAGTGTTGGAATGTTTGGACAAAATATAGTTTTCTTAAAGTAATTCATATAGACTGTTGTAAATTTCCTACTACTAAAAGCTGGAACTTAAAACTATAATATATGTTAGGGCCTGGAGCAGTGACTCTGCAGAGGGCCCAGATTCAGTTTTCAGTACCCACATGAGTACTCAAATTGTTTGTAGCTCCAGTTCCAGGAGATCTGATCCCCATTTTGGGTCTCCATGCCCCCAGGCACACAGAATGCACATATATACATGTAGGCAAACAAAAATAAATATTAAACTCTGTTAATGTCACATAATATATTATGAGTACCATAGAAGAATAACTAGTCAATGAGATGGATTCATAAGAAAACATTCATGGAAGTGAGAAATCATATGTCTTAGTGACCAGTGCCATTAATAATCTTTTTTGGGGAAAATATGTACTTGTTTGAGGAAAAAAATGGAAAGAAGTGTCAGTAGGCAGCCACTTGGTTTCACAGGCAGATTTCTGGCCAAGATCTGTGCAGTAAACATCTCCAGAAAGTGCTTCAGAAACATTGTGTGTCTCTGTTGTCACAAGGGAAATGCTGATTTGAAGAGCCTTACTAGAATCCAGTGTTGCCGAAGGAAGCTGGAGAAGAATTCTGAGGTGGCACCCCTAGAGTATGTTCATTACCTCCTTATTCTAGAGTCTACTCAGATCTGACTGGGTAATTTCATTCTACCCAGCATTATTGTTTGGCAGCATGATACTATGTCTTTTTAGACTCTGACTATACGAATCATAGTAATCCTTTTATTTCAGATTAATGAAAAACAATAGAAATATAATTTTTACCTTTTTTTCTGATCTTATCAAATTTACTCACCTTCTAACTAAAATGCTGTTTTATTTTTAATTATTTAGTGGGTTTTTAAAATAAATATGAAAACTCTCCCAGGAACAGCGTTCACATTTTAATGAATTCCTGTCCCTTGGTTCACTCAGTTTTATCCTTTCTATCTACTTGGCTGCCTGACACTCACCATGTTCTACATCTTCTCTCCATGTACTCGCGTCATGAATCACATCCGTATACTTGGTGAATTCACGACATTTACACACCCCTACAATGATTTTTAAATGTGTTTTCTTGAGTTGTAAGGTTGAGGATTAAAAGAAGAAACATGAAATCTCCCTTCTTTTGGTCACAAAGTTGATTGTAGTTTTTAAAGCTGAAGGAGCTTATCCTTAAGTTCAGAATGAATGAATTGTAATGTCAGAACTTGTGAGTTTGATGGTTTCATTCAGTTGAGCGGTGATCTGAAAATAAGACTGCACTGGAATCACCAAATGGAGACACAAAGCCCCCCAGGACCAGATGGATTCGAGTGGATTTCTTTCTTTGCGGGCGATGGTTAAGGGAGGCGCAGGCGCTTCGTTGTTGACGATTGGCATGCATTGTCACTGGGTTCGGTGCCTGTTTTTGTTTTCTTCTTTACTTTTTCTTTATTAAGAAAGATTTTATTCATTCTGAGGGCCTAGAGAGGTGGCTCAGTGGTTAAGAGCACTGACTGCTCTCCCAGAGAGCCTGTATTATTTTTAGTTCTTTTTAAAGATGCAGTGCTAAGTGAGCCATTTTGTTCTTACTTGAAATTTTTAAGGAAAGAGAGGACAGTATTCAGTTATTGATGGTCCACTCTGCCAGTTATCGTGTAGAAAGCCGTCCTGAGCTCTCCTCAGCTTCCCTTATCACAACGGCAGAGAGACTGCTGTGGTTATTCGGATAAGAAGACATGCCACATAGAGTTCACTGAATTCCATGAAGTCACACAACCGAGTAACAAAGCCACTGTTTAAAGCCATCTTTGTACAGTTACAACATAGGTACAACTACATGTGTCTGTGAAACCAAATACCAGTATATTTTATGGGCTGGGAACTTGGCTCAGTGGGCCTGCAGGACTTGCGTGAGGACATGAGTTTGAATCGTCAGCACTGCATGGAAAGCTGGACAAGGCTTTGCTTACCTGTAGTCACAGTGCTGGGAGGGAGGGAGGAAAGGAGAATTCCTCAGCTACCTGGCCAGCAAGTCTAGCTGGAAAGTGTCCTCCAGATCCAGTGAGAGACATTGACTCAAGAGATAAGGTAAAGAAGACAAGGGGCACTGTAGTGCTCAGGAGCTTGTACACACACACACACACACACACACACACACACACACACACACACGACAAGCCCACCACATATACATATCACACACATACACACACACACATCACATACACATCTCTCACACACACACCTATACACACACACACACACACACACACACACACCTGGACCCATCTTGTGGTCACAGGCACTAGAAATAACCCTCACTCATGCTCCTGTAAGTAACCCCAGTAAATGCATTGCTTCACCAACTTGAACTTTGGTGAATACTTACTTTACTCTGCTACTTCTCTATCTGGAATGAGTAGACATCTGTTCAAGTCTCCCCAGGAAAAGTCATAGGACAGAGAGGATGAACAGGAATGTCCTGTTTAAAACATACCCACAGCTTTTTGAAATTGAGGGACCAAGACAATAAAACTACGTAACAGGTAAGAACTGTAGTCAAGTGATGCCTTTACCCCAGATTAGCTACAGTAAACACAGGAAGGAAGCCATGTGTCTGAGCTTCTAAATTTCAAGATGACGGACTAGCAAAATGGCTTAGCAGGTATAGGTGTTTATTTTCAAGCCTGGCCAAGCCTGACAACCTGAGTTCTTTTATCCCCAGAACTCATATGATGGAAGGAGAGAACTGACTCTCACAAGTTGTTCTTTGGTCTCTATAAGCATGCTGTGGCACATAATAAATATTTTTTTTAAGTTTGAAAGGATGTACTGATGCAGAATTTATGACCAGCACATAAAATTCCTTTCCATTATTTCAATCCAAGCTCATAGATAGAGTTCCTTGGTGATGTGTGATCAAGGAAGGTACTAAAAAGGAGCACCAAGGGAAAAGAAAATGTGTTAGTATTCATCTGATTCAAGGCCAAGCTTCGTTTGTGCTATTTATGGAACCAAAAAAACTGACCAGTCACCTGACTGCAACTGAATCATCAGGGTGGACATACCATTCTTTTTACACTTCAGTTCAGCTTTAGTAAATAATAATGGGATAATAATAATAATATTAATAAGAGGTGGGAATATGGAGAACCAGAAGTTCTTTTTTGTATTCAATTTTCTGGACCTATCAAGAGCCATAAGTAGCAGAAAATGTAAAATTTCACCTCCAGTCAGTGTTGCATTTTTCTTGTTTGGTGTGTCATTAGGTTGTTTGTATAAGAGTGATATGTTTCTAAGCATGCTGTGCTGAACCAAGAGCTCAAGAATGAAAGAACTTAGTGTCTTAGACCATTTGCCCAGCTGATGACTTATTATCTAGGGTTTGAGCATCAGATGGATAAATTGAAGATGTGACTGCTCCAAGGCATGGTTGAGGGGAAGATTTTTACTATAGATAGAAGGGAGGGTCCAGCCAGAGGCATCTGGGAGAGTCCAGAGCAGAGCCAGAAAGTAGTAGATTAAACATGGTCAGCAGACTGGACTTGGCCATAATGGGGATGGGGAGTGAGAGAGGAAGACCAAGAGAGTGTGGGCAAAGGAGACCAAGAAAGAGGGGTAAGAGGAGGCTGAGAGAGGAAGACAAGAGAGCAAAGAGCATGCTAGACCAAAAAGCTGGGGGAAGGGAAGCCCACTGGCTGGAGAAGTTTAGGATAGGGCCTGGGGTCAGAAGAGCTGAGAAAAGCCACAGGTAGTTGTGCAATGAGAGAGCCTGGAGGCCAGCACTCCTTTTGGTATGCTGATAGATAGCACAGATGGCCATTTGTCCCTTTTGACAGTAATGAAGACTGGCTCCTTTGGTTGAGGGGAACAGGGGCCAGAGTTTGGGGGAGTGGAATTTCCTTTGGACCTGAGAAAGACTAAGGCAGCTATAGACTACTCACAGTCCTAAACTCACAGGCAATGTCCTGTATTAACACAGTATAGAGACTTGTCCGAAAAAATCTTAAAGGATAAAAACCTAAATGGAGCATTTGACTTATGATTGTGGCAGTTTTATCATAAGCATCAGTTTTCAGTTAATTTATGCAAAGTAAAGTTAAACAGGATTTACTTTCTTGTAGGTCAAAAGGGTAAAGAAGGTTATGGACAGATGAATCTTTGTGGTATCTTATGAACAAACAAGCAACTCTGAATAGATTCACTGGTGAAAGAATTGTCAATTTAGTTGTAGTTGTTGTCAAGTAGTTGTTGAGATGTATCAGTCAATATGATTAAAATTTTCCCCACAATATGGCATAGTATAAATGCTTCTGATGAATCACCCCAAGATAAATGCATACTTACAGTTATTAAGCTTTTTGTGATGTATTCTGTTTCTGTTTTTTTTCCATTGTCAGTTCTTTGCCGGGTGAGCATATCCACCTCCAATTATTTTCATAGTTTGGGGTCATGGGACAGTATTATCTTTCAAAGGTTAAAGGCTCCTTTCTCAACCCATATTTGATTATCTTTGAATCTCTATTGCTGTGAGAACATGGTAGTTCTCTTTTCGGCCATAAAATTCCTAATGCATGGGGCTTTTGAAAGCTCAGTAGCAATTCTCATTGTATTTGTTATGGGGTCCATTTGGAGGCATTTCCTGAAGAAACAATGTTCTTTGAGTCCTCTAAGGTCATGTGTTTGAATTCAGTCTACATAAAATACCAATGATAAGCTTTCATGAGTCGCTCCATGACTTCATGATTTCAAGGGAGAAGACGTTGTGGCCAGCATTCAAGGTGTTTTAGTTGATACTCTGTGCTTTAGACTTACTTTGTAATTATAAACTTTTAAACTGGAAATAATATCACTGAAATTGTTACATTGAAGGAACTTCCTGCAGCTTTTGAGCTTTTCAAATGTCTTAAATCCTCATTTTGATAATACATTTGTTTTTGAATTCATTACTTTTTCTTAATGTGTAAAAAATGGTATAAATGATAAATTTTATGAAAAACTCATAGATTTAGATGGCTTATTCGCTTATTATTTCTACAATACTAGTTTTATTCTATTTAACAATGGAGCTTGCTTCTTTTATCTTTTAGGGTCGTTGCTCCAGGGAGAACTGCAAATATCTTCATCCGCCCCCACACTTAAAAACACAGTTGGAGATAAATGGACGAAATAACTTGATTCAGCAGAAGAACATGGCCATGTTGGCCCAGCAGATGCAGCTAGCCAATGCCATGATGCCTGGTGCCCCATTGCAGCCTGTGGTGAGCACACTTTCAGCCCCCTCCCTGTTTGTGTGGCCAAGTGCTCTGTGCCTGTGCTGAAGCGATGACTGTGTGTGAACATACCAGCAGTGGTGATTGCCTGGTCTTTTCACCCTGTGAAGTTACTCACCTTTGTGCCAAAGGACTTTGACCATTTACTGTCTAGCATTGCCTCCCCTAACACTCTTTTCAAAGTGAATCATTTAAGTTTCAGGTGTTAACCTGATATTTGTTAAAATAGTCATCAGAATCGGTTTAGTTAAGATATATTCTGTATTACCTTTAAAGGTAATAATGATGTTTTACTTAAAAACAAGACGTATATATAATAGTCTTTGATTTTGAGGCTGTTTCTCCCTTTCTTCCCTCCTTGAAGAGAATCCCTGTAGTTTTCTTTTTCAAAAAGGAGACTTTGTGAAAAACTTAACTTGAACTTACTTTGTATTCACAAAGCCTAGACAGTTTTTCACAGTGGTGAGTCATAACCACAGGCTTGCAAGTCTTATCTGAAGAGAACTAATCAAAACTCCAAGGGCCTTTGCAAATAGCTAGATTTGATAAGATACGAGTGATTACAGATATTTAATATTTTCCTAGCTGTGTGTGGGGGTAACTTGCTTATGGATACACATACCTCTTTAAGTGTTTAGATTGTTGATGTGCATGTGGTAAATGACTTTAATAATCTTGTTTATGCCATAGTTAATGTTTGTTTGAATGTTAATTATAGTACAGAAATCCTGAATTACTTAACATACGCTGAAATTTGTAGTGATCCGAATAATGTCTGACAGTAATTTATCACTAACGTATTATTAATGTATTATAAGGTCATGAAAACACATTTTTCTAGTTTGTTAATTATAGCATGCGTGCTAACTGATTTTTTTCTAATACATTTTAATCCCTGAACTCAATGTAATTATTATTCTCTCTTAGAACTTAATGCAACAATCATTCCAAAAAAGAGGGGGGGATTGCAATTCGAGGTGGGA